>NC_067450.1:6976395-7690145 GCF_009764475.1 Pristis pectinata | reverse complement strand
GGTCGAAAATTATGCTCCTTGCTTTCCGCTCCCTCCCTCTCTCCTCCAGCCCCATCTCCTCGATCTCTGCTCTCCTCCCATTCCAGCCTCTACAGCACGTTCCATTTAAACCGTTCCACCATTGGCAGTGTGCCTTCAGCTGCCTAGGCCTTAAGGCCTGAATTCCCTCCCTGAGCTCTCTCCACCTCTCTACCTTTCTCTCCACCTTTCAGGAGCTTTTCTGAGCAAGCCTTTGGTCACCTGCCCTAATCTCTCCTTGTTCAGTTCACTGGAAGGTTTGGTTTATACTCTCCTGAAGTGCCCTGTGACATTTTGCTCGGTTGCAGATGTGAGTACAGCTTAACATTGCTAAAGTTTGCTGTTGCCATGTTACGGCAAGCACTGATAAATGACTGCTTCCACAGACTTGATAACATAATATCGTGCAGCACCACTTGGATTTATTTACATTGCACTATGCTAGAGTTTTGATGTCTGTTGTACAAATGTTAATACCTGTGCTCTGGTGTCTGTGAAACCGAGTTCTGTTCAGTTCTGATAAACATCTGGCAATTATGCCAAGATGTGGAATGTGTAGCTCAAGGTTTCTGTGGTCAGGAATAAAGCAGCAATTTGGCAGCATTTTGTCTCACGCACTGTTTATCGTTTACTCAGCAACTCGATCTGATAAAAGAACACGGAATAAAAATTTGTCTTGCACAATGTTTATTCTCTTCCATTCCTGGGTAGGATGCAAGAAAGACAAGTCAAGTCGAGTTTACTGTCGTGTGCACAAGTGCGGTGAGGTACAGGTACAGTGAAAAACTTGCTTGCCACAGCATCACAGGCACGTAGGTACAGACAACACACGGAACATAAATTATACAAGACAGTGAAGAAAAGGACTGTGCAAAACAAGACATTGGTGCAAAACCACAATCAGAGACAGGTCCAAGGTAGTGCAAGAGGTGGTCCGTAGTGTTCCGTTGCTGAGGTAGGGTTAGGGTTGTGCAGGTCGGTTCAAGAACCGAATGGTTGAAGGAAAGTAGCTGTTCCTGAACCTGGTGGTGTGGAACTTCAGGCTTCTGTACCTCCTGCCCGATGGTAGCTGCGAGAAGAGGGCATGACCCGGATGGTGGGGATCCTTGATGATGGATTCCGCCTTCTTGAGGCAGCGCCTCCTATAGATGCTGTCGGTGGTGGGGAGGGCTGTGCCCACGATGGACTGTACTTAAGGAGTTAATCGCCGCATCTTCCTGTCACGGTCGTCCCCTTCATTTTATTGCTTTGCTACCTGAGTTAAGTCTGGTCCCTCATTGCCTTCCCTCTTGGCTTTGCCCCAGGATCGCCAAACCATGACAAACTCCCAACCCATAAATTTCAAATTCCAAACTTAAGTACCCCCGACCACCAAGGCTTCACTTAACCCATCTTCTCCCCTTGCAATGTTGCCACTGTCCAGCTCCCATTGCCTTTAGCCTTTCCCCTTCGGCTTCTCAACAAAGCTAAATGTGACAAGAGTAGGTGTTTGAAGAAAGGGAGGTCATTGTTGGACTTTTCATTGTTGGAATGAACGTCTAAATCTTCCTCAGGGCAACGATTAGGGAGACGTTTCATGTGAATTTTAGCAAGCATTGTTCTTGAAGCCAATCAGAAACTCAGAGCTCACCTCATTCAAATCTAGATGTGTCAACTGGCATCTCAAAACACTAAGGAGGTGGCACCAACCCCCTCTCTGCAAAATACTGGGACTGGGGTCAGCACGGTGGCGCAGCTGGCAGAGCCGCTACCTCACAGCTCCAGAGACCCGGGTTCGATTCTGACCTCGGGTACAGTCACAGGGAGAACGTGCTGTTTATGTGGAGTTTGCACATTCTCCCTGTGACCGCGTGGGCATCCCCCCCCCCCCCCCCCCCCCCCCCCGGGGTGCTCCGGTTTCCTCCCACATCCCAAAGACGTGCAGGTTGGTAGGTTAGTTTGGCTGGTATGAATTGCTGCTACTGTGTGGGTGAGGGGTAGAACCTGGAGGGAGTTGATGGGAATGTGGGGAGAATGAAATGGGATCAGTGTAGGATCAGTGTGGGTGATTGTGGGCCACTCCGTGCTGTGTGACTGCAAGAAGATAAACAACCCAAACATCCTCCCACAGGCCAACAACCCAGTGTTGAGGCTCTCAACATATTCAATGGAACATAAACTCACAGGAACGTAAGAAGCTGCAGAGAGTAGTGGATGCTACCCAACACGTCACGGGCACATCCCTCCCCACCATCGGTGGTGTCTACAGGAGGTGCTGCCTCAAGAAGGCAACATCCATCATCAAAGACCCCCACCATCCGGGCCATGCCATCTTCTCGCAGCTACCGTCAGACAGGAGGTACAGAAGCCTGAAGTCCCACACCACCAGGTTCAGGAACAACTACTTCCCTTCAACCATTCGGTTCTTGAACCAACCGGCACAACCCTAATCACTGCAGTTTAGCAACACTTACGAACACTTTGCACTGCAATGAACTTTGGTTCTTTTTGGTTCTAATTGTGTTCTTTCTTGTAAACATTGAGTATAATTTATGTATACTTCATGTTTTTTTCTTGTGAATGCAGGTGTGCAGAATTAGAGGAAAAGAGAAGAAAATGGAAAGAGAGGCAGCCACAACTGAAGCCCGATCTGCCATCTGGAACTACCTGTCCTGAATGCAGAAGAACTTTCAGAGCCAAGATTGGACTCATAAGCCACTTGAGAGCCCATAAATAGATCAACTGAACGAAGACCATCATCCTCGACCTCGAGGGATAGCCACGACGACGACGGGCTTATCTGATGCTATGTGGCTGTGGTGCTGCTGCAAGGAAGTTTTTCATTGCACCTGTGCACACATGGACTTGTGCATGTGACGATAAACTCGGCTTTGACTTTGACCTTGACAATGGGTAAGCCCCATTATCCACATGCCAGATGCCAGGCTTCAAACAAAGATACTCAACCCGGTGCTCTGTAACCACAAGATGTTTTCAGGAGGACAGATCAAACAATGTGAGGGCACTCCGAAATAGTTCTTGAGAAAATGAAACATGCTCACTGGCTCATGGGGATCCCTGGATTGTGAGCACTCAAAATGGGGAAGGTGCATTTGGGAGGGCGCTGTGCACGTGGGGTCTCTTTGTCAAGAGAACATGACGTGAAAGTGGCAAAAGGAGCGTAGAATTCCCCATCCTTCCTCCTGCTCCACCTGCGGCAGGATCTGCGGTTCCTGCATTGGCCTCGTCAGCCGTCTCCGAGCCCACAGAACTGGAGAGGAGCCAAGTCACCCAATGTTGCGACAAAGGGAAAGGATATGTGTGGTGTTCTGTTGGTCTGCTTGCTAAATCAGCAGGGAAGAGCACGTTGCCTGTTTCATTGGCCCTCGGAGTGCAGGCGCTGCTGGCAAGGCCTCATTTTTCCTTATGGCATAGAAGGAGGCCCTTCTGCCCATCGAGTCCATGCCGGCTCTTGGAGCAATCCCATCAATCCCATTCCCCTCCTTATTTCCCTGTAACCCATTCACTTTCACATCCCCATTGACAACGCCCTGATTCTCCCACCAGCCATTAACCCACCAACCCGCGCATCTTTGGGATGTGGGAAGAAAGAGGGAGACCCGTACAGTCACAGGGAGAAGGTGCAAGCTCCACACACACAGTGCCGGAGGTCAGGATTGAACTGGGGTCTTTGGAGCTGTGGAGCAGTACTACCTGCAGCGCCACTGCGCTGCCCTTTATTGTCTATTCCTACTTGCCCCCAGAAAGTGCTGAGTTTTCAACTGAAGCAACCACTGTGTCGGGAACGCCACCAGCCCCAACCTCCCCTCCAAATCCCGCACCATCATAGTTTGGGAATATATTGCTGGTTCTTCATCACCACCAGGTCTAAAGGAACTCCCTCCCCAGTAGCACTGTGGAGCACCTTCACCAGAAGACCAATAGGGGTCACCAATAAATGTTGGCCTTGGTAGCGACATTCCCATGTTTGAAAGTTTAACATCCTTTTGGACATTGCTGTAGGGTTTGGCCCAGTAACAATGAATGAACAGGACAGTATTTGACCCCTGGATGGACTGGGAATTTTTGGGAAATTCTAAATAAAGCTCCCAAAAGCAGCTCGCAAAAGGGCGGGAAGGAATTGATGGGAAATTCGGAGCGTGGATAATGCCTAGGATTACATATGCTCATTTCCCTTTCATGTCGTGTGTTTGGACGAGGGGGTTTATACAATGGGAGCAAACAGCAAGTGGTTTGGTGCTCTGGAATTCTGTACTTAGTTCAAAGTTATGCTTGGATCCCAACCTGTTTATGTGAACTCTACTGAGCCACTGTGTTTAATCCAATTAAAATATTATTGACATTTTCACTGCTGAAAATATTAGCCGCATATTGACGTCATTTTACTCATTTGCTGACTGGAATTAAAAGCCGGAGAGAAGGGTACAAAAGTTGCCCTTGACTTTAACCCTTGCCAAACCCCTCCCAGCCCCAAACAGGCAGAAGGAGTAGGGCAAGGGGTCGCAAACCTAAAAATTGCCCCAAATCTGGATCCTGCAATATTCTTGGTGGTTCGTTCAGGCTGGAGGCTCACAATGCCAATGTCATTTTTAGCATCAACAGAAGAAGAGTTCTGTTGCTAGGCAACGCCAACACAGTAGGGAGTGAGCAGACTGGGCCGAAGTGTCCCAGGCCAGTCTGTTGTCCAAATCCTGTCACTCACCTCCTACCCCTCTGACCACCCAGGCTCCTCTCAAGAGGGCCAGGGCTTCCCACCCGCTGTTAATGGAGAGACAGCACGAGTCTCCCAAGCCCACGAAGCCAAAGAGTCCCCCTACCAACTGGTTGCCAAGGAGCATGCCCATAAACTACTGCCAGCTGATACCCAGCGGGCAAACTGTCAACTAATTGGGCAGAGTTCTGGAGCTTGTATTGGTACTGCAATGTACAAAATTTACAAACACCAAAGTGCGTGCTAATGTGAAGCCACTGTCGTATGCATCAGTCAGTGTATACATAGCAAGCTCCCACAAATTGCAGTTTGGATAATAGCCAGATCCTTTGTTTGTGTAATGCTGTAGCAGCATTAAACATCAGCCAGGACATTGAAGTCAACTCCTCTACTCTTCTTCGAAATACGCCAAGTGACCTTTTACATCAAACTCAGAGAACACAGAGCCTCAAGTTAACTCATCTTTGGGGCGGCTCAGTGGCGCAGCTGGCAGAGCCGCTGCCTCACAGCTCCAGAGACCCGGGTTCGATCCCGACCTCGAATACTACGGGGATTGAACCCACAGCATTTTGTCTCAGGGGTAAGACCGGCAGCCAGTGAGTTGCACTTGAAAGTGTTAACAGGAGACAGGTGGATAAGGACGGCACAGTGGCTCAGCGGGTAGAGCTGCTGCCTCACAGCTCCAGAGACCCGGGTTCGATCCCGACCTCGGAGGACAGGGAGAACGTGCTGTTTATGTGGAGTTTGCACATTCTCCCTGTGACTGCATGGGTTTCCCCCCGGGTGCTCCGGTTTCCTCCCACATCCCAAAGACATGCGGGATGGTCAGTTAATTGGCCACTGTAAATTGCCCCTAGTGTGTGAGTGAGGGGTAGAATCTGGGGGAGGGAATTCAGTGGGGAGAATAAAAATGAGATCAGTGCACGTTGGCGTAAATTGGTGGTTGATGACTGGCATGGACTCGATGGGCCAAAGGGCCTGTTTATGTGCTGGGTGAGTCTATGGTTCTAATGTCCCATCTGCAAAGCAGCACTTCCAAGAGTAGGGCACCCTCTCAGTTCTGCACCAGAGTGCCAGCCTTAACATTGTAGCTCGCCCGCTATTATCTACAGTAGCACTAGTTGACTAATGGAATACTCACTGAAATTTTATGGATAGCAGACCATTTCTGCGAGACCACAGAAGACAGAAATCGCCTGTGGTGATTTGTGGCTCAGAGCAGATGAGATGAGAGCACATGTTGTGCCTTTGATATTGTGAGTGAACAACCCACCAATAGTCATGAAGTAGAGTAGAGTATGTCTCCGGTGAGCAATTAAGGAGTAGGACCCTGCAGACATTCAAGGAGGGGCTGGCAGGGATTTCAAGAAGTGTCTGAGTAAGACTGCCTGTGAACAAATACAGCCTTGCTTACTTGGAGCGAAAAGTCCAGTGAATGCTGGAAATCTGAAATAAAAACAGAGAATGCTGGAAACACTCAACAAATCAGGCAGCAGCAGTGGGGAGAGAAGCAGAGGGAACAGTCCAGGTCAAAGATCTCTCATCAGATCTGGGAAAAGTTTGAAGATTTGAAGGCAGAATACAAGGTTAATGGCAGGACTCTCAGCAGTGTGGAGGAACAGGTCGATAGGGTTGTTAAGAAGTCATATGGAGTGTTGGCCTTCATTAGTCGAGGTATTGAGTTCAAGAGCCGCGAGGTAATTTTGCAGCTCTATAGAACTCTGGTCAGACCACACTTGGAGTATTGTGTTCAGTTCTGGTCGCCTCATTATAGGAAGGATGTGGAAGCTTTAGAGAGGGTGTGGCAGAGATTTACCAGGATGCTGCCTGGATTGGAGAGCGTGTCTTATGAGGATAGGTTGAGCGAGCTAGGGCTTTTCTCTTTGGAGATAAGGAGGATGAGAGGGGACTTGATAGAGGTGTACAAGATGATAAGAGGCATAGATCAAATGGACTTTTTCCCAGGGCAAAAATGGCTAAGGCGGGGGGGCCATAATTTTAAGGTGATTGGAGGAAGGTATAAGGGGGGTGTCAGGGGTAAGTTTTTTACAGAGCGAGTGGTGGAACGCACTGCCGGCAGAGGTGGTGGGAGCAGATACATTGGGGACATCTGAGGGACTCTTAGGTAGCCACATGAATGATAGAGAAATGGAGGGCTATGTGGGAGGGAAGGGTTAGATAGAGCAGGATAAAATGTCGGCACAACATTGTGGGCCGAAGGGCCTGTACCGTGCTGTAGTGTTCTATGTTCAATGGGTTTTAAGTAACAATGGAACTGGGGGAAACAGGAGGGGAGAAGGTCTGTGATAGGATGAAAGGCAATAGTTCCAGCAAGACCAAAACCAGCACTTGCTGTCTGGTCCTAATTTGAAAGCGTAGAAAGTGTCATAAACTGCCGAATCATTACACATAACAAACACAAACCTGCTCCATCACTGAGTAAGATCATGGCTGATCTTTTACCTTAGCGACACTTTCCCTCACTATCCCCATATCCCTCAACTCTCTCCATCTCTTCTACAGACACAACGTTGAAAATATCCTGACTGGTTGCATCACGGTCTGGTACGGCAATTCCAACGCACAGGAACGCAAGAGGCTGCAGGTAGTAGTGGACGCAGCCCGGTCCATCACGGGAACAGCCCTCCCCGCCACTGACAGCATCTACAGGAGGCGCTGCCTCAAGAAGGCGGCATCGATCATCAAGAATCCCCACCATCCGGGACATGCCCTCTTCTCGCAGCTACCATCGGGCAGGAGGTACAGAAGCCTGAAGTCCCACACCACCAGGTTCAGGAACAACCATCAGGTTCTTGAACTGACCTGCACAACCCTAACCCTACCTCAGCAACGGAAGACTACGGACCACCTCTTGCACTGCCCTGGACTTGTCTCTGATTGGGTCTTTGTTTTGCACTGATGTCTTGTTTTGCACAGTGTTTTTTTTTCTTCACTGTCTTGTATAATTTATGTCCTGTGTGTTGTCTGTACCTACGTGCCTGTGATGCTGTGGCAAGCAAGTTTTTCGTTGTCCCTGTACCTCACCGTACTTACATAGTATCGTAGAAAGATACAGCTCAGAGACACAAGAAATTCTGCAGCTGCTGGAATCTGGAGCAACACACACGAAATGCTGGAGGAACTCAGCGGGTCAGGCAGCATCCGTGGAGGGAAATCAACAGTCGATGTTTCGGGCCGAGACCCTTCATCAGGACTGGAAAGGAAGAGGGCGGGTGCCAGGAGAAGAAGGTGGGGGGAGCGGGAGGAGCGCAGGCAGGCAGGGGAGAGGTGAGTTCAGGTGAGAGGGGGAAGGTCGGTGGGGTGGGGGGGGGGGGAGAGGGGGGACGAAAGGGAGTGATGTGAGAAGCTGGGAGGTGGTGGGTGGAAGAGGCCAAGGGCTGAAAGAAGAAGGAATCTGCTAGGAGAGGGCCGTGGACCATGGAATAGAGGGAGGTGGGGAATAGAGGGGCAGGGGAGGGGAAAGAGAAGAGGAGAGGGGGCCACAGAAATGAGGGAAGGCAAAAGGTGGGGGGAAGCACAGAAACAGGCCGTTCGGCCCACCAAGTCCACACTGACCATCGAGCACCCACATTCTCACTAATCTGGCTCTAGCTTATTTTATTCTCCCCCCCAATCCCACCAACTAACCCCCCCCCCCAGATTGTGCACATAACAATAAACGCGACTTGACTTGACAATATCCAACAAGTTAACAATCCCCGTCTCGAACACACTCAGTGACCGTACTTCCACAGCCTTCTTGGGGAGAGGATTCCAACCATCCGCCATCCAGAACAGTGAATGTGCTGTTCCTTCAGCCTGAGTTGAGCCTTAGCTTGTGACTGCCACATAGTCATGAGCTCCTCATGAGTTGCAGGTGGCAGATGCATTGCCTCGTGTGACCTGGCCATACTTGACCTGTGACCCCGTAACCCGGTGGAATTGCAAAAGCAGCTGGACTCTTGAAGGATCTCAGGAAATGGTGACACCATACTGACACAGGAGCTGGGAAGATATAGCGGGGGGTGGCGGAGTGGTTTCGGGGACTCGAAGTAAGGAGTAGGAGTTCATTGGCACTTCATCCACTGGAACCGTGGCTCACCTTTTACCTCAGCACCACTTCCCTGCATTAACCCAATATCTCTTGATTTTCTTAATATCTAAAAATCTGTCCTGAATATACTCAGCAACTGGACTGTCGCAGCCTCCACGTCCCTCATGTGAGATAAGATAAGATATTTATTAGTACGTCAAAATACGCAGTGAAATGCATCTGTTTGCGTTACTCAGAATGTGCTGCGGGCAGCCCGCAAGTGTCGCCACTCTTCCAGCGCCAACATAGCATGCCCACAACTTCCTAACCCGTACGTCTTTGGAATGTGGGAGGAAACCGGAGCACCCGGAGGAAACCCACGCAGACACAAGGAGAACGTACAAACTCCTTACAGACAGCAGCTGGAATCAAACCCAGGTCACTGGCACAGTAATAGCGTTACACTAACTGCTACACTACTGTGCCACCGCAGAATTACAAAGAATTCTGTGTAAAGAATTACAAAGATTCAGCACCCTCTGGCTGAAGGAATCTCTCCTCAATTCCGCCTCATTCCTCCTCCCCTGATTGGCCCCTTATTTCGTGACTGTGACCCCTGGTTCGGGATTCCCCAGCCAGCGAAGGCATCAATTCCACTAGATCAACTGGCAATCCAGAGGGCTTGGCTAATGATCCAGAGGCATGGGTTCAGATCCCAGAGGGGAACTGAAATTGAGTTAGTTTTGTAAATCTGGTACGAAAAGCAAGGGTCAGCAATGATGCAATGCCCATCTGGTTTAGTGATGTTCTTAATGGTCAAGAATCTGCCCGTGGCTGAAGATAAGATAAGATAAGATTTCTTTATTAGTCACATGTACATCAAAACACACAATGAAATGCATCTTTGCATGGAGTGTTCTGGGGGCAGCCCACACTTGTCGCCACGCTTCCGGCGCCAACATAGCACGCCCACAACTTCCTAACCCGTACGTCTTTGAATGTGGGAGGAAACCGGAGCACCCGGAGGAAACCCACACAGACACGGGGAGAACGTACAAACTCCTCACAGACAGCGGCCGGAATTGAACCCGGGTCGCTGGCGCTGTAATAGCGTCACGCTAACCGCTACTCTAGACTGTTTGAACATAGAACATAGAACATTACAGCACAGTACAGACCCTTCGGCCCATGATGTTGTGCCAACATTTTATCCTGCTCTGAGATCTATTTCACCCTTCCCTCACACATAGCCCTCCATTTTTCTATCATTCATGTGTCTATCGAAGAGTCTCTTAAATGCCCCTGATGTATCTGCCCCCACAACCTCTGCAGGCAGTGCGTTCCACGCAACCACCACTCTCTGTGTAAAAAACTTACCCCTGACATCCCCCTTATACCTTCCTCCAATCACCTTAAAATTATGTCCCCTCGTTATTACCATTGTCACTCTGGGAAAAAGTCTCTGACTGTCCACTCGATCTACGCCTCTTATCATTCCCTTCAGAAAAGGGAAAAAAGAAAAAGAAATGAGAAATTTGTGGGGGGGGGGGTGCAATAAAAAACACACTATTCTAACCCCAATTTCTGGCCTTATCCCCATATCCCTTGATACCCCGACTATTTAGATATCTCTCTATCTCTTCCTTAAACGCCTCCAATGATCTGGCCTCCACTGCTGTACCTGGCAAGGAATTCCACAAATTCACCACCCTCTGGCTAAAGAAATTTCTCCTCATCTCTGTTTTAAACCTGTACCCTCTAATTCTAAGATTGCGCCCTCTGGTCCTGGACTCACCCACCAAGGGAAACAGCCTAGCCACATCTACTCTGTCCAGTCCTTTCAACATTTTAAATGTCTCTATGAGGTCCCCTCTTATTGTAAGTCTTATTGTAATTGGATAGGCCTTGCTGAGAACACACATGGAGTATTGTGGACAGTTCTGTTCTCCTTACCGAAGGAAGGAAGATTTACGAGACTGCTTCCAGGGATGAAACCATATGAATAGAGATTAAGTAAACCTGGACTGTATTCTGTGGAGTTTAGAAGAATTTGAGGAAACCTCATTGAAACTTACCAAATTCTTAAAGGCTTGACAGGATACTGGGATAGTGTTTCCTCTGGCTGAGGAGTCTAGGACCAGGGGGCACAGTTTGAGAATGAGGGGGAGATCGTTTAGGACTGAGATTAGGACAAATTTCTTCAGTCAGATGATGGTGAAGCTTTGGAATTCTGTGGAATTCCAGAGGGCTGTGGAAACTCAGTCATTTGCGTTCATTCCCAAATCTTAATCTAGTGCCTCAGTCGACGCTGGGTAGTTAATCCAGCAATGTCCTGGTGTTTTGATGTAGGAGTTAGATACAATTGAATGATTTGCTGAGACATTTCAAAAGGTAGTTAAGTGTGCACCGCATTATAATTGGGTCCGGAGTCACACATATGAAGGACATCAGTGAGCCCAATGAGTTTTGAGAACAATCTGGTCATTTTGTGGTCATTATTACTTCGCCTAGTTTTTGTTTTGAAACATGTTGGACTTAAAATCGAATCTGGCGCTTGTCAGGAAGAATGTACTTAGTCAAATAATGGTCAATTATTACAGCAGTTGTTGATAATTAATACAAAGACAAATTTGATTTTAAATGGTACACTGAAACAATTAAGTGCAGTCGGCTGAATAAACAACATGTTGGAACTAGCTCTGTTTCTGATTTATGAAGGTACAGGGTTAACGCACACACTCAGGCCCATTCCATTATATACTGAACAATTTTGGCTGAAAACACACTCCTCCGGCTCCACACATCGTCCAGGATTGTTTAGCTCTCCATTGCCACATCCCACAGCTCATTCCCAAGATCCGGGTTGATTGCATAAGCAGTAGCCTTGAGTTTCCTGCAGAGTCCTAAAAGCAGGCAGGGTACATTGAGTCCCTTACCAACTCCTCGAGCCCCCACTGGGACTTGTCAGAAGTAGAACACCCTTGTAGGTCCAGGAGGACTAATGAGGTCTCCACTCTGAAAGGCTCCTGGAACAAAGCTATTCGACTGAATGATGACACAAAAGTGACAACTCTGAAAAGACCACTGGATGTGAGAAACCTGCCCTACTGCATGCTCGTTGAGGCTTCATGGCTCGCACTCTTGGCATAAGCACAGGTTTAAGGTGAGAGGAAGGGGAGCTGAGGGGTAATTGTTTTACGCAGAGAGTGGCTGATATCTGGTGTGCGCTGCCAGAGGAGCTGGTGGTATCAGATACGATCACTACATTTAAGAGGCATTCAGATGGATGATGAAACTGGCAAGGCAGAGAAGGACATGGTCCCTTTGCAGGCAAATGGGATCAGTGTGGTGAGCAAGATGGTCATGATGGACACAATAAAGAGCCCGTTTCTGTGCTGTAAGGCCACGTCTCGATGACACTTCCTCTCTCCAACCCTACCTGCCTTACTTCACACTCACACCCACCATGTAGGCTCTTTAAGAGGAAAAATTTAATGGGGCAAATGGGAATCGCAGCAGCAACCATCTCAGTTGTGTCTCTAAATGGCTCCCACTGATTCTGATTATGTTTAGCATTGTGTTGTGAAAATAGAACATCTGTGTCGTTGAATTCAGTCCCAGGTGTGGATCAATAGTACACAGGTTTTTCATCTGTTTCCATCGGTCAGACTTCAGTTCCCCACATCTGTCCTTCATTACTAACCACACACACACACACACACACACACGCACGCACGCACGCACACACACACACACACACACAAAGCGCACACCCATACAAACACACACACGCACCCTCACACACAACCACGCACACACACACACGTACACTCACATACACACACCCAGAAACACCAAACACACACCCACACACATACACACACCCACACACACACCTACACCCACGCACACACACTCTCACAGACACACACCCACATACACACACACAGAAACACCACACACGCACACCCATACATGCACACACCCACGCACACACTCACAGACACACATCCACACACACAGAAGCACCACACACACCCCCATACACACACATCCACACAACACACACACACATGCACACACCCATACACACACACGCACACACCCACACCCACACACCCGCACACATCCACGCACACACACACTCATAGACACACACCCACATGCACACACACAGAGAAACACCACACATACACCCACACATGCACCCGCACACACACACACTCATAGACACACACCCATATAGACACACACACATACACATGCACATATACACACACACACCACACACACACACGCACACACACCCGCACATCCGCACACACCCGCACATCCACACACACACAGACACCACACACACACTCACAGACACACACCCACACACACACTCACAGACACACACACACACAGTGAGACACCACACACACACACAAAACTATTCTTGGATATCACTCAGCTGTTCTCCTAGTTCAGGATCTGAAAGTGCCTCTCATTGTCCAGGTGAATCAAATGGGCTTCTTTGCCCTGATGGTACAAACCCTGCATTTTACCACTGCCACTCAGAATCAAGGCTGAACTTGTGGGCTTTAGTCAATGTATTACACCAAAGGTGCAGCTAGAAAGCTGCTTCTTTGACCTGATGTCCTAAAGAGCAAGAAGGCACTTGCGGACACTCATAGGTCAACAAAGAGATATTTGCAGATCGTGTTTGGAGAAGGCTTTCAGGGATCCCTTTGAGGAAAGCAAGATAGGCTGCTTGAAGCCTGGCAAAAACTGAAGTAAATTGCAACAGTTAAGGCTAGGCCCCTGTTGTTATCTTAACAAATGGGAGTGCTTGGCTGGAGAGGATGATATTAGTCCCAGGTGAAAGCCTGTAAATGCAAGAGGTTTTTTTATTCATGGACGTGGACATCGCTTGGAAGGTCAGGATTTATTACCCATCCCTAATTGTCCTTGAGAAGGTGGTGGTGATTAACACATTGGGGATTTAAAATCAAGTCCGAAAGAAAGCATGCTACTTGTCAGAAAGAATGCTACTTAGTCAAATAATCACCAATTATTACAGCAGTTGTTGATAATTAATACAAAGGCAAATTTGATTTTAAATGGTACACTGAAACAATTAAGTGCAGTCAGCTGAATAAACAACATGTTATAACTGCCTGTGCTTTTGATTTATGAAGGTACAGGGTTAACGCGCGCACACGCACACACACGCACACACACGCACACACACACAAAATCGGGCTGAAATCACAGCATTCCAAGCTCCACACATCGCCCAGGGTTACAGCACAGGAAGGAATCCATTTGCCACATCCCTGTTCCCATCAGCCAGACTTCCCTTCCCTTTCCCCCACCCCCGCAATCTACTCACCCTCATATCCCCATCAACTCCCCTTTGATCCTTCTGTCACCCACATCCACACTAGGTAACCAATCAGTGATTACAGTTACAGTAATTACTTCCCACAACCAGATAGGTTACAGGAACCAATTAACCGACCTGCCCATCTTTGGGATGTGGGAAAAAACCAGAGCACTTCGGAGAAACCCATGTGGTGACAAGGGGAAGGTGCAAACTCCACACACACAGCCAGCGCCCGAGGTCAGGATCGAACCCGGGTCACTGAAGCTGTGAGGCAGCAATGCTACCGGCTGCCTGTTGGTTATTTCTTCCTGGTCCCTCATTCGCAACAACCAGGTTAATTTTATAAGCCGGAGCCTCATGTTGAGACAGACGGGCCGTCCCAAAAGCAAGTTGGATATACATTGTCCCCGTTTTCCCACTCCAGGAGTTCCTACCTGGTTTTACAGTTGGGGGGTGGGGGGGGGGGGCGCAGGTTAGACCAACTCTGCAAGGCCAGGGGTAGGGACTGACTGTGCTGAGAGGTCCCCACCCTCAAAGGCACCCGAAGGAAGATTAGTCAACCAAGAGAGAACAGGATGATCCAAAAACCAGCAACAGAAAGGAACTACTGGACACAGGGTGTGGGACCTGAATCGTTAACTGAATGCACCAAAGCTACCCCCACTGCTTGCTAACTGAACAGTTGTGGCTAAGCACATCCTTCCCCACCTCCAACATTACCGTCCCCCCTCCCCACCTCCTCACACCAGTCCCTGCAGCCACGACATCTGTGCACGACGTCGGGGAGACCACACTTACAGACAGTACTGTGCGCAGTTCTGCTCGCCCGGCTATAGGAAGGATGGGATTAAGCTGGAGAGGGTGCAGGGAAGGTTCACAAGGACGTTGACAGGTCTGGACAGCTTGAGTTGTAAGGAGAAACAGGATAGGCTGGGGCTTTTTTTCCCTGGAGCGTAGGAGGCTGAGGGGTGACATGGAGGTTAATAAAATCATGAGGAGTAAAAATAGGGTGAATGGTCACGGTCTTTTCCCCAGGGTAGGGGAGTCTAAAACTAGAGGGTATAGACTTAAGATAAGATAAGATAAGATATCTTTATTAGCCACATGTACATTGAAACACACAGTGAAATGCATCTTTTTTGCATAGAGTGTTCTGAGGGCAGCCCGCAAGTGTCGCCACGCTTCCGGTGCCAACATAGCACGCCCGCAACTTCCTAATCCGTACGTCTTTGGAATGCGGGAGGAAACCAGAGCACCCGGAGGAAACCCACGCTGTCACACGGGGAGAACGTACAAACTCCTCACAGACAACGGCAGGAATTGAACTCGGGTCGCTGGCGCTGTAATAGCGTCACGCTAACTGTTACAAGGGGGTCTGAGGGGCAAGTTTTTCACACCGAGGGCGGTGGGTATATGGAACGAGCTGCCAGAGGAAGTGGCAGAGGCAGGTACAATTACAATGTTTAAAGTACATTTGGACAGGTACGTGGACAGGAGAAGGTTAGAGGGATATGGGCCAAACCCAGGCAAATGGGACTGGCTCAGGTCGGCAACTTGGTCGGCATGGACAAGTCGGGCCGAAGGGCCTGTTTCCGTGCCGTGTGACTCGATGACTCTACAATTCTAAGCGGCAACTATGCAAAACCTCAGAGTAGTTTGGTCAAATAAACTGAGCAGAGAGCAACAAGACCATGCATGTTTAAGTAATGCGATGATCTAAACAATTGCTTATAATGCAAAGATGTTGAAACAGACTACGATAAATACTTCATTGTTTTGGGGGAATACTTTTATTCAGTCTGGGGGATGTGGATGCTGCTAACAAGCCAGTATTTAATACCTATTCCTTGGGCATTTTAGAGAGTTCTTAAAAATGCTGTGGCTCTGGGGTCAAAACAGGCGAGGAGAGCAATTTCCTCCCCTGGAAGCCAAATGTTGCTTTAGTAGTTTCATGGTGACTAATCCTGATACTAGCTCTTAAATTCCAGATTTATTTAAACATTTGAACTTAAATTCCCCAGCTGCAGAGGCGGGATGTGAACCCACGTCTCCCCATTATTTGCCCACGTCTCTGGGTTTTACTACTCCACTGACAGAACCAAGCACAACGATAAGGCGGCCACAAACAGAGACAGTAGCCATGGTTAAGTGTGCCTCACAGGGATTGCGAAGTTGGAATCAAGGTCCCAGGGGAAACCCGACTGCGTTCATTCAAAGCTACAGTCCAGTCTCCTTATCAATGGTGAGCAGAACACAGCCTGCTCCGTCTGATTGGTCAACAGTCACTCCAAATCATGGATCTCCTGGCAATCCGGAGACAAACCAACTTCAGTGTGACTTGGGCACCTCTTGCTGGATGCCAGTCGCAACAATGCCATCGAACATTGGGCGCATTCCTCGTAGAACAGTACAGTGCAGGAACAGGCCCTTCGGCCCACCATGTCTGTGCCAACCATGATGCCAACTTAAACTGCGTCTCTGCCTCCACATGGTCGACATCCCTCCATTCCCTGCCTGCTCGGGTGTCTTGTCTAAATGCCTCTTACGTTGCAGCTTTATGAAACTCGAGCTAGGCCGCATCTGGAGGATTGCATTCAATTCTGGTCGCCCCGTCACAGGAAGGGTGTGGAGGCTTTTGAGAGGGTGCAGAAGAGGGTTCACCAGGATGCTGCCTGGATTAGAGGGCATGTGTTTTAAGGAGAGGGTGGACAAACTTGGGTTGTTTTCTCTGGAGCGGCGGAGGAAGAGGGGAGACCTGATAGAAGTTTATAAGATTATGAGAGGCGTGGATAGAGTAGACAGCCGGTATCTTTTTCCCAGGGTCGAAATGTCAAATACTAGAGGGCTTGCATTTAAGGTGAGGAGGGACGAGTTCAAAGGAGATGTGCGGGGCAAGTTTTTTACTCAGAGAGAGGTAGGTGCCTGGAACATGCTGCCAGGGGTGAGGTGGAGGCAGATATGATAGAGGGGTTTAAGAGGCTGTTAGATAGGCACATGAATGTGCAGAGAATGGAGGGATGTGGACATTGTGTAGGGAGAAGGGATTAGTTTAGTTAGGCGTTTAATTACTAGTTTAATTAGGTCAGCACAACATTGTGGGCCGAAGGGCCTGTTCCTGTGATGTACTGTTCTATGTTCTAAATGTTGCTATCATATCAGCTTCCACCACCACCCCTGGCAGCACGTTCCAGGCACCCACCGCTCTCTGTGTAAAAAAACTCGCCCCGCACATCTCCTTTAAACTTTCCCCCTCTCACCTTAAAGCTATGCCCTCTAGTATTAGGCACCTTTAACGTGAGCCTGTTGTTCCTGGCACCGTTTGTCAAAACCACGCCCATGCTTCCCTCCAAGGGGGCAAAAGTCAAACTGTTGGCGTGGACGGACGTCCTCTCTTTTATTCTTCTCACCCACATTCCCCTCTACACGTCATTTTGTGACTCCTGCACAGCTGGTGTTATTAGCCTCGTCTGAAGGCTCTGGCCACTTCTGGCTAACACATCATTACAAATCAGAGTAGGTGTTCTTATTGCACAGGCAAGATCCCATTGGAGTGCGTTTCGTTCAGACACAGCTTGACAAAGGATGATGCTGTGAGGTTGCTCCCTTGACTGGAGAGCTTGAAACCAGAGGATGCCATCTCAGGATATTAGGACTGAAATCAAGGGCGTTACCAGGACTGGAGGGTTTGAGTTATAAGGAGAGACTGGACAGGCTGGGACTGTTTATCCTGGAGCGAAGGAGGCTTGGGAGTGACCTTATAGAGGCTTGTAAAATCATTAGTGGCATAGACAAGATGGACGGCCACAATTTTGATTTCCATAGCTGGCGAGTCTAAAACGAGAGGGCATAGGTTTAAGGTGAGAGGAGAAAGATTTAAAGCGGACCTGAGGGGCAAGTTTTTCACACACAGGGTGGTGGGTATATGGAATGAGCTGCCAGAGGAAGTGGTAGAAATGGGTACAGTTACAATGCTTGAAAGACACTTGGACAGGTACACGGAGAGCAAGGGTTTAGAAGGATATGGAGGCAAAAGGTCGGCATGAATGAGTTGGGCCGAAGGGCCTGTTTCCATGCTGTATGACTCTATCTCTGAGGAGAAATTTCTTCGGTCAGCAGGTTGTAAATCTTTGGCGTTCTGTACTGCAGAGATACGGACACTCGGTCAGAGTATGTGGGGTTAGCCACAGATCAGCCATGGATCCAAATTGTCTACTCCTTTTCTTATTCAATACTGACATTAATAAATTTTTCAACATTGGGAGAATCAAAGGTTGTGGGGATATGGTGGGACTTGAGGAGGTGAATATTGTCGAAAGGCGAGGCAGGTTTCTCGCAGACCCAACCACACACCCTCTGTGTGTGCCCTCATAAACGTTCCCCCAGCAACCTCTGGAGCACTGAGAGTAGAAGTGAACGGATTCCTGACTTAAAAGGAAAGGGAAGGGTTCACTGACCGCTCAAACAATCCCGCAAGCAAACGGGGCTTCCTACTGCATTCAATCTCCAGCTTTGAGCACTGAGACATGGAGGCCCACGTGGAAATAATTAGATACAGAATGTCCAGGTGACTGCTGGCAACCCAACAGAACTGCATAGAAGTGTTGGAAACTTTTCCTCTAAGGAGAGGTTGAATAAGATGGGCTTGTACTCACTGAAGGCCGAGAGCTGATCTCACTGGGACATACCGGAGTGCTGTCTGTGTGGAGTTTGCACGTTCTCGCTGTGACCATGTGGGTTTTCATGGATACTGATTCATCCTGGCTGGAGAGCATGGCCTGATTATGGAGGGTTAGGACTGAGATAAGGAAGCAGTCATGAATCCTTGGATCTCCCTATCCCATGGAGTTGTGGATACTCCGTCATTGAGTAGATTCCTAACTGGGATTGAGAGACACCCAGGGAATCAGCGGATACGGGGATTGGGTGTGAAAGTAGACAAGGCATAGTGTGAATGGCAGAGCACGTTCGAGGGGTCACATGACTGACTTCTGCTCCCGATTTATGTCGTTAGAAGCATTGCACAGATCTTCCAACCGCCCTTCTGCTTAAAGTCCTCAAGGTGCGGAGGTCACTTCCACATATCATACGTCCTAATCTGATTGGCTTGATGTGGTAGACTCAATGGGGAACAACTGATTCTATGAGTGGGGAAGACCCAATGAGGCCAGAAATGAGAAGGAGCAACTGAGCCACATATCATGGTCCTTTGACCCACTGACTCCATGCTGTCTACGCTTCTCTCTGCATTTTCTGTCCACACTTCTTGCTCTATCCGCACTTCTCGTTCTGTCTGCACTTCTCGCTGCCTCGGTAAAGCGGCCAACATAACCAAAGACCCCACCCGCCCCGGACATTCTCTCTTCTCCCCTCTCCCATCAGACAGCAAAAGCCTGAAAGCACGTACCGCCAGGCTGAAGGGCAGCTTCTATCCTGCTGTTATAAGACCATTGAACGGTTCCCTAGTACGATAAGATGGACTCTTGACCTCACAGTCTACCTCGTTATGGCCTTGCACCTTATTGTCTGCCCGCACTGCACTTTCTCTATAACAGTAACACTTCATTCTGCATTCTGTTATTGTTTTTCCCTTGCACTGCCTCAATGCACTGTGTAATGAAATGATCTGTAAGGATGGCATGCAAAACAGTTTTTCACTGTACCTCGGTACATGTGACAATAACAAACCAGTTTACCAATTTACATTACTAACCATCAATCCTATGCTAATTCCATCTTATTCTCCCCACATTCCCACCAAGTCACCCCAGATCCTATCATTTAATTTACAGCGGCCAATTCACCCACCAACCCACACATCTTTGGGATGTGGGAGGGAACCGGAGCACCGGGGGGAAAGCCACGCGGTCACAGGGAGAACATGCAAACTCCGCACACACACAGACAGCACCGGAGGTCGGGATCGAACCCGGGTCTCTGGAGCTGTGAGGCAGCGGATCTACTGGCTACAGCATTGTGCAGAGATGAGGAGGGACAATGCCAGTGAATAATGAGCCACCATCCCTGGAACTTGGGATCAAGTCCAGAAGGAAAAGGGTGGATGAGTGTCTCCTCTCTTTTGTAATAATCCTGCAGGATGTGACTTCCTCTGTAGGACCCAGGTCACAACACAAAAGATTGAAGTACAGAACATGTATTCAGTGGCTCCTGTGGCTGGGAGAACTTGATGCTGGAACAAGCTGCCAGATGGGATTTTACTCTCCAGGCCCCCATTTTCATAAGTACCACAAAGTGAGCAGGGTAAAATTCAATCTCAGCTAATCACCATAAAAAGTATCCTATCCGGATGCATCACAGCTTGGTACGGCAACTGCTCTGCCCAGGACCGCAAGAAACTGCAGGGAGTTGTGGACACAGCCCAGTCCATCACAGAAACCAGCCTCCCCTCCGTGGACTCTGTCTACACTTCCCACTGCCTCGGGAAGGCAGCCAGCATAATCAAAGACCCCTCTCACCCGGGTCATTCTCTCTTCTCCCCTCTCCTGTCGGGCAGAAGATACAAAATCTTGAGAACACGTACCACCAGGCTCAGGGACAGCTTCTATCCCGCAGTTTTTAGAGTCTTGAATGGACCCCTTGTACGATAAAGATGGACTTTTGATCTCCCAATCTACCTCGTCGTGGTCCTTGCACCTTATTGTCTACCTGCACTGCACTCTCTCTGTAACTGTAACACTATATTCTGCATTCTGTTTTCCTTTTTACTACCTCAACGTACCTATGTATGGCATGATCTGTCTGGATGGCATGCAAACAAGATGATAAGAGGCATAGATCGAGTGGACGGTCAGAGATTTTTTCCCAGGGTGACAATGGCTAACACGAGGGGACATAATTTTAAGGTGATTAGAGGAAGGTATAAGGGGGATGTCAGGGGTAAGTTTTTTACACAGAGAGTGGTGGGTGCGTGGAACGCACTGCCTGCAGGGGTGGTGGATGCAGATACACTTGGGACATTTAAGAGACTCTTGGATAGCCACATGAATGATAGAGAAATGGAGGGCTATGTGAGAGGGGAGAATTAGATAGATCTTAGAGCAGGATAAAACGTCGGCACAACATTGTGGGCCGAAGGGCCTGTACTGTGCTGTAGTGTTCTATGTTCTGTGTAACAATAATAAACCAATTACCAATTACCCTGAGTAAAATCCATGCCTTGATGTAATCGAGCTAAGTAATTGCAGAACTAAGGAGTAGAGAACTCTTTTTTATATAAGACTGTCTGAAAGGGAAATGGAAGCAGATTCGGTTGTAATTCTCTCCCAGTGGCCAGGAAGGGCTAGTGTGAGGGTCTTCTTCTACCAACTATTGATTCGAAATGAGTTGGCATTTTATCTAAAAGACAGCACTTCCGACAATAGCGCCCCGCTCTGTACTGCACAGGCAAGCGTCTTTTCATTCATATGCTTACGGGATAGGGGGCAAGACCAGCATTTATTGCCCATCCCTAACTGCCCTTGAGAAGGTGGGCACGAACCGCCTTCTTGATCCGCTGCAGTCCATCGAGTGAAGGCGCTTCCACACCGTTGGGGAAGGAGTTCCAGGAGTTAGACCCAGTGACAGTGGAAAGATTAGCAATATATTTCCAAATCAGGATGGTGTGTGACTGGGAGGGGAACCTGCAGGTGGTGGTGTTCCCCTTCATCCACTGCCCTTGGCCTTCTGTGGGTTTAAGGGGGTAAGATCAAAGAGCTCTTGGAGAGTTATTTTGTAGATGATACACGCTGGAACTTCCTTTCTAAAGCCCATCCAGTATGGTGAACATCAATTCACAAGAGGAAGGCAATAGGGAAAGTATCCTGACTGGTTGCATCACGGTCTGGATGGCAATTCGAATGCGCAGGAACATAAGAAGCTGCAGAGAGTGGTGGACTCAGCCCAATACGTCACGGGCACATCCCTCCCCACCGTCGGTAGTATCTACAGGAGGCGCTGCCTCAAGAAGGCAACATCTATCATCAAAGATCCCCGCCAACCGGGCTGTGCCCTCTTCTCGCAGATGCCATCGGGCAGGAGGTACAGAAGCCTGAAGTCCCACACCACCAGGTTCAGGAACAGCTATTTCCCTTCAACCATTCAGTTCTTGAATCCAATCACTGCTTCGGTTCAGCAGCTTTGATCAATTTGCACTAAAATGGACTTATTTTTTTATTCTCATTGTGTTCTTTCTTGTAAACATTATGTACAATTTGTGTTTAATTTATGCTTTTCTTGTGAATGCTGCTTCTACGACGCTGTGTGCCTGTGACGCTGCTGCAAGTAAGTTTTTCATTGCACTCGTGCACACATGGACTTGTGCAGATGATAATAAACTTGAATTTGAGCTCAACTTTGAACTTTGAGTGACATGGAAGAAACAGATTACGTAAAAGGTCACTAAGAATGCCGATATAAGGTTGAATTCCATGTTCACATTAACTGCTAGGTGCCTACAACTGCTCCTGTTATGGAAAACCAGCTACGGTGAACCGGCGATGTCTAAGGTGGCAGATAGACCAACACTCAAGCGAGCTGTCCTTATATAATTCAGTTGCGCATGGGATCGAGGAGTCACTTCATGTATATTCCATGCATGGTTTTCCCTGGATTGAGGAGGGAGCTAAAAGTTAATGTGTTTGGATTTTATTTCTAGAGGGACCAAACTGGAAGAATTGCGAAGTTGTGCTGAAGCTGCCTCAATGGAGACACAGGAGACTGCAGACGCTGGAATCTGGAACAACAAACAATGTGCTGGAAGAACTCAGCAGGTCGGACAGCATCAGTGAGCGGAAAGGAATTGTTGACGTTTTGGGTCCTGATGCAGGGTTTCGACCCGCAGCGTCGACAATTCCTCTCCTCCCACAAATGCTGCTCGACCTGCTGAGTTCCTCCAGCACTTTGTTTGTTAAGGGAAGCACGAACAGACTGCTTTTTCCCTTTTTCTTGAGGAGGAGTGGCTGAGACGTGACCTAACAGTGCCCTGTAAAATGACAGAAGATTTGGTAGCCTGGACAGAGGAAAAATGTTTCCCCTTGTGGCATGGAGCAGAGCCAGAGTCCAGCAATGTAGGAGGATCATCTGTCCTGGTTCCGAGTGCTGGCCCTCGATTTGGCCCCATTGATGGTGCCTCGTTGTGCAGCACATGGTTTCCATGCACCACTAATCACATAACAACACACACCTGAGCCCCATAAGGAGACTAGCATAAGAACCCTGGTTTCAGCAGCACTAGCTGCCAGAGTATTGGTCTACTTTGGCTTCTGAGTACTGGCAATTCTAGGGCAGTCCTGTTTCTGTGCTGGGAGTCTGCCTCAGAGCCCTGAGGCAAGATTCCTTCTGGTCACTGCCTGTGTTTGATTCTGAGGAAACATCCAGACTCCAGTCTTGTACCAGTGTGCTGCATTTGGGTTCTCTGTGAGCTTGCTCTTTGCTTGACATTGTGGCATCACCAAGGAATCCTCTTGGGAATTCTGATGAAACTCCCTTACCCAAAGGGTGGTGGGAATGAGGAATCCACTCCCACAGTGAGTGGATGAGGCAAATAGGTGATGTTTAAGCAAAACAGGAGGGAGAAAGCTCATAGATTCTGATAAGGAAATACAGGAAGAGGCCCAAGTGGGAAGCATTGTTTGTGCCAAATGGCCTGTCTCTGTGCTGGACAACAGATTGCTTGGGTATAAACAAACCAAATGGGTTTTTAAATAACAATTAGGAAGTTTCATAGTTGCTACTACCAGCTTTTAATTGCATATTTATTTAATCATTTAAATTGCCAGAGCAGGAATTAATCATGGCCTGATTAATGATCTTGACTCCTGGATGCTAGCCCAGCAGCTTAATCACTGTGCAGCAATACCCCTTGCCCTGTGTGATATCAGTCTGCACTCTTCCAGGCAAGTGTTGCACCCCTGACTTGTACCTTGGAGGTTGAAAGGCCCAGGAGTTGAGTCACTTGCCACAGCCCCCTGGCCTGTTCTTGCAGTGGGAAGGCTTATTCACATAACCAGTCAGTGATGACCCTGGCATGTTAATGGTGGGAGAATTCATCAGTGATTGTCTCATCTTGATGTCAAGTGGCGGTGATTAGACTCTCTCCTGCTGGGGTTGCCCACCCTGTGGTGTTTACATGCTACTTGTTACTGGCTCACATGTTTGAGTCTCTGGTGAGGGATTTGAACATAAGAACACAGTCATAGAGAAACACAGCAGGGAAATGAGCCTTTTAGCCCACTGAGTCTGTGCCAACCCTCAAGCACCACATTCCCATGACACCTTCCTATTCTTGCCCCCCCCCCCCCCAAACAAGATTCTACCCCTCACCTACACACACAAGTTAATTTACAGTGGTCTATTAACTCACCAACCCACATATTGTTGGGATGTGGGGGGAAACCCACACAGTCACAGGGAGAACATGCAAACTTGGAGGTCTGGGTCGAGCCTGGGTCTCTGGAGCTGTGAGGCAGTGGCTCTACCTGCTGTGCTGCCCTAAACATAAGAACACGAAGCTAGGAGCAGGAGTAAGCCACTTGGCCCTTCAAGACTGCCCTGCCATTCAACATGATCATGATTCAGGCCTCATCTCTTCTGCATCAGTTCCCCATAGCCCCCAATTCCCCGATCTTCCTGCCTCTTTAAATACCCCCAGTGAACCAGCCTCCACAGCTCTCCAGGACTGAGAATGTCAGAATTCTGCGAGAAGTAGTTTCCAGGCACCTCAATTTTAAATGACTACCCCCCAACCTTGTAACTATGTTCCCACGTAGAACAGCGCAGCACAGAAACAGGCCCTTTGGCCCACAATGTCTGTGCCTAACACAATGCCAAATTAAACTAAGTCTCTTCTCTCTTCTCCCTCTCCCATTGGGCAGAAGATACAAAAGCCTGAAAGCACGTACCACCAGGCTCAAGGACAGCTTCTATACCGCTGTTATAAGACTATTGAACGGCTCCCTACTGCGATAAGATGAACTCTTGACCTCACAATCTACCTCGTCGTGGCTCTTGCACCCTATTGTCTGCCTGCACTGCACTTTCTCTGTAACTGCAACGTTATAATCTGCATTCTGTTATTGCTTTTCCTTGTTCTACCTCGATGTACTGATGTGATGAAATGATGTTTGTGGATGCCATGCAAAACAGTTTTTCACTGTACCTCGGTACATGTGACAATAATAAACCAGTTACCAATGACCAATTCTGCCTATCCCTCCAATCCCTGCACATTCATGTGCCTATCCAAGAGCCTTAAACCCCTCTATCGTATCTGCCTCCACCACCACCCCCGGCAGCGCATTCTAGGCACCCACCGCTCTCTGTGTAAAAACTTGCCCCGCTCATCTCCTTTAAACTTTCCCCCTCTCACCTTTAAATGCATGCCCTCTAGCATTTGACATTTCTACCCTGGGAAAAAGACTCTTGTCAACCCTATCTAATTCGACACCCTCCCACAAATGAAAACACAACACAGATGGGAGCGATTCCAATTGGGCCGAGGAGGGGGAGGAGCACACGCAGGCAGGGGATAGGTGAGTTCAGGTGAAAGGGGGAAGGTAGGGTGGGGGAGATGTCCTTCCCTTTATTCTATGGTCCACTGCCCTCTCCTACTGGATTCCTCCTCTAGCTCTTTGCCTCTTCTACCTATCACCTCTCAGCTTCTTACACCTCCCCCCACCTTATTCTGGCTTCTGCCCTCTTCCTTTCCAGTCCTGATGAAGGGTCTCGGCCCGAAACGTCGACTGTCCATTTCCTTCTGTTGATGCTGCCTGACCTGCTGAGTTCCTCCAGCATTTTGTGTGTGTTGCTCCAGATTCCAGCATCCACAGAATCTCTTGTGTCTGGAAGCTGGTATACAGATACAACAGGTAGTTAAGAAGGTAAATGTTATGCTGGCCTTAATTGTGAGAGGATTTGAGTGAAAATATCTTGGGGGTGCCACATCTGAAGTTATGTGTGCAGTTTTGGACTCCCAAAGAATGATATCTTTGCAATACAGTGGAACAGCCAGTAGAGCAGCTGCCTCACAGCTCCAGGGACTCGGTTCGATCCTGACCTCTGGTGCTGTCTGTGCGCTGTTTGCATTTTCTCCCTGTGACCGTGTGGGTTTCCCCCGGGTGCTCCAGTTTCCTCCCACTTCCCAACGACGTGAAGGTTAGTGGCTTAATTGGTCACTGGGAATTGCCCCTGATGTGTAGGTGAGGGGTGGAATCCGGGGGGAGTTGATGGGACTGTGGGGAGAATAAAATGAGATTAATGCCAGATTAGTGTAAATTGATGGTCGGCACAGACTCGGTGGGCCGAAGGGCCTGTATGAAAATGGAGCAAAGGTGATCCCTGGGATGGCAGGTCTGTCACAAGAGGTGACATTGAGTTGGCCGTGCCTCCGTTCTTCAGAGGGTTTGACAGGATGGACAAGGGGAGGATGTTTCACCTGGCTGAGGAGTTAGGGATCAAGGGGCAGAGTCTCTGAATAAGGGGCAGGCACTTTAGGACTGAAATGAGGAGAAATTTCTTCTCTGAGGGTGATGAACCTTTGGAATTCTCTACCTTGGAGGCTTGGTCATTGATTCCATTTAAAAAAAGAGATTGACAGATATTGGTAATCGGTAAATTGGTTTATTATTGTCACATGTACCGAGGTACAGTGGAAAAACTTTGCTCTGCATGTCATCCGTACAGATCATTTCATCACATCAATACATTGAGGTAGAACAAGGGAAAACAATAACAGAATGCAGAATATAGTGTTACGGTTACAGAGTGCAGTGCAGGCAGACAATAAGGTGCAAGGGTCACGACGAGGTAGATTGAGAGATCAAGAGTTTATCTTTATCGTGCTAGAGGTCTGTTCAATAGTCTTATAACAGCGGGGTAGAAGCTGTCCTTGAGGTTGGTGGTACGAGTTTTCAAGCTTTTGTATCACCTGCCCAACACGAGAGGGAAGAAGAGCGAATTACCAGGGTGGGAGGGGCCGTTGATTATGTTGGCTGCTTTCCCGAGGCAGTGGGAAGTGGAGACTGGTTTATTATTGTCACATGTACAGAGGTACGGTGAAAAACTTTGTTCTGCATGCCATCCATACAGATCATTTCATCACATCAGTGCATTGAGGTAATACAAGAGAAAACAATAACAGAATGCAGAATAAAGTGTCACAGCTATAGAGAAAGTACAGTGCAGGCAGACAATAAGGTGCAAGGCCATGACGAGGTAGATTGTGAAGTCAAGAGTCCATCTTATTGTACTAGGGAACTGGTCAATAGTCCTATAACAGCGGGATAGAAGCTGTCCTTGAGCCTGGTGGTACGTGCTTTCAGGCTTTTGTATCTTTTGCCAGATGGGAGGGGGGAGAAGAGAGAATGTCCGGGCTGGGAGGGGTCTTTGATATGCTGGCTGCTTCACAAAGGCAGCGAGAGGTATAGACAGAGTCAATGGAGGGGAGGCTGGTTTCCGTGATGTGCTGGACTGTGTCCACAACTCTCTGCAGTTTCTTGCGGTCCCGGGCAGAGCAGTTGCCGTACCAAGCCGTGATGCATCCAGATAGGATGCTTTCTATGGTGCACCGATAAAAGTTGGTGAGGGTCAACAGGGACAGAGAATATTTGGATATTAGAGGAATCAGAGGGATCGTGCAGGAGAATGATGTTTGAGGTAGGTCAGCCATGATCTTATTGAATGGCAGAACAGGCTCGAGGGGTCTCCTGCTCCTATTCCCGATGTTCCACCTTCAAAGCAAGAGATTCAGCTGCCTCAGAAGAGCTTCAACACAAAGAAATGGGGCTGGGGAAGGAGTACAGTGCGTGTTCCTCAGTCAACAGCATCCTATCAATTCTCAAAGGGTTCATTTCAAACAGGTTGTTTGATGATAAGAATGGAATGCAAGAGCTAACTGGTTGCAGGCTGAGCAGATGAACCAATCTTGTCCGCAGTTTGCAGGTCTTGGCATGTGCCAGGGTTACATTTAAAAATCAAAAGATGTGTGCCCGGACTCAGGGGAGCCGAGACAAAACCCTGCAAATATCCACGGGAGCCGCACTGGGCTATCCTGGATTATTTTGGGACTCGTGCCTTTCGTGCATGTGAAGTGCGGGATCTCTGCATGTGGCATAGAAGGTTGCATGCATTGATTGGAAAGTGGGGGCTACCGCTTGTCACTCCTAACCCACAATACCACCCCACCCCCTCCCCCTTTTGCAGTCTCCCCCAGTGCACTCACTGTTAAACGTGACTCCATGCCGGGGTTGGACTCTCACAAGAATTAGCCCAACCTGTAGAGTTTTTTGTAAAGCATTTGTTTTGAGGGCAGCTCTTTGTGCTGATTTCAATGGCTGGAATCCAACCAATCTGTGCAAATGAAGCTTACAGGAGAAGGTCCAGGCATCTTCCCCTCTCGTTCACACCCTGAGTCATGTTCCACCCTGGTGGGGTTTTCACCTCTCCCTCTAAACCACTGACAGACAGCCCTGAGCACTGACAACTCGATCCTTGCTACTTTGCATTATTTGATCTTTGCAGACTCAAGGGGGTCTGGCACAGTTCCCTCATTACTGGCCAAATCCCAAATTGGGACATTGAGGTCCATTAGAGTCGGCTATTTGGAAAATAATGTGAATATGGAATTCAACCTTAGATGAGCCATGTTTGGATCCAGAGCTTACGCTCTTGTTATGCCATGCAGATGAGACATCTGGAGACTCCTGCCTCACTCCCTTTCTCCTGCTACATAACTGACTTTCTCTTGTTAATCAAAGTCACTGCATTGGGTGGGACTCCAGAAAGCACCTTTCAGTTCTTTACGTTGTACCCAACCACTTTACGACCAATGATGCAATTCTGAAATGTGGTCACTCTTATAATATAGCAAACTTTCTCTCTCGCTCTCTCTCTCTCTCTCTCTCTCTCTCTCTGTCTCTTTCTCTTGTCTGCATCCTCTTTGGCTTCACATTATGGACAGACTAGGTTTCAAAATAAACTGCTCTGTTACCCATTTGTAATGCCAAGAGGAAGTCAAATCCATCCTCGAGTCAGATCTTTGGCTGCCATTTCATGCAGCTGGAACTGTGGGCTTCAAATGAGAAAGTGAATGAAGCCTGCCAGCTATGACAAGCTGTCCTTGTGATCTGACTGATCCTATGTCCAGCCACCACTTCCCAACCATTCAACATCCTCATCTTTTCTTCTATAGTGATACAGCTTGGAAACAGCCCTTCAGCCCATCATGTCTGTGCTGACCATCAACCACCCAATTACACCAATCCTCCACTGATCCCCTTTCATCCTCCCCACACTCTGGTGGACTCCCCGCAGATTCTACCCCTCACCTACACATTGAGGGCAATTTACAGCAGCCAATTAACCCACCGACCTGCACGTCATTGGGATGTGGGAGGAAACCGGAGCACCCGGGGGGAAACCCACGCGATCACAGGGAGAACGTGCAAACTCCACACACGCAGACATCGCCGGAGGTCGGGATCGAACCTGGGTCTCTGGAGCTGTGAGACAGCGGCTCTACCCACTGCGCCACCGTGTTGCCCTGTAAACATACGCCCTACTGTATGTTTGTGTGAGTTAATGAGTCCAGTTGACAAGTCCAGTAAAGGAAATAGGACAGCCCAATAAAAATTCATCTATTGTTAACCTTGAACTTGGATATTAGGTTTTACATTTCCTTTCACTGAAGCAAATATTTACATCTACATTCAGCTTTTAAAACTTATGTCGTTTTCATGACTGTTCCTAGTGTTCTTCACACTGGTATAATTAACCATCAGCAACCCATCTTTCATCACGTTTAATGACTTATTTGCAAGCCAAGTTACTTTGAGATGCTCATTTCCTATTATCTTATAATGAGGCTCCAGGTTTACAGACCCTTGTTTGCCCTTAAGTGATACAGTGTCTCCACCTTTGGATAACCTACCCGCACAATGGCTGAGGCTGAGGCAGACTGACCTCACCGGGGTCAGCACAGTGACGCAGCGGGTAGGGCAGCTGCCTCGCAGCTCCAGAGACCCGGGTTCGATCCTGACCTCGGGCGCTGTCCGTATGTGTGGAGTTTGCACGTTCTCCCTGTGACCGCGTGGGTCTCCCCCCCCACCCCACCCCCGGGTGCTCCGGTTTCCTCCCACATCCCAAACATGTGCGGTAATTGTCCACTGTAAATTGCCCCCAGTGTGTGGGTGAGTGGTAGAATCTGGTTGGGGGGGGGGGGGGTGTGGTGCGGTTGATGGGGATGTGGGGATCAACAAAGGCTAAACAGTTTGGCTCTGTATCCTTTGGGGTTTAGATGACCTGATTGAAACATGTGATCCTGAGAGAACATGACAGGGTAGATGTTGAGATGTTTTCATAGCGGGAGAGTCTCAAACAAAGGGACGTAGTTATAGGATAAGGAGCCAGTCATTTAAAACTGAGGTGTGTAAAAATTTCCCTTTGCAGAGGGTGGCGAATCCTTAGAATTCTCTCCCCCAGAGGGACATGGAGGCCAGATCATTGGGGGTAATTAAAGTGGAGGTAAATACATTTTTGAAAGAGGGTGGTCAGTATATGGAACGAGCTGCCAGAGGAAGTGGTTGAGGTAGGTACATTAAGACCATTTAAAGGACATTTGGACAGGTACATGGATAGGAAAGGTTTAGAGGGTTAGGGGTTAAACGCAAGCAAATGGGACCAGCTTAGGTGGGCAGGCACGGTAGTGTAGCAATTAGCGTGATGCTATTACAGCGCCAGTGACCTGGGTTCAATTCCGGCTGCTGTCTGTAAGGAGTTTGTACGTTCTCCCCGTGTCTGTGTGGGTTTCCTCCGGGTGCTCCGGTTTCCCCCCACATTCCAAAGACGTGCGGGTTAGGAAGTTGTGGGCATGCAGTGTTGGCGCCGGAAGCATGGCGACACTTGCGGGTTGCCCCCCAGAACACTCTACGCAAAAGATGCACTTCACTGTGCGTTTCGATGTACATGTGACTAATAAAGATATCTTGTCTTATCTTGGTCGGCATGGGTTAGTTGGGCCGAAGGGCCTGTTTCCGTGCTGTATGACTCTATCGGGGGATTGAGGGCTATGGGGAACTGGCAGATAGGAGGAGGTGAGGCGTGTGGGGTAGATCAGCCATGGTCACATTGAATGGTGGGGCCGTGACCTACTCCTATTTTCTTGTGTTCCCTGTGCTCCGCCTTTCCCAGCTTCCTGCTCATTTCCATCAGCCCGCCATTGGCAGCCATGCCTTCAGCTGCCGAAGCCTTACACTCCAGAATCCCCTCCCGAAACCACTCCACCTCTCTCCCACACTCCCCTCCCTTTACGATGCTTCTTAAAACCTACCTCTTCGACGCAATGTCGGTTTACATGCCTCAGTGTCAAGTTTCGCTGAGCAATCGCTCTGTAAATTACCTTGAGATGTTTTAGTTGTATTTAAGGTGCTATATAAATGCAAGTTGTTTTTGATGTTGTAACCCACTGCATCACCAGGTCCCTGAATTGTGACTTTCCTTCATGACTGTAAAATAACACAGAATACTGGTGCTATGGCTGAACCCTTCTCTCCATATCTCCTTTAAGAGTTTAATTCTGTTCTGCCTAACACTGGAAAATTATGCCCAGCCATCTTCCCACTTCTTACACAATATAGTAAGACCACATTTGGAGTACTGGGTACAGTTCTGGTCACCCTGCTGTAGGAAGGACGTCATTAAACTGGAAAGCTTGCAGAAAAAGATTTATGAGGATGTTACTAGGACTTAAGGGTTTGAGTTATAAGGAGAGATTGGATAGGTCGGGACTGTTTTCGCTGAAGCGAAGGAGGCTGAGGGGGTGACCTTATGGAGGTTTATAAAATCATGAGGGGCACAGATAAGGTGGATGGTCACAGTCTTTTCCCCAGGGTAGGGGAGTCCAAAAAAATAGAACATATGTTTAAAGTGAGAGGGGAAAGATTTAAAAGGGACCCAAGGGGCAAGATTTTCACACAGGGTGGTGGGTACATGGGACGAGCTGCCAGAGGAAGTGGTGGCGGTGGGTACAGTTACAACGTTTAAAAGATATTTGGTCAGGTACATGGACAGGAAAGGTTTGGAGGGATACGGGTTAAATACAGGCAAGTGGGACTGGTTCAGGTTGGCACCTTGGTCAACATGGACGAGTTGGGCCAAAGGGCCTGTTTTCGGTGCTATTTTACTCTATGACTCTATATCCACACTCTGACTGAGGAGAAATATTTGCTACATCTTTAAATATATATTTATTGTATTTTTATTAGTATTTGTCTATCTGAGAGGTTTTTTTCACTCTAACATCTAGTCATAGAGTCATGTAGTCATAGAGCACTACAGCACAGAAACAGGCCCTTCAGACCAACTAGTCCATGCTGACCTGATTTTCTGCCTAGTCCCATCCACCTGCACCCGGACCATATCCCTCCAAACCTCTCCCATCCATGTACCTGTCCAAACTTCTCTTAAATGTCACAATTGAACCCACATTTACCACTTCTGCTGGCAGCTCGTTCCACACTCGCACCGCCCTCTGAGTGAAGAAGTTCCCCCTCAGATTCCCCTTAAGTATTTCACCTTTCACCCTAAACCTATGACCTCTAGTTCTAGTCTCACCCAACCTGAGGGGAAAAGCCTGCATGCATTTACCCTATCTATACCCCTCATAACTTTGTCTACCTCTATAAGATCTCCCCTCATTCTCCTGCGCTCCAGGGAATAAAGTCCTAACCGATTCAACCTTTCCCTCCAACTCAGGTCCTCAAGTCCCGGCAACATCCTTGTAAATTTTCTCTGCACTCTTTCAAGCTTATTGATATCTTTCCTGTAGGTAGGTGACCAGAACTGCACACAATACTCCAGATTCGGTCTCACCGATGTCTTGTACAACTTCAACATAACATCTCAACTCCTGTACTCAGTGCCCTGATTTATGAAGGGCAAAGTGCCAAAATCTCTCTTTATGACCCTATCTACCTGTGACGCTACTTTCAAGGAACTATGGATCTGTATTCCCAGGTCCCTTTGTCCTACCGCACACCTCAGTGCCCTACCATTCACCATGTAAGTCTTACCCTGGTTTGTGCTCCCAAAGTGCAACACGTCACACTTGTCTGCATTAAATTCCACCTGCCATTTTTCAGCCCATTTTCCTCGCTGGTCAAGATCACGCTGCAAGCTTTGATAGCTTTCCTTGCCGTCCACTACGCCCCCAATCTTGGTGTCATCGGCAAATTTGATGGTCCAGTTCACCACATTATCATCCAAACCATTAGTATAGATGACAAACAACAACGGACCCAGCACCGATCCCTGCGGCACACCACTAGTCACAGGCCTCCAGTCAGAGAGACAACCATCTGCTACCACTCTCTGTCTTCTCCCGCTGAGCCAATGTTGAATCCAATTGGCTAGTTCATCCTGAATGCCAAGTGACTTCACCTTCTGGACCAGCCTCCCAGTCTTAGCACCAAGATCAGAACTAGAACTGAAGCTTCTTCGAGGAAGAGTTGATGGGAACATGAGGAGAATTAAGTGGGTTAGAGTGGTCAGCACAGACTTGGTGGGCCAAAGGGCTGCATCTCTTTATCTCTAAGACTCTATGTAGGATTTCAACCTAGAGGACAACCTCCTCACAACCCTGCAGGTTGGGATGGAGGGTAGGAGGAATGACAGGTGGATGATAAAGGAGGAAGGGGGAGTGTTTCAACTATAAAAGCTGTTAGTTTTTCGCCAATGTTTCAAAGGCCTTCAGGTGATCTTGGGGTGGAGGGGGAATGGTGCAGGGCCTCCATGTTACACTGCCTCCATATTATAGGCCTGGCTGTCACTCAGAGACTGTTCCACCTCACTGGACATTCTCAGATGCAGAGAACCAGCTCCTCTGGCCCTCTCCATCTGAACAAAATAAGTCGGGACAGGCAGGCACCACAGGAGCCAAGCCCGGGACCAATATTCTCCAGCCCCGAATCTCTCTAAAACGTGGGGAAACAAAAAAAGCACTGGGAACCTCTGCCGTACATTTCCCCTTCCCAGAACAGAGCTCCTTCCTGCACCAACCCTTCAGCAACCATCCCAATGCATTTCAAGGTTGTTGCACCAAGTCCACAGAAGTCTTGAAAACCAAAAAAAAACCTGCAGTTGCTGGAAATCTGAAATAAAATCTGGCCATTCCTACCTGTTATCATTTTGGCTCAGTTTTTGTTTTATATGGTTTGACATGCCGGTCTTATCCCACAGCCTTACTATTAGCAACATGTTACACAGACGAAGAAAGTTCATCAGATTTTAACTGTTACTGAATTGCCATATTCGCCCACTTGGTCTCGCCATATCAGAGATATTCCCTTTTTTTTTCTATTCATTCCTTCACCTCCCTGTCCCTGCACCAGGTGCTAGATTGAGAAGCTGGGAAGGCCTGTATTCTCGAAGGAAATGAGTTGAGCTTCCTTCGTCCAAACATCGGACATGCAATCCGTTTACAACAGTGGATTGATGTCTCTTTGGGGTTTGATTTCAACTTACTGACATTTTTTTTGTAGATTGCCGTTGTTACAATCCTGGTTATTTTAGTCCCGACAGTTTAGACGATGTGTCTTTTCACACTTCCAAGGAACAGAACTAATTAAGGAGTGATTTGAGTTGATAACAGCTTTGAGTTGATCACAGCTTTCTCAATGATCTGCAAATTTTGAAAAGAAAACTCAAGTGTGCTGGGTGCAGTTCTCCATGTTACTTCCCAGGGGGTGAGCAGCACTGGGTTTTGAGGCATGCAAGACATTCCCCCAATCACTGACTCTGCAGACCATCATCACAGAGTCAGTCCACTTCATTGTCCTGTCTCTGGCACATTCTTCCCCCTCTGACCCCTGGTTATACCCCTCTCCTCCCTCACATGACCTCGCTTCTTCTCCTTTGACCCCTCAAAGGACCCTGACCCCCTCACATGACCCTAGTTATTCCCCTCTGACCCCTCAAATGACCCTTGCTATTCCCCTTTCACCCCTGTATGACCCTGGCTATTGCCTGACATGACATTTAACCCTCGTAATTCTCCTTGCATCTCTTATATGAGCCTGGATTTTCCACAATCCCTAACCTTGCCCTAGTTATTTCCTTCTGACCTATCATGACCCCTGTTATTCCCCTTTGACCTCACAAATGGCCCTTGTTAGAGTCATAAGAGTAATACAGCACGGAAACAGGCCCTTCAGCCCAACTGGTCCATGCCGACCAAGATTCCCATCTAAGCTAGTCCCACTTGCCCGTGTTTGGCCCATATCCCTCCAAACCTTTCCTATCCACGTACCTGTCCAAGTGTCTTTTAAATGTTGTTATTGTACCAGCCTCAGCCACTTCTTCTGGCAGCTCGTTCCATATAGACACCACTCTCTGTGTGAAGAATTTGCCCTCAAGTCCCTTTTAAATCTTTCCCCTCTCACCTTAAACCTATGCCCTGGGGAAAAAAAAAGGTGTGCATTTACCCTATCTATGCCCCTCATGATTTTCTACACCTCTGTAAGATCACCCTCAGTCCCCTACGCTCCAAGGAATAAAGTTCCAGACTGCCCAACCTCTCCCTATAACTCAGGCCCTCAATTCCTGGCAACATTCCCATAAATCTTCTTTGCACTCTTTCCAGCTCAACGATGTCCTTCCTATAACAGGGTGACCAAAACTGTACACAATACTCCAAGTGCAGCCTCACCAACGACTTATACAACTGCAAAATAACATCCCAACTACTATACTCAGTGCCCTGACTAATGAAGACCAGCATGCCAAATGCCTTCTGCACCACCCTGTGCACCTACCATGCCACTTTCAGGCAAACGTGTACCTGAACTCCAAGGTCCCTCTGTTCTACAACACTCCCCAGAGCCTGACCGTTTACTGTGAAAGTCCTACCCTGGTTTGTCTTCCCAAAATGTAATACTTCGCACTTATCCGAATTAAACTCCATTTGCCACTCCTCGGCCCAGCTGATCAAAACCCCCCCTGTAATTTTTGATAACCCCCTTCACTGGCTACAGTGCCACCTATTTTAGCGTCATCTGCAAACTTACTAACCGTGCCTTGTACATTCTCATCCAAATCGTTCATATAAATGACAAACAATTCCTCTCTCACCCTTGCATGATGCTGGTTATTCCCTGACACAACACTTGCCCTGAGTCATTCTCCTCACATGGCTCATGTGAGACTAATAATTCCTACATGGCCCAGCTATTCCCCTCTCACCCATCATAACCGGCTGGCCTTCATCACTCAGGGCATAGAGTATAGAAGTTGGGATGTTGTATTGCAGTTGTACAAGACGATGATGAGGCCGCATTTGGAATATTGTGCTCAGTTTTGGTCACCCTGTTATGGGAAAGATGCCATGAAGCTGGAGAGAGTGCAGAGGAGATTTACGAGGGATTGGGTTATGGAGAGAGGTTGAGCAGGTTGGGTCTTCATTCATTGCAGTGTAGTGAGTGGAGTGAGGGGTGATCTTTATAGAGATGTATGAAATCATCAGGGGCAGAGATAGGGTGAATGCACACAGTCTTTTTCCCAGGGTTGGGGAATCAGGAACTAGAGGTGAGAGGGGAGAGATTTAATAGGAACTTGAAGGGCAACCTTTTCACCCAGAGGGTGGTCCGTATATGGAATGAGCTGCCAGAGGAAGTGGCTGAGGCAGGTACATTAACATTTAAAAGGCACTTCGACAGGTACATGGATAGGAAAGGTTTAGAGGGATATGGGCCAAATGCGGGCAAATGGGACATGCTCAGATGGGCATCTTGGTTGGCATGGACCAGTCTATGACCTATGTTATTCTCCCATGAGCCCCCTTGATGATACACCCAAGTCAACCGTCCCCCTGTTTTTTTAGCTTCCACCTATCCCACTCCTCCAGAGTTTGGGGTGCCCCTAATCTCCAAAGACGCCCCCCCCCATCTGTTAACTTGAGCACAGCCCTCTCTGCCTAGCCAAGGTTCAAGGAACGAGAAGCTCTGCTCCCAAAGGGTTAACTAAGCGTTAATTTTCCCATCACATGCCATCTGGAGGGAGATCTCAGCAGCAGGAAGCACTCACACACTGATTGCATTTCTAATATCACTTCACAAACCGGGGAGCAATCAGTGGTGAGCGCATGTTTTGAAGACTGCTCCTGCTGAGAAGCCTCCTCTCTCTGCTTACAATCAGCCAAGGACTCACAGGAAAGGGGAAGTGCTCCAGCTGAAGGCAGGCCACTTACCTCCGCCATGCCAGCGGCCAATGCCGTGGGAATTCCTGACACCAACGCCAAGAAGACTCCTTTCCCATTCCGCCAGGTCATTATGAATGGGACTTGCATACTTTGGCCGCTGGACTGTCTTGGGTCAAGCAATGTTGGATAAGTGGGTAGAGTCAGTCAGTCAATGAGGCTGCAAAAAAAAAACAGCTGGAGGAACTCACTGGGTCAGGCAGCATCTGGAATTGGTATTGGTATTGGTTTATTATTGTCACGTGTACCGAGGTCCAGTGAAAAACTTGTCTTGCATGCCGTTCATACAGATCAATTCATTACACAGTGCATTGAGGTAGTACAGGTAAAAACAATAACAGAATACAGAGTAAGGTGTCACAGCTACAGAGAAAGTGCAGTGCAGGTAGACAATAAGGTGCAAGGTCACAACAAGGGAGATTGTGAGGTCAAGAGTCCATCTTATCGTAAGGAACATGGAGGGAAGTGGACAGTCGACGTTTCTGGACCAGGTGAAGGGTCTTGACTCGAAACGTCGACCGTCCATTTCCCTCCACAGATGCTGCACGACCCGCTGAGTTCCTCCAGCAGTTTGTTTTTTTTTCGCTCCAGATTCTAGCATCTGCAGTAATATCTCTCGTTCATGAGGCAGTTCTCTGAGAAAGAGGGAGAAAATTTAAAAAGAATTCTATTATTTTAATCTTCACCATGTTTAAAACTACATTGCCATCTCAGGCTGGTTCCTTTGACGATATTTGCTATTCCAGAAGATTGTGCAAGGACTGTGAAGGAGTATTGCTGCTAATTCTTATTACAGCCAAACAAGAAAGATCCCAGTGTTGACTCTTGCTCTATCATAAGTTGCCCTGGTGGGTCAAAGTGAAGCGAGAGTTCCAGTACCGGTCACAGTCCAGAGTTCCCTCAATGAGTAAATGAGGTCTGAGGCCCAATATAGGGCACAGGTACAGGACACATGCCATAGGTCACAGAGCCATAGAGCAATACAGCACGGATACAGGCCCTTCGGCCCAACCAGTCCATGCCGACCACGGTGCCCACCCAGCTAGTCCCGATTTCCTGCGTCTGTACCATGTACCCCGCCCCTCTATGTACCTATCCAACTGTTCCTCCAGTGATAGTATTGTACCTGCCTCAACTACTCCCACTGGCAGCTCGCTCCATGCACTCCCCATCCTCTACGTGAAACCGTTGTCCCTCAGGTCCCTATTAAATCTTTCCCCTCTCACTCTAAACTGATGTCCCCTAGTTTTGGACTCGTCTACCCAGGGGAAAAGACTATTACCGTCCACCTTAACTATGCCTCTCATAATTTTAAACACATCTACAGTATAAGGTGGCCCCTCATTCTCCTACGTTCCAAGGAATAAAGACCTCGCCTGGCCAACCTCTCCCTATAACTCAGGCCCTCTAGTCCTGGCAACATCCTCGTAAGTCTTTTCCGCACTCTTTCCAGTTTAACCATTTCTTTCCTACAGCAGGGCGACCAAAACTGTACACCGTACTCCAAATGTGGCCTCACCAACGACTTATACAACTGCAACACAATGTCTCAGCTCCTACACTCAGTGCCCTGACTGACGAAGGCCAGCAGGCTGAACACTTTTTCACCACCCTGTCTGCCTGTGACGTTGCTTTCAACGAACTGTGCACTTGTACTCCTGGGTCCCTCTGTTCCATTACACTCCCCGGTGCCCTACCGTTCATAGTGTAAGTCCTACACTGGTTTCACTTTCCAAAATGCATCACTTCACACTTATCTGTATTGAAATCCATTTGCCACTCCTCAGCCCACTTCCCTAATTGATCAAGATCCCCCTGTGATCTACGATAATCTTCTTCACTATCAACAACACCTCCTAATTTTGTGTCATCCACAAACTTACTGATTAAGCCTTGTGCACACGCATCCAAATCATTTACGTAAATAACGAACAACAAGGGTCCCAACATCGACCCCTGCAGCACACCACTAGTCACCAGCCTCCATTCCGAGAAACAACTTCCAACCACCGCCCTCTGCTTCCTACCGCCGAGCCAATTTTGAATCTCTCCCTGGATTCCATGGGACCTAACCTTCCAGACCAGCCCACCATGTGGGACCTTGTCGAAGGCCTTCCTACAGTCCCAATAGACAACATCCACTGCCCTACCCTCATCTACCTTCTTGGTTACTTCTTCAAAAAACTCTGAAAGGTTCGTCAAGCAGACTTTCCATGCACAAAGCCATGCTGACTCCTCCTAATCAGACTCTGTCTATCCAAATGTTGGTAAATCCTGTCCCTCAGGATTCCCTCCTGTAAATTCCCCACTACTGATGTCAGGCTGACCGGCCTATAGTTCCCTGGCTTGTCCTTGCTCCCCTTCTTAAACAACAGAACAACATTAGCCACCTTCCAGTCTTCGGGAACTTCACCAGTGGCTAACGATGAAGCAAATATCTCCGCAAGGGCCTCCGCAATTTCTCCTCCAGCCTCCCACAAAGTCCGAGGATGCACTTGGTCAGGCCCTGGGGATTTATCCACCTTAATGCGCTGTAAGGATGCAAATACCTCCTCCCTGGTAATACAAATGTTCTCCAGGACATCTCCACTAGTTTCCCTTATCTCTTGAGCAACTATGATTTTCTCCTCACTAAACACCGAGGAGAAATATTCATTAAAAATCCCACCCACCTCCTGCAGCTCAAGACATAGACGACCCTGCTGATCTCTGAGGGGACCTACTCTCTCCTTGGCCACCCTTTTACTTTTCTGTGAACCAATCCCTAGGCAGTGAATTCAGGCAAGGCATACTTAATGGGGGCAATGGTAGATATAATGCAGGGCTCTCAACACCACCAGTAAGTTGTCTGTAACATTGCGTAAAAGTTCAATTCTGCATGCAAACGTGCAGTCATCGTTAATTGCCTGCGTACAATCAGTGTGTGCTTCTCATGCATGCAGCCCATGCATGGACTAATGCGGTTCGGATACACGTTAATTTCGTCAGTTTCAGCTGGTGAAACTGATCAAGGTCTATTCATATCTTAACGGGGAGGTTTCCACTGGATGTAAACTCTACTTAAAGTCATTTCACAGCTTGGGTGGTTTTGAGCAGGCGCCCTGTTACACTGATACTGAACTTGAGATCCCAGTGGAAGAGGCGGACACATGGAGAGGGGTCCCACACACACTAGAGACCCATGAAGCCATGAGGTGACATCAAGGGAGACACAAGAGGTCTCTGCAGACACTGGAATCTGGAGCAACGCACACAATGTGCTGGAGGAACTCAGCAGGTCAGGCAGCATCTGAGGGTCTCAACCCGAAATGTCGACTGTTTATTTCCCTCCAAAGGTCTCAACCTGAAACGTCAACTGTTCATTTCCCTCCAATAGATGCTGCCTGACCTGCTGAGTTCCTCCAGCACTTTGTGTGTGTTGCAGGTGAAATAAAGAACCAATAGGAGTCGGTGGTCTGAGAGATCAATGCCAACAAGGATGCCCTGAAGTCTGGTCTCAGTCCCATACACAGTATCTAACCTCGCACGGTTGATGTTGTACCTCAGCTGCACTTTCCTGCACAAATCTCATATCCCTTAATATCGAAAACATTTTCTTCACGATACTGAACAGCTGAGTCTCCGCAGTGTTCTCAGTTAGAGGATTCCAGAGATTCACCCCCTCCTCCCCTCCCTTGTCTTGGTATGGAATGGATGACCCATATTTCGAGACTCCTGGTTCTGGATACCCCGGCCAGGAGAAACATCACCCCTGCAGCTCCCCTGTCAAGCCCCACAATGTGATAACAACTTAAAAGTCTGTTTATAGTGATCGTGGCTCAGGGATAAATATTAGCCTAGGCACTAAGGAAATCTCCCCTGCTCTTTTGTGACACGTTTTTCACTCCCTATGAAAGTGAAAGGGATGTCAACGTAGGATCTCATCTAACAGCACTACATTGGAGGTGTCATCCTTAACCACAGGTTCATCCTGAAGTGGGGCTCGAACCCATCCACCAAACCACCAGAGGTCACATCACTGCGACCTCTCCTTCCCCCATGCAAGCAGCAATGTCCTTCTCCATTTCAGTATGCTCAGCTGCTTGAGGAAGGGTCTGTCCATTTCCCCCACAGATGCTGCCCGGCCCGCTGAGTTCCTCCAGCAGCTCGATTTTTGGCTCCGGATTCCAGCATCAGCAGTCTCTTGTGTCTATCTGCTGTAAGATTTTTGCTATGTACCTGAGGTGCTGGTAGTCGCCCGCTGAAGCTGAGTTTAAAATTTGGCCCTGCTTTATTTCCAACTCTGAAACTAGTTGGTTTTAATAGATGCACCTGTACTACATCCAGTGTCCAATCAACTCCACTTCACAACAGACAGTTGGCAGGTATGGTTCCAAACTTCTGTAAGTCTCTTTCCTTCTGTGTGGAATTGTCACTCAACCATTACCCTCACAATCAATCAGGAACTAACCATTTAGGAGCATAGCAGGTGTATTACTGCACTCCGAGAGACAGGCAATGCATTCAACCTGCCTTGACCTCCATTTCAGTGGTTAAAATAACTGAACAGTGACTTAGTCGGCTAGCTGGTGGCTAGCAGTTAACTTTTTTAGCTCAGGGTATTTTCAGAAGAGTAAACACTCCCTGACATCTGAGTCATGTTTGGCACGGAATGATAGTTTCTCAGTCTATTTTAGGAGCGTTTATTCCTGGACTCCACTGCCTCTGTGTTCGATGCACCAAACATACCGATTGTTTCAGGTGGATTGAGGCAATGAGGGTGGGAGGAGAGCCCTGAGGGGGGAGGCAGTGGCTGCGTTCTCACCACTTTGTGATTTCCCCCTCCCACCCCGCACACAGCCCCACACCCCACGTACTCTGTCCCAACTGCATTGGCCAATGGCTTGCCAATCAATGCAACGTGTCCCATGTGTTTGCTGTAACGTGAATTGTCGGAACGTTGTGTGCGCATAAGTCGAGTGTTTCTACAGAAAAAGGTGGGCACAGGGGCTTTTTACCTTTTGCTAATGCTTTCATATTTTCTTACAACACAGAAGGAGGCCATTCATTCCATCAGGTCTGTGACAGCTCTCAGAGCAACCTCATCAATCCCTTTTCCCTATCAACCAATTATTTCTCACATGTCATAGAATCACAGAGTCATACAGCATGGAAACAGGCTCTTTGGCCCAACTGGTCCATGCCGACCAAGAGGCCCACATTTGCCCGCGTTTGGCCCATATCCATCTGAACCTTTCCTTAATGTCCATTTGAACTAATCTGCATCAACTCCTTGCTGATTCTTCTGCAACCCACGTCCACTAGGAGTAATTTTCAGTGGCCAATTAACGTATCAACCAGCAGGTCTTCGAGACATAGGAGGAAACCGGAGTAGCTGAAGGAAACACATGCGGTCATCAGGAGAATCCCACATCGGACAAACTCCACACAGACAGCGCCGGAGGTCAGGATCGAACCTGGGTCGCTGGAGCTGTGAGGCAGCAGCTCGACCTGTGCATCAAAGGTAGTCCAGCTGTGCTCAAAGTCACATCTCTGTGGTAGGTGGAACCTCCCAGCCAACCCCCACGTACACACCGTGCAGGAAAAAGGGTGGAAATCTTGGTCTCCTTATTCTCTAGTGAAGGACTAAACAAGGCTAATCTGGCACCTTGTGCCACCCTGGTAACTGCTGGGTCCAAGACCTCAGAGAGTTGTGGACACAGCCCAGTCCATCACTCAAACCAGCCTCCCCTCCATAGACTCTGTCTGCACTTCGCACTTCCTCGGTAAAGCAGACAACACAATCAAAGCCCCCACCCACCCCAACACTCTCTCTTCTCCCACCTCCCATCGGGCAGAAGATACAAAAGCCTGAAAGCACATACCACCAGGCTCAAGGACAGCTTCTATCCTGCTGTTATTAGACTATCGAATGGTTCCCTAGTACGATAAGATGGACTCTTGACCTCACAATCTACCTCGTTATGAACTTGCACCTTATTGTCTCCCTGCACTGTACTTTCTCTGTAACTGTAACACTTTATTCTGCATTCTGTTATTGTTTTCCCTTGTACTAACTCAATGCACTGATGTGATGAAATGATCTATATGGATGGCATGCAAAACAAAGTTTCTCACTGTACCTCAGTGCGTGTGATAATAATAAGCCAATTTACCAGTCTACACTTCCCACTGCCTCGGGAAAGCAGCCGACATAATCAAGGACCCCTCCCACCCCGGACATTCTCTCTTCTCCCCTCTGCTGTTGGGCAGAAGATACAAAAGCCTGAAAGCACGTACCACCAGGCTCAAGGACAGCTTCTATCCCGCTGTTATAAGACTATTGAACGGTTCCCTAGTACGATAAAATGAACTCTTGACCTCACAATCTACCTCGTTATGACCTTGCACCTTATTGTCTGCCCGCACTGCACTCTCTCTGTAACGGTAACCCTTTATTCTGCATTCTGTTAGTTTTTCCTTTAGTAGTGCCTCGATGTACTTATGTATGGAATGATCTGTCTGGATGGCAAGCAAACAGAAGGTTTTCACTGTATCTTGGTACATGTGACAATAATAAACCAATTACCTATCACCACGCACTTCAGCCAGGAGCATGGTGCCTGGATTCTTGCTTCTTCCATCGCCCTTTGTACAGTTTCACTCTCTACAGCATTTCCTACCAACCTAGGTAAAACAAAACAGCCACAGTGGCCAGCTTCCTCAGCTAACCACATCGTCTCAGATACTGACCCATGCTGCTACAACTCTGACTCAAAACAGAACCCTTCCTGATACACCTTTCTACCAAGAGCCCAAGTTGGGATTGGAGAGACCAAGCAGCAAAAAGCAGAAAGCATTACCGTCTCTCCTACTCCTGACTGGAAAGATTGGAAGCTCATCCAGAAAATCAAAGAGCAATCAGATCAACGTCTCGGTCTTGTTCCCTACCAAGAATTCATTACCTCTAGTTAGCCTATTACAATGTGCAGAATTACATAATTTCCTATTATTGTGTACGTTATTGTGTACAAGTTCACTGCTGACCTTTCAACCATTTCCAACCTCATAACCAGAGTGCTTCATTCTCCCAATCATTGGCACTGATTTAATGCTTAAAGATTTAATGCTACAGAAATGTAAAGCGTTCTTGACTTTCTTGGCACATCTTTAAAACTATTCCAATTCCTTTCATTTTGATTAACAGAATATCGTTTTGAAAACAACCCCTTTTCCTTTTTTTAAATTTCATTTTAAGGACTTGACTTTAGAAAGGTTGAAAAAGTCATGAAGGAAACTGTGAAAAAAAATTTGACTGAGAACTTGGAAATGACTAAAAGAATTCCTCCATCACATGACGTCCCCGCTCTCCATAAAACAGTTTGATCCAAGCGGAATGTATGATAATTGTGCATGTGACCAATGCAATTAATGCAAGCCGTTAAAGGGCTTCGAAATGAAGAGCAGCTCCCTGACTGTTTGTTTAACTTTGTAGAGAACATGATTCAGGCTTGGACCAGTCTGCCGAAGTCCAATTGTAATTGAAAGATGGATCACAGCTTGAGTCTGTTCACCCCCAATTACAATTTACTCATAGATCACAGTTGTTGCTGTTGAATGGGGACTTAAATACATTTGCATTTCTATCCCAGATTTGTTTTATAGCTGCAGAGACCTTTTTTGCTTTAACTGTTAAAAAATCCAAATGCATCCATGCTTGATGTAATATTCTGTGAAGAACAAACATATCCTCCACAAACCAGCACACCACACACAAGCTTTATCATTCTAACAGAGGGATTATCTGCAGTACTAGACCGTGAATTCAGTTTGCACTTTCAAAGCTGGTCAATCCTGTTTAAAATAACACCGAAGCCCTTTTCTATCTGATCATCTGCTGATGGTTTATAAGGGTAAGTGGAGACTCAGTGGTATCACATCCATCTGGTTGACTTTCACCAGTTAATAAGCTTGTTTGGCTCATCGCAGCCACGAGTTGCAGGAATTAAATGATCAGTGCATCCAAAGAGAAGTGGATGCTGAGTCATCAAGTGCATTCAAAGCTAACAGATATGTAGACTGCAGGGGAATCCACAGATAGGGCAGGACAGTGGAGCTGAAGCCAGTGAAGGGGTTCAACCCCAAATGTCGACTGTGCACTTCCCTCCACAGATGCTGCCTGACCCGTTGAGTTATTCCAGCATCTTGTGTGTTGCCCAGGATTACATTAACCATGCTTTTCCTGAAGAATAGAGCAGGCTTAAGAGGCTGTAACCAACTCCTGCCCCAATTTCTTACTTTAGGACCTGGAAAATAATGATTTATTACCAGTTCCTGGGTGCGACTGGGAAGCTGTGGAACTGATGGAGCTGACACACTCGATCACTGTTACACCACCATCAAGAACGCTCACCATGCCGTCCCGCGCCCGCACTTTGGCAAGTCCGACCACCGGGCTGTACTTCCATTCCCGACATAGAGGCAGAGACTGAAGACCACAACACCACTGGTGAGGACTGCAAAGGTATGGTCAAGGGAGGCGGAGGGGCGTCTACAGGACTGCTTTGAATCGGTGGACTGGACCATATTCAGGGATTCATCATTGCATCTGAATGAATATGCCACGGCCGTCACTGACTTCATCAAGACCTGCGTGGATGAGTGTGTGCCGTTGAGAACATACAGACTCTTCCCAAACCAGAAGCCCTGGATGAACCTGGAGATTCGCAGTCTGCTGAGGGCTCGATCTGTGGTGTTCAAGATCGGCGACCCAGTACCCTACAAGAAGTCCAGGTATGACGTACGGAAGGCCATCGTGAGAGCAAAAAGAGAATTCCGTGTGAAGTTAGAGACACAATCGGATGCACAACAGCTGTGGCAGGTTTTGCGTGCCATTACTTCCTATAAGGCGAAACCTAACAGCATAAATGGCAGTGATGCTTCATTCCCTGAGCTCAATGTCTTTTATTCACACTTTGAAAGGCAGAATAACACTACACCTGTGCGAATCCCTACAGCATCAAGTGACCCTGTGATCTCTGTCTCAGAGGCTGACATCAGAACATCCTTCAAGAGGTTGAACCCTCGCAAGGCATCAGGCCCCGACAGTGTACCTGGCAGGTTACTGAAAATCTGTGCCGGCCAACTGGCTGGAGTGTTCAAGGACATCTTCAACCTCTCACTGCTGCAGGCGGACATTCCCACCAGTGTCAAAAGGGCATCAATCATACCGGTGCCCAAGAAGAGCAGGGTGAGCTGCCTCAACGACTATCGCCTGGTAGCACTCACATCTACTCTGATGAAGTGCTTTGAAAGTTTGGTCATGGCCAGAATTAACTCCTGCCTGAGCAAGGACCTGGACCTGCTGCAATTTGCCTCCCACCACAACAGGTCTACAGTGGATGTAATCTCACTGGCTCTCCACTCAGCTTTGAAGCACCTGGACAACAGCAAAACGTACGTCAGGCTGCTGTTTATTGATTACAACTCGGCATTCAACACAATCATCCCCTCAGTACTAATCAACAAGCTTCAAAGCCTGGGCCTCTGTACCTCCCTTTGCAACTGGATCCTCGACTTCCTTATCGGGAGACCACAGTCAGTGCGGATTGGTAGTAATACTTCCTCCTCGCTGACAATCAACACAGGTGCACCTCAAGGATGTGTGCTTAGCCCACTGCTCTACTCTCTCTACGCTCATAACTGTATGGCTAGGTACAGCTCAAACGCTATCTATAAATTCGCCAATGACACCGCTGTTGTTGGCAGAATCTCAGATGGAGACGAGCAGGCATCCAGGAGTGAGATAGATCGGCTGGTTGAGTGGTGTCGCAACAACAACCTTGCACTCAACGTCAGCGAGACCAAGGAACTGATTGTGGACTTCAGGAAGGGGAAGTCAGGAGAACACGCACCAGTCCTCATTGAGGGGTCAGCGGTGGAAAGGGTGAGCAGCTTCAAGTTCCTGGGCATCAACATCTCAGAGGATCTATCCTGGGCCCAACACATTGATGCAATCATGAAGAAGGCACGCCAGCAGCTCTACTTCATTAGGAGTTTGAGGAGATTTGGTATGTCACCAAAGGCTCTTGCAAATTTCTACAGATGTTCGGTGGAGAGCATTCTGACTGGTTGCATCACCACCTGGTATGGAGGCTCCAATGGGCAGGATCGAAAGAGGCTGCAGAGGGTCGTAGACTCAGCCAGTTCCATCACGGGCACAACCTTCCCCACCATCGAGGACATCTTCAAGAGGCGGTGCCTCAAGAAGGCAGCATCTATCATTAAGGACCCTCACATGCCCTCTTCTCGTTACTACCATCGGGGAGGAGGTACAGGAGCCTGAAGCCCCACATTCAATGTTTCAGGAACAGCTTCTTCCCCTCCGCCATCAGATTTCTGAACGGTCCATGAACCCATGAACACTACCTCGTTATTCCTCTTTCACAATATTTATTTATTTTGGTAACTTATAGATTTTTATGTCTTGCACTGTACTGCTGCCGCAAAACAACAAATTTCACGACATACGTCAGTGATAATAAACCTGATCCTGATTCTGATTCTGTGTTAAACCCTAAGAGGATTGGTAATCGTTAATTCCCAAATAGCAGGCACGGCCCACACAGGGCATTTGATTTCCAGAAACGGTGTATGCCCAACAAGCCCATTCCCTTCCCAGTTTGTAGATCAGCACCTTCAATCTATTGGCTTACTGTTGTAAAATAGGTCAAATTTCTGGTTGTAAGTCAATCATCAGGAGAAATGTCTTCACTCAAAGGTTAACGAATCTTTGGAAATCTCTGCCCAAGAGAGCTGTGGAGGATCAGTCGCTCAGTGTGCTCAAGACAGAAATCCACAGATGTTTAGACACCATATGGAGGTAGGGCAGGAACATGGAGTTAAGGTAAAGTATCGGCCGTGGGCTCATTGAATGGTGGGGTGGGCTTGAGGGGCCGAGTGGCCTACTCCTGCTCCTATGTTCTCATGTTCTTGTCATGTCTGCTCCACTCAGAAACACAAAGGGATCATTTCTCTTGTTTACCAATCAAAGTCAAATCATAAGTGCATTCTTTATGCACTTCTGACTTTGCCATAAACAGAAACAAATGGAAACCCCTCCCACCACTCCCCCCATTATCTTCTGATCCTGTTACAGCCACTGAGTCATGTTCTTGCTCACAGTGCAAAAAATACACTTGACCTTCCACCATCCTACCCCTAGCGTCACACCATGCCGTTTGTGTTGTCTGACACTTGCTGCTTTTCTTCACTGAAACCTGGATCACCTTTGTCACCTTTGAAGGAGATAGAGGGCTTAGTGGAATGGTGTCATGACAACAATCTTTCCCTCAATGTCAACAAAACTAAAGAGCTGGTCATTGACTTCAGAAAAAGGGGCGGTTTACCTACACCTGTCTACATCAATGGTGCTGAGGTCGAGAGGGTTGAGAGCTTCAAGTTCCTGGGAGTGAACATCACCAACAACCTGTCCTGGACAAACCATGTGGATGCCACGGCCAAGAAAGCTCACCAGCGCCTCTACTTCCTCAGGAGGCTAAAGAAATTTGGTTTGTCCCCTTTGATTCTCACCAACTTTTACCGATGCACCATAGAAAGCATCCTATCAGGATGTATCACGGCTTGGTATGGCAACCGCTCTGCCCAAGACTGCAAGAAGCTGCAGAGAGTTGTGGACACAGCCCAGCGCATTACGGACACCAGCCTCCCCTCCATGGACTCTGTCTTTACCTCTCATTGTCTTGGTGCAGCAGCCAGCATAATCAAAGACCCCACCCACTCGGGTCATTCTCTCTTCTCTCCTCTTCCATCGGGTAGAAGATACAGGAGCCTGAGGGCACGTACCACCAGACTTAAGGACAGCTTCTACCCCACTGTGATAAGACTATTGAACGGTTCCCTTATACAATGAGATGGACTATGACCTATGACCTCATGACCTCACGATCTACCTTGTTGTGACCTCGCACCTTATTGCACTGCACTTTCTCTGCAGCTGTGACACTTTACGCTGTACTGTTATTGTTTTTACCTGTACTACATCAATGCACTCTGTACTAACTCAATGTAACTGCACTGTGTAATGAATTGACCTGTAAGATCGGTTTGTAAGACAAGTTTTTCACTGTACCTCGGTACAAGTGACAATAATAAACCAATACCAATACCAATACCAGTTTCCGGCTTAATTTTGACGACCTTCCTTTGCTCAGCAGTATCTGCAGCTCCCACATTCTCTCACTCACACACTCCCTCCTATCTCAGCCGACAACCTTCACCTAAAAAAAAACAACTAAGGCTTCGGCCCAAAATGTCGGCAATTCCTTCCCTCCAGCAAGATCGTTTGTTGCTCCAAATCCCTTCTGCTTTTCTCCGAACTTAAGATGCTAATGCCAGGGGCTCGCTCGATTACCCCCCTTGGGATCCTTCCTGCAATTAGATGGGAGTGGAGTCAGTGGAAATGTTGGTTGGTGTGATCACTAGTTAGTGGAATTGTTACTTACTAGTGATTAGTACTCACTTGAACGACTGGTTTGTGTGATCATCCATGAGCCGGGTCACTAGTTAATGCGGAAACTCGTTAGTTAAGTTCTTGGTTAGAAACATCACCATTGGTTAGAGTGATCACTTCTCCACTGAGCCCTTGGTTACTGTAATCATCGGTTGGTTGAATAGTTGGTTAGTGTGATCACTCGTTTATTGAACTCTTGGTTATTGTAATTATGAATCAGCTGTGTTGTTGGTTAGTGTGATTACTTGTCCATTGAGTCCTTGGTTAGCGTAATCGTCAGTTAGTTGGATTCTTGGAGCGATCATTGGCTGGTTGAGTCCTTGTGTTATGCTATCACTGTTGAGTTGAATTGTTAGCTAGAATGATTCATGACCAGTTCTTGACTGTGATTGGGTTAAACCCTACTTGGATTGGGAATAGTTAATTCCCAAATATCCAATATGGCCCAAGCTGGAAGCTTGACTTCCAGAGATGGCAAAGAGCATGAACAGGAGGGCAAGGTGAAGGTGGTGAGGGGTGGGAGCAGTGACAAACACATCACTTACAGTTACCAACACTTGTTGGCCACAAGTATAAACACATCACACTTTTAAGAGGTTTATACAATCCTATCAAGTGTACCATTGTCTGAGAGGAAGTTTGGTGGCCGTCGACTTTCTGAGAGACTGCATCTTCAGCTTCAGCATTAATACAACGTGCATGATTCACAACATTGACTAAAATTGATGGTTATGAATATAATCAGCATAGCAAATGGTATTGTGGACCACAATCCCTAACCATGAGTCACATTATGTATTTCACAAACTTGTTGATCTCATGCTGAGATACTTCTGAGTACAAAACTACAAAACTACACCAGGCACAATGTTTTAAACAATAGTAATCTTTCTCGGTGTCCCTGCAATGACTTCATTTCTCTTGCTCTCCTGTAGAATTCAAAGTTCCACGATCTCTACCCAGGGATATTCAGCTGATGAACACTGTGTAAATGTTTTCTTAATCTCCGTTCATTCTGTTTTTTTTGTTTCATCTCCATTGCAACAGGACTGTGATTTGTTGCATTTGTAAAAATGTTCAGATCCAACTTTCCTCAGCAGTGTGAGCGTGCAAGTGGCCAGCAGGCCAGAAGGTTGTTCTCTGCTGAGTTAGATGTTCCCAGACAAGCCGACAGTTGAGATGTCTACATGAAGCCTTTGAATGCCTGTGGTTTAGGGAGGAGAAGAATCAGCCAGCATTCCTGCTGCTGATAACCGTCCAACAACTCCGGTTCAAACGTCTGGAGGTTTTTTTTTCACGTGGAGACTGGAACTGGCTCTGTGGTAACTTCCAACACAGTCCAAGCCCTCTAAGGAGCTCCAGGCATGAAGCATAGCTGTTTGGTTAGGAACTACCATTGGCACAGACCCCCATCCCAAGAGTCGCCAGCCCCCAGGAGTAGAAAGACTCACATTTTAACAGCACTTGTTCATGACTTCAAGAATATAAACATAGAACATTGAACAGTACAGCACAGGAACAGGCCCTTCAGCCCACAATGTTGTGCCAAACTAATTAAACTAGTAATTAAATGCTTAACTAAACTAATCTCTTCTGCCTACACAGGGGCCATATCCCTCCATTCTCTGCACGTCCATGTGCCCATCTTAGAGCCTCTCAAACGCCTCTGTCGATTCTGCCTCCACCACCACCCCTCGCAGCGCATTCCAGGCACCCACCGCTCTCTGTGTAAAAAAGTTGCCCCGCACATCTCCTTTGAACTTTCCCCCTCTCGCCTTAAATGCATGCCCTCTAGTATTAGCCATTTCGACCCTGGGGAGAAAGATATCGGCTGTCTACCCTAGCCACGCCTTTCACAATCTTACAAACTTCTATCAGGTCTCCCCTCAGCCTCTGCCGCTCCAGAGAAAACAACCCAAGTTTGTCCAACCTCTCCTTATAGCACCTGCCCTCTAATCGAGACAGCATCCTGGTGAACCTCCTCTGCACCCTCTCCAAAGCCTCCACATCCTTCCTGTAACGGGCTGACCAGAACTGAACGCAATCCTGCAGATGCGGCCTAACCAGAGTTTTATAAAGCTGCAACATAACTTCCTGACTCTTGAACTCAATGTCTTGACTAATAGAGGCAAGCACGCCGTACGCCTTCTTTACCACCCTGTCGACCTGTGCGGACACTACAAATGCAAACGCGAGGTGTATTGCTGCTCCACCATTCCATATCAGAGCTGATTGCATACTTTCCTGTGGGATCCTCACGTTCCTCAATTCCCTCTGTGTCCAAACATCTATTGATTTCAGTCTTAATATACTCAGTGCTTTCCAGTAAAACAATTAGAAATGTAATCTTCTGTTATAATGGAAATATGGCTGCCAGTTGGTACACAGCGAGCTCCCACAGATGGCACGGTGATAATGACTGGGTAATCTGCTTGGGAAATGGAAGTCAGGGGATAAATATTGGCCAGGACACGGGCAAAGCTCCCTGCTCTTCTTCAAAGTAGATTCCCAGGAGCCTTTACATCCATCTGAGAGAGCAGACAAGTCCTCCGACAGACAGCACCACCAATAATGCAACAATCCTTCCACACTGTACTGGAACATCGACCGAAATTTTGTCCTCAGGTCTTAAGAATGACTCTGAGTTTGTCTCTAACCAGAGCTGACAGCGGCCTCCACTGAACCACAGCTGGTAGATGAGGAGCGGAAAGGCATGGTTGGAAATTACGACTCGTCCCACTGCTTAGAATGTGCTTCATCAAGTTAGAGTGGTGATGCCTCTCCGTGAATGGTTTGCAACTTCCTCAGTCTAATTTAAACAAACACAATCATCAGCGCCTTGCACTTAGACAAAGGAGAGCACAGTTGTCCAATATATCAGCTATTGGCCACATGTTGCGGAGTGGGAATCCAGATTTTGTTAATTGCATTGCTGATTGGTAAATTAAGTCAAAGTCGAGTTTTTTGTCACATGCACAAGTCCATGTGTGCACAGGTGCAATGAAAAACTTACTTGCAGCAGCATCACAGGCACACGGCATCAGATACACAAAATTCACAAGAAAAACATAAATTATGCAAAATTCTGGAAAGAGTGAGGAAAGATTTACCAGGATGTTGCCTGGACTTGGGGGCCTGAGTTACAAGGAGAGGTTGTGTAGACTCCCTAGGATGTAGGAGATTGAGGGGTGACCTGATAGAGGTATCCAAGATCATGAGGGGTATAGACAGGGTGAAAGCACAGAGACTTTTTCCCAGGGAGGGGGTGCTAAAAACAAGAGGGCATAGGTTTGAGATCAGAGGCGAGAGATTTAAAAGGGACGTCAGGGGCAGCTTCTTCACGCAAAGGGTGGTGCGTATTTGGAATGAGCTGCCAGAAATAGTGGTTGAGGCGAGCATATTGACAATGTTTAAAAGCCATCTAGATAAGTACATGGATAGGAGAGGTTTAGAGGGCTGTGGGCCAAATGTGGGCAGGTGGGACCAGCTCACTGGGCAACATGGTCGGCATGGACCAGTTGGGCTGAAGAGCCTGTTTCTGTGCTGTCTGACTCTATGACTCCATTATACAAGAAAGAACACAATTGGTACAAAATAAAACAAAGTCCATTGTAGGTCTAAGTGGTCCCAGTGTTGCTGTACTGAGGTAGTGATTGGGGTTGTGCAGGTCGGTTCAAGAACTGAATGGTTGAAGGGAAGTAGCTGTTCCTGAATCTGGTGGTGTGGGACTTCAGGCTTCTGTATCTCCTGCCCGATGGGAGCTGTGAGAAGATGGTATGGCTCAGAAGATGGATGAGATTATACTAATCTGTGATTAGAGTTGAAGTAATAGCTAACATAACTGAGCTTGTGGTCATATGTGTATGGTCCATGCTTGTGACCATTATCTGTCTTGTGGTTTGGTTTGATAAGAGTCCGTGACCATATTTTATGAACGTTGGGAGCGATTTATCTGCTACATTACTTAAATGTTTGTTAAGAACATCTGCTACACTGAAGTACATTTACTGGTATTATGTGTATGGTGTTTTCTACTAAAATTAGGTCTTGTGGTTAAAAACATGTCCCTCTGTGGCACCATCCCTGTGCCCTTTCACCTGCCGCCCTACACTCCAACAGTGCCTGTGATTAAAGAGTCTTTCAGTGATTGTAACGCACTTTAAGGCATCCTGAAGTTGTGGAAAGTGTCATAGGACACTCTAACACTGAACACTCGAACAAACTTCTACAAATGTCCTGTTGAAAGTGTCCTGACTGGTTGCATCACGGTCTGGTATGGCAATCGAATACGCAGGAACGTAAGAAGCTGCAGAGAGTATTGGACTCAGCCCAGTACGTCTCGGGCACATCCCTCCCCACCATCGGTAGTGTCTACAAGAGGTGCTGCCTCAAGAAGGCAACATCTATCATCAGAGATCCCCACCATCGGGGCCATGCCATCTTCTCACAGCTCCCATCGGGCAGGAGGTACAGAAGCCTGAAGTCCCACACCACCAGGTTCAGGAGCAGCTACTTCCCTTCAACCATTCGGTTCTTGAACCAACCGGCACAACCCTAAGCATTATCTCAGTATAGCAACACTATGACCACTTTGATCACTTTGCACTAAAATGGACTTCGTTTCTTTTTGTTCTAATTGTATTCTTTCTTGGAAAAATTGTGTATAAAATATGTTTAATTTATGTTTTTCTTGTAAATGCTGCTTATCTGATGCTGTGTGCCTGTGATGCTGCTGCAACTAAGTTTTTCATCGCACCTGTGCACACATGTACTTGTGCATGTGACAATAAACTCAATTCAGCTTAACCAGAAATGCAAGATTTTAAATTGGAAAATTGGTAAATTGGTTTATTATTGTCACATGTACCGAGGTACAGTGAAAAACTTTGTTTTGCATGCCATCCATACAGATCGTTTCATCACATCAGTGCATTGAGGTAGTACAAGGGGACACAATAACAGAATGCAGAATGTAGTGTTACAGTTACAGAGAAAGTGCAGTGCAGGCAGACAATAAGGCGCAAGGTCATTACGAGGTAGAATGCGAGTTCAGGAGTCCATCTTATCGTACTAGAGAACCATTCAAGTCTTACAACAGCGGGATAGAAGCTGTCCTTAAGCCTGGTGGTACGTGCTTTCGGGCTTTTGTATCTTCTGCCCGATGGGAGGGGGGAGAAGAGAGAATGTCCGGGATGGGAGGGGTCTTTGATTATGTTGGCTGTTTTACCGAGGCAGCGGGAAGTGTAGACAGAGTCCAAGGAAGGGAGGCTGGTTTCCGTGATGCGCTGGGCTGTGTCCACAGCTCTCTGCAGTTTCTTGCGGCTTCAGGCAGAGCAGAGAAAAAAATTCTTTTAGTCAGTGGTTTCTTCGAGACAACATCGAGGTAGCGACATGAACGTTGATTTTAATGGAACTGAATTTCAACAGAAAAAGATCCAATGATACAGACTCATTGACTAAATAATATAGTACATGGTTCTTTCGGTTCAGAGCTGGCTCCTTGAGTTAATTAGAAAGCTGGTCATGGACTGACCTTTTTAAGAACACAAGACTAGAGGAAAAGCAGATGTCTGCCCTCACCATCGCAGTCTGATTGAAGTTTGTTTTTTTGGAAACAAGCATTATGATCTTCATCGTTACCCAGTGCCAAGCTTGCATCCTTACAATAACAACACTGTGGATCACATAAAGCCTTTGATGTAGTGAAGCCATGTTATTTGAATAGCAGAGGAGGGAGGGGTCATTGGAGCGCGATCAAACAATAATTGACCCCAGACCACGTGAGACATTGGGACAGGTGACCAACGGTTTGCAGGCAAAAGCCTCCAGAGACCTGGGGGATACCCTGTTGGCAAACCCAGCTGCCAACAGTGGATACTGTGACCAACCCAGGTAACGTGGCCGTCGCTGCATTGTAACCAGCTGCCAGGCACAAGACTCGCCGTTACCATCTGTGGAGAGTAAATTCACCTCCTCCCCCTGTGCCACCGCGCCTTACCTTGCTGACCAATCCTGACCATCTGTGGAAGGCTGCGGCCAAGATCAAAGCACAGACTGACGTAATCAGCAAACTGTCAGGGCCTGCCTGCCTGGGTGGGCGGCACGGGAGTTCTACCCCCCTCCACTCTCACACCCGCATGCTCCACCACCAACCACTACACTCTGGTACAGTCGCCAAGCCACTGGACAGAACTTACCGACGTACATCTTAGCCCAGATACACAGCCATCAATGGAACCTTAGAGTCAACCACACTGGTAAACAGCCACATGCACAGGCACCTGTTGGTACATATACACACAGACACTCGCACAGACACACACACACACACACACACACATAGACACACACACACACACACAAGACACACACACACAGGGCACACACAGGACACACACACAAAGGGCACACACAGAGACACAGACACAGACACAGACACACACACAGACACACACACACAAACAGACACACACACACAGGGTGCACACACACACAGACACACACAAGGCACACACAGACACTCACACACAGACACACACACAGGACATGCACAGACACTCACAGACACACACACAGACACACACAGACACTCACACACTGACACACACACATGGCCCACACACACAGACACACACAGACACACACAGAGACACAGACACACACACACAGACACACACATACAGGGCACACACACAGACACACACAGACACTCACACAGACACACACACACAGACACACACACAGGGCACACACAGACACACACAGACGCTCACACACAGACACTCACAGACACACACACACACACAGACACACACACAGGGCACACACAGAGACACATACAGACGCTCACACACACACAGAGACAATCGCAGACACTCACCGACACTCACTCACAGAGACACACACACACAAACACACACACACAGACCGGGCTGTGTCCACTACTCTCTGCAGCCTCTTGCATTCCTGTGTGTTGGAATTGCTGTACCAGGTTGTGATGCAACCAGTCAGTATATTTTCAACAGTACATCTATAGAAGTTTGTTAGAAAATTTAGTGACAAGCTGAACCTCCTTAACCGCCTAAGAAAGTAAAGGTGCTGGAGCGCCTTCCTTGTGATTGCATCTATGTGCTGGGCCCAGGACAGGTCGTCCGATATTTTAACGCCCAGGAATTTAAAGCTGCCGATTGTCTCCACCGCCGACCCACCAGTGTAGACTGGGGCATGTTCGCCCTCCTTCCCCTTCCTGAAGTCAACAATCAGCTCTTTAGTTTTGCTGACGTTGAGCGAGAGGTTGTTGTTGCAGCACCGCTCAACCAGATATCCTATCTCGCTCCTGTACGCTGACTCATCACCACCTGTGATTCGTCCAACAACAGCAGTGTCATCAGCGAATTTGTATCTGGCATTGGAACTGTGCTTAGCCACACAGTCATATGTGTATAGGGAGTAGAACAGGGGGGCTAAGCACACAGCCTTGAGGTGCCCCGTGTTGATCCCTGCCATCCAGGGACCCTCAATGATAGCTGCCGCCTTTTTGAGGCAGCGACTCCTGTAGATGTTGTCAGTGGTGGGGAGGGCTGTGTCTGTGGCAGACCGGGCTGTGTCCACTGCTCTCTGCAGCCTCTTGAGTTCCTGTGCGTTGGAATTGCCGTACCAGGCCACGATGCAGCCAGTCAGGATACTTCCTGCAGTGCATCTGTAGAAGGTGACGGTCCAACAGAAAATCTGTGACCTAAGGATGGTGGGTGGAAAGAACACAGGAGGTCCAGCGACTCGCGGGTGACCATGACGTGCGTGGATTCTACACTGCTGTCAAGGTCACTGTGCCAGAGAGGCCATGAGTGCCCACTGAAAGGAAAACATCAAAGAACTTCTCGACCGTGTCTCTGCTCTTGACATGAGAGTGCTTGACTTTGCACCACGATGGACTTTGGTTTTATTTTGTCCTAATTATGTTCTTTCTTGTAAAAATTGTTTAATTTATGTTTTTCTTGTGAATGTTGTGTATCTGATGCTGTGTGCCTGTGATGCTGCTGCAAGTAAGCTTTTCATTGCACCTGTGCACACATGTACTTTAGAACATAGAACAGTACAGCACAGAACAGGCCCTTCGGCCCACAATGTTGTGCCGACATAGCTAATCCCTCCTACCTACAGAATGCCCACATCCCTCCATTTTCCTCTCATTCATGTGCCCATCCAAGCCCCTCTTAAAAGCCCCCAATGAATTTGCCTCCACCACCCTCTCAGGCAACGCATTCCAGACATCCACCACTCTCTGAGTAAAAAACGTACCCCTCACATCTGTTCTGAACCTACTCCCTCTCACCGTAAATGCATGCCCTCTGGTATTGGATCGCTCAATAAGGGGGGGGTGGGGGGAGGTATTGCTTGTCCACCCTATCTATGCCCCTCATAATTTTATACACTTCCAACAGATCACCCCTCAGCCTCCACCGCTCCAGAGAAAAGAACCCAAGTTTGTCTGGCCTCTCCTGATAGCACATGCCCTCTAATCCAGGCAGCATCCTGGTAAACCTCCTCTGCACCCTCTCCTACAGTGAGATGACCAGAATTGCACGCAATACCCTAAATGCAGCCTAAGCAGAATTCAATAGAGATGCATCATAACCTCTTGACTCCCGTACTCAATACCTCGATTAACTTGTCGACATGACAATAAACTCGACCTTGACTTTGACTGTGACCCCAACTGCCCCAGAGTCTGGAGCTCTCACATTGACCTTCTCAGCCACCCCATTACTGGAGTGGAAACAAGTCATCCTCCAACCCGAGAGCCGGCCCAAGGAGAAGAAAGTCAGCCCAATCGCAATACCTCCTGGTGCTCTCAAACATGCTGCTCGACCCGCTGCGTACCTCCAGCAGACGTGGGCGGGAAGAGGGTGTGGGCCGGGACGGGGAACGGGGACGTGGTTGGGAGGTAACACAAGGAAGGGAGCAGAGAGGACCCACCCACAACTGAGCCAATGGGAGAGGTAAGTCCGCAAGAGATGGCAGGGTGAAGGGAGGTCAAGTGGAGGGGTTAGCGTAACACTTTACAACACCAGTGACAACACAGGTTCAATTCCGGCCACTGTCCATAAGGAGTTTGTACGTTCTCCCCGTGTCTGCGTGGGTTTCCTCCGGGTGCTCCGGTTTCCTCCCACGTTCCAAAGACGTACGGGTTAGGAAGTCGTGGGCGCGCTATGTTGGCGCCGGAAGCGCGGCGACACTTGCGGGCTGCCCCCAGAACACTCTACGCAAAAGATGCGTTTCACTGTGTGTTTCGACGTACATGTGACTAATAAAGAGATCCTATCTTATCTCAGAGGGTGAACTAAAGGCTGAATTCAGTGTCCAGGCTGAGAGAGGGAAGGTGTGAAGGTCTCTGACTGAGAATCGAGGGTTTTCACACAGAGACAGGAGGGCCAGTGAGACACTTGGGGGAGGGGAAGGAGTCAAGGGTGCTGGGGAACAGCGAGGTGCGTCCAGGGAAGAGCCACACGGGGTGGGGGTGAGGATGGTGTGGGACGTGGGGAGGGAGGAACGGGCAGGCGGTGAGGCTGTGTTCAGGGCGATAACCTCTCACCCCTCCGTCAGGTCCCACTCAAGCCTGTGACGTCTGCGCGGTCAAACACGAGAAGCTCACTCATGACACCTTACCTAGATCATTCCATCCCTAATCCTGAACCTTTTCACCTCTCCATTCCATCTCTCAAACCCCTTCACCATTCCTCACAGCCTTACTGCTTCCCAAGGCATTCAGAGCAAGATTAAGGCTGTGACTCCTTGACCTCTTCCCGATCCTTTACAATGAGCTCATTGTACTTTCCAGTACAGTATGGGGTATCAATGCCTCCTCTCTTTGGGCGAGACTTCAAATAGTTTCCGAAAGAAACAAAATGTCACGAAGCTGTATGTGAGTCCTTTGAATGCCCTTTATCTGCAGTAGGGTTACAGTACCATATCATTTTAAAAAGTCAAAAGGTCAGAATTTCCAAGGTAAGGAAGTATAACTTTAGGAAAACTTTGATGGCAATTGAACACAGTCTGTTGTGATAAAATGCAGAGGAATATTTTCATTGGGTCAAACAACGTAGGAGAATGAGTAGAGGGTGAAAAGATGTCTGACGTAAAGGAATCTTGTTATGTCTTTGCCTTTATACTGAAACTCTTCTTGTGGGTGAACAAACCTCATTTGTTTTGATCATTAATCACTGGTCTGTGAGTTGATTTGGTCACCAGGTCCTAAATAGACACTGAAAAGTGTAATCTTTGTTGTTTCTTGTACATGATCCTAATCTGACTAAATGCAATGTTAACGTTCATTTTCTGCAGCTTAGTTGTTAGTTGAGGGAGGCGGGTTGGGTGGGGGGAAACAGAGAGAGAGAGAGACAGACAGACAGACAGACAGAGAGTTGGGGGAGGAACAGAGGGAGGGAGGGAGGGACAGAAAGGTAGGGAGACAAAGAGAGAGTGGAGACAGAGAGGGAGAGGTGGGGAGACGGAGAGAGAGAGAAATGGGGGAGAGAGAGAGGGTGGGAAGACAGGGAGAGAGGAGAGGGAGAGAAGGAGAGGGGGAGAGAGAGAGGGAAGAAGGAGAGGGTGGGAGACAGAGAGGGGAGGGAGAGGGAGAGGGAGAGAGAGGGTGGGAAGACAGAGGGATAGAGGGGGAGAGAGGAGAGGGGTGGAGAGAGGGGAGAGGCAGAGGTAGAGAGAGAGGGAGAGGGGAAGAGACAGAGAGGGGAGGGAGAGAGAGGGGAGGGAGATGGAGAGGGAGAGAGAGGAGAGGGAGAGAGAGAGGGAGGAGAGAGGGAAGAGAGAGGTAGAGAGAGAGAGGGGGGGGGGGGAGGGGAGGAGGGGGGGGGAGAGGGAGAGGGGGAGGAGAGAGGGGGAAGGGGAAGGGTAGAGAGAGAGAGGGAGGGGGGGGGGGGAGAGGGGGGGTGGGAGACAGAGGGAGAGAGGGGCAGAGTGGGGGAGAGGGGGAGGAGGAGAGGGGGAGGGGAGAGGGGGGAGGGGAGGGAGGGGGGGAGAGGAGAGGGGAGGATGGAGGGGGAGGAGGAGGGGAGGGGAGAGAGGTGGGGGAGGGGGGAGGAGGAGAGAGAGGGAGGGGGAGAGACAGGGGGAAAGAAAGAGAGAGAGCAGGGAGAGAGGTGGGGAGACAGAGAGAGAGAAAGAAAGGAGCAACAATTTAGATTGTGTGTTTGTGAATGTTGTAAATAAGTTAATTTAAAACAAAAAAAGCACACAAAATGGGGCTTGGAGATAAAGGTAAAAAAATAGTCAGTATCCAGCTGTTGTATTCTGTGACAATCCAAAGTTCCAATACAGCAATTCTAAAGGTGTCAACCTGTCTTCTGAATTCAGGTTGATTCCTGATGTCTGTCTCCACATGCTTTGGGACAAATTACTGTGGAGTTTGGTGATGCTGAACTCAAAGTGAGATGGCCACCCTCCACCATGTCAGCCTCTGGACAAAGGTTCCCGTAGATTCCAGTTCCTGCTTCGAATTCTGTCAGCGGTGACTCAGTTTGGTAACATTCTTATCTCTGGGTCAAAGGGCTGTTGGTTCAAGTCCTGCTTTGGTGACTTGAGCACAAGATCCAGGCTGAAGCTCCAGAGTCCCATGGAGTAGCTGCCAACATGAGGTGAGAAGGGGTGGCCAAGTGGTGCAGCGGGTAGAGCCGCTGCCTCACAGCTCCAGTGACCCGGGTTCGATCCCAACGTCCGCCGCTGCGTGGAGTTTGCACGTTCCAAAAGACGCATGAGTTGGTGGGTTAATTATCCATCGTAAGTTGCCCCTGATGTACAGGTGAATGTTAGAATCTGGGGGGAGTTGATGGGAATGTGGGGAGAATAAAATGAGATCAATGTAAATGGGTAGTTGATGGGTAGCACAGGCTCTGTGGGCCGAAGGGCCTGTTTCCGTGCTGCAGGACTCTGTGAGATGTTAAACTGCATCCTTTCCTGCTTTCTCAAGAGGCTATCAAAGATTCTGTGGCGCTACTTTTGACGAAGAGCAGAGGAGGAGCCCGATACAGTGTTTAACCCTCAGTCAACACTGCTAACTGAAAATAAAAAAAACTGAAACAAAAACAGAAAATGCTTGAAACACTCAGCGGGTCAGGCGGCATCTGTGGAGAGAGAGGAAAGAGCAGAGACCCAGCTTATCTGGACATCATCACATTGCTTCTTATGGGATCTTGCTATGTGGAAATGGGCTGCCCTGTTTCCTGTAATACAACAGTGGCTACACTTCAAATGTATCTGATGGACTGTAACATGCTTTGGAACAACCCTGTTCACGATAGGCACTATGCAAATGTAAGTTCCATCCCCAGGAACGGATGGGTGGAATTTTATGGGGTCACAGCTTAGCAACAGCACAACCACCCTGACTGACCAGGAAGCTGAAGGGGAGGTGAAGAAGCCCCTTTAAATGCTGTCAGCTCACTGTACACCACATGGTCATGTTTTTCTCCTTTTAGCTGATTACAGTCTTGTAACATTTTGAATAAAAAAAAGCTATGAAGTAAACATTGCAGACCATAAATTATTAAAATAAGATATTAAAATGGACTCAAGGATGACGCCTTGGTTGGCATGTGTTAGAATTTCTTTCTGTTAACTGTAGCAAGTTCAGATAGTTTTCCCTCATGCCTTGATGTCTGATGATTGGTGTGCCAACACTAAACATGGCATTGCAACTCAGCAACAGCCCCAGGCTCCTGGACAGTACAGTCATCTAATGTTCTTGCTCTACATAAGAGCCTGAATGCCAGCTCAGCATGTGTAACTATAGTATATGAGAGTTCCTCCCAGTGTAAGTATGAAGCACGTCTGTAATTGATTTCTTTTCCCATGTTCTCGTTCCTTCCCAACACAGACGTGACGCGGTAGTGTGTGGACGAAGGTGACCAGGTCACATTCACGCTGTCTTTCCCGTCAGCCAATTGCCGTCATCCACCAATCCCCTTTCCCCGTGCTACGAGTCCTCATCTTCAAAGGCCTCGTTGCAACCTATCTCTGTGACCACACGTCTGGTGACTTCCTCTAATTACTTCCATCTTCCTGCTCATATTCCCACCCTCTACAAAGCACCTTGGGATATTTTGTTAAACGAAAGACACCATGTAACTGCAGATTGTTGTTTGTGTCGTGTTAAGGTTTCTTCGGTATCCTTTAAACACAGTCCCTCTCTGTCTCCCTCTCTGTGTCTTACCAAAGCCAAATGAAGAGATGAGAGAAGTTATTTTAAAGTTCTATTGGACATACTGGAATACCACATAAAATCTCTGTGTTAGAACAAGGAAATTGTTAAATTGGTAAATTGATTTATTATTGTTTTGCATGCCATCCATACAGATCATTTCACCACATCAGTACATCGAGGTAGTACAAGGGGAAAACAATAACAGAAAGCAGAATAAAATGTTCCAGTTACAGAGAAAGTGCAGTGCAGGCAGACAATAAGGTGCAAGGGCCATAACGAGGTAGACTGTGAGGTCAAGAGCCCATCTTATCGTACTAGGGGACTGTTAACTAGCGGGATAGGAGCTGTCCTTGAGCCTGGTGGTACGTGCCTTCAGGCTTTTGTATCTTCTGCCCGATGGGAGGGGGGAGAAAAGAGAATGTCTGGGGTGGGTGGGGTCTTTGATTATGCTGGCTGCTTTACCGAGGCAGCGGGAAGTGCAGACAGAGTCTATGGAGGGGAGGCTGGTGATATAAAGGCATAGAAAAAGGTGCAAGAAAATATTGTGTTCTTTATTTCAAAGCAAAGGATGAATAGATACAGATCTCTAAGATTATGAAAGGTGTTGATTGAGCAGACACTGTTCCCTGTGGGAGGGAAGGTCAAACTTAGGCCATTGGTACAAACTAGTCACCAAGACGTTCAACAGAAACTCAAATTAAGCCTGTCCTTAGAGAGGGTCTTCTCCCCACACTCATATTTCCTCATTATTTAAGCCATTCAGCTCATCGAGTCTATGCTAGCTCTCAGAGCATTCCCATCAATCCCATCCCCTCACTAATTTTTCCTGTCACCGATTCTCCCCATATTCCCAACAACTGCCCCCAGATTCCGCCACTCCCCTACACGCTAGGAGCAACGCACAGCGGCCAATTAACCCACCGACCCGCACGTCGTTGGGACGTGGGAGGAAACCGGAGCACCCGGGGGGAATCCCACACGGTCACGGGGAGAACGTGCAAACTCCACACAGAGTGCGCCGGAGTTCGGGATCGAACCGGTGTCACTGGAGCTGCAAGGCAGCAGCTCTACCTGGTGCCCATTCTAGTCGTCTATTTGCGAATCCACCTTGACTAGAATCCAGACCGTGCACAGACCGTCTTTGAACAGTGCACAGACCAAAAGGTGGTGTATTGAGGCTCTGGGGTCTTGTACCAGGGGCACGTCACACCATGTCAGCCCCAGACCAGCCAGCCTGAGGGTGGATATGGTTTAGGGGCTTCCAGGTGCTCTATTTCTCCCCTGCCCTCGCTCACCCTAACACTAATGCTGACCTCACTGACATGATCTGCAAGTCATCCCCATCACAACCACTAGCGGGCACCTCCAGTGGCAGTGCCAGCTCCCCCTGTTGTCCCAAGGAAGTTCCTGCGTGACCTCGGGTGATCCTCCACAACAGGGAGAGACGTAAAGGTGCAACTTGTGACCACGGGGCGCAGTTGGGGCGATTGTAGAGTTATACAGCATGGAAACAGGCCCTTCAGCCCAACTGGTCCATGCTGACCAAGATTCCCATCTAAGCTCGTCCCATTTGCCTGCATTTGGCCCATATCCCTCTAAACCTGTCCTATCCATGTACCTGTCCCAGTGTCTTTTAAATGTTGTTAATGTACCTGCCTCAACCACTTCCTCTGGCAGCTCGTTCCATATACTGACCTCCCTCTGGGTGAAAACATTGCCCTCAGGTTCCTATTAAATCTCTCCCCTCTCACCTTAAGCATACATCCTCTAGTTCTTGATTCCCCAACCCTGGGAAAAGACTGTATGCATTGACCCTATCTATGCACCTCATGATTTTATACACCTCTATAAGTTCACCCCTCATTCTCCCACACTCCAATGAAAAAAGTCTCAACCTGCTCAACCTCTCTCCATAACTCAGCTCCTCAAGTTCCAGAAACATCCTCGTAAATCTCCTCTGCACTCTTTCCAGCTTAATGGCATCTTTCCTATAACAGGGCGACCAAAACTGAACACAATATTCCAAATGCAGTCTCACCAACACCTTGTACAACTGCAACGTAACATCCCAACTTCTGTACTCAGTGCCCTTGACTGATTAAGGCCAGCGTACCAGAAGCCTTCTTCACCTCCCTGTCTACCTGCGACGCCACTTTCAGGGAACCATGTACCTGTACTCCAAGGTCCCTCTGTTCTACAACACTCCCCAGGGCCCTGCAGTTCACTGTGAAAGTCCTACCCACATTTGTCTTCCCAAAACACAACACTTATCCGAATTAAACTCCATTTGCCATTCCTCGGCCCACTTCCCCAGCTGATCAAGATCCCTCTCTAAATCCTGATAACCGTCCTCACTTTCTACGACACCACCTATGTTAGTGTCATGTGCAAGTGAAGGTTAGCAGAGGAAGGGAGATTAGATAAGAGGAACGAACTGAAGATTATGCTGAAAGTCGGTGGAAGATGAATGTGAATGGATCACAAACACTGGCATGAACGGGCTCCGCTTAAGTGGCCTGTTTCTGTGTGTACACCAGCATTAGTTTACAGTGAAGAACTCCTCGCACACTTGCTGCAGAACAGATCACTCAGTAGCTTTTGCAGATGGAAAAAGCAAGGCTAACTTTATTAAGCTGCTGACAGACAACACGTTATGAAAACCCTGCAGCTGTATTCTAATGCACTATAGGATCAAGATGGTCTGTCCATTTACTCTCATCCTTTATGAGCAGGCCATTAGCACATTATGAGCTTTGTGCTACGGGACCCAGTCATTAGTGAGTGATTAATGGTAGTAGATACAGGAAGGAAAGGTAAGAGGTCATTTTAGATTACTGAGGTACTGTACAGTCGAGTAAAGCAAACTAAACAACACAAACTCAAGTAAAAGAGCTCACCATCGTTAGAAATGTTGTGCCAAGTATTCCGTACATGGATAGATCTTGTAGTTAACAATCTAATTCTTACAAGAGTTGACAATTTACAAGGTTACTGAAAACCAAAAAGAAAACTGCAGCTGCTAGAAATCTGAAACAAAAAGCAGAAAATGCTAGAAACACTCAGCAGGTCAGGCAGCATCTGCAGGAGAGATACATTAATGTTGCACATCAATGACCCTTGGTCAGAACTGGGGAAAGTTATTTTAAGTTGTGGAGAGGGTGGGGCAGGGATGGATGGGACAAAGAGAGTAGTTCAGATAGGGTGAGACCAGAGACATACAGTTGATCAAGGCTTTTACAGATCCATCTGGTTTATAAGTGTCAAGATGATTTATAAATTCAGGTGAACTGCCAGACAAGGTGAGGGTCAAGTGCAGGAAAATAGATCATTTTTGCTTTTATCATTTAGCAGTGCAAGGAGACTGCCTCTCCGAGTTTGTGTGTTGCTCCAGATTCCAGCATCTGCAGTCTCTTGTGTCTCCCGAGACTGTCTCTCTTTCAGATTCCTTCAGCATTGTCCACTCTCCCAATGTGCAGCAACCCAGTCCTCTCTTTCCCTCCCTGGTATAGCAGTGTAGGACAATGAACAAACATTGGAAGCTCACCAGGAGAGAATATTTGCTCTTAGGGTCGTGGAGCCATAGAGCAACACAGCAGAGATACAGGCCCTTCGGCCCAACCAGTCCATGCCGACCACGGTGCCCACCCAGCCAGTCCCGATTTCCTGCAGTCGGCCCATATCCCTCCAAGCCCCGCCAGGCACAGTAGTGTAGCCTTTAGTGTAACACTATTACAGGGCCAGCGACCTGGGTTCAATTCTGGCTGTTGTCTGTAAGGAGTTGGTACGTTCTCCCCGTGACTGCGTGAGTTTCCTCTGGGTGCTCCAGTTTCATCCCGCATTCCAAAGACATACGGGTTAGGAAGTTGTGGGCAGGCTATGTTGGTGCCGGAAGCGTGGCGACACTTGTGGGCTGCCCCCACAACACTCGACGCAAAAGATGTATTTCACTGTGTGTTTCGATGTACATATGACTAATAAAGATATCTTATCTCATCTTATCCATGTACCCATCCAAGTGCTTCTTAAATGATACTATTGTACATGCCTCAACCTCAATGGCAGCTCGTTCCATATACTCACCACCCTCTGTGTGAAAAAGTTGTCCCTCAGGTCCCTTTTAAATCTTTCCCCTCTCACCCTAAATCTATGCGCCTAGTTTTGGTCTCCCCTACCCTGGGGAAAAGACTGTTACCGTCCATCTTATCTATGCCTCTCATAATTTTCAGGTAGTGTAGCAGTTAGCGTAACGCTATTACAGCACCAGTGACCCGGGTTCGATTCCGGCCGTTGTCTGTAAGGAGTTTATACATTCTCACTGCGTCTGCGTGGGTCTCCTCCGGGTGCTCCGGTTTCCTCCCACGTTCCAAAGGCGTACGGGTTAGAAAGTTGTGGGCACGCTATTGTTGGCGCCGGAAGCGTGGCGACACTTGCGGCCAGAACACTCTAAAGTGTTCGATGTACATGTGACTAATAAAGATATCTTCTCATATCTTACCTTAAGGTTGCCCCTCATTCTCCTACGTTCCAAGGAGTAAAGACCTAGACTGGCCAACCTCTCCCAATAACTCATGCCCTCCAGTCCTGGCAACATCCTCTTCTTTGAAGCAGAGTCATGACAAAAGCGGGTGGAGCCTCAGTTCAATATCTCATACAAACCTACAAATTCAGAGCTTGAGTAGGGCATTTGGCCCCTTGAACCTGCTCCACCGTTCAATAAGGCCATGGCTAATCGGATTGTTAAATTCCGCTCTGTATTCCTGTCCTACCTCAGTAACCTTCCACCCCCTTGCTTATCAAGAACCTATCTCCCTCTGCCTTAAGAATATTCAAAGACTCTGCTTCCACAGCTCTTTGAGGAACCTAGAACATAGACCAGTACAGCTCAGGAACAGGCCCTTCAGCCCACGGCGTTGTGCTGAACTAATTAAATTAATGACACCTAATCCCTTCTGCCTGCACAATGTCCATATCCCTCTGTTCTCTGCACAGTCATGTGACTATCCAAACGCCTCTTAAACCCCTCTATCGTACCTGCCTCCACCACCACCCCTGGCAGCGCAGTCCACGCACCTACCGTTCTCTGTGTAAAAAAAACCTGCCCCGCACATCTCCTTTAAACTTACCCCCTCTCACCTTAAATGCATGCCCTCAAGAATTAGAGATTTCGACCCTGGGAAAAAGATACCAGCTGTCTACTCTATCTATGCCTCTCATAATCTCATAAGGTCTCCCCTCAGCCTCCAACACTCCAGAGAAAACAACCCTAGTTTGTCCAACCTCTCCTGATAGCTCATTTGAGGCAGCATCCTGGTAAACCTCTCAATTGCCTCCACATGCTTCCGAGGAAGTGTCAGATCCAGTTATTTTCGAATCCACAGGTTCTTTCAGGAGTCCAAGAATGAGTTGAAAACAACTTGGTACTTCACAAAGTTTTATTGGAAAAGTTTAAAACAAAGAAACAGTCACAGAGCGCATGGCACTAGCTTTACTACTGGGAGACGAGCCGAGACAAAGGGAACTAAAGATGAGCTAGGGCCAGGGGCAGGGATAGAGCAAGAGAGAGAGAGAGAGAGAGGCAAGAGAGACAGAGATAAGCAAGAGAGCGATTAACAAAAAAACGACACGTTTTATACCTGAGATAAGAGGTGCTCCTTAGCTAACAATAGTCCAATCAGGAAACCTATTAGATCCCTGTGGCAAAACCAACCAATGAGAAACCACGTATTCACCTGATGGACGAACCAATAAGCTAGGAAGCGGCCATTCCTCGTACAGCCACTGAGGTGTATTAAACACTATGCATGTTTAAAAAACTACCTTAAAACAGTCAAATCCAACAGAAGAGAGGTCCTAAACCTCTTGACCCTCTGAGAGAAAAAGTCACCTCATCCCTGTCATTAATGGATGATCTCTTGTTTTTAAGCAGTGATCCCAAGTTCTAGATTCTCCCACAGGAGACAACACCCTCGCCACATCAACCCTGTCAAGACCGCGCTGGATCTCCTTTGTTTCAGTCAAGCGTCCCATCCCTCGTCTAAAATCCAGCAGACGCAAGCCTCGTCCAATCTTTCCTGATAAGACAATCTGCCATTCCAGGTATTGGTATTGGTATTGGTATTGGTTTATTATTGTCACTTGTACCGAGGTACAGTGAAAAACTTGTCTTGCATACCGATCGTACAGGTCAATTCATTACACAGTGCAGTTACACTGAGTTAGTACAAAGTGCATGAGGTAGTGCAGGTAAAAACAATAACAGTACAGAGTAAAGAGTCACAACTACAGAGAAAGTGCAGTGCAATAAGGTGCAAGGTCACAACAAGGTAGATTGTGAGGTCAAGAGTCCATCTCATTGTATAAGGGAACCGTTCAATAGTCTCATCACAGTGGGGTAGAAGCTGTCCTTGAGCCTGGGTGGTACGTGCCCTCAGGCTCCTGTATCTTTTGCCTGATGGGAGAGGGGAGAAGAGAGAATGACCCAGGTGGGTGGGGTCTTTGATTATGCTGGTTGCTTCACCAAGGCAGCGAGAGGTATAGACAGAGTCCATGGAGGGAGGCTGGTTTCCGTGACGCGCTGGGCTGTGTCCACAACTCTCTGAAGTTTCTTGCAGTCCTGGGCAGAGCAGTTGCCTTCCGGGGACCTTCTCTGGACTGCTTGTTGCATCTCATCCAAAAGCCAGTGCCTCTGATTGTGCAGTGGCTCTCAACTGGGAGACAGGCTGCTGGAGAGCAAGCTGAACCCACAGTCTCTGGAGTCAGAGAGATACAGCACAGAAACAGGCCCTTCAGCCCACTGAACCCATGCCGACCCATTTACACTACACCCATTTTATTCTCTCCACATTCCCATCGACTCTCCAAGTTCCCATCGACTCCTCCCACGTTCTACCCCTCATCTACACGTTAGGGTAATTTACAGCAGCCAATTAGCCTGCCAACATGGGGACGTGGGAGGAAACCGGAGCACCCGGGGGAAACCCATGCAATCGCAGGGAGAACGTGCAAACTCCACTCAGACAGCCACCTGGGGTCGGGATTGAACCCGGGTCTCTGGCGCTGTGAGGTAGTGGCTCTACCCGCTGTGCCACCGCGTCACCCTGGTTCAGGAGCAGAGTGCCGGCCTTGTTTCGCAAAGGCCACCAGACAGAGGAGGTTGCCACGTCATGCTGGATTCCAAGTGTTCTGCAGAGGTCAAACACAGTGACAGCCTGTCAGCACTGATGCAACTCACAATCCGTATTGACTGCCATTCAGGACCAAAACAAGCTGTATGTTCTTCAGGAGAGACGGGCTACCTTTGAGAGAAAGAAGGGCTAAGGAGGTTAAGAAGCGACCCGATCGAGGTCTCCAGTATTATGAAGGATAAATGGTGATAAAGTTGCTCCCCACTAATCATACAGGAAAACTGAAAGTTGGGAAGAAAATCTTTACACAGAGGGTGGTTAGAGTGTGGAACGTCCACCACAAACCACTGAAGCAGAGTTCACATTCCTTTTCTAAGGAATTATAAGGTGCACGGTGGCTGCAGTGTGCACCACCTACAAAATGCACTGCAGTTACATCACGTAGATGCCACGGCCAAGAAAGTTCACCAGCGCCTCTACTTCCTCAGGAGGCTAAAGAAATTCGGCATGTTCCCTTTGACCCTCACCAACTTTTATCGATGCACCATAGAAACCATCCTATCCGGATGCATCACGGCTTGATACGACAATTGCTCTGCCCAGGACCGCAAGAAACTGCAGAGTTGTGGACACAGCCCAGCGCGTCACGAAAACCAGCCTCCCCTCCGCGGACTCTGTCTTTACCTCTCGCTGCCTCGGTAAAGCAGCCGGCATAATCAAAGACCCCACCCACCCTAGACATTCTCTCTTCTCTCCCGTCAGGCGGAAGATACAGGAGCCTGAGGGCACGTACCACCAGGCTCAAGGACAGCTTCTACCCCACTGTGATAAGACTATTGAACGGTTCCCTATACGATGAGATGGACTCTGACCTCACGATCGACCTCGCACCTTATTGCACTGCACTTTCTCTGTAGCTGTGACACTTTACTCTGTACGTTATTGTTTTTACCTGTACTACATCAATGCACTCTGTACTGACCCAAATGAATTGACCTGTACGATCGGTATGCAAGACAAGTTTTTCACTGTACCTCGGACAAGTGACAATAATAAACCAACGCCAATGCCCAGGCTACTCCGACAGCACCTCCCAAACTCGAGACCCCTACCTCCAGGAAGAATGAGGGCAGGTAGGTGCAAGGGGAACACCACCGCCTGCAGGTTCCCCTCCAAGTCGTTGCACCATCCTAACTTGGAAATGTATTGCCAGTCCTTCAGGATAACAGGGTCTAGATCCTGAACTGGCAGGCAATGACAGTCTCTTGTCGGAGAGTCTGAACCACGTGCCTTGGTATCCAATGACACTATCATTGATGAGTCACTGTTATTTTGCTCTCGCTGGGTCGAAACACGAAGTGTGTTATAAACAGCCCCATTCGGATGGTGCCTGTGAGGGAGTGAGAGGGAGTGACCCACACTGCCACTGTCAAGGTAAAGGCAGGACTGGGCTCGGCTGTGATGCCCTCACAGTCAAATAGCCATCCTAAACTCCCTCAGCTAATGCATGAGTCACGGCCATTAACCATCAGCGAGCTGAAACTGTACAACAGGACGAGGTTTTCAGAGATTCACAGAGAGTATCAGCGGGAGGTGGAGTGAGTGGTTCAAATCTCAGACAGTGCAGCTTAGGTTAGGACACTGCTCACGCTGAGTGGCACAACAGAGCCAAGGACCAAGATGGCCTCTTCCTGTGCCTCAAAGTGACCAAAGCCAGGGCAGGTGGACCTCGAGCAGCCTTGCAGAGAATCCAGCCACATCTGGTAGTGTATGAATTCGAACCTGCACCCTTTCTGGGCCATAACATTTCTTGCACCTGGTAGCCAAGCCCGAGAAGGAATCTATACATCAATAAAAAATGACCTGCAAAACATAAGGTATGCAAAGCATGCATGAACTTCAGTCTTGGTTTTGGTTCAAGGAGGATTTTACTTACAAATGACTTCCACCTGTGCGCTCGAAAGGAGAAACAGCAGCCCTTGCCTGAAATACTGGCTTCTGACCTTACTTGCATTGTGTCTGTTTAAAGATTTCCCCCAACACATGCTTGTTTCCCTATTCTGCTGGGGATTAAACCTACACTGTCCTTCTCTATCATCCCAACAGGGCGTGTCACAGACTGTGTTTACTCTGTTCGTATTCAGATGTTTCCTGTCGTAAATGGGCTTGTTAAAGATGGGAGTGTTTGTTTTAATGTATCATCATTACCTTCTGTTTCCTTCCTCATTTTTCGAATCCTTCAGCAGTCCACAGATTTGAAGTAAACCAGGAATGTACCAGACCAAAAAGGAACACAATTCCACAGACTTACACCATGCTGTCCGCATTATAACCCACGATCACTTTCCTTGTCAAGTATCCATCCAGAACCAGTAAAGGTTGGCGGGCTTTCAAGTCTCTGACTGGGTAATGAGACGTGCCGGAATTGTATGGTCTTGGAGCAGCTTTGCTTCCGATCTCAGCAACAGCACCGTGGCAGATGTGGAGAATCTAGGCTGATGTTCCTGTACCGTGAGGTAGGACTGAGGTGCCATGTTTCGGGTGAGACAGTGAACCAAGTGGATGGGGAAGGTCCAGGGCGCTTGTTTTGAAAAAGAGGGGAGTCATTCCGTGGTGTCCTGAGCAACCTCTCGATCATTTAAGGAGTGTCTGCGAGCTGAAACATCAACTCTCTTTCGCCCTCCACAGATGCTGCCTGACCTGCTGAGTGTTTTCCAGAATTCTCTGTTTTATTTCAGGTTTCAGTATCTGCAGTTTTTTTACTTTTCTTGCTTATAGAGTCATAGAGCACTACAGCACAGAAACAGGCCCTTCAGCCCATCTAGTCCATGGCGACCTGATCTTCTACCTAGTCCCATCTACCTGCACCCTGACCATATCCCTCCAAACCCCTCCCATCCACGTACTTATCCAAACTTCTCTTAAACGTTACAATTGAACCGGCATCCACCACTTCCACTGGCAGCTCGTTCCACACTCGCACCACCCTCTGAGTGAAGAAGTTTCCCCACATTCTCCCTGTGGCTGTGTATTTCTTCCCAGTCTGCTTTTAATTTACACTGTACTATTTCTGTCTCTGGCTTATTCATAGAGTCACAGAGTCATACAGCAGGGAAACAGGCCCTTCGGCCCAACTGGTCCATGCTGACCAAGATTCCATCTAAGCTGGTCCCATTTGCCTGTGTTTGGCCCATATCCCTCTAAACCTTTCCCATACATGTACTCTAGCATATTCTACACTCCCTCGCTAACTTAATCCCTTCCCAAACACGTTGGTGAAGCTTCCCATAAGGACATTAACAGAGCCCTTAAGACACTTAAACATATCTGTGTTAAAGAAGCAGATCACATAATGACAACTTGTATTTTATATAGAATCTGCTAACATCGTAAAAAATGTGCCATGGTCTCAGTCACAAAGAAAACTGATAGCAACTGACATTAGGACTGGTGATCTTAGGACATTCGGAGAAGTGCAAGATGTTACATTTTGGGAAGACAAATGAGGGTAGGACTTTCACAGTGAACGGTAGGGCCCTGGGGAATGTTGTAGAACAGAGAGACCGAGGAGTACAAGTACATGGTTCCCTGAAAGTTGGCGTCGCGGGTAGACAGGGTGGTGAAGAAGGCTTTTGACACACTGGCCTTCATCAGTCAGGGCACTGAGTATAGGAGTTGGGATGTTATGCTGCAGTTATATAAGACGTTGGTGTTTTGAATATTCTGTTCAGTTTTGGTCACCCTGCTATAGGAAAGATGCCATGAAGCTGGAAAGAGTGCAGAGGAGATTTACGAGGATGTTGCTGGGACTCGAGGGACTGAGTTATGGAGAGAGGTTGAGCAGGTTGAGACTTTATTCATTGGAGCGTAGGAGAATGAGGGGTGACCTATAGAGGTGTATAAAATCATCAGGGTGCAGATAGGGTGAATGCACACAGTCTTTTTCCCAGGGTTGGGGAATCAAGAACTATAGGTTTAAGATGAGAGGAGAGAGATTTAATAGGGGCAACTTTTTCACTTGGAAGCTGGTCAGTATATGGAAGGAGCTGCCAGAGGAAGTGGTTGACAACATTTAAAAGACATTTGGACTGGTACATGGATAGGAAAGGTTTAGAGGGATATGAGCCAAATGCAGGCAAATGGGACCAGCTTAGATGGGCATCTTGGTCGGCATGGACCTGTTGGGCCGAAGGGCCTGTTTCCATGCTGTATGACTCTATGACTCTATGGTGACTAAAAGCCTGATCAAAGAGGAAGAGTTTTCAGTGGCTCAAAGGAGGAGAGAGAGATGGAGGCGTTTGGGGGTAGGGGGGGGGGGGGTGTTCCAGAGCTGGGCAGCTGAAGGCATTGCTGCCAATGGTGAAGCAATTAAACTCAAGAACGATCAAAGGGCTAGAACTGGAGAAGTGCAGGGACTGAGGGATCACAGTGATAGAGAGCCGGTGAAAGGTTGGGAAACAAGGAGGAGAATTTCAAACACGGGTGATGGGTGGAAAGGGATTTGGTGCAAGTTAGAACTGCACTCCAGGTTACGCAGCGACGTCAGCCCCACAATCATAGAGTCACAGAATTGTACAGCACAGAAACAGGCCCTTCAGCCTAACTTGTCCATGCCGAATGTGATACCTTTCTACGCTGATCCCATTTGCCTGCATTTTGCCCATTTCCCGCCAAACCTTTCCTATCCATGTACCTGTCCAAATGTCTTTTAAACATTGAAATTGTACCCAGCTCCACCACTTCCTCTGGCAGCTCGTTCCATATACCCACCACCCTCTGTGTGAAAAACTTGACCCCTCAGGTCCCCTTTAAATTTTTCCCCTCTCACCTTAAACCTATGTCCTCCAGTTCCAGACTGGGAAAAAGACTACCCTATCGATGCCCCTCATTGTCCTATAAACCCCTCAGCCTCCTCCAGTGAGAACAAATCCAATCTCTCCTTGTATTGACAGCCCTCCATTCCATGCAACATCCTGGTGAATCTCTTCTGCACGAATCTCTCAATTTTTTAATTACCCTCCATTGTTTGTGCTTGAGTTTCATCTGGACCACACATTGTGCTTGTCTAACAGGGTTGCCAAGTTTAATCTTATTTTCCGTTCCTACAATGTATATGAAGGCAGACATGTTTGACGGTCCCTTTTGGGGTTTAATCCCCTCTCTCACCTTGCTGAAGACGAACCGACGAAAGGTAGTGTTGAGATATTGTTCCTGAATCATCACTGAAATAATTAATTCATGCCCAGTGTGAATGAACATTGCAAACGTGATAGTTTATGAGACCCTTGCTTGATTAATACAGTTCAGTATCTGGGCAGCATAACTGCCTAGTAGTATTGAACACAAATGCCTATGCCGGGAACTGGCAGATTTAGAGATTCATAGGCCTTGATTTCAGTCCTATTTGTCAGAGGACATCCTGAACTGTTGCCAACTGCCCGCTTATGTGTGGCTCCTCTTACAGTGGTGTTGAATAACTAAATAGGGTATTTGAATCTGTTTGCAATACACTCTCAGATCAACATGTGAGTGGCTCAGTCTATGTGGATAAGCATACAGTAATGAGTAATTAATAACAAATTCTGAGAAATAATGAGGTAGAAATTGTTCCTTTTTGTGTTTTTCCAGGACAAGTGAATATGGTCACAATCACTTCCCTCATAGCTACTCACTGTCTGAGGAAGGACATTACATAAAACACAACTCATTTTCAGTCAAGGATACAGAAATCCATTTCTAGTATGGAAAGGGGCAACAATAAGTCAATAAGTCACGCCTCACAGCAACATTCTGTAGCCCACCAGCTGTATTTCAAAGTACATTTGGCAAGATTTTCTATCTATAATTATTGTAGGAACAGCTTGCAATGAACTGGAGGGGAAGGCACGGTAGTGTCGCAGTTAGCGTAACGCTATTACAGCGCCAGCGACCCGGGTTCAATTCTGGCCGCTGTCTGCAAGGAGTTCTCCCCGTGTCTGTGTGGGTTTCCTCCGGGTGCTCCGGTTTCCTCCCGCATTCCAAAGACGTACGGGTTAGGAAGTTGTGGGCGTGCTATGTTGGCACCAGAAGCGTGGCGACACTTGCGGGCTGCCCCCAGAACATTCTATGCAAAAGATGCATTTCACTGTGTGTTTCGATGTACATGTGACTAATAAATAAATATCTATCTTATCTGATTTTTTCTGGCCATTTTTCTGGTGGTGTGTACCACAGACGTTTTCCCTGTCCTGTTTGACTCCAGCATGAAGACTGTCCACTTTGTTGTCATACAATTTCCTAACCTAGACATAAAACTTATATGTTTTTCAATCATAAAATTTGCAGGATCTTTTTTAGAAACTCAAAACCGAAACAAAAGGGTCGCAACAGTAAATTGGAGGACGAGACGCAGTGATCAAGCACAGTGGCGCAGCAGGTAGAGCCGCTGCCTCACAGTGACAGAGACACCGGTTCGATCCTGACCTCCGGCGCTGTCTGGGTGTGGAGTTCGTACGTTCTCCCTGTGACCGTGTGGGTTTCCCCCGGGTGCTCCGGTTTCCTCTCACATTCCAAAGACGTACTGGTTAGGAAGTTGTGGGCGCGCTATGTTGGCGCCGGAAGCGTGGCGACACTTGCGGGCTGCCCCCCAGAACACTCCACACAAAATGATGCATTTCACGGTGTGTTTCGATGTACATGAGGCTAATAAAGAAATCTTATCTTATCATCGTCAAGTCCACCACTGGAAAATGCACTGTGCAAACTATCATTGTCAGCTGCCCAATTAACAAATGCCCTGGGTACATAGCAAACTGTCCCATTACAGAGTTACCATTGTCAAAAGCCCCATCAGTCTGCTCTGTTGGCAAGTACTCAGTTGTAGACTGAGCCATTGTACGTGTCCCACTGTAAACTCTACCACTGTCGACTGTTTCATTGGCTGCTCTGCCATTATCATGCCTGATCGCAAATTTATCCATTGCAAGTTGGCCCATTGTCAAATGCTCCATTGCAATCTGCCCCAACCCTAACCCTAATCTGCACCATCGTCTCATTACCCAATGCAAACTGCACCATTGTCGAGTGTCTACAAACTGTACCATTGCCTCGTTATGCGTTGCAGTCTGCCGACTGCCCTACTTAAGACTACACAAATGCCAGTGCCCCATTGCAAACAGCCTCATTAACATTTACCCCACAGTCAAGTGCCCCATTGCCAACTGCCCATTGTCAAGTGCCTCTTTTCAAACTGTGCCATTGTCAATTGCAGTGTCACTAACCCAACTCCCTCAATGCAAACTTCAACGTCACCTGTCCCATTACGAACATTACAATCTGTCCCATCACACATGATCCATCTCCCTCCATTCCCTACACATTCATGTGCCTATCTAACAGCCCCTTAAACGTCTCTATCGTATCCGCCTCCACCCCCACCCCTGGCAGCACATTCCAGGCACCCACCGCTCTCTGTGTAAAAAAGTTGCCCCGCACATCTCCTTTGAACTTTCCCCCTCTCACCTTAAGTGCACGCCCTCTGGTATTAGACATTTCTACCCTGGGAGACAGACTCTGACCGTCTACCCTATCTACACCTCTCATAATCTTATAAACTTCTATCAGGTAAACAACCCAAGTTTGTCCAAACTCTCCTTATAGCACCTGCCCTCTAATCCAGGCAGCATCCTGGTGAACCTCTTCTGCACCCTCTCCAAAGCCTCCACATCCTTCCTATAACGGGGTGACCAGAATTGAATGCAATTCTCCAGATGCAGCCTAACCAGAGTTTTATGAAACTGCAACATAACTTCCTGACTCTTGAACTCAGTGCCTTGACTAATAAAGGCAAGCATGCCGTACACCAATGCCAAGTGCTCCTTTGCAATCTCCACCATTGCCAATTGCCCACTAACAACTGTGCCATTGTCACGGCCCCTTACAAACCGTGCCAATATCAAGTGCCCATTGCAAGCAATGTCATCCCCAGTGACCCATTAACGACTGCAGCAATCCAAGTGCCACATTGCAAATCGTGCCACTTTGCAAACTGCACAATTGGCAAATGCCCCTTTGCAGAGCACCCCATTGTAAAATGCTTCCATTGCAAACTGTCCCATTACAAAACGTCCTTTGAAAACTGTGCCACGTTCCAAACTGTGGCACTGCCAAGTGCCCCATTTTTACCTGCACCATTTTTGTGCACTGTTGTCAACTGCATCACTGCCTTTCCATTGCCCTTATATTGTCCTGCATGAAGCACACTTGCAACTTTGATTCCCATTCTTACTAAAATCCCCCCCACCCCACCCCGTCCCCCCCACCCCTCCTCTTCCCACTGCGCCAATAAAAGTGCACAGCTCCCAAAGCGTGGAGCTTGTTGGGATGCCTTATCCCATGGAGCGGTTGGAAACTGACAAAAGCTCTCAGTGCACGACTGATGGATTTTGGCATCAGACAGCCCAGAGATAGAGCCCAAATAAATGGGCCGCTATTCCGTAGAAATCCAGTTACAAGGTGCGACTGCCTTGTTGCATTCACTGTACAAAGGACACCCACCACTGTCGACCAAAACAGAAAGGTTACATTTACAAAGTGCAAACTATCAGAAGTGCATTTTAATCCACTGAAGCTGTCCACTCATCTCACAGCTGGGTGTGGTCAGTGCTGGGTGGTTCCGGGAAATTAGGCTGTCTTTTCCAAAATGTACCCATCGTCTCTGAGTTTTTAACCACAGCTCCTACACTTGGATTGGAGCCAATTACCGCTGAAACATAACCTCCTTTTACACACTGCCCACTGGGCTAATCGCACATGCCAGATTAGTTCCTTTTTTTTGTGTGGTGGCTTCTTACACAACTGGGTGCTCTTTGTCCTCTCATTGTCCTCTTTCCCCCTGACGTCGCTGACTCAGGCTGGGTAACAGGATCCTCTGGTACCGTCTGGCACCTTCCCCGTGTGGCCAGTCTATGGGGGAGGTGAGGGGTTTGGGCTGAGGATGGTGATAGTGGATGGGCAAGAAGTCATAGGGAGAGATTTGGTTGGTTTACTGTGGCTGCGAATGGTGGAGCAAGGGTTAGGGGGTTATCATCAGTTACACGGAGCCCAATAATGTCACTTTGATAAGGATGGGGAAGACCCCTACAGAACAAACCAGCACTCTAGCCCACAAGTGTGGCTTACCTGCACCAATTCCCACTTCCTGAGAGTACTGGATCCACTTGGACAATGCACAAGCTCTAATAAGATAAGATTTCTTTATTAGTCACATGTACATCGAAACACACAGTGAAAATGCATCTTTTGCGTAGAGTGTTCTGGGGGCAGACCGCACTTCCGGCGCCAACATAGCATGCCCACAATTTCCTAACCCGTACATCTTTGGAATGTGGGAGGAAACCGGAGCACCCGGAGGAACCCACGCAGACACGGGGAGAACGTACAAACTCCTCACAGACAGAGGCGGGAATTGAACCCAGGTCACAGGCGCTGTAATAGCGTTACGCTAACTGCTACACTACAATACCACCCCCTGCCAGATTAGCTGACCAATTCGGATCCATACAGCCAACCCGACTTAGATCCCCATTGGGTAAACAGAGCCATCCGCTGAACTGCCCTTTCATTATACATTGGAAGTCACCACTCAGAGAGACCAGGTAGTTGTTTGGCATTGTGACTTGGGCAACAGTGGTAATTGAATTGAGGCCCTGTGTGGACACTGGATCCATGCAACACAACTAAACCTGCAACAGAAGCTGACACCTGCCACTCACCTTTGCAGCCTTACAGGCCATCCAAATGGCAAACATTCACCGCTCCTTGTGTTTTGCTTCACACAGATAAACTGAGTAGATGAGTTATGGGCGGCATGGTAGCACAGCGGTTAGCGTAACGCTATTACAGCGCCAGTGACCTGGGTTCAATTCCCGCTGCTGCCTGTGAGGAGTTTGTACGTTCTCCCCGTGTCTGCGTGGGTTTCCTCCGGGTGCTCCGGTTTCCTCCCACGTTCCAAAGACGTACGGGTTAGGAAGTTGTGGGCATGCTATGTTGGCGCCGGAAGTGTGGCGACACTTGCGGGCTGCCCTCAGAACATTCTTAGCATTGCAAAAAGATATATTTCACTGTGTGTTTCAATGTACATGTGACTAATAATAAATATCTTATCTTATACCTTATCTTGTTGTCGTGTACACCACGATGCAATGAAATTCGTTGCTCACATGAAGCTCACAGGGTAAACAGTGTACATAAATACAGCCATAAGTACAATGATGAACAGAGTGGACAAAGATTGCAGTTCAAACTGAGGTAGTGCAGAGAGAAATGCTGTAGTAACAATACGGAATAACCGAGAGAGGTGGAGTTAAGAGTCGGAGAAGGTGGCGGCATCACCGGGAAGGGGATGTGAGAGAGGTGACTGGTTCAGGAGTCTGACAGCAGTGGGGAAGAAGCTGTTCCTGAGTCTGGACGTCCGGGCTTTCAAGCTCCTGTATCTTCTCCCAGAAGGGAGTAGAGAGAAAAGGGAACGGCCGTGGCAGCAGGTGTCCTTGACGATAGTACCAGTACAGAGAGTTGTGGTGTGCAATGCATTGCTCGATAGGGCAGTGGAAGCAGTTTGGCCAACAAAAGGCAGTTAGATCTTATTTAATTCATTCACCAGCTGGGCTGGCATTTCACGACCATCTCGCTCATTGCCCTTCAGCCCATCGAGTCCGTGCCGACCATCAACCACCCATCTGCACCAATCCTACACTGATCCCATTTTATTCTCCCCACGTTCCCATCGACTCCCCCCAGATTCTACCCCTCACCCACACACTGGGGATGTTATAGCAGGCAATTAACCCACCGACCCGCACATCTTTGGGAATGTGGGAGGAAACCGGATCACCTGGGGGGGAAACCCACACGGTCACAGGGAGAAGGTGCAAACTCCACACACAGACAGCGCCCGAGGTCGGGATCAAACCGGGGTTGTTGGAGCTGTGAGGCAGGCAGTGGGTCTACCAGTTATGCCACTGTACTGCTTTCAATAATCCAGTAATTTTATGTTCATCATCATATTGATACTATCTTTTTAATTCCGGATTTATTTAATTACTTGAATTTAAATTCCCCAGCACCCACACTGAGATTTAAACTCATTTCTCTAGATCAGTGTTCTCAGCCTCTGGATTATTAGCTCAGTATTTTGTGGTGCAGTTAACTGGTTGGTTAACTAGTTTAACTAGTCTTTGTTCCTGTACCCTGAAGATGCTTATGTCTTAAAAGGGGGAGTGAAATATTGTGGACCATATTGTACACTGGTACTAATTGGATAGCACGTAAAGAGCTAGCACAGGGATGATGACCCCAATGGCCTCCTTCTGGTGTTGTACGATCTACCTGCCAAAGCTCAAACTAAGATATTAATAATCGGTAATCAGGAGCTTAAGGTGTTTGGATGTAAAATTCCCATTAAAGATCAACGATCTGAATCAGTTCCCAGTGTAGTTTTGCAGAGAGACAGGAGTACCTGCAGACCCACTGTAATATGCAGTGTTCCAGAAAGTCAGATGCATATCCATGCCTATTCCTTACAGCGTGAGTTCCTGACCTCTGTCACCTCTCAGAGTGAAAAAGCAAGTGAGGTGAGACAGTCACAGAGCAATGCAGCACGGATACAGGCCCTTCGGCCCAACCAGTCCATGCTGACTACAGTGCCCACCCAGCTAATCCCAATTTCCTGCGTTCGGCCCATATCCCTCCAAGCCCCGCCCCTCCGTGTACCTATCCAAGCGCTTCTTAAACGATATTATTGTACCTGTCTCAACCACTCTCTCTGGCAGCTTGTTACATCTACTCACCACCCTCTCCGTGAAAAAAGTTGCCTCTCAGGTCACTTTTAAATCTTTCCTCTCTCACCCTAAATCCATGCCCCCTAGTTTTGGACTCCCCTACCCTGGGAAAAAGACTGTTACCATCCACCTTCTCTGTGCCTCTCATAATTTTAAACATTTCTGTAAGGTCGACCCTCATTCAGAATCAGAATCAGGTTTATTATCACTGACCTATGTCATGAAATTTGTTGTTTTGCGGCAGCAGTGCAGTACAAGACATAAAGACGTAAAAATTACTATAAGTTACAATAATAAATAAATCGTGCAGAAGAGGAATAACGAGGTAGTGTTCATGGGTTCATGGACCGTTCAGAAATCTGATGGCGGAGGGAAAGAAGCTGTTCCTGAATCGTTGACTGTGGGTCTTCAGGCTCCTGTACCTCCTCCCCGATGGTAGTAACGAGAAGAGGGCATGTCCTGGGTGGTGAGGGTCCTTAATGATGGATGCCGCCTTCTTGAGGCATCGCCTCTTGAAGATGTCTTTGATGGCGAGGAGGGCTGTGCCCGTGATGGAGCTGGCTGAGTCTACAACCCTCTGCAGCCTCTTTCGATCCTGCACGTTGGAGCTTCCATACCAGGCGGTGATGCAACCAGTCAGAATGTTCTCCACCGTACATCTGTAGAAATTTGCAAGGGTCTTTGGTTTCATACCAAATATCCTCAAACTCCTAATGAAGTAGAGCCACTGGCGTGCCTTCTTCATGATTGCATCAATGTGTTGGGCCCAGGATAGATCCTCTGAGATGTTGATGCCCAGGAACTTGAAGCTGCTCACCCTTTCCACCCCTGACCCCTCAATGAGGACTGGTGTGTGTTCTCCTGACTTCCCCTTCCTGAAGTCCACAATCAGTTCCTTAGTCTTGCTGACGTTGAGTGCGAGGTTGTTGTTGTGACACCACTCAACCAGCCGATCTATCTCACTCCTGTACGCCTCCTCATCGCCATCTGAGATTCTGCCAACAGCAGCGATGTCATTGGCAAATTTATAGACGGCGCTTGAGCTGTACCTAGCCACACAGTCATGAGAGTAGAGAGAGTAGAGCAGTGGGCTAAGCACGGATCCTTGAGGTGTGCCTGAGTTGATTGTCAGCGATGTTACCACCGATCCGCACTGACTGTGGTCTCCCGATAAGGAATCGAGGACCCAGTTGCAGAGGGAGGTACAGAGGCCCAGGCTTTGAAGCTTGTTGATTAGTACTGAGGGGATGATGGTGTTGAATGCAGAGCTGTAATCAATAAACAGCAGCCTGATGTATGTTTTGCTGTTGTCCAGGTGCTTCAAAGCCGAGTGGAGAGCCAGTGAGATTGCATCCATTGTAGACCTTTCGTGGTGGGAGGCAAATTGCAGCAGGTCCAGATCCTTGCTCAGGCAGGAGTTAATTCTAGCTGTGATCAATCTCTGAAAGCACTTCATCAGAGTAGATGTGAGTGCTACCAGGCGATAGTCGTTGAGGCAGCTCACCCTGCTCTTCTTGGGCACCGGTATGATTGATGCCCTTTTGACACTGGTGGGAATGTCCGCCTGCGGCAGTGAGAGGTTGAAGATGTCCTTGAACACTCCAGCCAGTTGGTTGCACAGCTTTTCAGTAACCTGCCAGGTACACTGTCGGGGCCTGATGCCTTGCGAGGGTTCAACCTCTTGAAGGATGTTCTGACGTCAGCTTCTGAGACAGAGATCACAGGGTCACTTGATGCTGTAGGGATTCGCACAGGTGTAGTGTTATTCTGCCTTTCAAAGTGTGAATAAAAGGCATTGAGCTCAGGGAATGAAGCATCACTGCCATTTATGCTGTTAGGTTTCGCCTTATAGGAAGTAATGGCACGCAAAACCTGCCACAGCTGTTGTGTATCCCATTGTGTCTCTAACTTCACATGGAATTCCCTTTTTGCTCTCACGATGGCCTTCCGTACGTCATACCTGGACTTCTTGTAGGGTACTGGGTCGCCGATCTTGAACGCCACAGATCGAGCCCTCAGCAGACTGCGAATCTCCAGGTTCATCCAGGGCTTCTGGTTTGGGAAAAGTCTGTATGTTCTCAACGGCACACACTCATCCACGCAGGTCTTGATGAAGTCAGTGACGGCCGTGGCATATTCATTCAGATGCAAAGATGAATCCCTGAATATGGTCCAGTCCACCGATTCAAAGCAGTCCTGTAGACACCCCTCCGCCTCCCTTGACCATACCTTTGCAGTCCTCACCAGTGGTGTTGTGGTCTTCAGTCTCTGCCTCTATGTCGGGAATGGAAGTACAGCCAGGTGGTCGGACTTGCCAAAGTGCGGGTGCGGGACGGCACGGTGAGCGCTCTTGAGCGTTCTCCTACACTCCAAGGAATAAAGTCCTAGCCTGGCCAACCTCACTCTATAACTCAGGCCCTCTAGTCCTGGCAACATCCTTGTAAATCTTCTCTGCACTCTTTCCAGTTTAACTGCGTCTTTCCTAATAACAGGGTAGCCAAAACTGTGCGCAGTACTCCAAGTGCGGCCTCACCAACAACTTGTACACTGCAACATAACGTCCCAGCTCCTATACTGAATGCCCTGACTGATGAAGGCCAGCTGCTAAACTCCTTCTTCACCACCCTGTCTACCTGTGACACCGCTTTCAACGAACTGTACACTTGAAGTCCTTGGCAAAGAGCAAGGTATTGCATCAGGTTTAAAGTGTACTCATGGAGACCGTCAAGTGAAGAAACAGCATTAACACACGTGTTTATATCGGCTTTCACACCCGAGATGTTAAGTTGTTCTTTTGCAACAAGTTAAATTCTGAATTTACTCACCCGAATTTTAACTTATATGTAGCGTTTTATTAAAAACTAACTTCTGAAGTAAGAAAAATCCATCTTGCCTTCCTTAACCATGACAATTTATCATGTGTTCACTGCTGCTCTCTCTCACTTAATGCTAATTAACTCATTCACCAATGAAAAATAAACCTTAACCCACAAGTAACTTTCCATCACCACTAACCAGTTAATACAACTATTAGTAATTTGTCTTACCAGCTGATATTAATACCGTCAGAAGTTAAGGCTCTGGAAAGCAACATGGATGAAGGCTTAAGAGATTCGGCAGCTAAAACCTCACTGGCCTACACTTTATTTCTGCACTTTAAAACGTGCATGAAAAAGCCAACGCACTGGAAATCTGTCCAAGGTTTGTGCAGGGTTGCAGGGAGTGGCAGCGGAGCCGTTCATACCACCATCTCCCCCCACTCCCCATCCAGAGACCAAGACTGATCGAGCACCATCCATCCCATTATTAGAAAGGTCGGCTGGGTATGTGGCATATCATCGTGGATTAATTGTGAGGGTAATAATCCCCTTCTAACTCATATCAGCCATTTATTAATGCGAGCCACTAACTATCAACAAATAGCTACAACTGTCCTTTATTCTGTCCAATCACCATGCAACCTACAGAGAGTGAAGATTTCTGTAGCGGCAAACAATCTGCTGGAGGAACTCAGCAGGTCAGGCAGCATCTGTGGGGGGAGAGCAATTGTCGACGTTTCAGGTCGAAACAGGGTTTCTACCAACCTCTGTCTATAACACAGGCCCTCTAGTCCTGATAACATCCTCGTAAATCTTTTCTGCACTCCTTCCAGTTTAACCGCGTCTTTCCAATAACAGGGTGACCAAAACTGTACACAGTGCTCCAAGTGCGGCCTCACCAACATCTTGTACAACTGCAAACCGCACGTCTTTGGGATGTGGGAGGAAACCAGAGCACCCAAAGAAAACCCACCTGGTCACAGGGAGAACGTGCAAACTCCACACAGACAGCGCCCGAGGTCAGGATCGAAGCTGGGTCACTAGAGCTGTGAGGCAGCAGCTCTACCCGCTGCGCCACTGTGTTGGCTTTGAAAGTGACACGTATTGTTGAGAATGTTTAAAAAACATCGTTCATAATTGCTTTTAGGGCTAAATATAAAATCAAATCAATTCATTTAATAAATACCACATGTTAAATGAATGCTTTCAAATCTTCTTTCTTAGGCTGTTCTTTGTATATGATAAAACATAACAGCTTCAGGAAATTTTAACAACTGGTCCTCCTGGGTGCTCCAGATTCCTTCCACATCCCAAAGATGTGCTGGCATGTTAATAACCTCCTGCTAAGTAATATCAGCCATTTAATTCTAGCTCCTAACTATCAACTAATAACTACAACTGTCCTCTGTTATGTTAATCACCATGTAACCTTAACCCTTGAACGTGGATACGGGGTTAAACTCTGCGTCATTTGCATTTGCAGTTCAAATTGGCTGTGGCAGGAGGTTTTACACATGTGCACACACACACACACACACACACACATGCACACACCTACACATACACACACACATACACACACGTACACAGACTTCTTAAATGTCTACTCCTTTGGCTTTCTATTCTACACTTGGGAGATTTCCTGATGGGTGCGCCAATGCTTGCAAAGATTCATGGTTAACCCTTCATTAGCCTGAATCACAACTTCTATCGATCCCAAGGTGAAATAAGTATAAGATTTATGAGCAAAGATGACTTTATTTTTTACTTGCTTTCCCCAAAATGTTTTTTTTTGCCCGTCCTCCATCCGTTTGACTTTGTAGTATGACATGCAGTTTGTTCTGTCGATTGCAGGTCTAAACGGAGTGGACCTGCCAAGTGTTAGCTCTGCAAAGGCCCTGACATCTTACTTAATTGCTTCTTTTGTGATCTCAACCCTGTTCCTCCTGTCGCTGTGCTTTATCCTGTCTGCATTAGGTTTCATCCACTATTATCCTGCTGACATTCACACTTCATCCCTTCATTTGCTAATTCCCTGAATGCCTCTTCAGTTTCCCTCCGGATTGGCGTTGCCTAAGGACTTGAGCTGTTTGCATTGGACATTGGAACCCAAACTAATAATGTTGCTCAGAGCAGTGGTCTCAATACTCACCCCCACTCCTGCTCCCTTCCTTTCGACCCTTGCGCTTCAGTTTCTTATTGATTCCTGAGTTTTACTCTGAATCTTTGCAACTTTGTGCCGAATTAATGATCTCTTTTGAAGAACTTTGTGAAGTGCGTTATAGAGCAATGTCTCCCACACATTGGAGAAACAGACTGTAGATGCTGGAATCTAGATGAAAAACACGTTGACACTGGAGGAGCTCAGCAGGCCAGGCAGCATCCGTGGAGAAAAGCGGCAAAAGTTGATATCATTTCTTCCAAGATTAGTTGCCCAAGATATTTCCCTGCATAAAGCATGCTGGCCACCCATAATTGTCATGTAGGGAATCCTGCATAATAATTATTTCCATAAAGATAAGATATCTTTATTAGTCACATGTACATCGAAACACACAGTGAAATGCATCTTTTGCGTAGAGTGTTCTGGGGGCAGCCCGCAAGTGTCGCCACGCTTCCGGCGCCAACACAGCACGTCCACAACTTCCAAAGACTTTCCGCCTTTAGAAACCGGAGCACCCGGAGGAAACCCACGCAGTCACAGGGAGGACGTACACTCCCTACAGACAGCGTCCGGAATCGAACCCGGGTCGCTGGCGCTGCAATAGCGTCAGGCTAACCGCTACACTACTGTTACATTGTATTGAAATTAGGCTAATGGGTCTACAGTTACTGTTTAGTCACAGTAAATGGTAGGGAGCAGTGATGCACAAGAGGGATCTTGGGGTCTGAGTCCATAGCTCCCTGAAAGTGCCCACACAAGTGAGTAAGGTGGGAAAGAAGACCTTGTGTGCCTTCATCAGCCAGGGCGTTGAGTATAAGAAAATGTTGGGAAGACATGTTGCAGCTGTATAAAACTTTATTTGGGCCACATTTGGAGTGTTGTGTACAGTTCTGGTCGCGACACTACAGGAAGGATGTGGAGGCTTTGGAGAGGGTGCAGAAGAGGTTCACCAGGATATTGCCTGGATTCAAGTGTATTAGCTTTAAGGAGCTGTTGGACAAACTTGGGTTGTTTTCTCTGGAGCATCTGTGGCTGAGAGGGCAACCTGATAGAGGTTTATAACATTATGAGAGGAATGGATAGGGTAGATAGTCTTTTTTCCCAGGGTTGAAATGTCAAATACTAGAGGGCATAGGTTAAAGGTGAAAGGGGGAAAGTTTGAAGGAGACACAAGAGATTCTGCAGAAGCTGGAACCTGGAACAACACTTACACAATCTGCTGGAGGAACTCAGCAGGTCAGGCAGCATCTACGGAGGGAAATAAACAGCCGACGTTTCGGGCCGAGACCCTCCATCGGGACTGGAAAGGAAGAGGGCAGAAGCCGAAAGAAGGTGGTGGGGGGAGGGGGAGGAGCACACGCAGGCAGGGGAGAGGTGAGTCCAAGTGAGGGGGGGAAGGTAGGAGGGTGGGGGGGGGTGGAAGGGGGTGATGTAAGAAAAGGAATGATGTGTGTGAGGGTTTAAAGGAGATGGGTGAGGCAATTTTTTTTTTACACAGAGAGCGGTGGGTGCGTGGAACGGGCTGCCAGGGGTGGTGGTGGAGGCGGATACGATTGCAAAGTTTAAGCAGCATTTAAACAGACACATGAACAGGCAGGGAATGGAGGAATACAGACCATGTGCAGGCACATGGGATTTGCTTAGATTGGCACCATGTTCAGCACAGACATTGTGGACCGAAGGGCCTGTTCCTGTGCTGTACTGTTCGATGTTCTATACTTCTTACAAAGATTGCTTATTATGTCATTACTATTCCCAGAGAGAGTGGAAGTGATCAGGTCATTCATGCCTGGTGGTCACGGTGCTGTTAGATTGGGTTTACGCAGACTTTTCTGTAACTATCCTCCACTCACTGCATACTTCTGGAAGAATTATCCTGCTTTTATCCTGAGAAGTTGCCGTAGTTTCTGTTCTGAGTTCTGCCTTCTTGGCTTTTTAAATAGACCTGAAGCATTAACAGGACTTGGGTGCTATAAGCCAAGCCAAAAGGGCCATCTCTAACTGCCCTCTGAAGGTGGCAGTTCACTGTGTGACTTGCCAAGTCACCTCAGAGAGCTGTTATTCAGGGAATGAAGCAGTCTATGCCCACCTGCAGTGAGACCTGGGCAACATTCATGCCCCAAAAATGCCAGGCAGTGAACATAACCAACACGCTGTTGCCTAACCAACTACCCTTGACATTTAACAGCGTTATCATCACTGAGGCTTCACCATCATATTGTCATTGACCTGAAAATTGACTAGCCCCATAAACACTGTGGCTACAAGAACAGGTCAGAGGCTGAGGATCCTGCAGTAAGTGACTCAAACACCTGATTCCTTCACACTCCCGAGATGCAGGTGGTGAGAGAGGCCTCTCTAACCATCTGCAACTCGGGAGTGCAAAGGAATATTCCTTCAACACCATCCAGGTCAATAACTGGCATTCATGCACTACTCTCAATGAGACAAAGTGACCGCAGTGTGCACCGCCTATAAAGTGCACTGCAGTTACTCACCCAGGCTACTCCGACAGCTCCTCCCAAACCCAACACTTCTACCGCCAACAAGGACGAGGGCAGCAGGGGCATGGGAACATCACTGCCTGCAGGTTCCCCTCCAAGCCGCACAACAGCCTGACTTTGGAATATATCACCGTTCTTCCATTATGGCTGAATCTAAACCCTGGAACTCCCTAACGTCACTATGGGAGCACCATCACTAGAGAGACTGCAGCAGTTCAAGAGGGCGGTTCATCACCACCTTCTCAAGGGCAACTAGGGATGGGCAATAAATGCTGGTCTTGCCAGTGATGTCATATGCTGTAAATGAATGAATGAATAAAATAATGGTCACACTTGGCTCAGAACAGGTAGGGATTGGTTGAGTCCTTTAACAACAGTCTGCTGACGTTTACTGGAACTGCATTTTTCAAATGATTTTTTTTCAAATCAAATCCTTAACCCTAACTCACTCACACACACACCGCTCACACACACACACACACACACACACACACCGCTCACACACACACCGCTTACACACACACACCGCTCACACACACACACCGCTCACACACACCACTCACACACACACCGCTCACACACACACCACTCACACACACCGCTCACACACACCACTCACACACACACTGCTCACACACACCACTCACACACACCACTCACACACACACTGCTCACACACACACACCACTCACACACACACCACTCACACACACACCACTCACACACACACAAGCCGCACACCCTCACACACACACGCACACCCACCACTCACACACACAAACCGCACACTCTCACACTCACACACCTCTCACACACACACACTCACACCACTCATACACATTCACACACTCTCTCACACGCATTCACACACACACTCAGACACACTCTGACACGCACTCAAACATACACACACTCACTCATACTCTCAGACATACACACACACTGACACTACTCACACACACTCATATACTGTACATATGCAAACACAAGACAAACACACACTCACACACACACACACACACACACATCCACAAACATACTCACATGCACACAGACTTACCTCACACTCTCTCACACACACATATACACTCTCACACACATTCACTCACACTCATGCTCTTGCACACTCACACACTTTCACACACACACCCATGCATGCACTCACTCACACACATCACACTCGTGTGCACACACATTTAGACACACACACACATTCACACACACACACGTACACTTGAGCGTGCAGACACACCCCCCCCTCACACACGATTCCCTGTCTACCTGTACACCTGTACCTGCTCCCAGTGTGTGCTACAGTTGCTCTGTGAGCGACTGCTGCTGGGAGAATGTGAGCCACCCACCGAAACCTGCTGTTCCATCCATGCTCATGGGGAGCCTCTGGGGCTCCATTCAACACCTGCCTCAGGAACCGTGACCTGAACTAGTAATAACCCTACTTCAGCCAGTCAATGCACTTGAATTTACTGTGCACCAGCATATATTCAAGCACATCTCTGTTACTCTCATAGGCACGGGAGTTACATTTATAAAATCATTACACTATAATGTGTGTTTGATTTAGTTTCCCAGTCTGGTGGGTTTTACTGCTGTTGGTTGACAACCCAGGAAAGTAAAGAATCCCTGGCTGGGCATAATTTTCTATTTGTCAGACTCTGTTTGCTTTGCTTCCTTGAGTAAATAAGACCACAGTGATTACACATCCCTTATCTCAGTGCAGGGAAAGTATGGAGAAGCTTCAAAGGAAATTGTTCTTGGTTTGCTTTAGCCTGAGATGTTCCTACTTAAACCAAGTGCCGTAGGGTCTTCTGTTGTCACTTTTGAATAATTTAATAAGAGGTTTACATGACCAAATTAAAATGGGTGTTATGAATGGACAGTGACTGAACTTTCATGCTCTCACACTCTGTTCCAGCTTGTTCATACATCAGGACTCTGGGCAACAGTGTACTATTCTTTCTGAGGGCACTTTATGAGGCTTGAACTATGCCTGACTTCTCAGTAGTAACATTGTACAGGCATCCAGCACCAGCAACAATGGAATGCGGATTTGCCTGTGCAACACTGAAACACATTGAGGCAGATCTTCCACTGACCCCGAGCATGTCGGCAGCCTTCCCTTGGGCCGCGCTGTTGCTGCAGCGTAGGCTTCTGCTGGGAGTCCCGCTCCCAGCTCGCCGGCAAGGCCCACAGCAGTGAGGGGCCTCTCCCTGTGACAGGCTGCACTTATAGAACGGCTCCAGCAGCCGGTGAAGCTCTGCCCCTTCCCCGGCTCACCTGCCATTGGACACGCTGATTAAGTTCAACGTTTGAGACACCCCTTGACATTCACAAATGGTCAAGTTCGCTCAGGACCTGTTAAAAAGATAAAAACTCTGTTAAAAGACTAAATAGTTAGAAATTTGAAAAGTTAGGCTAAACACACGTGGGCATACTCATACATACATACATACACACACGCACACGCATACACACACACACACTCACAGAGCAGACACACACAGCAGACACACGTACATGCCAGGCACACTAGACGCACACATACTCTAGCCACACACCAGACGCGCACACATACACACGCACACACACCAGACACACACACACTCAAATACACGTCATAAACATACCACACACACAAACATATCACACGCACAAACACACGCACATACAACACACTAACACAGGCATGCACACATGCATGCACACAAACACACACACATAAAAACACACTGCACACATAAACACACCACACACACACACACACACACACACAAACACAAGCATACCACGTACACATTCACAAACATACACACAGACACCACTAATACAGCAGACATACAAACACACAAACACAATTGCATGCACAAGCACACAGACAAAAACACACAAATGCACACTCGTACGCATGCACACACACACACACACACACACACACACAGACACACACACACACACAAGCAATTAGCATTTAAACAAATTAATAATTAAATCAAACAAAAGGCTTTAATTCCCTTTCAGCAGTTGCCCCTGAGGTCGGGTGCTCTGTGGATGATTGTTTCGGTGCCCTCAATGACGCATCAAGTCGGGCAGCATAGGAGTCCCCCAGCCCCAGGTCTCTAATCGCCCAGTCACGAGAATAACTGCCAGCAGGTCGGTCACCACTCACGGCAGGAGATCTGTCCTGTTAGCAACAAACAACGTCACGAGCTGCACTTTATCCAACTTAGTCTGGTGGGTACTTTGATCATCATGATGCCAGTGGGGTAAGGTATCGTTACATAACAAGTTACAGTTAACAACAACAACTTCCATTTACATGGTGGCTTCAATGTAGCAAAAGATGCCCAAGACCTTCTTCGAGGTGCCATCAAGCATATTTTAACAGTGTGGCACTTAAGATGACCAGATGATTGAAAAGGGTGTATTTGAGCAAGTGTCTGAGATGAGGAGGGGGAGTTAGAAGGATGGAAAGGTTAAAGGGGGAGATCTCCGAGCTTGAGGCATGGTCTCCAGTGGTGGACTAACATGTGCCTAAAAATTCGTTCAATGTCAGTGGCACTGAATGAGCTGTATCGTATTTGTACTCCGCATGTTGTAAATTAGTAAATTAGTTTATTATTGTCACATGTCCCGAGGTACAGTAAAAAACTTTGTTTTGCATGCCATCCATACAGATCATTTCATCACATCAGTACATTGAGGTAGTACAAGGGAAATGCAGTAACAGACTGCAGAATATAGTGTTACAGTTACAGAGAAAGTGCAGTGCAGGCAGACAATAAGGTGCAAGGTCATGACAAGGTAGATTGTGAGGTCAAGAACCTATCTTATCGTACTAGGGAACCGTTCAATAGTCTTATAACAGCGGGATAGAAGCTGTCCTTGAGCATGGTGGTACGTGCTTTCAGGCTTTTGTATCTCCTGCCCGATGGGAGGGGGGAGAAGAGAGAATGTCCGGGGTGGGTGGGGTCTTTGCACATTGCTGCCCCCTTCCAAAATTGGATTCTATTGACTTTGATGCCGTGTAGAGTTACCTACTGAGATAGATTTCCAGACAATATTGATTATATAAACAGAACAAAGCAAGGACTTGAAAAGGGACAATTCAGACCAATTCCACACTCCCTCCACAAACCTGCCCTATCACTGATTAAACTATTGTGGGTGTTTTGGGTCAAATGAGACCATTTACACATCACCTCTATCCACACCCTCAGGCAAAGGCCATGCAACATTTTGGTGGGAAAGTTACTGGAGGGCATTCTGAGAGACAGGATCCATTAACATTTGGAAAGGCAAGGACTGATTAGGGATGGTCAGCACGGCTTTGCGCGTGGGGAAACGTCCCGCAGTTTTAGTCCCTGCACTCCCGTCACCTGATTCCTTTGCAGTCAAGCCCCCGAAGCTAAATTCGACCCTGACCATCCCTGCCACCTGGAAAGGGGGTACTTGCCGACATTATTATCAGTTTGCAGATTTGACACTGAGTCTCAGGAATAAATTTCAGAAGCAGTAGGATTGTAAATTAATCTACCACTGGGCACTGTGTGCTGATTGCCATAAATGAGCTGGATAGCCCTTGAGAATACTTTCTTGAAACTTGCCTTAGGGTCCTCAGGTTTGTGCTGGGAATAAACAGGGTAAACAAGACAAACCAAAAGTCTCCAGATTTGATCCTCATTTGTGCTAGTGTGGCTGCTCATATCCAGAGAGCAATAAACACAGCTCATTAATGCAAGCAGGTTAGCATTGACGAAAATCCCAAAATCCAGTGAGCTGGTGCTGTTCAGGTCTGCACGTGACATTTGGAAAAGAGCAAGGAGGGCAGAGGGCAGGCGGGGGAAAAGAAACACAGCCATGTTTTCTCGCCGCATAGCACATTCTAAGTTTCAGATGACATTCGGAAACAAACCCTGGTGATTTATGATGTGTTCTGAATTCCAAGCCGGAATGTTTCCAACATACTTCATAAATATTCGGCGCTAACGTTTGGTGAAGTTCAAGAGGTTTCCTGACCTTTCACTCTGTAACCCGACAGGTCCCAGGTGCAGCCTTCCTGTCAGTCGACAGCAGCCTGCCATAACCCGGGGAGCAATGGACAGCTCTGGGCATTCGTTCGCTGTGGTGGGGCTGTGCAGCCAGCAGACTGGCAGAATGGGGGGCATGTGAGGTAAAAGGGGTCAGGACTCTGATCTACGGACTGCTCCCAGTGTATCAGACTCTTGAACGGACCTCTCCTAGGCTAAAAGATGAACTCTTGATCGTCCAATCTACCTCGTCGTGGCCCTTGCATTTTATCTGTCTGCCTGCACTGCACTTTCTCTCTAACTGTAACACTATATTCTGCATTCTGTTTTCCTTTTTACTACCTCGATACGGTACACGGTAAATGGTAGTGCAGCGGTTAGCGTAACGCCATTACAGTGCCAGCGACCCGGGTTCAATTCCAGCCACTGTCTGTAAGAAGTCTGTACGTTCTCTCCGTGTCTGCGTGGGTTTCCTCCGGGTGCTCCGGTTTCCTCCCACATTCCAAAGATGTACGGGTTAGGAAGTTGTGGGCACGCTATGTTGGCGTCGGAAGCGTGGCGACAATTGCGGGCTGCCCCCAGAACACTCTACGCAAAAGATTCATTTCACTGTGTGTTTCGATGTACATGTGACTAATAAAGAAATATTATTAATATTTTATGTACTTATGTATGGAATGATGTGTCTGGATGGCGCACAAACAAAAGTTTTTCACTGTATCTCAGTACATGTGACAATAATAAACCAATTCCAATACCAATTGCTGATAGAAGATCTTCACCTCAGTGGAAGACACTTTGGTCTGCCCAAAACTTGTTGGTCATCCAGTGTAAAGTAATTAGTAATTGGTTTATTATTGTCACATGTACCGAGACACAGTGAAAAACTTTGTTTTGCAAGCCGTCCAGACAGATCATGTCAGAGCTAAGTACTTTGAGGTAGTACAAGGGAAAACCAATAACAGAGTGCTGCATAAAGTGTTACAGTTACAGAGAAAGTGCAGTGCAGGTAGACAATAAGGTGCAAGGGCCATGACAAGGTAGATTGTGAGGTCAAGAGTCCATCTTATCGTACTAGGGGACTGTTCAATAGTCTTTTAACAGCGGGATAGAAGGTGTCCTTGAGCCTGGTGGTACGTGCTTTTGGGTTTTTGTATCTTCTGCCCAATGGGACGGGGAGAAGAGAGAATGACCCGGGTGGGGGTGGGTGGGGTCTTTGATTATGTTGGCTGCTTTCCCGAGGCAGCGGGAAGTGTAGACAGAGTCAATGGAGGGGAGGCTGGTTTTCATGATGGACTGGCCTGTGTCCACAACACAGACGTCCGCAAGGGAGTGCACATTCCAGAGTGCAGGAGTACGTGCTGAGGGACGCATTGAAGCTCGGTGCAGCCACCACAGGGTCTCAGTGAGGAAGGACAACAGTTTAGGGTCCTGCCCCACCCACCTAGTCACTGAGGGGCTGGGTCCCGTGGAACAGCCTCTCAAACTGTTGGACTGTTTGTGACTTTGACAAATTTGGAAGTGAGTACATTGAATTGCTTGTTGCAGCAAATGAAGATATTGGCATTCCCAAATGCATTACTGTATATTTTATGAATAAATTATATGTTTGGAAAGAAAAGAGTTTTGCCTGCAACTTTCTCTTCACTTCTTGTCACCTTACTTTCCTTTCCCAAAGGCAGTGACTCAGACAGGCTGTCTGGAGCCCACATTGACGTCTTAGAACATAGAACATAGAACACTACAGCACAGTACAGGCCCTTCCGGCCACAATGTTGTGCCGACATTTTATCCTGCTCTAATATCTATCTAACCCTCCCCTCCCCAAATGTTAAATCTTCCTTCCCATTTCTCTATCAGTCATGTGGCTATCTAATGGACAAATCTAAAGAGGAGACCTCATTGGTCTATTAGACAAGGGAGGATGTTGCAATCAAGTACAGTTGAGCCTTTGCCTGGCGTCTGCACTCATATGGCAGAGGTCATTGGGAGCAATGGCCCTGGTGGATCGCCTCCTTCCGACTCAGTAGATAAACAGGTCAGTCGTCTTCCCTTCATTTCAGTAGAGGGAACTGCAGCCTGACAAAGAGTGGACGTTGAACGAGCGTCAGAAAGCACAAGGAAGGCACACTGGCATCTCTACTTTCTGAGAAGGTTAAGGAGGTTCAGCTTGTCACTGAACACCCTAATGATCTTCTACAGATGTGCTGTTGAAAGTATCCTGACTGGTTGCATCACGGTCTGGAACAGCAATTCAAATGCACAGGAATGTAAGAAGCTGCAGAGAGTAGTGAACTCAGCCCAATACATCACGGGCACATCCCTCCCCACCATCGGTAGTATCTACAGGAGGTGCTGCCTCAAGAAGGCAACATGCATCATCAAAGATCCCCACCATCCGGGCCGTGCCATCTTCTCACAGCTACCGTCAGGCAGGAGGTACAGAAGCCTGAAGTCCCACACCACCAGGTTCAGGAACAGCTTCTTCCCTTCAACCATTCGGTTCCTGAACAACGCCAATCACTACCTCAGTACAGCAACACTGTGACCACTTTGACCACTTTGTACTACAATGGACTTTGTTTTTTTTATGTTCTAATTGTGTTCTTTCTTGAATAATTTTGTATAATTTATGTTTAATTTATGTATTTCTTGTGAATGTTGTGTATCTGATGCTATGTGCCTGTGATGCTGCTGTAAGGAAGTTCTTCATTGCACCCGTGCATATGGCAATAAACTCGCCTTGACTTTCAGTGCAGAAGCTGTAGAGATGGAGCTGGGCGGCATCAGGGCTCAGCCCCTATCTTTGGCTGGTTGGATAAGAAAGAGGCCTGGGATGCTACAGTGGCCAGTTCAGGTAATCCATGGTTGGAAATACTTTGGGGACCATTGGGTGTTTAATAGTGGAGTCTCACAGCACAGAAACAGGCCTTTCAGCCCATTAGGTCTGTGCTGACCATCAGCCAGCCATTCACACTAACCTGACACTAATCCCATTTTATTCTCCCCCTTTCATCAACTCCCCCCCTTCCCCCCCCCCAGATTCTTACCACTCACTGCAGATAAGTGACATTAGTCATATGTACATCAAAACACGTGGTGAAATGCATCTTTTGTGTAGAGTGTTCTGGGGGCAGCCCGCAAGTGTCGCCACGCTTCCGGCGCCAACACAGCACGCCCACAACTTCCTAACCCGTACGTCTTTGGAATGTGGGAGGAAACCGGAGCACCCGGAGGAAACCCACGCAGACACGGGGAGAACGTGCAAACTCTACAGTATCGTAGGTCAGGGTCGAACCCGGGTCGCTGGCGCTGTGAGGCAGCAGCTTTATCCATTGCGCCACTGGGATGCCCCCAAGTGAATGCAATTCCACCCAGCAGAGGCATGAGAAGAGGATGTCAAAGATCAAAGCTGTGGAGGTGAAGGAGAGGTACTCCATCATGGATGCAGTCACGGAGAGGGCCACTTGTGAGCTTGCTTTGTAACAGAAGCGGGAACCTGGTTTGAGAGATTCAATCAGGGAGTCATCGGGTTTAAAATAGGGAAACGACAATATTTTCCAGGATCTTGGAAAGGGAGGGAAGGTTCAACTGAGGACTGTCATTCTTCAGGTGGGTTGATGAAAGGGAGAAGATCCCAATTACAGTTTCAGCAGGGCAGCCAAGAAGGGAAGTTTGATGGCCGCCATCTAATTGGGCACAGGCTCAAGGGAGCAGGAGGTGAGATGCACAGTTGGTTTTCACTCAGAGAGGATAAATGGGGGGAGGATGAGAATTTGGGAAGGGAAAGGGTGGGAAGTGTGATAGAGACAAAAGGGTGATGGTTCAGGTCAGGGCGGTGGGCAAGAGAGGGCTTTCCAAGATGACATTTTTAGCAGAGGGCTGCAGAGAGTGGCGGGACTCAGCCTGTTCCTCCATTGGTACAGCTCTCCTCACCATTAAAGACATCTACAAGAGCCGATGTCTCAGGAAGGTAACATCCATCATCAGGGACCTCCACCATCCGGGCCGTGCCCTCTTCCCGATGCTGCCATCAGGCAGGAGGTACAAGAGCTTGAAGACCCCACACCTCAAGGTTCAACAACAGCTTCTTCCCCACTGCCATCAGGTTCTTGAACCCACCTGAAAAACCCCAACACTGCCTCGGATTGTATTTCCCTCAACTTGAACTAATGTCGTTATGTTATTTTTTTGGTCATTTTGTCGTGTAAGTGATGTATAATTTATGTTAATTTAAGTTTATGTCATTTATGTTTGTAATGTGCTGTGCTGCTGCTGCAAAAGGTTAATTTTCATGGCATTTATACCCTGGGTGCATGTGCCCGTGGCGACAGACTTGAACTTGGACTTGAAGCCTTTGACTGAAGGGCCTCAGAGAGGTCTGGGCTGAATGGCTAAGCCCCAGAGATGGGCTTCGGGCCTTGGGTAACAAGGCCAAAGGCAAAGACATTTCAGGAGAAACAGTTCAACAATGTCACATCACTCAGACAAATTTGGTCACTGGTTGATAGACAAAATTCTGAGGGAGGAGGGGATAGATAGGGGACACAGTAAGAATCTTTTTCCCATGGTGGGGGTGTCCAAGACAGGAGGGTTAGAAAGAGGAGGTTTAGAGGGGATCTGAGGAAGAATATTTTCCCCGGGGGGGAGGGGGAGTGGGAGTGTTGGAATCTGGAACGCACTGCCTGAGGGGGTGGTGGAGGCAGAGACTCTCGCAGCATTTAAAAAGCATCTAGACACGCAATTGAATCACCAAGGCAGAGAATGCTGTAGACCTAATGCATGTAAATGGGGTTACTGTAGATGTGTGCCGGACGATACTATGACTCTGTGAACCCAGTTCAGTCCATACGGCTTCCAATCAAGCACCACCCACCTACCCATGCCCTGAACACAAGTGAGGACAGGAGCAGAATCCCACCACCCCCCCCCTCCTCTCCTGCACCCACCACTCTACCTCTTTCCCCACACCCAACACCAGAGAGGCAGCAGCCCATCCTGCAGCTCCCACCTACCACCCGGACCACACAGGGACCTGATGACACACTAGCTTTATCAACTCAGCCGCCTCGAACGGTTTACATGAGTCTTTCCTCCAACACCTTGCCAAGGTACACACGTAAAATTCACAGCTATGTTTCAGCTGTGAGTTTAAAGGTTAATGATCTCCAAGACAAGGCTTTGAAAGTAGTGGCTTATCAAACTGCAGCATACAGCTTGAGATGTAGCACAATGGCTCACTGTGTGGCCATGGTGCTCAAAGTACTGGAATCAGAAACACAACATTCACTGCAGTCGGGAATGCCAAACCATGAGAATATTACTGCATTCAATGGGACATATTCAGTGCATATCGGGAAAGGTATATCAGGACAGGAGATAGCAGTCAATATATACAGATCAATAAATGCATATGCAGCATATGCAATCCTAGTTATAACACTGATACCAGATACAACATCAATGTTTAAAAGGCATTTAGATAGGTATGTGAACAGGCAGGGAATAGAGGAATACGGACCATGCGCAGGCAGACGGGATTAGTTTAGTTGGCAGCGTGGTTGGCACGGATATTGTGGGACAAAGGGCTGTGCTGTTCTATGTTCGATGTTCTACTATGCATTTATAGAACACAGAACGTGGAACAGTACAGCACAGGAACAGGCCCTTCAGCCCACCATGTCTGTGCCAACCGTGTAAGATAAGATATCTTTATTAGTCACATGTACATCGAAACACACAGTGAAATGCATCTTTTGCGTAGAGTGTTCTGGGGGCAGCCCGCAAGTGTCGCCACGCTTCCGGCGCCAACATAGCACGCCCACAACTTCCTGACCCCTACGTCTTTGGAATGTGGGAGGAAACCAGAGCACCCGGAGAAAACCCACACAGTCACGGGGAGAACGGACAAACTCCTTTCAGACAGCGGCGGGAATTGAACCCGGGTCGCTGGCACTGTAATAGCGTTATGCTAACCGCTGTTCACGTGTCTATATAAAAGCCTCTTAAACGCCTCGACCGTATCTGCTTCCACCACCACCCCTGGCAGCTTGTTCCAGGCACCCACCGCTCTTGCCCCGCACATCTCCTTTAAACTTTCCCCCTCTCACCTTAAATGCATTTGTGTTGTAACACAGTGGATGTGGTAGTTAAATCACTAGACTTGTGCTTTGGAAGCCTAGACTAGTAATCCAGAGACCTGAATTCAAATCCTCCCATGGTGCCTTTGGAACTTAAATTGTTAATAATCTGGAACCTGTTCATAAAAAGGAAGCTAATTTTAGTAAGTGCGAGCTGCAAAACTACTGCATTGTTGTAAAAATCCATTTGGTTCACTAATGGCACACCCAGGAGAGGAAATCTGCCACCCTTATTGGCTCTGTGAGTCCAGAGCCACCAATGTGCTCGACTCTGAAATGGCCCAGCGAGTCTCTCTGTTCAGGGGTACTTGCCTGCCTTAAATGCTTGCCTTACCAGCCAGGCTCAGGTCCTGATAAATGTTTAGAAATTAAACTATAAAGTACTGTAACAGGATGGCAGACTGAGAAAAAGGACGGCTAAAGATCACAACAGCAGAAGACTCATGGTCTATCGGACAACAGTGATCCCTATTTTCCTATATGCCACCAAGGCTTGGACAACCACACCTTAAGTAACAGGAGAGGTACCACCAACACTGTCTCCTCCAAACCCACTGGAAGGATAAATGAACCAACATCAGTGCCCTCTCCAGACCAACCTCCCCAACAGTGAGGGCCCGGTTACACTCAGTCAGCTCCATTCAGCAGTTTGTATTGTTCACGTGTCCTCAAAGTCTCCTCGGAACACGCAGCATCCTGACTCCGAACCTCTGGCCCTCGACCGCTCAAAGTGGAGAGGGAGCATTCAGGATGGGACTGGGAATCGTGAGTCCATGCATCGGAAGCACACAGATGTAAGTGGCAGTAGCAAACTGCACCACCTTGCAACCTGCCCACCTGCCCTGTCAATCACCTCCTGCCCCACCCGCGGAAGAGACGGTGGGTCCCTGATTGGCCTCACCAGTCACCTCGGAACATACAGGACCAGAGTGCAAGCAAGTCACCCTCCATCCTGAAGGAAAGTACACTAGTGTAGGAAAGATAGTAGGTATATATTATAAGAGATCATACTCTCAACATATACAGCCTATGGAAAATGCAGTATATAAATAACTTTAGATAAAACAGTCAGTATATGCAATCACATTGATAAGCAGGTGTTATTTACAGTACTATATCCCAACATACATTCCTGTAGATAATGCAAGCAGTACTTACACTGTAATAAATAGCATTCAGTATACACAGTGCTATGGGTAATATACAGCACTAGAAATAACCCTGCAGTACATATGATACTGGAAATAAATCAATTTAAATATGCAGTACTGTAGATAATGAGGCCATATCTACAGCACAATCTGGCATGCTCAATATCATGGATCACACAGACAGTATATGAAGCACTACAGGTAAAACACTGGTATGTACAGTGGCATAGATAATAGTTTGTATTAAGACTACAATAGACAATACAGCTGGTGTATAAAGTACAATAGATACTGTCAGTATATACAATATCATTGGTAATACATTTACTATGTCCACTATAATTGATTTTGCAGTCAGTAAATACAGCTCCAGAAATATTCAGTGTTTGCAGAAAGAATGATATATTGGCCTTGGAGGGTGCAGAGTAGATTTACTACCTGAGTTCAATTATGGCAGAAGTTGCACAATGCAGAGTCATATTGTCTGGAATTTGGAAGATTAACGGGCGATTTGATTGAAGTTTTATAATATTGAGGGGAACTGATGTGGTGGAGGGAGAGAAACTCTTCCCACTGGTCAAGGAGTCTGGGTCCACGGGGCCAGAGACGGAAAATCAGACCTGGAGTTTCAGGAGCGAAGCTTGGAAAGACTTCACACACAGAGGGTGGTGAAAGTTTGGATATCTTGTAGGAATTGGGATATAGGGATGAGGAGGGTCTATAAGGTTGAGCCTTGGATCAGCCGTGATCTGATTGGATTGTGTATGAGGTTCAAAGGGATAAATGGTCCCTTTGTCCTTACATTGCGATAAGTAGCACCAGTAATATACATAGCACAGATTACACGGTTGGTATATTCAGTACTAGATACCACAGTCAGTGTGTACAATACTCTAAATAACACAGTCAATGTGTAAAGTACTATAAATATCACAGGCAGTTTTGGCGGTACAATACGTATCACAGTTGCGTGTACAGTGCCATAGATAACATAGTCACTCTGTAGATTGTTATAGGTAACAGTCAGTATTTGCAGTGTTGTAGATAACACAGTTGGCACTTAATGAATATATTGCAATCAATATATAAAGTATTAAAGATAAGGCAGTCTGTATCTAGAGGACTGTAGAAGATGCAGTCAGTAATACACGGCACCATAGATAAGCGTATATAGAGTAGTTTTGGAAACAGATTGAATATTCATTTCAAAAGATAGCACATCCTGTACATACAGTGATATGGGTAACAGGGAGAGTATATAAAGACCTGTAAATAACCTTATCAGTACATACAGTTCCAAAAATAATGCTGTCAGTATACATAGAACAATAGATAACACAATTAGCCTAAACTTGCTGTATTCAGTACAGTGGATGATGGCACATTCCGGTCCTCAACGCTGTCTGTGTGGAGTCTGCACATTCTCCCTATGACCGTGTGGGTTTCCCCCTGGTGCTCCGGTTTCCCCCCCCACATCCCAAAGATGTGGGCTGGTGGGTTAATTGGCCGCTGTAAATTGTCACCGATAGGAGAATCAGTGAGGAGCTGACGGCCACGTGAGAGAGAAAATACAGCCATAGAGTTATATAGACAAAAACAGACCCTTCGGCCCAACTCATCCATGGTGACCAAGATCCCTTCCTGAGACGGTCCCATTTGCCTGTATTTGGCCTATGTCCCTCTAGAATGGGTAGAATGGGTTACAAGGAAATAAATGGAATGGGATTGCTCTGAACTGGCATTGACTCAATGGGCTGAATGGCCTGAGTCTATATGAGAAATTGAGAATTGCACATCATTATGAGAACATATATCATAAATAAGTTCCATTATGTACAAAAAAATCTGTATATCCTATAGAGAGTAGCATATATACACAGTACATAAAATATATTCCGTCTCTATTGTACACACACGTGTATATAACAGATATGACAATGTCAGTACAAATTACAGATAATGCAGTTACTGCTAGTACAATTGGTATTTAGTATGGAGAACACATTCATTAAATACTGTCATAACACAGTCAATCAACAGTGAGTAATTGGACAATAGTCAGCTTATGGTAAATACGTAGACTATAAGTTTCACTTTCTTTGTACACATAGTTCTCTCCAGAATTGGAGGTTATTCCAACATTCAGTCTTCTTACCTCAGCTCCTTGTTAGCAGTTGCACTTTTAACACAACAGGTAATAAACTGAGACAGTAGATCAAAATGTCTTAGGGAAATTGACTTTCAATACCATAAAGGACGAAAAAACACTGAAGTCATATTTCATACTTATATAATCAGAAGTTCAGAACACTTGGTTTCTCTCTAACTGTTAAGTTGATTAGAGGTCTTTGGCACGGTAGCTTCACCTTGCAATGTAGGTTTTGAAAATGAAAATTAAAAAAAAACGCAGATGCTGGAAATCTGAAATAAAAGCAGAAAATACTAGAAACACCCAGCAGGTCAGGCAGTGTCTGTGGAGAGAGAAAAATGGTTAATATTTCACATCAAAGACGCTTTGTCAGAAACATTTATCAGACAGCTCTTCGACCTGATATATTAACTCTGTTTCTCTCTCCACAGATGCTGCCTGACCTGCTGAGTGTTTCCAGAATTCTCTGTTTCTTTTCTGAAAACGCTTGTGATATTTTTAGCACTATTGCAGCCTTATTTTGAAGCTGGCCTATTCCTGAGGAAATCATTTATTTAAAGTGAATAACAGTGGAATCTTTATTTGTGGTTTGAGATGTCACAAAGATGCCTGTGTGAAAAATAAAATGTCACATTCCTGTGGAAGGAGAGGCTTTGCTGGGGTTGGGTTTTGAAGCCTTATTCAGAGACCAGAATTGTTTCCAAACTGGAATCAATTTGACTTGCTAAGAATCAGATCAAAAATGGCCCATTTGTTGCAGAGAATTCTTCCAGGGATGTCCAATTCTCCTCCTTACTGGTTTGAGTCTGTCGTGTGCATGTACAGACAGCATGTTGCCATTCACAGTGAGACCATGTCCTGACAATGTGTACACTTCCTGAATGAAATGTGATGAAAGTCAATATGCAGCACATTTGGTGACAGGGGTGAGTGTGATGAACCGGTTATGGTTTGTTTTATTCATTCACAGAATGCGGTCCTTGCTGGCAAAGTCAGCAATTATTGCCTGCCTCTGTTTGTCCCCGAACTGATTTACTTTCTAGGTTAATGCACTAGGTAGTGAGAGAGCCAAGTAAGAACAGCAAATTTCCTTCCCTCAGGAACACGAGTGGTTTTTAAAACAATCTGGATTAATATTCACTATTACTGGTACTAGCTTTGTATTTAATTAACTGAATTTAAACTCTCCAGCGGGATTTGAGTTCACATCTCCAGATCATTAGTCCAGGTCTCTGGATTACTGGTCTGGTAACATAACCATTGTGATATCATTACTTCAAATATAGTCCAGCATACATAGTATATCAGTATAGTAACACTATGACCACTTTGCACTACAATGGGAATTTTTTTGTTCTAATTGTGTTCTTTCTTGTAAAATTTTGTGTAATTTATGTTTTCTTGTGAATGTTGTGTATTTGATGCTCTGTGCCTGTGATGCTGCTGCAAGTAAGTTTTACGTTGTACCTGTGCACACATGTACCTGTGCATGTGACAATAAACTTGACTTTGACTTTGACATTGACTTTGCGTATATTTCCATTCCAATCAATTCCCTGAAGTTGCAATGTGGTAGATGGCCACAGAGTCTTATTTCACTGCCCACTGTCTTTACTTCTCTGGCAATCCAATCTCAGTTCCCTGGAAGTCTTCTCTTGATCAGCTGAGCTCATCCGAATTTAAATCCACACTATGAAAGATGAAGGCTCCCTTTTCAATGGATAGGAAAGGCTAGGAGGGATGTGGGCCTAATACAGGCATATGGGACTAGCTTAGATGGGCATCTTGAACGGCATGGACAAGTTAGGTCAAAGGGCCTGTTTCTGTGCTGTATGACTCTATGACTCTCTATGACTCTAGAACAATGCTATCACAGTTTCCAGTTCCCCTGATGTGGTATGATTTAGAAAAGAGGATCTGCATTTCTGTAACATCATTCATAACTCCAAGTGTTGTACAGGCAGTGAAGTACATCATTGTTGTCATAAGATAAGATTTCTTTATTAGTCTCATGAACATCGAAACACACAGTGAAATGCGTCTTTTGCGTCGAGTGTTCTGGGCACAGCCCGCAGGTGTCGCCACACTTCCGGCGCCATCATAGCATGCCCACAACTTCCTGACCTGTATGTCTTTGGAATGTGGAGGAAACCGGAGCACCCGGAGGAAACCCACACAGACACGGGAGAGAACGTACAAACTCCATACAGACAGCGGCCGGAAATTGAACCCGGGTCACTGGTGCTGTAATAACATTACACTAACCGCTACACTACCGTGCCTGCCATATGGGAACCAATTTCACACCAGCAAGCTCCCACAGATAACAACCTGACCAGGATTGGAGAATTTGTTTTAGTGATGGTTAAAAATCAGCCAGCACGTTGGCTTTATGTTCCCTGACCTTCTCTGAAGCAGTACCATGGGATTCTTTGCAACCACCTATGAGGTGAGACTAGTTTAACACTGCATCTTGAAGGCAACAGCTCTGACACTGCTGCACTGGAGCACAGGGTGGATTTCACTGCATGTTTTCCCTACATTACCATTTCAAAAGATTTCATTGGCTGCAATGCAGCTTTTCACATCCTGAGACCAAAAAAAACTACACAAATGTGCATCCTGGCTCAAAGATGAGACTTCCACCAATGAAGCCACAACGATACAAAGTATTTGAAGTTAAATCACACACACCAAACAGCAGATTTCAATAAGAGCAAATGTAAATGTACCCCATTGTAAGTGAGAATTCCCCTGTGCGCGTTCATTAAGCCATGCTGAATTTCAGTCCAATACAGAGGGAGTACCATGCTGTCAGAGGTGCTTTCTTTCACTTGAGACAATAAATGGGGACCCTTTTCTGCCCTCTCAGTTGAATGTAACAGTCCAATGTCACCATCTTGAAGAAAAGCAGGGCAGTTATCACAGAGAGTGCTGGCAACGCTCAGCATCCATGGGAAGGAGAAACAGAGTTAATGTTTCAGATCGAAGACCCTTATGTCTCCTGTTTATATCAACAGTCCTGAGGTCAAGAGGGTTGAGAGCTTCAGGTTCCTAGGAGCGAACATCACCAATAGGCTGTCGTGGTCCAACCACGTAGAATGCCATGGCCAAGAAAGCTCACCAGCGCCTCTACTTCCTCAGGAAGCTAAAGAAATTCAGTGTATGTCCCTTGACCCTCACCAACTTTTATCGATTCACCACAGAAAGCATCCTATCTGATGCATCACGGTTTGGTACAGCAACTGCTCTGCCCAGGACCGCAAGAAACTGCAGAGAGTTGTGGACACAGCCCAGCACGTCACGGAAACCAGCCTCCCCTCCATGGACTCTGTCTATACTTCTCACTGCCTCAGGAAAGCAGCCAGCATAATCAAAGACCCCACTCACTCCGGACGTTCTCTCTTCTCCCCTCTCCCATCGGGCAGAAGATACAAAAGCCTGAAAGCACGTACCACCAGGCTCAAGGACAGCTTCTATCCCCCATTATAAGACTATTGAACAGTCCCCTAGTATGATAAGATGGGTTCTTGACCTCACAGTTGACCTCATTATGACCTTGCACCTTATTGTCTGCCTGCACTGCACTTTCTCTGTAACTGTGACACTTTATTCTGCATTCTGTTATTGCTTTATCTTGTACTTCCTCAATGCACTGTGTAATGAATTGATCCGTATGGACGGTATGCAAGACAAGTTTTTTACATGTGACAATAATGAACCAATTTACCAATTTAGTTTACTAATTTACTATATTCACAATTGTTTCTCTCTCCACAGATGCTGCCTGACCTGCCAAGTGTTTCCAGCATTTCCTGTTTTTATTTCAGATTTCCAGCATTTGCAGTTTGTTAAGGGCAACTCTTGCTACTGGCCAACCCAATAATTGCCCCTCAATCAGAAATAAACAGATTATATGACCGTTTTCATAATTGCTGTTGTGGGAGCTTGCTATGCATAAATTGGCCTGCCATAATTCCCCTCGTACAACGGGGACCACCATGTCAGAGGCATTTCACTGGCTGCAAAGGGCACCGGAACGTCCTAAAAGGCGGTATAGAGATGTAAGTCTGCCTTTTCACCAAGGGCACAGCCAACGTGCACTAGGACCTAGTGGCGATAGAACTTGTGCTGAGTCCCAGTTCAGTCCATTTCCAACTTCCGTCCTGACGTCAGCCTGCTCCTTGGCTCAGGTTTGACATTAAAAAGAAAAATGCTGCTGTCGGTGCCACGGGCAGGATTTAGTCCGTATCCCTATTCTAACCGTTCATCAAAGAAGGTAAAAAGCAAGGCTGCTTCACATGATTGCGATCTTTGCTGCGAGGCTATAATGTGTTGGGGTAGCGCTGAGAGAGTGGGCCTCGGTTCATGTCCCTGCCTCAGCATTTAAGAGCACTTTCAAAATATTTGTGATCTCCTTTGACGCTGTAGCTGAAACTCACAGGGGAAATGGACTTGTTTTGTGTGTGTTGGTGTGTGTGTGTTGCAATTTACAAACAAAAAAAGTGGGGGGAATTAAAAAAAAGTTTCTACAAGTCCAGCCGAGCCCTCTGGGGACTCGCTTCAACTCCAACGTGCAGGCTGTGATTTAATATTAGTGATTCGTTTCAGTAAGAAAGAGGGAGGTTGTGGGGAAAGGTGGTGGTGGTTTGAGAAGGGACTGGAGAGCTGGAAGTATTTGTTGTGGTTTGCTATTTCTAGTAGGGCCCACGATGAGCCGTGGCGTGCAGCGAGGAAAAGGGGGGGGGGGGGGGTGCGATTGATGGCAGGAATCAGTCCCGAAACGAGACTGGAGCCATGTTCAACATGTATCGTATTAACAAACGGCGGTGGGTGAGGGGGGGGGGGGGGTGCGGTGGTGGGGAGAGCAGGAGGGGGTGGGTGTTGAAATAAACCGGACTGGGTTGTTTAAATACAGTCATATCGAAAGTATCCAGTTGCACAAACGCATTCCTTTCTTGCGTTGGGATGAAGGGAGGGCTCTTTTTAAAAAACTGTTTACCATTCTTCTTGATTAGATCATTCAATCCTTTACAAGACGCTCTGTTTTTAAACAGGGGTGTTTTTTTTGTGGGGGGGGGAGGGTGCAATGGATCAGATGGCTGCTTTAAATCGGCGGTAAAAATCCATCAAGGAAGAATATTTTGGGGCTGGAAGCGCCGAGGTTCCGGGTACGGTTTCCCCCACTGAGATGTTGCCTGGTTTTCTCTCTCTGTGACCCTGTCGGTTTGCGCGTTGATCGACCGGCCGCCGAGGGTTGCTCGGGGATCAGAGAAGAGGGGATATTGATTGCCAGTAACTGTTGCTCTCTCTTCCCTTCTGGCCACGTGACCTTGTTTTTTTTGGGGGGGGTGTTTGGGGCGCTGGGCATTTCGTGTGCAAGAGTAGACCCCTTTGGTGTTGGGATCGCAATGCTTGCAGTTCCCACAGTGCGGGCTTCTGTTCGACTTATAGCTGATCGATCAAGTTTAATGTAAGAATACTCTCCTTTCGAATTGGCGCCAGCATGTAATGTACATTCAACATGAAATCCCATGTTTAAACACGGGGACCTGTTCCTGCTCTCCCTTCGCACGTTCCAATCTGGCAATCGGGGTGAAAGAGAGGGCAGTTTCGTTTTTTTGTCTCTTGGTCGCAAAGGGGTTGAGGTGGGTGAGGGGGGGGGAGAATACTTTATTGTGGGAGCTCTTAGCTCTTTTGTTGGCTGGTTCAATTGTTTTAGCCCAGTTATGTGGAGTAAATTCAAGACCGTTAAAACTGTAAACGAGCCAGTAAAATTAGACACAATGATTTTTCTGGGGGGGGGGGATGACACGTTTTATTTAATCTTAAACGATAACCAAATCCAAACAAGAGATTGGCTCCTTCCTACTGTTGAAAGTGCCCCTCCACCTCTGTGTGTGTGTGTGTGTGTGTGTGTGTGTGTGTGTGTGTGTGTGTGTGTGTGTGTAAGGGGAGAGGGGTTGTGGGACAAAAATGATCCTCGTCGAAAATTTACCTTTGGGAAGGTGAAGGTTCCAAGGTTGCACCCACCCCCCCCCCCTCCCACCCACCTCTATCGAGCCTTCAAAAGCCTTCACTTAGTCCCATGAGTTTCTGCCATGTGAAAACTCTTTTAACACTTCTGAAGTGGCGCCGGTTGACAGATTCACGCTGTATTTGTTTAGACCATGGAGTCACTTGGCGGTTCTGTCTTCACACAAGCACTTGAAAAAAAACTTCCAACGTCCTCCTGTAGTAAACGCAATAAAAGCAGACCCGGGTGAAAAGCGCACAGCGGTCAATTATTAATACTCGGGGCATTTTAACCCGTAAGAAAACAAAGAGACCGGGGGCGTCAGATAATGTCCCTTTTCCATATTCTCATGCGCAGTTATTTGAAAGTTGAACTCCTCTCTGGGGAGAATATATATCAACGCGTGTTTAATTTTTTCATCCGTTTAAAGTTTTGGGTGTGGGGGAGGGCGGGCGGCCTGTTGTGTAATAGAGGGATCAATGCGGTCACAATTCGGGTCGGGTCGGTGTGGGGTGGTTAAGTCGTAACTGGGATTAATCTGACACGGGTTCCGGGAGAGAGGGGAACAAATGTTCTGTGTGAAAAGGAGTGAGAAATCGTATATAGAACATCCAGCACAGAACCCGGCTGTTCGGCCCCGCTAGATTCGAACTCGCCACGAATCTCTTCCCAGTCAACCTACCCCATTTTAGCCTTTCAGGAACAAGTATATGCGTCTACTACCGTTAATCTTCTGCGCATAAAAGAAGAGGTGTATGCTGTATAAGCAGTAAGTATATCCAGCTCGATGCCTTGATAAATGTAGTGATTTTACCCTGCCGGTGGCGGGCCATTGTAACTGGGGTTCAGAGTTTTCATTTTTCACGTTGGAGCTCCCTGACGCCGCCTCGTGAAAGGTAGACATGTGTGCTCGTTACATTGACACTCAGAGGTGTTTCTCCTGGCGGTGAAGATGCACCGTGCGTGTTCAGCAAAAGGCAAACAATCCTTTCCCCGCACTTTTCATGTTTAGTTAAGCATTTGCGTCCATTCCAAGCGAGGCAACCCCTACACCTCTGGGTTAGAGAGAGTAAAAGGCGAGGATATCATTAATTTATGTTGTTCATCGTTGTAAGTAGATAGTGGCCTTTTTTAATTATATTATGTTAAGAAGCAATGGGCATATTGATTGACGCCTGGCGTTGTGAGAGACGCGCGTAAGTTCCATTAAGAAAGGGGTTAAGATGTGACTTTCCGTGCGTTTGAGGCTTCACCCGTAGAAGCGAGTTCCCAATTGAAAATTCTGGGCGACGGGCATTGACTGGAGGAAGGCTTTTTTGTTAAGGGGGTGGATGTGTTGCTTGTCGTAAGCGGTGGTGCATTGGGAGTGGGAGTGGAGAATATGAGGGGCTTGTTCCCTGATGAAATGGCCTTGGATGAGGAGGAAATTAAGGTTGTGTCTGCTGTTTAATCAAAACACACCGTTGCCTTTAAAGGGAACCCCCATTGACTGAGACAGAGGTTCCACACCTTGGTGACTTGATCTTTGTCCCCGTTGGCGGGGAGGTTCCATTCACCTACTTAAAACGGCGGGGAAGGGGTACAGATCAGGATAAGTCGGGGCGGTTTCCCTGCAGGGTAAAACTTGGCGAGTCGTTACAATTGGGTTTTAAACTCGCGGGAAGTTAAAAAACTGCGGCAAAAAAAACAAAAGACTACCGAGGCATGAGAGAGAGAGAGAAACCGCAAGGTTACCTCCACTCACTGAACTAGAAACCGTGAGACAAGTTAACCGGGATCGGATACTCTCGTTGAAATCTCCTTGTGTCCCCTCGCTGCTGAATTATTGATCTACAAAACCATCTCCTCAGTAAAATATCCTATGCTTCTTCTGGCGTGTTGAGTGCTTTTAAATCGCTGCTGGATCTTGTTCCCAGTATGACTTTCTTTTTAATGTTCTGACGCTGTTAGCTGTGGTTCTCGTTGTAAAAGAAATGCTGGTCTGAATTCGGTTTCAGAGGATCTTGTGGATTTAGTCTTCATTAGAGTGATATGTTGGGGATTGGGGTGAGTGAGAATTTGTTGAAATCTACTGTTCGGAAGAGAAGTAAACCTATCCCCACCCGTGCACCTGGACAGGTACTTGAATAAGCAGGGCACAGAGGGATATGGAAGTAATGCAGGCAGGTGGGATCAGTATAGATAGGCACGATGGTCAGCATGGACACTGTGGGCCGAAGGGTCTTTTTCTCTGCTGTACGACTCAAAAACTAGGCTTGTATTAAAATGTGCGGAAGCAAGAAGGGGGAGAGGTGTGTGTGTGTGAAAGCGAGGAAATGTGTGTGTCAGAGGTAGACTGTGTATTCTGAGTGTGTATGTGTGAAAGTGTGTGTGAGAGAGAAGGGAAAGGTATTGTGGGCGTCGTGTGTGAAAGAGTGAAAGTGTGTGAGAGAAAGTCTGTGCAGGAGAGTGTGAGAGACGGAGTGTGCGTGTGAAAGTGTGTGTATGAATGTGGAGGAGAGGGTATGTGAGTGTATGTATGTGTGTGAGAGATTGTGATGTGAAGGCGCATGTGTGTGTGCAAGAGAGAGGGAGATTGTGTGAGGTGGCGAAGTATGTGTGAGGGAGAGTGTGTGTGAGAGACTGTCTGTGTGTGTGTGTGTGTGTGTGTGTGTGTGTGTGTGTGTGTGTGTGTGTGTGTGTCTGATGGGCTGTGGCGATTAGGGTGGCCGAAGGAAAAGCACCCCCACCTGCCCCCCCCCCCCCCGGGGTGCAGGAGAAATGGCCGCTGAATCGTTTGATATGTGCTGTTACAAAGTCACACAGGCAGGGCTTGAAACTTGGAGGTCCCGCGGGTCTCTGTTTTTTTTTAAATCTGGCAGGCGGTCTGGTTCCACAGATTTAATCTCAAGGAATTTCTGGCATGCACAGCAGAGACAATTGATTACATTTTATGGGTGGGTGAGGGTGGGATGGGGTGGGGGAGCGCATTGGTGCATCGGGAAGATCTAAAAGCTACCTACCCACGAGTCGGTTCTCCAACGAAAGATATATTGCTCAGCCCATGGGACTCTGCATGGCACTAACAGCAGGCGAGCGATGTGACAGCGGCCGTTTCTTCACGACAGGTTTTCAGGTGTCACGTGGCTGCCGGTGTCCCTCCCCTTGTTCCGCTCCGAGTGGCTGAGCCTGAAATCAGAAGGAAATTGAAGGCAATTGCAAGTTTTGTAGCAAATCTAAAGCGCGGGAGGAGCCTCTGGGACTCTTCTCCACCTCTCTCCCCCACCTCCCCCCCCCCCCCAAGCCCGTTCACGATTCACTTGATAAAAAGCTGGAAGAGGACAATCATCTGGGGCATTCGGCAGATGCTCGCATCCTTGCTCCCCTCTCCCCCCATCCCTCCAAACAAAGTCAATATTCACAGACCTGGTTTTAATCCAAGGTACCTTTCACTGCTGAGGGCATTTCACCCAGAACGTGGGATAGGGGTAGTCGGGGAGAGGGGCGTGAGTATGTGGGTACAACAGACATCGGGATGGGACGGTGTAATCTGGCACGGCACTCTCCTTTCAAACGTCCTGATAAGAACGAAGCAGGTAGGTAACAACCGCTTCACCTTGTCAATTTCTGCGCCTTGTCAATTTCTGCGCCTTGTCAATTTCTGCGCCTTGTCAATATCGGTTCTCCGTATTTGTGTGTTATGCTTTCAAGCTGTGATGAAGGCTCTATGTCTGTCGGTGTTGCGACATTGTTTTATTGTTTATATTGCTGTGTGTGCATTTAAGAGTGACTCCCGCGACAGATCCACCCCCCGCCCGACCCCCAGCAACTGTCCACAGCTTGGCCGTTTCCTCTCCGGTGTGCACGGTCCACTTTGCTGCCCGCACTTTGTTGAGTCTGTCAGCCGTCCACGTAACTGCCAACATTGTTAATAAATAAATAATCGCGTTAGTCTTCCAGGTAGAAGCATGTTGGTGTGTGGGATGGCGTGTTGGGTGTATTGTACGCCGTGTTGGCACGGTGTATGGCGTGTTGAGTGTATTGTATGCCTTGTTGGCACAGTGTATGGTTGTTGGGTGTAATGTATGCCTTATTGGTGTTTTGGGGTGTACTATATGCCATGTTAGTACAGGGTGTTGGGGTGTATTGTATGCCATGTTGGTACAGTGTATGGCGTGTTGGGTGTATTGTATGCCGTATTGGCACAGTGTATGGCGTGTTGGGTGTATTGTATGCCGTGTTGGCACAGTGTATGGTTGTTGGGTGTAATGCATGCCTTATTGTGTTTGGGGTGTACTATATGCCATGTTAGTACAGGGTGTTGGGTGTATTGTATGCCATGTTGGTACAGTGTATGGTGTGTTGGGTGTATTGTACACCATGTTGGTGTTTGGGTGTATTATATGCCACGTTGGTACAGTATACGGTGTGGTTGGGTGTATCGTATGCTGTGTTTGTACAGTGTGTTGGGGTGCATTATATACTGTGTTGTTGTGGTGTATAGGTGTGTTACTTCTGCATGTGGTATGTCAGTGCAAGGTTTACAGTTTGCTGCTGTGCCTGTAAGCTGTGTTGATACGGTGTACAGCATTTGGTGCTGCATGCAGTTTGTTGATGTGGTGCATTGTACGCTGTGTTGGTGTGGTTTGTGCTATGCAATTTGTTGGTGCTGTGTATGCCATATTGGTGCAATGCGTTATAGGTTGCATTGGTGCAGTGTATACAGTGTATTGTATGCTATGTTAGTGCCACATGTGATATGTTGCTGTGGCGCATGCTGTACTAGTATGGACAATGTTGCATCCATGCCACCCTTGGGACATTGATGTAGTGTTGGTAATGCAGGTGTAGGGAGTGTTGGGTTGGCATCACGAATGCCCTGTTGGCGTGATGCATGGGACATTGCCAGCATGTTAATGCCATAAGTTCCAGTATGTCCATGTTGATGCAATGAATAAGATGGAGTGGTGGATAGCGTGTTGGTGTGGTGTACTCTTTGCATTAATGTTACTGTGCTACAAATGTTTTAGTCTGAATAGTTTAGTTGTGCTATTGTCTGACTACAAATTGTGTCATTGTCCTGCGAATGACATTGTTGTAGCTGGCGTAATATCTACAATGCAGATCTCTAGACTATCCAAGCATAGCAAGGTCTCTTCAATCAAAAATCTTGATAATGTCATTTTATTATCAGCTGGGAAAGAGAGTATGGGCAGTTCACCTGGTGACATTACAGAAGAGGCCCCTTCACAACTCACTTCCACTTGTAGTGGAGTTTAAATTTCCCGAACTGTGCTGCTTAATCTCAGATGACCTCCTTTGATCCTGAAGTAGCCTTTTGTTGTAGAACAGTTGCCGTTCAAAGAGATTTTGGCTGGATTCGAAGTAAGCCTGTTATTACTTTTCTAAAAGCGTACATTTCCTTTTCTTCAGTGTAACATTTCTATAAATGTCACAAGCTGAAAACACATCCGCAGGTTAGGGAATGGACGTGGCTCATCTGAAGCTTTGTGAAGGGCTGGCCCGTCACAGTTGCGTCGAGCATTCCTTCGCTCCTGCACATCTTAGGGAGGTGCAGTAAGAGGGAGCATGTAGCCAACGGCATGGTTAAGTTGACCAAGTGCATGTGTTATTATTCTGGCAGTTGTGTCTCCTTATTCCTTGTGTAATTGTTCCCTGAGTCGCCTGTGATTACATCCTACGTGTGGTTCATTATTGCCCAGATATCAGAAGGTTGTAGGTTCCAAGAGCCATTCCAGAGTCCTGAGCTTCTGCTCTAGATGCACATTCCCCAGAACAGTACCCTGTTCAGTGCTGCACTCTCACCTTCATACTGAGAGTCTGCGAGCTCCTGTTTTCTGAAGAAGAGTGAGTCTGGTACCCTCATTAATATTTATTCCTTAGTGAACATTTTTGTTTCAATAATCTGGTCCACACAATTATAAAGCCAAATTGCTTTTGTTTGCTTTTTATAATTAAAGTTGAGGTCTGAGTCGAGGTGGGGGCAGAGAAACCACTGCTGTGAAGTGGAGTGCTGCAAAAAGAAAAGAGAGAGGGTTGTGGACATCTTGCTGCTTGTGGGATCTTTCTGTGCACAGGTTTGCTGCTTTTCCCTGCCTTAATGGCAGCTTTTGTCTGGCTGGGAGGTGTTTTGGGGTGCTGCTGGAAGGTGCTCCAGAAACAAGATGCTTTGCTTACAGGCCGCTTTACTAAAAATGTTGACTTTAGAGTGAGAGTGAGAGAGAATTAATTTACGGGAAGTCATTTTCTTGAACGGGGCTATCCACATAGAGGAGACAAGGAACAGGCTTGTGCCTTTCTTGCTGTAAGCAAGGATAAGTTCACCCCAAGGCTCTGAGCTGCGGTGGGGATGGTAGGTGCCTTGTGCTGGGGACTGAGTTTCCTGAGCTCCCAGGTCAGGTAACACAGAACCAGAGGTGCTTCTTTCTACCCCACTTGCCACAAGATTGTCCAGCTTTTGTCTTGTTTAATTTGCCTCCCCTTCCTCATTGTCCTTGCCTTGGTGCTTGACTCCCCTGGACCTGACCCTGCAAGGACCTGCCTCACAGACACCTGCTTATCCAAATCTAAGCCATAGGAGGCCCTGGGTTAGCTGCTGGGGCTGACGGAGAGGTAACGGGGTGGATCCACAGGTGAAAGCCCAGGACTGGGTGAATCTGACCAACTGGGTACCTGTTGTGGCCATTGAGCATCAGAAAGAGTTCAGCTGGCCAACCCCAGGCTCTCTCTGTGCGTCGACAGATGCCAAGCTCAGCAAGTCAGCGTGGTTCATTGAGGAGGCTACAGGACAGATGCAGCAAGTATGTAATCAGGAGGTAAATACTTTAATGTGAGTCAGACTTGCCATATAACCCCAAGGTCAGTCCAATATGTTTTTTTACTGCATAAGCTTATTGTTGCTTGGCAGAACAGATGCTGACAGTGACCTCAGCAACATTTTGGCTCTCTTCATTGACATCTGTTCTTTCTCTCTCTCTCTCACTCACCCGCACACTCTCGCATACACGCAAACACACAGGTACATGTACGGGCACACTCATACACGCAAACACACAGGTACATGTATGGGCACACTCATACACACAAACACACATGCATGTAGAGGCACACTAATATACATGCAAATACACGTTACACATAGATACAATGTACAAGCACACTAATATGCATGCAAAAACATAAACACACAGGTGTACAGGCACACTAATATACATGCAAACACACAAAGTTGCAAACGCATAGAGGGAAACATACAAAATAAAACGTGCTCACATACAACTGCACACACGTAGACGCACACACCCACACACATTAACATGCGTGTACACACACATGTACTGGAGCATACTCACACCCACACCCTCACACATACATCATACACAATCATTCATACACCCACACATTAAATGCACGAACACTACACACACACATACAGATGCACACTCACACACATACATTATACACACTCACTCACACACCCATACGTTATATGCACACACATTATACACACTGGTGTACACACACACACACACACACACACACACACACACACACGCACAATCTGGGGCCATGGCTTATGTGGGCTCTGATCAGCTTCACTCTTGCTGTGGAATTCTCGAGCAGCAGCACACCAGCCTCTTTCTGCACTCACCTCCCCCCACCCCTTCCCTGCTCCATGGTGGATACAGACTGGGTGACCTGGGCAGGGTCTAGGCTGGCTGGGATGGGGGACTGCTTTGTCAACCTCAACTGGTCCAAAGCTCTGTTGGCAGCCCCATCATCCCAATTTTCTCTGCCCACTGTCCTGCGATGATATCACCTTCCACAATCTCGCCCTTCCCTGTCTCTGTAAGCTCCAGCCCTACAACTTCCTGCAAGACATCTTCATCCCCTCTATTGTGTGCCTTTAGCCCATCTCTGCTTCAAACCACTCCACCACTGGCAGCCGTGCCTTTGGCTTCCAAGTTACTGAGGTCTGGAATCCTTTCCCAAGACTCCTCTCCGCACCCCTCTCCCTCCCCAACCCCCTCCCTCCTCTTTTTATACACACTCTGAAACCTACTTCTTTACACAAGCACTCGGTCACCTATCTCGCATGGTTGGATGCCGGTTACCACTCCTCTGTGGAACCTCGGGACATGTTTCTGTACAGAAGGCACTGTACTGGTACAAGTTGTGCAACCCACTTTTTCACTAGGAAACTGGTTGAGTGGCCTACCGTTACACAGCATCTGGGCCCACATGTTGGGCTGCACACATCTGGAGACTGTTATTACTGTACCAACATTTCAGAAGGGAATGGGAAGATAACTGATTGGACATCAGTACACTCTGTACTGGAGGAAGACAGATACCTCTGCAAGAATGTGTTTGAAACTCTACCCCTTCTCATTAAAAGAGTCTTTGAGTTCTGCGGCCTAATAGATGTCGAACTGATTACTGGTACGACATGAGTAATGTTGGTGTCCGCACTGTTGAGTTTGCATTGCTCTGTGGATTGACACTCAGTTAGGGACGCAAAGCTTGATGGGGTGGATTTCTGGAGGTGTCATCAGCTGACCCCCTGCCTCCAAACACCACGTCCCACCTTCGCGAATGACAAACCTTTCTGTGACCTATCAGAACACAGTAGGCTGTGGTACCTGATTGGCTGAAATCGGCACTCCTAACGTTTTACACCCTGGCCTCCAACCGGATGTTTCCCTGGGATCCGAGGGCACAGTCTCAGGATAAAGGGACACCCCTTTAAAATGAGGTGAGGAATTTCTTCAGCCAGAGGGTGGTGAATCTGTGGAATTCGTTGCCACAGACGGCTGTGGAGGCCAAGTCATTGGGTGTATTTAAGGCAGAATCTGATAGGTTCTTGATCGGTCAGGGGGTTAAGGGTTACAGGGAGAAGGCGGGAGAATGGGGTTGAAAAAAATCAGCCACGATCGAATGGCGGAGCAGACTCGATGGGCTGAATGGCCTAATTCTGCTCCTATGTCTTACGGTCAGGTTTGGACTCTTTTCAAGTAGGCTCTTAGATGAATGATTTTCTCTTAAAATTAACCCAGTGGGCCCCTCAACAGGATCCAAGAGGTTAATGTGGCACTGGTGTAGACACCTAGACAATCCTGGAGGCCCGGTGATGCTGTATCCAGTGAGCAATTGCTGGAGACCCATTTCGTTTGTCAGTAAGGGTGTGCATTTATGTAGCATCTTATCACGTCCCTCAGAAACGTCATACAGAACCAAAGCAGGCCCTTCGGCCCACTATTTCCATGCCGGCCATCTAGTACCCATTTAGACAAATCCCATTTTATTCTCCCATATCCCCATTAACTCCCCCCAGATTCTACCCCTCACCTACACGCTAGGGGCAATTTACAATAGGGGCAATTTACAGCGGCTAATTAACCCACTAACCCACACGTCTTTGGGATGTGGGAGGAAACCGGAAAAACCGGAGGGACCCCATGCACTCACAGAGAGAGCATGCAAACTCCACACAGAGAGCGCCGGAGGTCAGGATCAAACCAGGTGAGGCAGCAGCTCTACCACAGGCCGCCCCGTGCCTGAGAGTGGACCCATTGTTTCTTATCTCACTACAACCAACTGACCACAGTCTAGTTGCTTCCAATGATTATGCCTCTGAGACCTTGGACCTAAGTAAAGGGAACTAACTTCCCAAGTTTGGCCCCTGCTTAGTGAAGTTAAGAGAATATTACATTAGGGTATCGTCTTTTATCACATACCTGTCTGGGCCCAACCTGTAGTGCAGTCTCCAAATGCAGCACACCAAATGAATTGCAGTTGTTGTTCAGGCAACCATTCTAGCCATGTCGTGCTAGCAAACAGCCAGTAGTTGAGTAATCTTTCCTGTAGAAAGCAGAAGACTAGGAACTGAGCTGGTGGTACTCCTCAAGCTTATGAATGGGTATGTAACACAGTAGACTGGGAGTCTCTGTTTGTGGGTGAGAGTGGAACCAGGAGCCATAATGCGAGTCTGAAGTATAACTTGGGTCAGGAGTCGAGGAGTAGCTGCACTGGAGGTAAGAATGTGGAGCTCACGCCTACAGAGTGGTTTGAGGCAAGTAACACAGATTAGAGGGGCTGTTAGAAAGAGAGAGGCGTGTTGATGAAGTCGGATGAAGAGGGGTCACGTTCCTGTCCCGCCTCCCTTCCTCTTACTCTCTGTCAACCTGAGCCATCCCGAAGTCCCAGCTGGTACCAAGTCCCGTTCACCCATCACCCGGTGCTCGCTGACTGACCCAGATAAGCAACGGCTTGACTTTAAATTTGTTTTCAGATCCCTCCATGGTGCCATCTCTCTGTGATTTCCTCCAGTCATAGAGTCATACAGCACGGAAACAGGCCCTTCGGCCCAACTCTTCCATGCCGACCATGGTGCTAGTCCCATTTGCCTGCGTTTGGCCCATGTCCCTCTAAACCCCTCCTGCCTGTGTACTTATCCAAATGTCTTTAAAATGTTGTTAATGTGCCCGCCCCTACCACTTCCTCTGGCAGCTCGTTCCATATACCCAACACCCTCTATGTGAAGAAGCTGCCCCTCAGGTCTCTTTTAAATCTCTCCCCTCTCACCTTAAACTAATGCCCTCTTGTTTTTGGTTCCCCTTCCCCCATGAATGATAGAAAAATAGGGGGCTATGTGGGAGGGAAGGGTTAGATAGATCTTAGAGCAGGATAAAATGTCGGCACAACATTGTGGGCCGAAGGGCCTGTACTGTGCTGTAGTGTTCTATGGTCTATAAAAGGAGTGCGTGCATTCACCTGCATTCACCCTCTCTATGCCCCTCATGAGTTTATACACCTCCATAAGGTCACCCCCTCAGTCTCCTACGCTCCAGGGAATAAAGACCTAGCCTGCCCAACCTCTCCCTGTAACTCAGTCCCTCGAGTCCCGGCAACATCCTCATCAGTTCATAGACCTGCAATCCTCTGGAGGTCCCTGCTCTCCTCCACTTCTGACCATTGGATCACTGTTGCTGGCCGTGCCCTACACTCAACACCAATTCAACCTCTTTGTCCCTCCACCGCTCTCCCCTAAGTTAAGAGGCTCCATACAACCCACCTCTTTGAGCACCCACCTGTCTCAATACCTCCGTACGTGGCTCGGCTGTCGATCTGGGGAAGCGGTGACATTGCTTTGCTGCATTAGAAGGTGCAGTATGGATAGAAGAAGTGGTTGAGGTTTGTGTGTGGAACCTGTCAGGCTGAATGACCTGTTCCTGCATTGTATTAATCTGTAATAACCAAATCGCCTGTCTGCTTGACAGGGATATCTGTGGAGCTGTGGGAACGATTGTCAATTCCAGTGGGATACTCACATGACAGGAATAATGGGTGACACGGACAGAATCAGTGACAGGAATGCATTGCCTAGAAATTCCCCTGTCTGTCGTGCTAACCGCGTTCGTCCGCTCTCCCAGAGGAACTTGCGCCCATCAGGGAAAGTAGACCCGGTACGTTGTACGGGGAAGATACTGTCCGTCACAATAGGTGGGTTAAATCAGCAGTGTTAGCGATGTAACCATACCAGAATGGAACTGACATCACTTTCACCCCTGCCAGCAGCCCATTTGCGGCACGGTAGTGTAGCGGTTAGTGTAACGCTATTACAGCGCCAGCGACCCGGGTTCGATTCCTGCCGCTGTCTGTAAGGAGTTTGTACGTCCTCCCCGTGTCTGCGTGGGTTTCCTCTGGGTGCTCCGGTTTCCTCTCACATTCCAAAGACGTACGGGTTAGGAAGTTGCGGGCGTGCTATGTTGGCACCGGAAGCGTGGCGACACTTGCGGGCTGCCCCCCAGAACACTCTGCGCAAGAGGTGCGTTTCACTGTGTGTTTTGATGTACGTGTGACTAATAAAGATATCTTATCTCACATCTTAAACTGAGCAAACAAAGACTCCAGTAGCACAGAGGCTGGGGGGAGCGGTGGTGTTCTGCTGGAGATGGGTGGGTCAGCATAGGTGTCTGCAGATGATGTTACCAAGGGGGTAGGATGAATGGGGGGAATAATGGCCTCTGATGCAGGGCTGTGAGGAGAGGGGGGAGCACTCAGGAAGTGGCATTGCGAGAAGCAATTGGAGATCTCCTGGGTGAAGTTATGTGGGTAGATGTTGGGACTAACTCCCAAGGGAGCCGCTGCAGCAGGTCTGACTCAGAGAGGAAGGTCCAACCCAGCTAGAGTTCAGAGGGGAAGCATTGGAGGGAGTTGGTATGGTCGACCAAAGCAAAGGTGACAGTGACCCATCCTCATGGTCTGTCTTTTGTGACGATATTTCCGTGTCGTTGGAAGCACCTCAACTTGACCGGTGGGCCCCAAGTTGGTGAGGAAGTTGGACGTGGATTTGGGAGGCATTCAAGGGCTTTCAATGGGCGAGGAAGGTAGGAGCTGGGGTGTTGGTTCAGAAGGATGGGAGGGTTAATCTTTGAACGGCAGCGGTTTTGAAAGGGAATTGAGGACGGGCAAAAGTTACTCAAATCAGGAGAGCCATGCTGGAAGGTAGGATTGGTTCTTCAGCAAACTATCAAAAGTTGATTCCATTCCCATAATGCTTGGAAGGTAACCAACACTTCTGTATTATAGTGTGTGTCCAGAACAGATGCACATTTGGATCTCAGGATCAGGCCTTTTATTTTCTCTCTCATTAACATCACCATTTCATGCAATCGTTCGTTTCATTTTAGTGGTTTCCCCAAAATAAAAGCAAAACATACCCCGCAATTAAACTTCCCTTTCTGGTTTGATACAAACATTTTAGTGCTCCCGTTCGATTGGTTCACCATGGGTGTGAAATCTTTAACCGCCACAGAGCTGCTAATTTACGGGGGGTGCCAGGTTTGTAACTGAGCATTTGCCTGCCATTCAAAATGGCTGCAAGAAAGGGACCACCCTGTTAAAATGGCTGCCAGCTCAGGTGAGAACATTGGCTGTTTTTAATTTCATTTTTTTCCCCCTATTTTAGCCTTATGTTATTGGGCTATTTGATTGATGGTTTGGCAGCCCTTGGGATTCTCTGCAAACTGCAGTACACAAACTTGTGGCAGGTTACGATTATGAAATCTGCTCCCTGGTGTGCAGCTAGGAATTCAGCATTTTGCCTTTCAGCAGTTTTTTCGCTGTGATGTCTTTCTCTTCCCATCCTCTGTCAGCGAGCTGTTGCTGTAGCGCTGATTCAGAGTGTTCTCATATACATCGCTCTAATGGGGCATTACAAATGGTAGTTGCTGTTCTATTCTAACAGACCTGAGCAGATATTTACACTTAACAGACGATGCCTCGGTACATGTGACAATTTCAATTCCAATTCCAATTCCAGAGTGCACAGGTTTAGGATAAAGGGGGAAAGAGGTTTAGAGGGGATCTGAGGAAGGATTTTTTTTTCCCCCAGAGTGGGGTTGGACTCTGGAACGCATTGCCTGAGGGGGCGGTAGAGGCAGAGACTCTCACATTTTAAAAAGTATCTGGATGAGCACTTAAATCACTAAGGCAGAGAAGGGTACAGACCAAGTGCTGGCCAATGGAATTAGTGTAGCTGGTCAGCTTCCTTGCTGTATGACTCCATGACCTTCCATCACACATTGTTTGCTGTTTATTTCCCTGCGCTTCCAGTACGCTGGAAATGCAGACCACACCTCCAGAGCAGAGGGACGACCTGCCTCTGTGCGTCAGGCCTACCAGCCTGTTGCTAGGAGTTGTTCTCTTAGTCAGTGGAAAATTGCTGGGTTGTGAAGCGGTGGGACGCACTGTCGGAGTCGGTGATTGAAGCAGAGACCACGTCAACCTTTCAGAATGGGTTTGTTGGGATGGATAAAGAGGGAACGGGGCACGCACAAGGGTTAGGAATCGTGTGGAGGAAGTTGGGCTGCTTCTTGAGGGGCCATTTCTCTGCAACCCCCTGCTGGACAGTGGCTGCCAACAGAAATTGGGAGTGTGCAGGACTTGATAAATCCATGCAACTCAGGAGTGCAGGGAGACTACAGTAGGAGGTTGAAATTCACTGGATTGGACAACTGGGACCAAGCAACAGCTGGGAATAGCTTACCTGCTGGGCTTTGACCGTCAAAGCCAGATTGTTTGTCTTCTGTAAGTGTGAAAACAGCCCTCTGCCAATTTGAAGCCATCCTACGCATCTCAAACTCTTGTCAAATGTATAAAACACCCATACCTTGTCTGGCCACCCCAGCTCCCCTTCCCAATGCTCCATACCTTTCCATTGTTTCCTTGGTCTCTTTCCCCCTGCTTCTGTGCCCCAATCACCTGTATGATATTCTGTCTGAAAAAGGGAGAGTGTGTTTGTTCTCTGCTTGGTTTGACCTGTAAAGGATAGAACTTCCAACCAGTGAGCTCGAACAATGGGGACACAGTGGTGCAGCGGGTAGAGCTGCTGCCTCAAGGAGCCAGAGACCCGGGTTCGACCCCAACCTCCGGTTCTGTCTGTATGTGGAGTTTGCACGTTCTCCCTGTAACTGTGTGGGTTCCCCCCCCCCCCCGCGTGCTCCGGTTTCCTCCCACATCCTAAAGACGGGTTGGGAGGTTAATCGGCTGCTGTAAGTTTGCCCCACTGTGTGGGTGAGGGGTAGGATCCGGGGGGAGTCGATGGGAATGTGGGGAGAATAAAATGGGATCAGTGTAGACAGGTGTTTGGTAGTCGGCACAGACTCAGTGGGCCAAAGGGCCTGTTTCCGTGCTGTGTGGCTCTATGCACTGCCATTTACACACTGCCTTTAATGTAGTGAACAGTCTCAAGGTGCTCATAGGAAGGATTATGTGAACAATATTTGACACTGAGGCACAGAAGGAGGTGTTAGAGCAGGTAACCGAAAGCTCAGTCAAAGAAGGTTTTAAGGAACAAAGAGAGGTTTAGGAAGGGAAAGCACGTCTCCCAGCTGTGGAGCAATCACATGAGCAAGAGGCTGGAACTGGAGGAGTGCAGGGATCCCAGAGGGTTATAGGCATTCGGAGGGGGTGGGGGTGGTGGTGACAGAGATAGGCATAGGCAGGCGCTATTTCATCTGAACGCATGGGTCAGATGTTGTGCAACTGTGAACCACCACTGTGTAGGACATGGGCAGTTTTGGGTTGGGTTTGGATGACTTCATTTCGAAAGGAATGCAGAGAGGAAGATGGATTAAGAAGGAATTTCTTCTGCCAGAGGGACGTGACTCTTTGGAATTCCCTAGCCCAGAGTCATTGAATATATTCAAGGGGGAGATGGACAGATATTTGAACTACAAGGGACTTGAGGGGAGAGAGTGGTGCTGAGGCCAAGACTGAACGGCAGAACAGACCTGAGGTCTGTTCCATCAAACCATCAGCGTCGATGTTGATGGCTGCCTTTTATACCACCTCACCTCGTTCAATTGCCGCGTAAGACGGTTATGGCATTGCCATTACCGTTGGCATCTGGCAGAATGAAGGAGCTGATCACTGCCCCACATAAGGCATCCCAGGACTTCGCCCTTGCTGAGACCTGGCATCAGAAGTGGAACAAACGATAATCCTCTGCTCCACAGGCCTAGTGGCCAGGTAAGAGAATTCTGGGTGAAGGGTGCGTCAGATTATGGGTCTCAATTTGCACCGGATTCACTGGTCACTCTACAATAGAAGAAGCTTTTGGTTGGCAGTCTTTCACCAGGCAAAATTGCAAACCATGCTCAAAAGCAACCGAAGAGAGGGCAAATAGGTAGGATCTAGCATAAACGTGGCATTTTAAGGAGGAAACGAGCTCCTGCTCTTTATGAATTAACAATCTGCAAGACTCAGGAATGACAGTGGCGCAGCAGGTAGAGCCGCTGCCTCACAGCGCCAGAGACCCGGGTTCAATCCTGGCCTCTGGCGCTGTCTGTGTGGAGTTTGTACATTCTCCCAGTAAATATATAGGCTTTGCCTGGATACTCCAAATTCCTCCCACATCCCAAAGACATGCGGGTCGGTAGGATAATTGGCCGCTGCTAATCGCCCCTGGTGTGTGGGTGAGGGGTAGACTGTGGGGGCAGTTAATGGGAATGTGGGGAGAGTAAAATGGGATCAGTGTAAATGGGTGCTTGATGGTCGGCACGGACTCAGTGGGCTGAAGTATCTCTCGATGACACTAAACACTAAAATCAGAAGGTTTTAATGCCTTCTGGAAACTGTATCTTGGATAATCTTAAGCCACTCGACACTTACACACCATAGAAGCCAGTCCAAGTTTGCCCACTCAATCTGAGAATTTGGACTATTGTGCAGTCAGCACTCCTAACCTGACCTGGGAGTGCTTGATGGAAATGTAATGAATGTTTGAATAGGAAAGGATTCCATCCCTCACCTAAAGTGCACAAGGTTCTTTGCAAAACACTTTATCTGTCTGTCTGCCTATTTCTCTCTTTATCTACATGTCTCATTCTCTGTCTACCTATTCATCTGTATCTTTTGATCAATGTTTTCATCTTTCTCCATCACGCAATCTCTCTATCTGTACCCTCCCGCTAAAGCTTCTGTAAATTTCTCTTTAATCTTTAATAATCCGGAGCATTTGGAACAGGAGACCGTCCAGTTCCCCAACCCCTTCCACTTTCCCATCAGACAATGGCCCCCTGCATCCGAACTCCATCCTCGCCAAACAAAGACTCTTCCAATCTTGAAATCTCGCCAGCCTCGGCAAGTTTTTACTGTTCCAGATTGCCACTATCCCGTGGGTGAAGACCTTCTTCCTGAGATTGCCCCTAAGTGACCTTCTCTAATTTTGTGGTTTCCCCCTTAACTGAGCAGGAAACAATGCAACTTTGTGTTACCGCTCAACCTGCATCAGCAGAACTCTTTAAGGCCACGGTTTTCCTCAGGAATTCTTACATAAGTGACGAAATAAAATAATGTCGATCGAAATCGAGATGCTTAATACGGTGGGAGCTCAGGCTGATTTCTATTTGTATCTTTACTTGGGTTTGATTTGCCCAATACACTTGAGATCCAGACAGCTTGGAAGCAGACTGCATACTTACAAGCTAGAGACCATAGGAGCCTCAATTAATAACCAAAGTATGTCACTGGACCCACCACACTATAGCATTGCCATTCAATGACGGGAAACCAGTTGCTTTCATTTTCTTGTTCCTTCCTCCTGCTTGCTGGATACATTTCCATTCCGTATCAGGGGTCTTCGTTATAAGAGTAACACTCTCCTCCCCGGCTCCGTTCATTTGAGGTATTTTAGTTACACAAGCCCTTGTTAACTTTGGGATCCCTGGTGAACCTGACAGTTGGATATTCTGCCAGAACCCATGACCTGAGTAGGCATATCAAAAATAGCTGAGGCCATAGAGGGAGGTCAAGTCCCCATCACACTACCCCAGCAAGGAGACGGGAGATACTCTTGAGGTTGTCGACCGGGCTGAGAAGGGGTGAAGGTAGAACACTGGCTGTAAAGCAGAGACACAAGAGGCTGCAGATGCTGAAATCTGGAGCAACACACAAAACGCTGGAGAAACTCTACGGGTCGGGCAGCATCTGTGGAGGGAAATGGACAGTCGACGTTTTGGGTCGAGACCCTTCATCTAGATTGTAAACAGAGGAGAGAGAGCCAGTATAAAGATTTGGGGGGGGGGGAGGGATGGAACAAGAGCTGGCAGGTGATAGGTGGATCCAGGTGAGGGGGGTGGAGTGATAGGCAGGTGAGGGCAGGACCCCTTGTCACTTGCACCTATCACCTCCCAGCTTCTGACATCATCCCCGCCCTCACCTGCCTGGCACCCCTCCTCACCTGGATCCACCTATCACCTGCCAGCTCTTGCTCCACCCCTTCCTCTCACCTCTTTACACTGGCTCTCTCCCCTCTATCAGTGGCGGTGCCCTCTTGAACCACTGCAGTCCTTCCGGTGAAGGCGCTCCCACAGTGTCATTGGGGAGGGAGTTCCAGGATTTAGACCCAGTGATGACGAAGGAACGGTGATATATTTCCAAGTCAGGATGATGCGTGTCTATGAGGGGAACCTGCAGGTGGTGGTGCTCCCCTGCACCTGCCGCTAAGGTTGGTGGCTTTGGGAGGAGCTGTCGGAGTAGCCTGGGTGAGTGACTGCAGTGCACTTTGTAGACGGTGCACGCTGCAGCCACTGTGCGCTGGTGGTGGAGGGAGGGAGTGTTTCGGGTGGTGGGTGGGGTGCCTATCAAGAGGGCTGCTTTGTCCTGGATTGTGTTGGGCTCCTTGATAGTTGTTGGAGATGCACACATCCTAGGCAAGTGGAGAGTGTTCCATTATAATCCTGAGTTGTAGACAGTGGAGATGCTTTGGGGAATCAGACACTTCACCGTGGCAATGGACCCAGCCTCTCACCTGCTCTTGTAACGCTTGTGTAACACGTGCAGTATGTCTGGTCTAGCTACGTTGCTTTGGCCAAAGGCAACCCTTTGGGTATTGATGGTGAGGCATTTGAAGGCTGTTATCAGTTTGTGTCAGCCAAGTTGTGGACTTTGTGTGCAGATGAGACAAGGGTTGGTAACAGCTGGTTCTCTTTCCTGAAGGACAGTGGTGAACCTGTTTGGTTTTTATAACTACCTGAGAGTTTTCATATCCCATAAATCAGCATTTTTAAAAAAAAATATTGAATTTGCATAAAATTTACGCTTGATGTAGGCCATTCGGCCCAACTCATCCATACTGGTTTATGACCCTCCCTATTTCATCTCATACTTCTCAACATGTCTTTCTATTCCTTCCTTCCTTCATACAGTCCCCTACTTCCCCTTCAATAGATGTATTATCCTCCTTAAATAGTGCATAGAGTAGATAGAACAGTGCAGCAGAGGAACAGGCCCTTCAGTCTACAATATTGTGCCAAATTAATTAAACTAACGACACCTAATTAAACTAGGAGACACCAGGAATTCTGCAGATGCTGGAATCTGGAGTAACACGCACAAAGTGCTGGAGGAACTCAGCAGGTCAGGCAGCATCTATGGAGGGGAGTAAACAGTCGATGTTTTGGGTTGAGACCCTTCATCAGGACTACTCGACCTGCAACGTCGACTGTTTATTTCCCTCTGTAGATGCTGCCTGACCTGCTGAGTTCCTCCAGCATTTTGTGTGTGTTGCACCTAATTAAACTAATCCCTTCTGCCTGCACATGGTCCATCTCCCTCCATTCTCTGCACATCCATGTGTCTATCTAAGAGCCTCTTAAACGCCTCTATCGTATCTGCCTCCACCCCCACCCCTGGCAGCACATTCCAGGCACCCACCACTCTCTGTAAAAAAAAACCTGTCCCATACATCTCCTTTGAACTTTCACCCTCACACCTTAAATGCATGCCCTCTAGTACTTGACATTTTGACCCTGGGGAAAAGATGCCGGCTGTCTACTCTGTCTATGCCTCTCATAATTTTATAAACTTCTATCAGGTCTCCCCTCAGCCTCCGCCGTTCCAGAGAAAACAACCCAAGTTTGTCCAACCTCTCCCTATAAAATAACCTGCTACCTAATTCTTTAGGAATATAATAAGTTGCTCCTTTGAGGGTTGAGCCCATCAGAGGTGTGGATGCTACACACAGCAACATCTCAAGACATGGATAGAACACGTGGCCCGCACACAGGCCATTTGGCCCAACAAGTCTATGCTTGTCCAGTCCAGCCTTACGTGCATCCACTTGCTGTGGGAGTGTTGTTCACCACCCGTTGGGTATAGGAGTTTCTTTTGAATTCCCTATTGGATTCCTTACTGACTCTCCTATATTGATGGCCCGTTATGTTCCTTCAACCAATCGAAGTGTTCTGCCGATATCCCAATCAAAGCCCTCCATCATTTTAAAGAGTTCTGTCAGGTAACCCCTCAGCCTTTCTTTGTCGAGGGAAAAGAGACCCACTCTGTTCACTTTCTCATTTCTGTGCCACCCCCATAAATCTTCTCAGCCCCCTCTGCAGTGTCTCCCTCTCCTTTTTATAACATGGTGCTGCAGTTCTGCAAGAGCATTCCAACCAAGGTTCAATAGAAGTTGAGCATGAAGTCCATACTTTTCAATTCACTCTCTCGAGAAGCAAACCCTAGTGCTTGGTTTCTCTTTTAATGGTCTTGATCACTTGTGGCACAATTTTTAACACTTGGTGTCATTATTTCCTGAGACCCCTTAGTTCCTCTATGCTACCTGGACCCACACCTCCTAAGTAATAAGTGGCTTCCCTGTTCTCCGTCTCGCAAATATATTTGCCATACCTCTGAGCATAACATAACAAGTGTTTTGGGAAGTGTCTCTTTTGAATCCAAAGATTAGCGGTAACAGTGCACTAGATCCCTTTAGGCTCAGGGTAATGGGGTTGGCCATTTGGAACGGAGTTGAGAGGAATTTTTTTTTATAAACCCTGGGGTGTTGTCATTGAATTTACTCAGTGCTAAATCTATCGATTTTTGGACTGTGCAGAATCAAGGGATATGGGGATCAGGTGGGAAAGTGGGCTTGATGCATATGATCAGCCATTGCATGGAGTGTGGCAGTATTGGTAATTGGTTTATTGTTGTCACATGTACCGAGATACAGTGAAAGGCTTTTGTCCGCGTGTCATCCAGACAGATCATTCCGTACATAAGTACATCGAGGTAGTAAAAAGGAAAACAGGATGCAGAATATAATGTTACAGTTACAGAGAAAGTGCAGTGCAGGCAGACAATAAGGTGCAAGGGCCATGCTGAGGTAGATTGGGAGACATCTTTTAACGTAGGAGAGGTCCATTCAAGAGTCTGATAACAGTGAGATAGAAGCTGTCCTTGAGCCTGGTGGTACGTGTTCTCAAGCTTTTGTATCTTCTGCCTGGTGGGAGAAGAGAGAATGACTGGAGTGAGAGGGGTCTTTGATTATGTTGGCTGCTTTACCGAGGCAGCTGGAAGTGTAGATAGAGTCGATGGTGTCCGTGATGTGCTGAGCTGTGTCCACAACTCTGCAGTTTCTTGCCGTCATGGGCCGTACCAAGCCGTGATGCATCCGGATAGAATCTGTAAAAGTTGGTGAGGGTCATCAGGGACGTGCCAAGTTTCCTCAGCCTTCTGAGAAAATAGAGGCACTGGTGTGTTCTCTTGGCCACAGGAGTTAATGTGGTGGAGAAATTGGAAGTGAGCCATTAAAGTAAATCTGTGCCTTCCCCTTGCCACCACACCATTCCCAACTCTTTGCTGTGGCTATGAGTTATGTTGGCATAGACACCTGCGAAAGCACATAAATGCACATTGTCCTGTTAATTATAGACAAATTAAATTATTTGGAGGGGTTGAAATGGAGCTCATAACTGTGACTTAACCTCGAAATACAGTTCCGAGAAAGGTTGACTGACTCATACTACGAATTAAATTAATGGTTTGCCCGAGCAGTAATGATGTCAGTGTATTTCCATGGTGTTTTGTTCGCTAATTGATTTGGCGGCTGTGTTCTTGCTGTGTGCCCATTAGGGTGAGCAGGGTGTGTGCTGGCAAACGAAACTTTGCACATTTCAGCCCTTCGCTGTGTGAACATCAGGGCTCTCTCCACAGGCACGTCCCAGCCTCATACCTCATCCCCCTGCCCTCCTCCCCTCTCTGCATTACCACCCACGCAATTGCGACTCTCTCACTGCCCCGTGGCCTCTCCGAGGCACATTGCAAGTTCGTGCCCAATTCGTGCTTGGCTCACGCCCGCTGCTGAGACTGCCTGAGCCCATTCCAGTGGAATCGGCGTTTCGCTGTTGAATGATAAAACTCCACAAAGAGGAGTTCAAAGATGAAACTACAGAGTCCGGGAAGTTTAATGTTTTCTCTATCTCTTGATCCCTTTCTGTCTGTTCAGTACGATTTGGTGAAAGGGATGCTAATATTTTGGGAGCGGCATGTAGCCAATTTAAACACAAGCACAGCTGGATCACAGGTGCAATAGTTTCTGCATGCACTTAGTATTATTTCACTTGTAAAAATATTTTTCAATTTAGGATTGGACCAGTGCTGACTGTCCAGTATGGGAACAGAGGGGATTACTGCCCTGTAGAAGGGGCTGGCTTTCAGATGCGACGTTAGCTTGAGGCCCCATCCGTAAAAGATCCTAGGCCACTACTTTGAAGAAGAGCGTGCAAGTCCTCCCCAGTGTCAATATCCTTTGAACCAAATCCCGAACTCAGATTATGACACTGCAGTTTATGGGATCTTGCTGTGCGCAAACTGGCTGCCATTTTTCCCACATAACATTAACTAACCAAAGTAGTTTATTGGTTGTAAAGGGCTGTGGGATGTGAAAGGTGCTATTGAAATGTAAGTCTTTTTATTAATCATTGTGATGTTGGTCAGACCTAATTCCTTATTCAGAACTAGTCCGGCCATTGTATACAATGGGCCCCATTCAGTTCAGTTATTTTCATTAATAATTGATCCTTTCCCTCTGATATTTCACCCTGAAGGTGGTTCAGGATAGCACAGTGGCACAATAAGGTGCAAGGGCCACGACGAGGTAGGTTGTGAGGTCAAGAGTCCATCTTATTGCAGTAGGGAACTGTTCAATAGTCTTATAACAGCAGGGTAGAAGCTGTCCTTGAGCCTGGTGGTACGTGCTTTCAGGCTTTTGTATCTTCTGCCCAATGGGAGAGGGAGAAGAGAGAAGAGACTTAGTTTAATTTGCCATCGTGTTAGGCACTGACATTGTAGGCCGAAGGGCCTGTTTCTGTGCTGTGCTGTTCTATGTTCTATGAGGGAACATAGTTACAAGGTTGGGGGGCAGTCATTTAAAATTGAGGTGCTTGGGAACTACTTCTCACAAAGTTCTGACGTTCTCAGTCCTGGAGAGCTGTGGAGGCTGGTTCACCGGGGGTATTTAAAGAGGCGGGAAGATCAGGGAATTGGGGGCTACGGGGAACTGATGCAGAAGAGATGAGGCCTGAATCATGATCATGTTGAATGGCAGGGTAGGCTTGAAGGGTCAAGTGGCCTACTCCTGCTCCTACTTTCTTGTGTTCTTACGCTTAGGGCGGCGCAGCAGGTAGAGCCGCTGCCTCACAGCTCCGGAGACCTGGGTTCGACCCAGACCTCCAAGTTTGCACGTTCTCCCTGTGACCGCGTGGGTTTCCCCCCGGGTGCTCCGATTTCCTCCCACATTCCCAACGACGTGCGGGTCGGTGGGTTAATAGGCCACTGTAAATTACCTCTAGTGTGTAGGTGAGGGGTAGAATCTGGGGGGAGTCAATGGGAATAAAATGGGATCAGTGCAGGATCAGTGTAAATGGGTGGTTGATGGTCAGTGCGGATTGTTACGTTCTGGTCTGCCTTTGGTTTGGTTTTGTTGAAGCCCGCAGTTCAGAACCGAGAATCAAGAATGTAGAGCAGGAGGGAATGTGTTTAAAAACTTAACTTTATCTTCAGGCTCTACCCATTCTAGCCTGGGAGTAGCGTTAAACAGACACAGAGTAACCCTTCAATTACTCTGTCCTACCCCGGGTGTGAGAGGGGATTAGCTACTGCACCTGCTTCTCACCGCAGCTCCCCACCCACTTCAGCCCCAGCCTTGGGAGCACCAAGCCAGCACCAACTCCCACTGAGTTATGATCAGGTTTACGCAGTGATTTGGTGCCCAACAGGAGGGGTGACTCTGGACAAGTTAATGTCATGTCAGTTGGTCGCAGCCAGCGGAGGGAGAGGGATATGATCAGTCTCCTCAGTGTGGGTCCAGAGGTGGAGAGAAACTATTTCTTTTAGTGGTTGGAGAGGGGGGGACAGGGGGAGTCCAAAACAAGGGGGCATGGCCTTAAAGTGGGAGCATGAGGGATTCTGGGAATTACTTCTTCACCCAACGGGGCTTGACCTGACAGAGTTACTGAGGCCGGTGGAAGGAGGGAAGTTCTTGGAAAACTCTAAACTGAGGTTGGTCAGCTTTTGACAAGCCAGAGTGCAAAGGGTTCAGCAACCAAGGCTGGTGGGTGCATGATAGAAGACACTCAAGGAACCAAATGGCTGAGGAAGTCAAACTCAGATCCTCAACGCGGAATCCGATAACCTGCCCCGAGGTTCCACCTTTCATAGCTGAGGGAAGCATTTTACCAGCCCACCAGGCGCATTTGCAGTGTCGTCACTGTTGCAGAGCAAGAAAGGCGGGAGCCATTTTGTGCCCAGCAAGCTCCCACGAGCAGCAGCTTCACCACCAGATCTCAATTACCTGCCTGTTTTCACTAGCCACAGAGACTGGTTAGTGCTTTACCTGCCAGGATGGAGGTATACCTAACGGGAAGTATAACAACACAAGTTTGACAATTCAATCAAAAATGTTTCTTCTTAAAAGTTTCTTGCTTGGCCTTTCAACAGATACCTCCTCACTAAACAATGTGTGAAGTTCCTATTGCTGATCCATAGAACATAGAACAGTACAGCTCAGGAACAGGCCCTTCAACCCACGATGTTGTGCCCAAGTAATTAAGCCAATGACACCTAATCCCCTCTGCCTGCACATGGTCCCATATCCCTCCATTCTCTGCACATTCATGTGCCTATCTAAGAGTTTCTTAAACACCTCAGTTGTATCTGCCTCCACTACCACCCCTGGCAGCACATTCCAGACACCCACCACTCCCTGCGTAAAAAAAAACTTGCCCCGCACACCTCCTTTGAACTTGCCCCGCTCACCTTAAATGCAAGCCCTCTAGTATTAGACATTTCAACCCTGGGAAAAAGATACCGGCTGTCTGCTCTATCTATGCCTCTCATAATCTTATAAATTTCCATCAGGTCTCCCCTCAGAGAAGCATAGATAGAGTAGACAGCTGGTATCTTTTTCCCGGGGTTGAAGTGTTTCATACTAGAGGGCATGCATTTAAGGTGAGAGGGGGTAAGTTGAAAGGAGACGTGTGGGGCAAGTTTTTTTTTACACAGAGCGCGGTGGGTGCCTGGAATGCACTGCCAGGGGTGGTGGTGGAGGCAGATACAATCAAGGTGTTTAAGAAGCTCTTAGATAGGTACATGAGGTCTCCCCTCAGCCTCCGCCGCTCCAGAGAAAACAACGGGCAAGTTTGTCCAACCTCTCCTTATAGCACACGCCCTCTAATCCAGGCAGCATCCTGGTGAACCTCTTCTGCACCCTGTCCAAAGCCTCCACATCCTTCCTGTAATGAGGCGACCAGGATTGAATGCAACACTCCAGATGTGGCCTAACCAGAGTTTTATAAAGCTGCAACATAACTTCCTGACTCTTGAACTCAATGCCTTGACTAATAAAGGCAAGCACGCCGTATGCCTTCTTTACCACCCTGTCGATCTGTGCGGACACCTTCAGGGAGATCTGGACCTGGATCCCAAGATTTCTGTTGTTGATATCGATTGGGATTCTTTCTTTGGGATAAGGGAGTGTTTGTTGACCTGATTTTTCTCCTCTCTCTGTGACCAATGCGCTGGATAAGAGAGTGAACCCAAGCTAAATCCTCGCATCATCGGAGAAACTTAAAGGTATACAAGAACCCAGCAGGCTCAGGGAGTCAATCTCTTTAACAAGTGACGGGGTGGATGTACTCAGGCTAACCCTGGGTGAATTGGTCACATGGTAGTCACCAGTTCCCATCCCCGTCAAGGTCTCTGTGGTAAATGATCCTTTGTGATCCGATGGCAATGCAGGACAGTGTCATCCAAACAGGAAACGCTGAGCAGCCAATGTGAGTGGCTGGGGAGTCATCGTTTTAGTAGCAAATATCTCGGGTGCATTTCCACATCACAGATGAAAAGAACCCTGCTTGTATGTACTTAACAAACATTTGTCATCAGTAATTGGGCAAGGATGCCACTGCAAACAATCAAAATTTCTCACAGACTTTGTTGTAGCCTTTCCCCGAAAGGTTAAGGTGCATAAACTATGTGGATGTGAGCATCGAGCTCCCAATGGCATTGCCTGTTGCACATTTTACACAACTGCCTCTCTGGGTAATGTCCACACAAAGTGCTGGAGGAACTCAGCAGGTCAGCCAGCATCCGCGAAGAGAAATAAACAGTCAACGTTTCGGGCCAAGACCCTTCATCAGGACTGGAAAGGAAGAGGGCAGAAGCTGGAATAAGAGGTTCAGCGGAGGGGGAGGAGCACAGGCCCTTATTCTGGCTTCTGCCCTCTTCCCTTCCAGTCCTGATGAAGGGTCTCGGCCCGAACCGTTGACTGTTCATTTCCCTCCATGGATGCTGCCTGACCTGCCGAGTTCCTCCAGCATTTTGTGTGTGTTGCTCCAGATTCCAGCATTGGCAGAAACTCCTGTGTCTGTGGGTAATGTGTTGAGTTGCCGCCGTATTGAGACACGAGACGCTGGAGTCCGGGACAACAAACAATCTGCTGGAAGAACTCAGCGGGTCGAGCAGCATCTGTGAGGGGAGAGGAATTGTCAACATTTCAGGTGCAGGGTGTCGACTTCAAACCCAAATGCTGCTCGACCCACTGAGTTCCTCCAGCAGATTGTTTGTTACCACCATACTGGGCAGCCCTGAGTGAAGAAACTCTCATTTCACTGCAGACTTCTGTAGCACGAGCAGTAAGGCTGATAGAGAGGAGCTATTTCCTCAGGTAAAAAGACAACAGCACAGTAGGTATGTACCAGAGTTCGAGCGATCCCACTCAGCACCTGCTGCTGTTGAATTTAACAGGGAGTTATTGAAACCTGTCAGGGCCTCTTTGTGTTTTGAACCCATTATTGTTTTGAAGGGATGAATATTGGTAAATTGGTAAATTAAATTGGTAAATTAGTTTATCATTGTCACAAGTATCAAGGTACAGTGAAGAAGTTTGTTTTGCATACCGTTCATGCAGATCATTTCATCACATCAGTACGTTGAGGTTGTACAAGGGAAAACAGTAGCAGAATGTAGTGTATAATGTTACAGCTACAGAAAAAGTGCAGTGCAGGCAGACAATAAGGTGCAAGGCCCTAACGAGGTAGATTGTGAGGTCAAGAGCCCATTTTATCGTACTAGGGAACCGTTCAATAGTCTTATAACGGGGGATAGAAGCTGTCCTTGAGCCTGGTGGTACGTGCTTTCAGGCTTTTGTATCTTCTGCCCAATGGGAGGGGGGAAGAAGAAGGAATGGGAGGGGTGGGCGGGGTCTTTGATTATGTTCGCTGCTTTACAGACACTGAGCAGACCACCAGGCAGAGTCCCCATGCTCTTTTTTACATCCATTGGAGAGAGCAGATGGCAGCTCCACTTAAAGTCTCCCCTGAAAAACAGCACCACTGACAATGCAGCACTCACTCAGTGTGTCAGCCTGGGTATTTGGACTCCAATCTCTGAGGTGGGATTTAATAGTGTCAGGGAGTGTCTGTAAATTTGAAAGGCTGTTGGGAATAAGTGTAACTTGCTACCACTTAATGCAGTTTAGATCACAAGGGCTATGAACTATTATCTTCAACATAAGCTCGCTAAACATAGTGATTATATTCAAATATATATATTTTTACTGCCACTGTTTGCTTGTTCCTTTCCTGTCGACTGTTTACTGTGTTTGGACACGAAGCCCAAATCAAAGTCTGGCAGACTGACGTTTGGCGCACTGAGGGTCATGTGAGACACAAACCAGGAACAGAAATAAATTTAACAGGGCTTGCTTGGATCTCCAGCTGTACTGCAGCCTGCACAAGTGATCATGTTGACTGTGAGGTAGGGCTCCATCTCCCTCACAAGAGCAGTATGAAAATGGGAGCCTAAACTACAGTCAGAGAGTCATAGAGCACGGAAACAGGCCCTTCGGCCCAACTGGTCCATGCCAACCAAGATGCCCATCTAAGCTAGTCCCATTGGCCCACATTCGGCCAATACCCCTTCCTATCCATGAACCTGTCTTTTAAATGTTGTTAATGTACCTGCCTCAACCACTTCTCTGGCAGCTCTTTCCATGTACTGACCACCCTCGGTGAAGAAGTTGCCCCTCAGGTTCCTATTAAATCTTTCCCCTCTCACCTTAAACCTGTGCCCTCTAGTTTTTGATTTCCCCAACCCTGGGGAAAAGACTGTGTGCATCTACTCTATCCCCCTCATGATCTTATACACCTCTATAAGGTCACCCCTCAGTCTCCTACACTCCAGTGAATAAAGTCCTAGCCTGCTCAACCTCTCCCTATAACTCAGTCCCTCGAGTCCTGGCAACATCCTCATAAATCTTCCTTGCACTCTTTCCAGCTTAATGACGTCTTTCTTATAACAGGGTGACCAAAACTGAACACAGTACTCCAGGTGCGGCCTCACCAACGTCCTGTACAACTGCAACATGACATCCCAAGTCCTGTACTCAGTGCTCTGACTGACGAAGGCCAGCGTGCCAAAAGCTTTCTTCACCACCCTGTCTACATGACTGGCTGGAGTGTTTTAAAATGTAAAGAATTCCATTGGCCTAGTTGAACTGTGAACGAGTTTAAACTCTTTTGCTACAAAGGGGTTAAGAACCCTCAAGATATCGCATAGTTTGCCGCTTAGCTGCAGGGAGTCCTGTACTCTGGAGGGTGGGTTTATGTCAAGACACCGCAGGGAAATGGGTTAACACTTACTGCAAAAGGAACCAAGTGAGAAAGTTGACAATCTTGCTAAGCTGTGTCCTTTGTAATAAGGCCCACATTCTTGGGATGCCAGAGGGTGCTGAGGAGATTCCAATCGTCCTTTTTATTCAATGGCTCTGGAAGATCTTTTCAATCTAAAAGAAAATGACCTTCCAACCCAGTGAGTGCACTGCCATCTGGCCCCACAATCAAAGAGTTACTCTTGAATGATTCTGAGGCAAGAGGGTTTGAAAGGGACGGTAATAGGTGGGTGCTTTACAGGATCGACCAGGGTTCCAGGAGATAGAAAGCTCTTCATGAGAAGAAGCCTCCTGAGCTTGCTTTATTCTGAAATCTTCCATGGGGAATGGGAGAGCAAACGTTCTCTTCCTCCTGAGCTCCTGTGAGGAGAAGCAAGCTCCTGGCATGGTGGCACAGCTAGTAGAGCCACTGCCTCACAGCTCCATAGATCCAGGTTCGATTCTGACCAGTGCTGCCTGTGTGGAGTTTGCACGTTCTCCCTGTCACTTGGTGGGTTTATTCCGGGTGCTCCGGTTTCCACCCGCATCCCAAAGATGTGCGGATTGGTGGGTTAATCGACCGCAGTAAATTGTCCCTAGTGTGTGGGTGAGTGGCAGAATCTTGGGGGAGTTGATGGGAATGTGGGGAGAATCAGTTGCAGGGAACACTAATGGGGGAACGGGATTGCTCTGTGTGCTGGCATAGACTGATGGGCTGAATGGTCTGCTTTTATGTCCTCAGAAATATGAAAAGCCCCATGAGCCTGTTCCTCAATTCAAGTCAACCACAGCTGATCCATCTACCTGTCCTGGTTCAATAGGTATCACCCAAGCAAAATTCCATCATCAATCTCATTTCTGAAATCTGCAACCTCATTCCCTTGCTCCACACTCAGCCTTAGCGGGATTTTGGTGGGGTGGACTCCAAATATCTCCTGCTCCAAGAAGTACTTACTGACATCATCCCAAACATCTTGACCTGTTGGGTTAGCACAGATAGTGAGCATCACTGGTATTTTCCAGGGTTTAACTCTTGAGTGGAAGGTGCTTACATTTTGATAATTGGTTTATTATTGTCACATGTACCGAGATACAGTGAAAAGCTTTTGTTTGCGTGCCGTCCAGACAGATCATTCCGTGCATAAGTACATCAAGGTAGTGAAAAGGAAAACAGCATGCAGAATATAGTGTTACAGTTACAGAGAAAGTGCAGTGCAGGCAGACAAAATACACTGTAAGGTCCATAATGTGGTAGACAGAGATCAAGAGTTCATCTTTTAGCATATGAAAGGTCTGTTCAAGAGTCTGATAACAGCGGGATAGAAGCTGTCCTTGAGCCTGGTGGTGCGTGTTCTCAGGCTTTTGTATCTTCTGCCTGACGGGAGGGGGGAGAAGAGAGAATGTCCGGGGTGGGAGGGGTCCTTGATAATGTTGGCTGCTTTACTGAGGCAGCAGGAAGTGTAGACAGAGTCAATGGAGGGGAGGCTGGTTTACGTGATGGACTGGGCTGTGTCCACAACTCTCTGCAATTTCTCGGGGTTTTGAGCAGGGCAGTTGCCGTACCAAGCTGTGATGCATCCAGATAGGATGCTTTGCACTGGTTCCATGAATCCTGACTAATCCTGAATTTAGTCACACATTTCCTACCGACAGATTGGCAGAGAGACTACTCCCTTGTTCAAGACAGGCTTGCATTTCTATAGTGCCCTTCACATCCTGTACTGAAACACTTTCCAGCCAGTGATACATTTTTGTAATTGAACACAGCACGCTCCCACAAACAGTAGCAGACAGTGACCATATAATCTGCTTTCGTGATGTCAAAGGATAAATTACTGGCTGTGACAATGTGTAGGGAAACAGTAGTATGGTGTTGAAATGATTACTCATTTTGTCCAGAGGATTATTTTTCACTATAGCGTTTAACAGTCAGTTGAATAAACGAGGCTCCAGCCAATACTAACCTAGGTCCCCTCGTGCTCTCTTTGAGCCGAGCTATTTTTCTCTCCCCTCTACCCAATGTCACCTTGTTCAGTTCAGTGGATGAAGTTCAGTGAGAATTCTTTGCTCTCTGGCTCACTCAGGCACGGTACTGCTGAAAAGGGAGTGCTCAAGTGACTTGAGCTGATCTGCCCTCTCACCTTCAGTATGGGTCTTCTGCCACACTTCAGGGGGGTGGGGGGGTGGTATTCTCCCCAGGTGAGGTCACTTACTGTAAGCAGAACAACTCAGGAGGAGACGTGAAGCCTGTTCCATCATCCAAATGCAGCACGGCGCATCTGCATTTTACCCACCTTGTTAAAATTTCTCTCCAAACTTTTCTCTTTGGAGAGAAGGGGGATGAGAGGTGACTTGATAGAGGTGTACAGGATGATAAGAGGCATAGATCGAGTGGACAGTCAGAGACTTTTTCCCAGGGCGAAAATAGCTAACACAAGGGGGCATAATTTTAAGGTGATTGAAGGAAGGTATAAAGGGGATGTCAGGGGTAAGTTTTTACACAGAGAGTGGTGGGTGCATGGAACGCACTGCCAGCAGAGGTTGAGGGGGCAGATACATTAGGGACATTTAAGAGACTCTTAGATAGACAAATGAATGATAGAAAAATAGGGGGCTATGTGGGAGGGAAGGGTTAGATAGATCTTAGAGCAGGATAAAATGTCTGCACAACATTATGGGCCTAAGGGCCTGTACTGTGTTGTAATGTTCTATGGTCTATGATCCCAGACTCTGCTTGAACCCACTAACTCTGGCTTTGGGACACTTCACTGAGGTTACGACTCACTGGTAGCTTGTTCATTCTGCCAGTATTTGCTAATTTCCTTTTGTCGTTTAGGAATGAATTCGGGTCGGGTAATTTTTTTCAACATAAATGTTGTTCTTGGGGTACAGATGTCACTGGCAAAGGTTGGCACTTATTGCCCATGAGAAGGTGTGGGTGAGCCACTTTCTTGAACCTCTGCTGTCCTCCTGGTGAAGGTGTTGTTGGGGACAGAGTTCCAGGATTTAGACCTGGCAATGACGAAGGAATGGTGATATATTTATATGATAAGACATCTTTGTTAGTCACATGTACATCGAAACACACAGTGAAATGCATCTTTTGCGTAGAGTGTTCTGGGGGCAGCCTGCAAGTGTCGCCACGCTTCCGGCACCAACAAAGCACGCCCACAACTCCCTAACCCGTACGTCTTTGGAATGTGGGAGGAAACCGGAGCACCCGGAGGAAACCCACACAGACACGGGGAGAACGTACAAACTCCTTACAGGCAGCGATGGGAATTGAACGCGGGTATGGTGTGTGACGTGGAGGGGAACCTGCAGGTGGTGGTGTTCCCATGCACCTGAAGCCCTTGTCCTTCTTGGCAGTAGAGGTGGTGGCTTTTGGGGGGGGGGGGGGGGGCGCTGTCGGAGTAGCCTGGGTGAGTAAATATAGCGCATTTTGTGGCTGGAGCACACTGCAGCTAATGTGTGCCAGTGGTGGAGGGACGGAGTGTTGAGGTGGCAATTAGTTGCCAATCAAGCAGCTGCTTTGTCCTGGATGGTGTTGGTCTGGCTAGAAGAGTGCGGACAACAGCCCCCTCTGTCCTGCCACAGAGAATCTCAAACAAGAGGAAATAATTACAGATTGGGTGGTCAGTCATTTAAAACTGAGGTGTGCAGGGACTTCTTCTCACAGTGGGTGGTGAATCTCTGGAATCCTCTCCCCCAGAGGGTTGTGGAGGCCGGATCATTAGAGGTATTGAAAGAGGAGGTAGATAAATATTTGAAAGATCGGGGAAATGAGGGTTATAGGGAACTGGCACAGAAGAGGAGTTGAGGCCAGCATAGATCAGCCATGAACATATTGAACGGTGGGACAGACTTGAGGGGCCGAGTGGCCTCCTCCTGCTCCAATTTGCTTGGGTTCTTTCCCCTCACCCCACCACCGGCTATTAGACCTCACCCCATTCGACGTAATGCCAAGGTGCCATCACAGGCAAGATGGGCTGAATGGCTTCCTTCTCTGTTGTAAGCTTTCCGTGACTTTAAGCGCAGCGCCAGCTGTGGCCCAGAGGTGGGAGGAGATGCACATCGGGCTGAGGAGAGGAAGTTTGTGACCTTGGAGAGGGGAGTGGGGGGGTGGTAAAAAGTACTGGAGGAGCTAAGAAACAGGAAGATCTAAAGCAGGTCTTAAAATGGCAGCTGCCTCCATTGGGCTTCTCAGGCTTTTGTATCTTCTGCCCGATGGGAGGGGGGAGAATTGGAACAGGTGTATTATTGCCACTGGTACCGAGCTACGGTGAAAAACATGTCTTGCATACCGTCCATACAGATCAATTCATTACACAAGGTAAAACAATACAGAATGCAGAATGAAGTGTCGCAGTTACAGAGAGAGCGCAGTGCAGGCGGACAATAAGGTGCGAGGGCCACGACGGGGTAGATTGTGAGGTCAAGAGTCCATCGTATCGTACTAGGGAACCGTTCAATAGTCTCATAACGGTGGGATAGAAGCTGTCTTTGAGCCTGGTGGTACGTACTTTCAGGCTGAAGAGAGAATGTCCGGGGCGGGTGGGGTCTTTGATTACATTGGCTGCTTTCCCAAGGCAGCAGGAAGTGTAGACAGAGTCAATGGAGGGGAGGCTGGTTTGGGCTGTGTCCACAACTCTCTGCAGTTTCTTGTGGTCTTGGGCAGTTGCCATACCAAGCTGTGATGCATCCGGATAAGATGCTTTCTATGGTGCATCTGTAAAAAATTGCTGGGAGTCATCAGGGACATGCCCAATTTCCATAGTATACCGAGGAAGTAGAGGCGCTGGCGTGCTTTCTTGGCCGTGGCGTCCATGTGGAGTTGGGACACAGATTTGGCACAATCCTGTTGACTGGTGGCCAATGGTCACGGGATTGAAGGACCGTCTCTTCCCATGACTGCCTCCTCCAATGGCTCTGCTCGTACGACCACCCGACTCCCTTCCATTAGTTGCCCGATGCGTCCATCCTCACAACAGCCCGCCTCCCCGTAGCCATTTGGAAGCGAAACGAGTCTACAGTCCCTGGTCAGGTGATTTGCGACACCATTCAGTCAGCCTTTACTTCCCCCTCGCCAGCGTTTTTGGGACCAGAAACCATTGTCTTTCAAACCTTTTGGGACCAGCATCCAAAAGGTTTGAAAGACAATGGTTTTCTTGAGTGGCCAAATGATTTCTGTGGAATTCTATGTATTTACAGTGCCCAAGAGGTTAATCTTCAATTCCAGGATAACCCTGGGGTATTGACAAGATTAAACAAGGGTCTGTCAGCGTGGTTCCCACTGCCAAGTAACATCCCACCCCACCACCTTGTGTAGCTTGTGAGTGAGTACTGATTTCAGTTGGCCTGTGATGCCTCTTGTCCTCGAGCAGCTGGTTGGCACATTATCCCTGGCATCCTGCATCTAACCTTTATCCAGGGCCAGCAATTTCTGATCGGAGTGGTAGAGGCAGGGTACGGGGCGTTACGGAGACTTGAGAAGAAAAGCAAATGTGAGGAAGGCAGAGTGATTGGCGGGCCTCACCCAGGGACCGCTGCCAGGGCACAGAGAGATTGTGGGCTAATTGGAAAAAGAGTCACGATGTTGACGGGCGCTCGGTAGGATCACCACATCAGCTTGTCAGGCAAGGCTCGCTCTTCTTGCTAAAGCCAATGGCAGCTGCCCAATGGCACTGAAAGAGTCATAGAGAGATCCAGCACAGAAACAGCCCCTTTGGCCCACCGAGTCTGTGCTGACCATCAACCACCCATCTACACTCCTCCCATTTTATTCTCCCACATTCCCATCGACTCCAACACCACCCCCCGGATTCTACCCCTCACCTACACACCGGGGACAATTTACAGCCGCCAATTAACCCACTGGGATTAATTTTGGTCTTTGGGATGTGTGAGGAAACCGGAGGTACCCTGGGGGGAGGGGCGGTGGGGGAACCCACCCAGTCACAGGGAGAACATGCAAACTCCACACACAGACAGCACCCGGGGCCGGGATTGAACCTGGGTCTCTGGAGCTGGGGGGGTGGGCAATGGCACTATTAGGACATCAAAGGCTAGCTTCATTCTCAGTTCCTGCACCCATTTTACCACTGGCAGCCTGAGGTCGCACTTGTTTCAGCTTGCAAAACCTGCATCTTCAAATCCCCCTCCACGGCTCTGTCTGAGGAGGGGTTGAGGTGACTTGTGTGCAGAAATTGGGGGGATCAGTGGGGTGATGTGGGAAGTGAGGCTGGGGTCATCCTCTTTAGGCTGTGAGTGACTGAGTGTATTGCAACATAAAAACATTGTCCTATCCATTGATTATATAACCTCTGCATCATTAGCCTGCTTGGATCCTCATTATAGAGTGAATCCCTGTGTGATTATTTTAATTGGCTTCATCTCATTTACTTCAGAGTACATTAGAGTACATTAAGCAAAAGCAGGTAGTTGTCTCAGACACGACTCCAAAGGCTACACAAAGGCCTGTCCCACTCCGAACTGCAACTGCTGTTGTTCAGTAGGCATGCACGGCAGACATTCTAGGCCCAGGAAGATTCCGCGACCCAGTGGATCTATTTTCCCATTGAGGGGAAGCAACCCCACACTCTTCAGTCTCGCATTATGGGATTTTCTATGTCTACTTTGGTCAGACCACTACTTCCTAAAGTTACAAGGTTCCCTCCACACTGGAATGAGCGAGGCAGCCCTGGTTACACGGTCAGTTCTCCAGGGGCCCCTATGCTAAGCTAATCCTTGCCCGAAGACTGTTCACGATACAGAGGACAAGTTGGCTTTGCTGCTTCAGCACTAGTGAATGGAGTTTCAAAACCTCCCTGGGCCCCGACTGATCCAGGGCCCACCTCCCGCAGGTCCAGCTAATCGGGGAAGACATCACCACCATTCCCCAGTCCCGGAAATCCCCGTCCGGATATCATCATGGAGTCACCATCTGCATCTTTACAGAAGGACCCCTCTGTGGGTGTCCCTTTCGTCTGCTCAAAGGAGGGAGATTGAAGGCAGTAGGGTCACAGGAAGTATGTGGCTGTCCTCGTGATAATGTTGAACATAGAACAGGAACAGGCCCTTCGGCCCACAATGTCTGTGCTGAACACAATGCCGAATTAAACTAAGTCTCTTCTGCCTGTACGTGATCCATATCCCTCTATTCCCTGCAATATTCATGTGTCTAACAGCCTCTTAAACACCTCTGTATCTGCCTCCACCACCACCCCTGGCAGCCCGTTCCAGGCACCCACCACTCCCTGTGTAAAAAAAAACTTGCCCCGTACTTCTCCTTTAAACAGCGCCCCCCCCCCACCTTTACCTTAAATGCATGTCCTCTAGTACACGACATTTCTATCCTGGGAACAAGATTCTGACTGTCTACCTATCTATGCCTCTCATAGTCTCATAAACTTCTATCAGGTCTCCCCTCAGTCCCGCTTCAGATAACTGCTCAGTTTCCAAAGAGCAGGAGAGGGAGATAAAATCGTCATCTTTTAAATAAAAGAAAATCGACCTTCTTTGACAGGGATACGCAACATAGGAGATGTTTCTTTCCAGCACACTCCAATGTCTCCCTAATGACCACAAGACTGGGGCAGTTTGGTGATCTTGTTGGTCTACCTGTGGGAAGTTTAACCTGTTTGGTTTGAGCTACTTAAACTCCAGTGGCCACCCTGTGTAACTCTGGTCACCTCTCAACTCCTTTGTCAAAGTATACGTTATCTCGCTGGTGAACCTGCAGACAAATTGCCTGTAATCAAAACACTCAGCTGGTCAGGCAGCAGCTGTGGAGAGAGAAACAGAGTTAAGGTCCTTTCATCACCTGAAACTTTAACTCTGTTTATTCCTCTTTCTCTCCACGGATACTGTCGAACTTGCAGCATTTTCTGTGAGTTTACAGGTTTTCAGTTGCCACAGTAAATGTAGCAGTAAGAGGAAAAGTCCAAGGCTTATGGGGAAATTATGTGCGGGGAGAATAAAATGGGTAAGGGTAAATTGGTCAGCTTAGAGTCAGTGGACCAAATGGCCTGCTTCCCTGCTGTATGACTGTGTGACAGCATATCAGGTAGACAGAATTTCTGCAAGTTCTGGCTTTTCAGTGAGTTAATTTGGTGGGGGCTTTTTTTGTGATCAGACAGTCAATTGGATGAAGAAAATAAAACAAACTTTACCTTCGCATTTTCTTTCAGAGTTTTAATGCTAATCATTTTCGGAGGTATCAGCAAAACACAATTCAGAAACGCTTCTTCCTTCACTTTTTTGCCTGTAAATACCTCCACTGCATATAAATACCATTCAGGCTTTGACAGTAATTTGCCTTTCTTTGGAGGTGTTAAAGTTCTCGAGGGATGAGGGATTATCAGAATTCATTTTCCAATTGATAATCAAAACTGTCTGGAATAGACTTCCGTGAGAGGAAGTTAATCCAATTTCAAATGAAGAACTGGATGATTATTCAATAGAGAATGAAGTTAGACAGAGGCGATTAAATAAAATTTGGTGAGAAGGGAAAGGGAGGGAACTAGAAGAAGTTTTCAAAAAGTTAAAGCAAACTGCCAATAATGAGTATATTTTGCAGAAGTAGGGAGTTGTAGGATTTAGACCCAGCGATGATGAAGGAACAGCGATGTCGTTCCAGGTCAGGATGTGCAGCTTGGAGGGGAACCTGCAGGCGGTGGTGTTTCCCTGCCGCCCTTGCCCTTCTTGGCGGTAGAGGTGTTGGGTTTGGGAGGAGCGGTCGGAGTAGCCCGGGTGAGTGACTGCAGTGCATGTCGTAGACGGGGAGGGAGTGTTTGGGGTGGTGGGTGGGGGTGCCAGTCGAGCAGGCTGCTTTGTCCTGGATGGTGTGGAGCATCTTGAGAGTTGTTGGAACTGCACTCACCCAGGCACGTGGAGAGTGTTCCATCCATCACACTCCCGACTTGTGCCCCGTAGGTGGTGGGCAGGCTTTGGGGTGTCAGGAGATGAGTCACTCACTGCAGGATACCCAACCTCTGACCTGCCCTTGTAGCCACAGCGATTGGTCTAGTTGAGCAATCCAATGAACATGGCCTCTACGGCAAGCAGATCCTTCAGCAGAGAGACCAACACAGTCTGACCAACCTGTATAAGTCATTAGAGCTACAGGTTGTGTTGGATCCTGTGCTCCCTCCCCCCTGCTGCACCACCTCCGTCTACAGCCCTGCTAGCTCCAGGATTTAACCTTTCATTTCAGAGTAAACAGTGATGTATTGTCATGATGGGACTTAGGACACTGTCTGTGGGGCTGCTTCTGATGAGCCAGCTCGATAACCTGTGGTTGAAATGTTAATACTTGCATTTTCCAGGTTGCAAAAGAACAGCATTGAGAACTAAATGCTATTGCTAGGGATTTTAAAATTAAAAAAGATTAATATGAAAATTAAGTAGAGAATCTCACTTATATGGAAGTAATTTTTTGGGTGTTAATATCTTCATTGAAAGGTCAAATTGTTCTGAGATTAGGGAGGTGAATTAAGGTTGCTTTGTGACTCGTTTGAATCTTGGTATTAGAGTACAACCTTGAATAAACTGCATCAACTACAGTGCCTTTGGTCAGGACTAGCTAAATAGGAAATAAGAACAGAAAATGCTGGAAACACTCATCAGGTCGGGCAGCATCTGTGGTGAGAGAAACAGAGTGAATGTTTCAGGTTGAACAGAGCAAGAGCAGGAACCTGGCTAAATTTTTGCAGGTTTATAAAACTCTGGTTAGGCCGCATCTGGAGTACTGCATTCAGTCCTGGTCGCCCTATTACAGGAAGGGCGTGGAGGCTTTGGAGAGGGTGCAGAAGAGGTTCACCAGGATGCTGCCTGGATTAGAGGGCATGTGCTGTAAGGAGAGGTTGGACAAACTCGGGCTGTTTTCTCTGGAGCGGCGGAGGCTGAGGGGAGACCTGATAGAAGTTTATACAATTATGAGAGGCACAGACAGCTGATATCTTTTTCGCAGGGTCAAAATATCTAATACTAGAGGGCATGCATTTAAGGTGAGAGAGGGAGAGTTCAAAAGGAGATGTGCGGGACAAGTTTTTTACACAGAGAGCGGTGGGTGCCTGGAATGTGCTGCCAGAGGTGGTGGGGGGAAGAGGCTTTTAGGTAGGCACATGAATATGCGGAGAATGGAGGCATATGGACCAATCACAAGAAAATCGGAGCAGAAGTAGGCCACTCAGTCCCTCAAGCCTGCCCTCACCGCTAGGATCCTGTATGTTTGAATAAGATCAGCCCTCATTCTTCTGAACTCCAAAGAATACAGACCCAATCTGTTTAGACTCTCTTGATAGGACCGATATTGTCCAGTAAATCCATAGATACCTCCTGACCTGCTGAGTTCCTCCAGCGTTTTGTATGTCGCTCCAGATTTCCAGCATCTGCAGTCTCTTGTGTCTCTGTTGTCCAGTAAATCCTTCTCTCGTCACAGAGCACGGTAGATTCACCACCCCGACCACTCTCAAACACCCACCCCCCGCGCCCGCCAAATGTCACACCATCTCCCTGCCCCACCAGTACACTCAGAAGTATCCATCCATTCCTGAGTGAACTACAAGGCTTGAGAAATGCTTCAGGATGTTACACGTGACAATGGCATGTTGGTTTTGAATTGTCAGCATCTGCTCATTTTCGAGGTTGCAAAATTACAGTATTGAGTGGCAGAAAGTAATTAGAAGGGATATAATTTAACCTGCAGTTCAGAAGAAAGTTAACACCAAATATCAAATGGAGAGTCAATTCTATTGAGGGTGTTAATACCTTCATCAAAAGGTCGAGTTGTTCAGAGAATTAGCAAGTATTGTGACATTAAGATTAGATTGCAGCCTTGAAGTAACTGTGCATCTGCTAATTTTTAGAACAAAGGGGTTAAAGTTCTTAAAGCTACTCCAGCTAGTACAAAGCTACAGGTGGGACATTCGATGATAGTGAAATGGCGGAAGGCCCTGCACTCACTCCCCAGTATGGTTCCATCCTTGGATATCTGAGATTACGTGTCTGCACCACTCTCCCTTGAGCAGAAATGCTTCACGTGGGAGGAAGCCATAACTCACACCGCAGGTCTGAGACGTACTGGCCAAGAGCTCTGCAAAAGCAGGAAGCAAAAGGACTCCTGCTCTGAAGATCCAGTGGGGAGATTAAAAAAGTGCTCTTCTCGTGTCCTTTGATGCCTTGCCCCCCTGACTTCAAGCTGAGATTCGGCAAGGGGGGGTTGGTGAAGGAAGAAGGGGTTGTGGTTAAAGGCCTCAAGGCCCAAATATCAATTCTTCTGTTGCACCTCTAAATACTTTCTCATTTCTCCTTACAACATACAAGGAAGCCATTCAGCCTGTCGAGTCTATACCAGCTCTCAGACTATCCCATCAATCCCATTCCCCTACTTAATTCCCTGTAACCCATTCTCCCCACATTCCCCATCAACTCCCCCCAGGTTCTACCCCTCACCCACACACCAGGGGCCAATTAACCCACTGACCCGCACGTCTTTGGGATGTGGGAGGAAACCGGAGCACCCCAGGGGGAGGGGGGGGTGGTGTGGTGCGGAAACTCCCCAGAGACAACTCCAGAAGTTGGGATTGAACTCGGGTTGCTGGAGCAGGGTGGCAGCAGCACTACCTGCTGCACGACTGTGCCACCCAAGTGGATTTCAGTGGTGGGAGTGAAGCACAGGGCAAGGCATTAACCGGCCCTGTCTTGAAGTTGACCATTAGCAGATGGATGTATATCGGACACCCAATGCAGTGCTGCTAGTTGGCTGTTTCCCATTTGTTCCGTGGACAACTTCCTACCCTTGCTTAACTCCCAATCATAGAACATAGAACATTAGAGCTCAGTACAGGCCCTTCGGCCCACGATGTTGTGCCGACATTTTATCCCGCTCTAAGATCTATCTAACCCTTCCCTCCCACATAGCCCTCCATTTCTCCATCATTCATGTGCCTATCCAAGAGTCTCTTAAGCGTCCCTAATGTATCTGCCCCCACCACCTCTGCTGGCAGTGCGTTCCATGCACCCACCACTCTCTGTGTAAAAAAAACTTATCACTGACTTCCTCCAATCACCTTAAAATTATGCCCCCTCGTGTTAGCCATTGTCACCCTGGGAAAAAGTCTCTGACTGTCCATTCGATCTATGCCTCTTTTCATCTTGTACACCTCTATCAAGTCACCTCTCATCCTCCTCCTCTCCAAAGAGAAAAGCCCTAGCTCACTCAACCTATCCTCATAAGACGTGCTCTCCAATCCAGGCAGCATCCTGGTAAATCTCCTCTGCACCCTCTCTAAAGTTTCCACATCCTTCCTATAATGAGGTGACCAGAACTGAACACAATACTCCAAGTGTGGTCTAACAGCAACACCACCTCGCGGCTCCTGAACTCAATACCCTGACTAATGAAGGCCAACACACCATGCACCTTCCTAACAACCCTATCGACCTGCACGGCAACCTTGAGGGATCTAAGGATGTGGACCCCAAGATCCCTCTGTTCCTCCACACTGCTAAGAGTCCTGCCATTAACCTTGTATTCTGCCTTCAAATTCGATCTCCCGAAGTGAATTACTTCACACTTCTCCAGGTTGAACTCCATCTGCCACTTCTCAGCTCAACTCTGCATTCTGTCAATATCCTGTTGTAATCTACAGCAACCTTCTACACTATCCACAACACCACCAAACTTTATATCATCATTCCCCTCAGTGTAGCACTGCATGCACAGAACAGGATTAGGTACCTACCTGCTAAATAAACCTCTCAGAACAACAAACTTAGGAGTGTAACATTTATAACTGCACCCTCTAGTGACTTGAGGGATAGTGCTGAGCTTAGACCTCAAGCAAAGTACCAGGTTGCTAAGCCTGGCCTCAGTGCCCTGTGCTAGGACCAGTTAAGTCTCACTGCCTCGCGAAAGCAGCCAGCATAATCAAAGACCCCTCCCATCTGGGACATTCTCTCTTCTCCCCACCTCCCATCTGGCAGAAGATACAAAAGCTTAAGAACACGTACCACCAGGCTCAAGGACAGCTTCTGTCCCGCTGTTATCAGACTCTTGAATGGACAGACCTCTTGTATGTTAAAGATGAGTTCTTGATCTCTCAATCTACCTCATTATGACCTCGCACCTTATTGTCTGCCTGCAGTGCACTTTCTCTGTAACTGTAACACTTCATTCTGCATTCTGTTATTGCTTTTCACTTGTACGACCTCAAAGTACTTGTTTTGAAATGATCTGTATGGATGGCTTGCAGAATTAAGATATCTTTATTAGTCACATGTACATCGAAACACACAGTGAAATGCATCTGTTGTGTAGAGTGTTCTGGGGGCAGCCCACAAGTGTCGCCACGCTTCCGGCGCCAACATAGCACGCCCACAACTTCCTAACCCGTATGTCTTTGGAATGTGGGAGGAAACCGGAGCACCCGGAGGAAACCCACGCGGACACGGGAGAACGTTACAAACTCCTTACAGACATTGAACCCGGGTCACTGGCGCTGTAATAGTGTTACGCTAACCGCTACACTACTGTGCCTGCACTCTGCTACACTCTGGCTACTTGGGCAGGGTACAGGAGCGCCAAGTGTTGTCCATGGGACACTTGCGCAGGCAGAAGCAACACTAACATGAGAGGAGGCGATTCGGCAGAGAAAGGATCAATATCCTCTGCGGGATATCCTCTCTTCAGAGCAGCAACATAAGGACTGGAATAGACCACTCGGGCCCTCGAGCTTATTCAGTAAAACCGCAGCTGATCTGATCATGTCTGTTCCCTGCGACCATCGACTCCCTGACAGATCTGGACTGAAAGATAGAGGGGAGATAGCCGGTGTAAAGAGGTGGGGGGAGGGTTGGGGCAAGAGCTGGGAGGTGATGGGTGGATCCAGGTGAGGGGGGGATAGGCAGATGGAGGAGGGGAGTGGAGACAGTGACAGAGGCTGGGAGGTGAGAGGTGGAGGTGACAGAGGGCTGCAGATGGTGGGATCTGACAGGAGGGGAAGGTGGGGCATGGAACCAAATAAGGGAGGTGGGGAGGGCAGGTGGGAACAGTGGGGGGGGGGACCCAGTGGGAGGGGTGTGTGGGTGGTGGGCGGATGGAGTGGGTGGGGAAGGGGAAGGGACAGGGTGATGGGGGCTGGGGTGGGTGTAGGAGGAACTGGGTAGATCAGGAGGAGAGAGAAAAGGGACAGAGGGGGAGCAGGTTGCCTGAAGTTGGAGAATTCACTGTTCAGACCGTCGGGGTGTAGACTCCCCAGGGGGAGTATGAGGGGCTGTTCCTCTAGTTTGCTTTCAGCCTCACCCTGGGAGTGGGGGAGGCCGAGGACAGACAGGTCGGGGTGGGAATGGGGAGGGGAGTTAAAATGGCTGCCACCGGGAGCTGCAGACGGTCACGGCGGACGGAGCGCGGGTGCTCAGCAAAGCGGTCACCCAGTCTGCATCCGGTCTCACCGACGTAGGGGAGGTCACATCGGGAGCACCGGATGCAGTACACAAGGTCGGAGGAGGTGCATGTGAGTGCCCCCGCTAACTTTCAGTCCAGATGAAGGGTCTCGGTCTGAAATGTCGACTGTCCATCCCTCCTCCACAGATGCTGCCTGACCCGCTGACTTCCTCCAGCTGTTTGTTTTTTGCTCCAGATTCCAGCATCTGCAGTCTCCTGTGTCTCCAAAACCCTGTCCACCTCAGTACCTCCACCTCTTCAGGTCTCCGGGGTGAAGAATTCCAAAAATTCACGAACCCACAAGAAATTCCTCCTCCTTTCGTAAATGGCCGACCCCTCATTCTGAAGCTGTGCTCCCCAGTCTTGGGTTCCCTCTTGAGTGAAAACATCCTCCTTGCAGTATGAGCAAAATCCAGAATATTTTGCAATGTTATATAAGCTGTTCTGCAACACTTTGTTATGAAGAGGAGCAAGTTTCTGACAGGAACCTTCACACAAGCACAAGAATAGATGGGCTCATCAAGTAGGGTAGAGTCTGCCTGTTCTGTGCAAAATCTCAAGGCTCTAATCAAAGTTGCACTTAACTGAGGGTGGTTTGAGAGGCATTATCGGTAGAAAATCCCAGTGTTTCCCTCACTCGCATTTACACAGATGCACTCGCAACTGGAGAAACCAAATCGTAACCTTGTCTGCTAAAATTACCAGACAAAAACAACATTGCATTATCAGTGCCAATCATTGACTGATAAGAGCAAGAGGATGCAGCTAATCTAGTGTTCCAGCAATGAATATTTGTCAGCCTTGGGAAAAGGAGCACTAATTCAACCCAGCAACTAGTGCCACACCACTGGGCTTCCTTTACTTTGTGAGCTTGAAGGGCTTTGGTGTCTGAAGCTCTACAAGAGTTGCTATCGGTTAATGAGTCTGGGGATCCTGTGTTGAGTGACTCACCTCCTGACACATCAAGGCCTTTCTGTCATCTATACGGCATCAAGCCAGGAGTGTGAAGGAGCACCCTCCACTTGCCTGGATGAGTGCAGATCCTGCAACACTCAGCACCGTCCAGGACAAAGCAGCCTGCTTGATTGGCACCCTGCTTACCACCCTAAACACTCCTTCCCTCCACCACTGGCACAAAGTGGCAAAACGCATTGCAGTCACTCAATGCTACTCCAACAGCACCTCCCAACCTCTGACCTCTACCCCAAGAAGGACAAGGGCTTCAGGTGCACGGGAACACCACCGCCTGCAGGTTCCCCTCCACATAACACACCATCCTAACTTGGAAATATATCACCGTTCCTTCACCGTCACTGGGTCTAACTCCTGGAACTCCCTCCCCAGCAGCACCGTGAAAGCATCTTCACCAGAGGGACTGCAGCACTTCAAGAAGGCAGCTCACCCCCACCTTCTCATGGCCAGTTAGGGATTGTCAATAAATGCTGGCCTTACACCAATGCCCACAATCTATGAGAGAATACACTAGTGCCGTGATCATTTGTTGCTGTTAGCAAATGAAATATATCCACTGAAAGATCAAATGATAAAAATCAATTGGTACCATAGACAGAATATTGACTGAGTCTTCCATATATAAGTGAGAGTTTGCCTTGGGCCTATTCCGTTGATGTTTAGCCCTGGTTTTCTTGCACATTGTATATAAAACAAAGGGTATCTTTAACATCTTCATCAGTTTAATTATCATCTAGTGCCAGGGAGGTGCGTGTGCGTGTGCGTGTGTGCATGTGTTTTCTCCACTGGTCAACCCTAAGTATGTTGTCCGTCCAGCTATTTTTTTATTGGCAAGTCTGACGCTTAAGAGAAGAGCTATTACAGGTAGAAATGACAAATACTAGAGGGCATGCATTTAAGATGAGAGGCGGAAAGTTTAAAGATGTGCAGGGCAAGTTTTTTGCACCGAGAGTGGTGGGTGCCTGGGGTGGTGGTGGAGGCAGATACAATAGAGGTGTTTAAGAGGCTTAGACAGACACATGAATGTGCAGAGAATGGAGGGAGATGGATCATGTGCAGGCAGAAGAGATTTAATTTAATTTGGCATCGTGTTCAGCACAGACATGGTGGGCCGAAGGGCCTGTTCCTGTGCTGTGCTGTTCTACGTTCTTTTTTTTAAATCTTATTTACAGCGTGGTAGCAGGCCCTTCTGGCCCAACGAGTCTGCACCGCCCATTTAAAACCCAAATTAACCTACCCGTACGTCTTTGCAATGTGGGAGGAAACCGGAGCACCCGGAGGAAACCCACGCAGACACGGGGAGAACGTACAAACTCCTTACAGACAGCGACGGGAATCGGACCCCGATCGCTGGTGCTGTAATAGCGTCGCACTAACTGCTACGCTACTGTGCCGCCTCTGTGTTCCATGTAAACCCTGCAGGACTGTCCAGGAGTCACGCAGCTTTGATGGATCACCAGGTGGTTCCTGCTTTGGGGGGAGGAAGGAGGCTGCTTGGAAATCGAGAACCACCCGATTGGGTTAGGAGTTAACTCACGTTGTACTTGGTGTCATAAGGATGGGTGTGTTCACTGGATCCATGGCAGGACCTGGGGATAAGGCAAGAGAAGGCAACTCACCGTGTAATGAAACCTCCAGGAACACATCCAGTTGTTGGCAATCCTGATCAGTGGTTGAGGGATGGGGTTGACAGCTGTTGGTGAATGCCACAAACACAGCACGGTGGCACAACTGATAGAACTGCTGCCTCACAGCTCCAGAGACCCGAGTTCGATCCTGACCTCGGGCGCTGTCTGTGTGTGTGGAGTTTGCACATTCTCCCCGTGACCTTGTGGGTGTCCTCTGGGTGCTCCAGTTTCCTCCAACATCCCAAAGACGTGCGGGTTGGTGGGTTAATTGGCCGCTGTAAATTACACCTAGCGTGTGGGTGAGGGGTAGAATCTGGGGGGAGTTAATGGGAATGTGGGGAGAATAAAATGGAGGGAGTGTAAATGGGTGGTTGATGGTCAGTACAGACTCAGTGGGCTGAAGGGCCTGTTGCTGTGCTGTATCACTCCCTGACTGTGATTTTTCTGTCAAAGAGCCAGATTAACTGACACAGCAGAGATTATCATTAAGTCTAGAGGACTCCAGCGTCCACTGTGGATGCTCATTCAATGTCCCCTCCATCCGAGGTTCAATAATGCTTGCACAATCCCCACAATGCTCCATCAGCATTCATCCAATCGCAAAACGCAGAAGGAGGCCATTTGGCCCATCATGCCTCTGATAGCTCTTTGAAAGACCCAATCCCCAAAGGGTACCATACCACCATTATCCTAAGCCCTCTAAAATATTCCCCCCGTCTCTTTCACATACCCATCCACTTCCCACCTGTTACTTCAGGAGAAATTTGAATTGAGTTTTCTGCCTTTGATTTCTGACAGTGAAAGTCCACGACAAAGAAAGATGATGTGCTGTGCCAGGAACTTGGGAAGCTCCTCTCTTTGTCGTTTGGAAAAGCCAGTCTTATGCTGCCTAAACGCACCTCCTTCCCCACCCCCACATGATGAACTCCATGTACACCACCACTAACCTGTTGAAGCTTGAACAGAATGCCTCAAGGAGAGACAAACCCATATTTATTGTTACTCTGCATGAGCTCCATTTTGGGAGCCTGTTAATACAATCTTCCCAGCTGTCTGGCGTTCTATGAATGAGTGGCACACGATAATGTGCAATTAAGCCTGACCCATGAACTTTGAACTTCCAAGAACTCCCCTGAACCAAGAGTTCGCCGCATTGGTCTCTGCCACATGGGAGCGATAAGAAGTTTCTTTTTGTTGTTTTATTTCTAAATTTCCAACGGAGAGCAGCCAAGCCAAATCCTGCCCTTGCTCACCGCCTGCCTTTCTCTTATTTTTCATCTGACCAGGTTGTATGGTCACCAACCACGACCTTGTGACACCAGCAATGCAACTTATAGAGTCATACAGCTATACAGCAGGAAAGAGGCCCTTCGGCCCAACTGGTCCATGCTGACCAAATTGTCCTAACTGAGCTAGTCCCATTTCCCTCCATTTGGCCCATATCCTTTCCTATCCATGTACCTGCCCAAATATCTTTCAAATGTTGTAATTGTACCTGCCTCAACTACTTTGTTCCATATACCCACCACCCTCAGTGTGAAAAAGTTGCCCCTCAGGTCCCTTTTTAAATCTTACCCCTCTCACCTTAAACCTGTGCCCTCTGGTTTTGGACTACCCTACCCTGGGGAAAAGACTGTTTTTCTTCACCCTATCTATGCCCCTCATGATTTTATACACCTCTATAAGGTCACCCCTCCTACACTCCAGGGAAAACAGTCCCAGCCTATCCAGTTTCTCCTTATAACTCAAACCCTCCAGACCTGGTAACATGCTCGTAAATCTTTTCTGCGCCCTCTCCAGTTTGATGAGATCCTTCCGATAGCAGGGCGACCAGAACTGTACGCAGTACTCCAAATGTGGCCTTACCAACAACTTGTACAGCTGTAACATGACGTCCCAACTCCTGTATTCAGTGCTGTGACTGATGAATGCTCCCCACACCCCGCCAAGACACTCGTGTTATTGGTCGCCCAGCCCGTCAATTGCTGTGCACGGCCACTTGATTGGTTGACTCTCCTATTACCCAATTGCCTTCTTTTCCCACCTCCCTTCCCACCCCATTACCTAATAAATACAAGACAAAAGCATTCAAAGAAAACCTTTTAAAAATCTTTTCTTTAACAGCACTGTGGAGATTGCTGGCGCAAGTGTCCAGGAGATTAAGCCTTAATTCCTGGGACCTCCTTGCACCCTAGCCACAGGGGTACTGATGCCAACTGAGCCATCCACTGCTACCCTAGTTGGTACTGGTTGGTCCACATAGTTAGGAGGTTGGAACCAAGACCTCCCTGAACCAGCCACCACGTTTAACCATTGAGCAAATGTGAACTTGTCTCATTCATAACCTTGCGTATTAACAAAAGGATGAGCGTGTGTGAAAAGCAGTCATGTGCAGAGGTTTTGACCATGGCACCAATCGGGAAGGAGATGAGCATGATCAATTTTAAATGGGCACTGCAGTGGAGTGAAAACCTGTCATGCATGCACCCATGTGCTTGCATGACACAGAGAGATACAGCACGGAGACAGGCCCTTCAGCCCACTGAGTCCGTGCCGACCGTCGACCACCCACTGGCAGCAATCCCATGAGTTGTATTCTCCCCATATTCCCATCAATTCCCCCCCTCTCCAGATTCTACCCCTCACCCACGCACTGGGGGCAATTTACAGCAGCCAATTAACCTACCAACCCACGTGTCTTTAGAATGTGAGAGCGCCCGGGGGAAACCCACACGGTCACAGGGAGAACGTGCAAACTCCACACGGACAGCACTGGAGGTCGGGATCGAACCCGGGTCTCTGGAGCTGTGAGGCGGCGGCTCTACCCGCTGCGCCACTGTGTTGCCCGCTGTCTGCATTTGTTATGTGTCTTCTTGTGTGCGTGTGTGTGTGTGTGTGTGTGTGTGTGTGTACACGCATGCGTGTCATAGAAAGCCACAGAGTTATACAGTATGGAAACAGGCCTTTTGGCCCAACTCGTCCGTGCCAACCAAGTTGAGCCAGTCCCATTTCCCCGTGTTTGGCCCATTTCCCTCTGAAACTTTCTTATCCACGTATCCGTCCAGATGTCTTTTAAGTGTTGTAATTGTGTGCGTGCGCATGAGTGCAGGTGTGTGTGTGTGTGTGTGTGTGTGTGTGTGTGTGTGTGTGTGTGTGTGTGTGTGTGTGTGTGTGTGGATATAGCACAGTTGTGATGTGCTTGGGGCTTTTAATAAGAATTCAAAGCCCCCAGTGCAGCTCATCACCAAGGTCAAAAAGGATAAGAGAGAAGATGGTGTGAATTGCAGAATAATGATTAGGTGGCACTGGCCTTCATTTTAAAAGCTTACAGATTACACATCTGCTACATTACCATGATCGACCTTCGTAAATTGCTTGCAGACTAGTGCTGAAATTTGATCACCCTGCACTCTGTTGCAAAGAGCAAGTGTTCCTATGTGCTGCACCATTAAATGTTCCTGTCCTAAGCAGCTGCAGCCATAGTTCAATCCAGAATATCTTTCATCTCTTCCTTATGAAGGTTGTGGGATGATTCAAACATTTGAAGTACTCGATAAGGTAGATAAAAAGAAAGTCTTTTCTCTGAAGGGGTCTAGAACGAATGGGTACAAACTTAAAATTAGAGCTAAGTCATTCAGGGACGATGCTAGATGGTGCAAATCTGGATTTTTCTTCCTGCAAAAGGCAGTGTGAATACTGGGGGAGAAGTAGAGCTTTGAAGATTGAGATTAGTCAACGATTGTTAAACTAAAGGCTCTGGTACATACTACAACATCGGAAAATAGTTCCCCACTTAACAGAAAGGTAAGGGATTGAAATAAGGGATTGACTGTACACTTTTGAAATGGTACCAGATAACATGTTTTGTAAAATGCAATGCTACAAATCCAAAACCCCGCTGTTAATTTTGCAAGGAACCATGACTTTGCTCGTTAATGTCTAGGTTTGTACGGAGCGATGTCAATTATTCCCTGAAAGCAGTTCGCTAATGTGCAGAGATTGGACACTGAACTTGAAAGTTATTCATCCAAGATTTTGAATCTTAATGCTTATTGTCAAGGTTGCCTTAAAGGGGACTATTTAGACTGACCCACTGCATGGAATAACCAGAATCGCTTACACACAGAGCTCACTGTACACAAAATAAACTTAGAATATTTTGGAGATCCTCGGCAGGTCAGGCGGCATCTGTGGAGAGGCAAACAGGGGTTAATGCTTCAGGTGGAAGACTGCGCTTTGCAACCTCAGGTTCCGCAACTAAGGTAAAAGAAAACATTAGCACTGTTAGTGGATAAAGAGAGACACGAGGCTGCACACGCTGGCTTCAGGAGCAAAAAGCTAACTGCTGGAGGAACCCATCGGGTTGAAGGCTGGTGCAGGACCTCGACCCGAGACGTCAGTGGTTCCTTCCCCCCTCCCCACGGATGCTGCTTGACCGGCTGCTTGTTTTTTTGCTGTTAGTGGATGACCCAAGTGTGAAAAGGATTTGTAACCTGGTGACAATTGGGAAGTTCATCAAGTACAGGCTTTGCTTATTTGTAATATTTAATAGGCCAGATCTTGCTGGCACTTCCAATGGTTCCAATCGGAACTTCCCAGTATTTAGCTATTGAAACTGTGGTGGCTCCCACACTCCATGCCTGTCCTGTGAGACAAAGGGGCCCGGGATTAGTGACAGACTCGGGAAGGCCGAACCTGCCAGTTCACTCAGCCACATGGGGTGCAGTGGTGGGAGCCACCGTTCCATCTTCAAATTGAAACGTCAGCTGTTTCTCTCTCCACAGATGCTGCCTGACCTGCTGAATGTTCCCAGCAATTTTCTGTTTTTACTTCAGATTTCCAGCATCTGCGGTTTTTCAGTTTTCAAGGGACACTGTTGTGTTTAAAGAGAGGGATTTCGCAGAGAGCAAGATGCATTGTCTTGCTGTCTCAGAATAGTAACCTAAGCTGTGGAAATTTATCAGCCTAGACTTTGCAGTGAGAGGCAAAACCAGCCACAAAGATCCAGCAGTCCCGAAGGCACCATTGTCAGGCATCAGTGCTGTGATACCATTGGGCAGGCGGAGAGCCAATCACATTGTTCTCAAGGGCAGCAAATCAGGAAGGTAAAAGTATAATTTTAGAAAAAGAATTTTTAATACCTTACACAGTAAAAACTGTGTGAGATGATGGCAGAAGCTGAGATATCGTAAACTTTCAAAAAGCTTAAAAATAATCGGTAGCTGGTTTATTATAGTCACATGCACTGAGATACAGTGAAAAGGTTTTGTTTGCAGGCCATCCAGATATATCATTCTGTGCATAAGTACATCGAGGTAGTAAAAAGGAAAACAATGCAGAATATAGTGTTATAGTTACAGAGAAAGTGCAGTGCAGGCAGACAGATAAAATGAAGGGGCCATGACAAGGTAGATTGGGAGATCAGTTTATTGCGTGAGAGGTCCGTTCAATAGTCTTACAACAGCGGGACAGAAGCTGTCCCTGAGCCTGGTGGTACGTGCTCTTAAGCTTTTGTATCTTCTGCCCGATGGAAGGGGGGAGAACAGAGAACAACCAGGGTGGGTTTATTTGAAATTACATTATATATTTTGAAATCTTTCTATGGGAGAATTATAATATACAGATATAGATTTACAAGCAGATAGAAAATTGATATTTTAGGGACAGATAATTTGCTGAGTCAGTAATTATGACTTAGTAAGCTTTTCAAAACTCACCTGCACCACACCTTGGGGATATTTTACAGTGAGGGGAGGATGTAAATGCCGATGTTTGCCTCGATTCACTGACTTCCCATGATTGTGCTGCAGAGAGCTGCAGGAACAGCACATCTGCAGAGAACCAGGGATCTTACCAACAGCATCTTCAAGATTTCTGTGTCTGACTTCGCACGCACAGAAATCCTGAAGTCTCTGCCAGTTTCATGGTGTCATTACGGCCACAGAATCCAGGCCACTGAACAGGTGAAGGGCACAGATGAACCAGAAGCTCACCGTGAACTCCGCTGTTCAGTTCACGTTGCCTCTCTGTCAGCTGAGTGAACCTTACCCCTCGTCTCGCAGTGGGGCGTCAGTTGTGAATTTGGAATCCATGTCTCCCCTCAGCTTCAATGGGAGGTGGTACTCTCGTCACCAATGAAAAGATAGTCTCTGTTGTAATGTAGGAAATGCAGCAGTCAATTTGTGTGCAGCAAGCTCTGTGATGAATCCATTTTAATGCTGATTGAAGATTCACTATTAACTAGGGCAACTCCCCCAACTACCTGCAAAATAATGCTGTGGTTTTGCATCTAGCTGAGAGGGCAGGTAGGACCTTAGTTTAACATCCGTTCAGCATCTGCCACAGTGCATAAACCACTCCCTCACTTGAGTGACAGCTTGCAGCATGTGGCCAGGTCACTGGAATGGGGCTTAAATCCACAACCTCCCGGCTTAGATGCAAGGGTGCGCCCACAATTGACACTTGCATTCCAGATTGCAATTCTGCAACCATGCATCAGGCATTGAGGCAGGACTCTTGCTGCTCATTATTAATGCGGCCTCTGATTCATAGGAATGGCACAGCTGGTCACCGGATCTCGTGTCGGAGTGCCTTTCAGCTATTAGGCTTGTGTTGAAGGTCTCAGTGCGATGAGTGTTGGGTGTAATATCCCTTTAACAAACTGGAATGTGTATTTGAGGTTGTGGTAAAGACTAATGGCACCATTGCAAAACTCAGCAGAGTCAGAAGGCATAGACACAGAAGATACAAAAGCCTGAAAGCACGTACCGCCAGGCTCAAGGACAGTTTCTATCCCACTGTTATAAAACTATTGAACGGTCCCCTAGTACGATAAGATGGACTCTTGACCCAACAATCTACCTCGTCGTGGCCCTCGCACCTTATTGTCTACCTGCACTGCACTCTCTCTGTAACTGTAACACTTTATTCTGCATTCTGTTATTGCGTTTCCCTTGTACAACCTCGATGTACTGACGTGATGAAATGATCTGTATGGATGGCATGCAAAACAAAGTTTTTCACTGTACTTCGGTAGGGTCTTTCAAGAGACTGTTAGATAGGTACATGGAACTGAGTAAAATAGAGGGCTATGGGTAAGCCTAGTAATTTCTAGGGTAGGGACATGTTCGGCACAGCTTTGTGGGCCGAAGGGCCTGAATTGTGCTGTAATTGTACTATGTTCTATGTGACAATAATAAACCAATTTACCACAGGTCTGTGCCAACCATCAAGTACCCACTTTCACTAATCCTACACTAATCCCATTTTATTCTCCCTCCATTCCCTTCAACTTCCCTGGATTCTATCCCTCACCTACACACTAGAGGCGATTTACAGCAATTATCCTGCCAACCCCTTTGACCCTCACCAATTTTTACAGATGCACCATAGAAAGCATCCTATCCCAATGCATCAAGGCTTGGTACGGCAACTGCTCTGCCCAGGACCGCAAGAAACTGCAGAGAGTTGTGGACACAGCCCAGTCCATCACTCAAACCAGCCTCCCCTCCGTTGACTCTGTCTACACTTCCCGCTGCCTCAGTAAAGCAGAAAGGATGGAAGCTGTCCTTGGACCTGGTGGTACGTGTTCTCAGGCCTTTGATTATAAGACCCCTCCTACCCCAGACATTCTCTCTTCTCTCCTCTCCCATCGGGCAGAAGATACAAAGGCCTGAGAACACGTACCACCAGGCTCAAGGACAGCTTCTATCCCGCTGTTATCAGACTCTTGAACGGACCACTTATACGATAAAAATGAACTCTTGACCTCACAATCTACCACATCATGGCCCTTGCACCTTATGATCTACCTGAACTTCATTTTCTCTGTAACTGTAACGTGATATTCTGCATTCTGTTATTGGTCTTCCCTTGTTCTACCTGAATTTTACTTATGTACGGAATGATCTGTCCGGATGACATGCAGACAAAAGCTTTTCACTGTATCTCGGTACATGCGACAATAATAAACCAATTACCAACATGCACATCTTTGGGATGTGGGAGGAAACTGGAGCACCCAGGGGAATCCCATGCGGTCACAGGGAGAACTTGCAACCACACAGACAGGTCGCTGGAGCTGTGGGGTAGCGGCTCTACCAGCTGCAAGTGGGAATACAGCTACCTTGCAACTCTCAAAAGCAGTCCTGTGAAAGAATGGTATCTCCAGAGACCGCAGAGACATTATATAGAATTCTGTGTGTCACAGATTCAAAACATCCCAGGCATGAAGGTCTATTGGGTTAGTTTTATACCCAATAGATGGTGTGGAGGGCTCCTCAAAAGAAGCAGATAAGCAGATAAGCAGGAACTGTTTGGAAACAAGAAGAGTGGCTTATTAAGGTTCTGGCATCCCTTTTAAAGTACCCACTCCCTGTCCCATTGTTGGAGAGGCTGACACTGAATGGTGCTAAATGAGCTGTCTACGTGGATGCTTTGTACGGTTTAGTAACAGACATAGAGCGCACGGACAAAACCTTTTTGTGATCACTCTGCTGTAAAAAGCTGAGAATAATTACACTGCACAAAAAACCAACCACAACTTAAGTGTCAAAGGTCAGCACAGACAAAAAGCAGGCCTTAGGCTTTGTGTGACCCCAGCGCAGAAATAGGAAGCAGTCAGTGACCTTTGCTGTTTGTTTAACACAGGTCTGGTAACTGGTACAGCTGAAGTCTTTTAATTGGCTACTCCAGTAGAAGAAGAATTGTCCAATTAAAGGGACACCGAATTCACAAGGCATGTTTGGAAAACCTTTTTAAAATAAAAAGAGTTGTCAGGAAGGGCTTTTAGAGTAAAATATCTTTTCCTAATTCTTTTCTTGTGAAGGCATTTCCCTTTTATTTGAGATATTGGTCCTGAATTAAATGTTGTACTTAACTTTGAGAATTAATTGGTGTCTGAGCACAAGTCACCCAGAAGGGAATTTGCCAATCATTACTAAGTTGCAGAATACGGAAACCAAAAGATGCACCACCTCCCCACCCCCAATCTAATCTGCAAGAAACCAACATTGACCTCAAGAACTCATTTGTGTGGGAATTGTGTTCTTCCCCAGGAACTAAATATGCCAATGAAAGATCAAGTGTAAGCACAAAAATACCACACCAACCTTCATTTATTAACCCACTCTCAAGCATACACTTAAAAAAACTTATAGTAAATTGAGCTTCTGATATACCAAAGGGTTTTCACAGGAGAAATTGATGAGCCAATTTAGTGGGCAATTAAATGTTTAGTCAAAGACATGTGTTTGAGGGAGGGCAATTAAGAGAGAGCGGTGTCTAAGGAGGGAGCTCCAGAGCTTGGGGCCTTGGCAGCTGAAGGCAGGGCTGCCAGTGGTGGGGGTAATTGAACTCAAAGGTGAATTAAGAGCCATGATTGGAGGATTACAGGTGGGCTGTCTGACTTGAGGAGGTCACGGAGGGGAGGGGCTTGAATACAAGTGCGAGGTTTTTCATTATCAGGGCCGGTGGTGTTGCAGTGTACTTGTGAAACAAGTTGGAGTGTTTGAAGTAAGGCTGGTTACAGTGGTGGAAAGTTCGATGACTAAATCATTGCTGTAAGTTAAGGCATCCTCCTTGTTTTCCTTTTGAGGAGCTGACACATCACTATTTCTGTCAGTAGGCCGCTGGGAATCCTTTTGCCGCTTGTAGCTCACTCTCCCCTGCAGCTTGGTGCGGCTGTGGCCCGTGCATCCCTGTGCAGTTTACTTCCCCCCCCCCCCCCCCCCCATGAGACGGGAGGTGGCCTCTGTCCATTCTTCTTCTCCAACCACCCCCTCCGCCCCACCGACCAACCCCCCCCCCCCCCCCAGCATTAGTTCCATCTAATTCACAGCAGAGTCCATCACGAACAACCCATTGGGGCAATGTTTGAGCTGTGCTTTGGTGAAACCCAACGGGCCTGAGCATCACCTTCACACCACCCACCCTCACAAGTCATCATCTGGTGACTGATCACTGAGTCTCCTGGGGAAGGTGAGTAACCTACAGGTTTTATACCTACCTGACAATAAACTTGGGATTAAGAAGCTGAAGTACATGCGGCAGAGGTTTGATCCGTGACATAACCCCAGTGTTCAAATACCCAACAGTTCTGTTTCCTCAAAGTCAACGTCAAATTTATTGTCAGATGTGTGCACAGGGGCAATGAAAAACTTACTTGCAGCAGCATCACAGGCACATAGCATTAGAGGTGCAACGTTCACAAGAAAAACATAAATTAATAAATTATACACAATTTTTACAAGAAAGAACACAATTAGAATGAAAAAACACTCCATTGTAGTGCAAAGTGGTCATAGTGTTGCTCTACTGAGGTAGTGATTAGGGTTGTGCAGGTTGGTTCAAGAACCGAATGGTTGAAGGGAAGTAGCTGTTCCTGAACCTGGTGGTGTGGGACTTCAGGCTTCTGTACCTCCTGCCCGATGGTAGCTGTGAGAAGATGGCACGGCCCGGATGGTGGGGATCTTTGATGATGGATGTTGCCTTCTTGAGACAGCGCCTCCTGTTGACACTACTGATGGTGGGGAGGGATGTGCCCGTGATGTATTAGGCTGAGTCCACTGCTCTCTGCAGCTTCTTGCATTCCTGCACATTCGAATTGCCGTACCAGACCGTGATGCAACAGTATTTTGTACCCAATGTCCTGTCTCATCGCTATTACATACCTGCCTCTCTGTACCAGTCAGTCTTCCTTGGGCTAAACACTGAGACCTTCAGATATCTTTTGTGCGGTTAAAACAGCTGCAGAGTATTCTGATTGCCTGTGTAAATTCCATTGACTTTTTTTCCATTGATGTTGATCTGAATATTTCAGTGGATGCTGAATGGCTTTATTGGGGTGGGTTGACTGGAGGGGATTCTGGAGCGGAAGGATGTGTCACATTGGCACCAGGATGGTGCCTGAACCAACCATGAATTACAATGGGCATTGTGTGCTGCACTGGGAAATCCGCCTGCCAGTTTGGCTTCTATAACATTGGCATACACATGCTGAAGAAACACAGTGCTAAAGTTGGATCTCAAGCTTTCCTGGTGGTTAGGTCTTGCCCTGTAATATTCATCCTGTCTCATCTTAACTAAGGCACGTTAGTGTTGATGGGAATATTACAGCGGTGGGTAAACTGTCTTAAGTACCGAAGACTTGTCAACCTCTGACATCAGGTAAACAGGTTGGCACGAAGGTTTTGATGCCCCTTGAGCCAACGATGCCAGAGTGCCTGTTTCCTGCTGTTTGTTCAAAGGACTGGCAGTGTCGTAGAGCCATGCAGCACAGTAGAGGTCCTTCGCCCCAGCTAGTCAGTCCTAGTCATCAGATACCTATCTACAATAACCCCATTTTCTAGCACTTGGCCCACAGCCTTCTCTGCCGTGGCAATTCAAGTGCTCATCTAGATACTTCTTAAATACTGTGAGAGTCTCTACCTCCACTAACCCCTCAGGCAGTGTGTTCCAGGCTCCAACCCCCCACCTCTGAGTGGAAAAAATTCTTTATCATACCCCTTCTAAACCTCCTACCCTTCCACCTATGGTTATAGGCACCTCTACTATGGAGAAAAGTTTCCCATTATATACCCTATATATGCCCCTCATAGTTTTGTACACCTCTATCAGCTCCCCCTTAGCCCCGTCCACTCCAAGGAAAACAACCCCAGCCTCTCCAGTCTCTCCTCATAACTGAAACGCTCCATCCCAGGCAACGTCCTGGGGAATCTCCTCTGCACCCTCTCCGGTGCAGTGACATCCTTGTGTGATGACCAGAACTGCACACAGCACTCCATCTGTGGCCCGACTAATGGTTCATACGGCTACATATGTCCTGTGCATTCCCAATATATTCTGTGAGCCTTTCCCTGACCCATTGTATCCGTGCAATGGTAATTCTTATCGGCTTCAACTGAGTTCTAAGGATGAGCAGTTGTGTAGTGGTTAAGTTACTGGAGTAACAAAGGGTGGTGGTGGAGGCAGACACGATAGAGGCGTTTAAGAGGCATTTAGACACATGAACACGAAGGGAATGGAAGGATATAGATCATGTGCAGACAGTTCGGCATCATGTCTAGCACAGACATTGGGGGCCGAAGGGCCTGTTCCTGTGCTGTACTGTTCCATGTTCTGGCGTGTTGATCCAGAGACATGGGTCCAATTCCCATCGTAGCAGCTGGGGACTTAAGTTCAAGTAATTGAATAAATCTGGTATAAACCTAAGTCTCAGAAACAGGGAAACTACTGGAATATTGTAAGAAACCTCTTATTTCTGAAATCTCTTGTCTTTTCCCAGTCTACACTCTAGATTCACCAATGTGGGTGACACTAAACTACTTCCTCACTTCAAGGGGAGCTGGGAATGAAAAATAAGGCCTGGCATTTCCCCATCCCACAAGAAAATAATTCCAAGTTAAACGAATTGCCCATAGCCCTCCCTGGATCTGGGAGGCCATACTCTGTGACTTTATGTGAATGGGGCCTGAACTGGGTTGGGGCCTGAACTGTGTCCGAGGGCTCTGATTGGGCAGGGGATTGGCACTGGTTACCGTGGGAGCTTGTGTTATTCAGCAGAGGAAAAGAAAAGAGGGACATGGCAGCGAGGAGAAAGGCGCCATTCTGACGTTTTACGTGAGCATTGTGAAGTGGGAGTGTAGAATTTCATTCCTAATTATATCCTCCCTCAAGGTGGGTCTGTTTTCTTTGGCATTTCGGAGAATGAGGGGAGGTTTTATTCAAACATATAAGATCTAAGAGGGCTTGACAAGGTAGATTTTGAGGTGTAGAGACATGGAGACACAAGAAACTTCAGATGCTGGAATCTGAAGCAACACACAAGATGCTGGAGGAATTCAGTGGGTCGGATAGCATGGAGTAATACGGCATGGAAACAGGCCCTTCGGCCTAACTGGTCCATGCCAACCAAGATGCTCATCTGAGCTAGTCCCATTTGCCCGCGTTTGGCCCATATCAGATAAGATGAGATTTTTTTTTTTAGTCACATGTATATCGAAACACACAGTGAAATGCATCTTTTGCGTAGAGTGTTCTGGGGGCAGCCCACAAGTGTCGCCACGCTTCTGGCGCCAACATAGCGTGCCCACAACTTCCTAACCCGTACGTCTTTGGAATGTGGGAGGAAACCGGAGCACCCGGAGGAAACCCACGCAGACACGGGGAGAACATACAAACTCCTTACAGACAGTGGCCGGAATTGAACCCGGGTTGCTGGCGCTGTAATAGCGTTACACTAACCGCTACTGTACCTGTCCAAATGTCTTTTAAAAGTTGTTAATGTTCCTGTCTCAACCACTTCCTCTGGCAGCTCATTTCCATATACTGACCACCCTCTGTGTGGGAAAAAAAAGTTGCCCCTCGCGTTCCTATTAAATCTTTCTCCTCTCACCTTAAACCTCTAGTTCTTGATTCCCCAACCCTGGGGAAAAAGACTGAGTGCATCTGTGTATGGAAATGGACAGTCGACATTTTGGGTCGAGACCCTTCGTCTCGACCCGAAACGTCGACTGTCCATCTCCCTCCACAGATGCTGCCTGACGTGCTGAGTTCCCCCAGTAGTTTGTTAGATGCTGAGATGTTTCCATTAGTGGAAGAGTCTCGAACCAGGGGACATAGCGACAAGATAAGGAAGCAGCCATTTTAAAACTGAAGTGCATAAAAATTTCTCACAGAGGATGATAAATCTTTGGAATTTTTTACCCCAGAGGCTGGATCGCCGGAGATATTCAAAGAAGAGGTAGATAAATATTTTGAAAGATCAGGGGATTAAGGGTTATGGGGAACTGTCACAGAAAGAAATTGAGGCCAGCATAGATTAGCCATGATCATATTGAATGACAGGGCAGTCCGAAGGGGCCGAGTGGCCTACTCCTACTCTGTGTTTGCTCACGAAAGCGCCCTGTAGGTTTGTCGAACTGACTTGTGTGAGGAATGTGTCAGGTTTTCATATGGTCAGTAAGAATTATTTAAATAGGAACCAGAAGGCAATGAGGAAACTCCATTTGCCGATCGCTGGCTTGCACTGAGCGCAGCCGGGAGCGGGGAGCACGGCGAGTGATTACGCCAACAAGGAGCCCGCGCTCGTCAGCCAAGGGCACGCTAGCACCCAGCCTGGATTTCTGCTGCGAACCGCACCCTCGTTTACATTGGGTTTTAAAGCAGGTCGGGAGGTGGAGGTGTTGCACAGCCCAGCACAACCATCTCCCCAGGAGCTCACCCTTGGTTGGAGGGAAGGCGGCAGAGAGGCAGTTTTGGTGAGTGTTTGCCCAGTGTGCAGCAAGGCTTGGCGGGAGAAACATAGAACAGTACAGAGCAGGAACAGGCCCTTCGGCCCACCATGTTGTCCCAGATTAATTAAGCTAATGACTAACCCCTTCTGACTGCACGTGGTCCATATCCCTCCATTTTCATGAGCCTCTCAAACACCTCTATAGTATCTGCAAACTTTTTTTTATCAGAGGGCATCAGAGAAAAGCCTCTCCTGCCCGCCACCACCCACCCCCCCACCAACTCAACCCATCGACCATCCTGAGCTCTGCCGCACACGGAATCCACCCCCCCCCCCATTCAGAAGCGCTCATTGGCCCCCAAAGTCAGCACTTGCTGAGAATTAAAAGGAAGGTTGGCGTATCCACCGTGTCTCAGAGCAGATCACAAAGCGGCAGTCAGGCTGCTGTTTGAAGTCCGGCTACGGTTGTAACGCAGGAGAGGTGGCAGCCAATTTGCGCACAGCAAGATCCCACTGTTTTGTCCTCGTGGCGCTGGTGGAGGGATCAATGCTCTGGGCAAAGCTCCTGCCATGGTTGCCTTTGCAAAGCGCCGCAGGTTGGTTTTCGTCCCTCTGAGGGGTTTCAGTGGGTGGGGGCCTTGGTTTGTCACACAGGTCGTTGCTGACAGAGCAGCACTCTGGCAGTGGTGCAGTGGGAGTGCCAGTCCAAAGTCAGGGGATCTGGCCTCAGCAACACTGGCAACATTTGGTCAGCACCAGCCACTAACTCTGTGCAAGTGGTGGTAACCCTTAAAGGACACGTCCCTTCCCCGCGACGCACACAGTCCCTCGGTTGAGGGGGTAGACAACAGACAGAAGGTATTCCCTCTGGAGGGGATCCCAGAACAACCTTAAAGTTGGCCAGACCTTGAGGGAAGTGGTCACCTCTTTACCCCCACCAACGATGTTCAGTTGGAAATAAAAACAAAAAATGCTGGAAACACTCGGCAGGTCAGGCAGCGTCTGTGGAGAGAGAAACAGAGTGAATGTTTCAGCTCCAACAGGTCAGAGACAGTTCTGTGGAAGGGTCTCGGACCTGAAACATTAACTGTTTCTCTCTCTGCAGATGCTGCCTGACCCGTTGAGTATTCCCAGCATTTTCTGTTTTTATTTCAGATTTCCAGCATTAGTAGACCTGCTGCCTCCCAGCTCCAGAGACCCGGGTTCGATCCCGACCTCGGGCGCTGTCTGTGTGTGGAGGTTGCACGTTCTCCCTGTGTGACCGCATGGGTTTCCCCCGGGTGCTCCAGTTTCCTCCCACATCCCAATGACGTGCGGGTCGGTGGGTTAATTGGCCACTGTGAATTGCCCCTAGTGTGTGGGTGAGGGGTAGAATATGGGGGGAGTTGATGGGAGTGCGGGGAGAGTAAAATGGAATTAGTGTAAATGAATGATTGTCATGGACTCGGTGGGCCGAAGGGCCTGTTTCTGTGCTGTACAACTATAACTCTGTGACTCCAGGTTCAGCGGAATTGGAATTGGTTTATTATTGTCACATGTACCAAGATACAGTGAAAAGCTTTTGTTTGCGTGCCATCCAGACAGATCATTCCATACATAAGTACATCAAGGTAGTACAAAAGAAAACAGAATGCATAATATAGTGTTACAGTTACAGAGCAAGTGTAGTGCAGGCAGACAATAAGGTGCAAGGGCCACGACGAGGTACATAGAACAGTACAGCACAGGAACAGGCCCTTCAGCCCACAACGTCTGTGCCGAACATCATGCCAAATTAAACTAATCCCATCTGTCTGCACATGATCCATATCCCTCCAAGTCTATGTGCCTCTCTAAAAGCTTCTTAAAGGCCGCTGTTGTATCTGCCTCCAACACCACCCCTGACAGCGTATTCCAGGCAAAAAAAACCTGTCCCGCACATCTCCTTTGAACTTTCCACCTCTCACCTTAAAGCTATGCCCTCTAGTATTTAACATTCCTACAGATCGGGAGATCAGGAGTTCATCTTTTAGCATATGAGAGGTCCATTCAAGAGTCTCTTAACAGCGGGATAGAAGCAGTCCTTGAGCCCAGTGGTACGTGCCTTCAAGCTGTTGTATCTTCTGCCCGACGGGAGGGGGGAAAAGAAAGTCGGAAGGGGCCAAAATAGTGAGGGAAAGGATTGAGGAATTCAGGGACAATAAGATCTCCCAACAGGGAGGGGAAAGACAAATGCAAAGCGGTCTGGAATTCGAAGAGGTGAGAAGCAGAGGGTTGGTTGAGCTGATCTGTAAATCTGAATCTGGCCTTTGATGTAGAAAGGAGTGGAAGTCCTGGGAACACAAATATAGACGTTCCGAGGCTGAGAGGAGCTTTGGAAAAGGAAATCCTTCAATCCCTCTGTTGTGTTAAGCTTCTGTTTTGGGTGATGGGCTTGGCCATTCAGCTTTGAGACATCCCAGAGCCACCTACAACCAATGACTTGTTTTCAAGGCTCGAAGCTTTGAAATTAGGAAACATGATGGGAGGGGAAAACAAGCAGAACATAACATGAAACACTTGGCCGCCTTCTCCACTCCACCCAGTCAGAACACAAGAGGCGGTCATCTGTTCCGTGAAGCTTCAATGCCTCGGTTGTGTTAAGAAGGGCCTGAGATCAGGAATATTACTTTAATACCGGACTTCAACCAATTAACAGAGGACATAGGTTTCGGGTAAGGGGGAAGAGATTCAGAGGGGATCTGAGGATGGATTTTTTCACCCGGAAGGTGATTGGAATCTGGGACACACTGCCTGAGGGAGCGGTGGAGGCAGAGACTCTCACAACATTTGAGAAGTATCTGGACAAGCACTGGAAACAGCAAGGCAGAGTAGGCTGCAGAGCAAGTGCTAGTAAATGGGATCAGTGTGGATGGTCAGCATAGACGTGGTGGGCCGAAGGGCCTGTTTCTGTGACGTATGACTCCACGAACCTAATATATACTGGGAAATCCCAAATGGTTCAATCAGTGATCGTATCAATGGCACGGGGGTAAAAAGCACCTAGGTAACATGCAGGAACTGGGAATAGTCATATCCCTGTGGAATATCAACCACACTCTGACCAATCAACATGCTTCTGTTACACTGAAGAAAGGGATCCCAACTCCTGACTATAAAGGGGCTCAGTTCGATGCAAGGAGGGGAGAGGCAAAGGAAATGGATTGGAACGCTTCTCAGCATTTTAGGAGATAAATGGAACACAGGAAATTAGGAGCAGGAGTAGGCCACTCGGCTCCTCAAACCTGCCCCGCCATTCAATACGATCATGACTGATCTGCCCCAGGCCTCATCTCTTCTGTGCCAGTTCCCCATCGCCCTCAATTCCCCGATCTTTCAAAAATGTATCTACCTCCTCCAAGTAACCCCTGTGATCCAGCCTCTGCAACGCGCCAGGGTGGAGAATTCCAGAGGTTCACCGCCCTCTGCGAGAGGCAAGAACACCTTAAAACATGGAACACCTTTATAGGGACAGGCACGTAACCAAGACGAACGAACTCAGGCAAAACGAGCGTGGCAGTCAATGGGTGAAGGAGACTGGAATGAATAGGGATGGCAGAGAAATGTGTTAAAGGGTGGTGAGTAACCTAAAGATAAAGCATTGCAGTTCAATACAGTGAGTGGAGGTGTCAGGAAAGAAAAGAGGGAGTGAAGAGGCAGGAATGGAATTGAAACGGAGGGTCAGCAAGCGATAGTAAATATCCTGGCTGACTGCTTCCCCAAGCGAACAGCTCTCTATGGAAAGCATCCTGCACCCTGTCCGCAGGTCAGAGGCAGTGATGACTCCACTGTGGTGTGCTGCTGGCTGATGTCAAAGAACGGCGTAATTCATTTAAGCACTAGAATGCAAACAACCAAACTGCAAACAATGCCCATTCGCCACAGCCCTATTAATCCTGGCCGCTGCCTTCTGAATGGGAGCCTGTGTTTGGGTGTGAATTCGAAACACATTTCAAACCAGCAGCATCGAGTACAGCAACCTAAAAATACTCAGCAGGCAGTCTGCCATCTTCAAGGAGAAGGTCATACCTTAACCTATTTCTCAATTGCTCTCTCCAGATACAGGCAGGTTGTACTGTTGTGCATTTGCAGCACTAACTGGGCTGTTTTGTTTCATTAAATTTTAATTGCATTTTATTTTAAAATTTTGGTAATTGGTTTATTACCGAGATACAGTAAAAAGCTTTGTTTGCACACCATCCAGACAGATCATTCCATATATAAGTGCATCGAGGTAGTAAAAAGGAAAACGGAATGCAGAATATAGTTTTATAGTCACAGAGAAGGTGCAGTGCAGACAGACAATAAGGTGCAAGGGCTACGACGAGGTAGATCAAGAGTTTATCTTTTAGAGTATGAGAAGTCCATTCAAGAGTCTGATAACAGCGGGATAGAAGCTGTCCTTGAGCCTGGTGGTACGTGTTCTCAAGCTTTTGTATCTTCTGCTCAATGGGAGGGGGTAGAAGAGAGAATGTCCGGGGTGGGTGGGTCTTTGATTACGCTGGCTGCTTTACCGAGGCAACGAGAAGTGTAGACAGAGTCCGTGGAGGGGAGGCTGGTTTCCGTGATGTGCTGAGCTACGTCCACGACTCTCTGCGGTTTCTTGCAGTCCTGGGCAGGGCAGTTGCCGTACCAAGCTGTGATGCATCCAGATAGGGTGCTTTCTGTGGTGCATCTGTAAAAATTGGTGAGGGTCAACTTTGCAGTGGATAGATAGCAGGATGGTGGGGGAAAGAGCAGGTGTTGGAGGAGTCAGTCAGGGTGGGTGAAAGGGGGCACACAATGGTAGGCTGCTGCCGTCCCATTGCTTGAAGGTGCCTCCACGGTATCCTGCCCTCTCACCACTCGCCCAACTCATCAGGTTCAGTTCTCTCCCTCTCTCACTCTCACTCTCTCTCTCTCTCTTCCCCCCCCCCATCCCGTCACTGACACAGTTGGCTCCCATGCCACTGAGACGGCGTGCATGAGTGCTCCTGTCCCTCTTGCCTGTCGTCAGTCTCCTTGATAATTCTTCTTGGATCGAAAGCCGGAGACGAGGGACTGCGCACTGTGAGCTGTAGAGCGAGATGGATTTGACTTCAGTGAAGTCGACTGATGTCGCTCCAAGTGCAGAGCTGACATTGTACAGGCCCTTCAGGTGAAAGGCAGCTACAGCCTGAGGAAGACACACTGGCTTTGCGCGCAAGCTGCCAATAGGCAGCAGATAGACAACAAAGCACATAGACCCACCTCGGCTTTGAACAGCAGCCCTCCCTGTCAAGTGTGGCCCATTTGGAACCACTTGGCTGTGTTACGACCCAGGTGGTGCTTCGAGGAAGATATAAACCTGTAAGCAGAGTGGAGAGAGGGGAGGATAGTGGGTCAAAAGTATGGCCAAATTTCCAGAGGGCGTTCTTTGGACTAGACGTTGGTGAGGCCGCACCTGGACTATTGCGTACGGTTTTGGTCAGCCTGCTACAGGAAAGATGCCATTCTACTCGAAAGGGTGCAAAGAAGATTTACGAGAATCCTGCACTTTTTATGTATTGCTCCCAGATACATCCAGCATCTGCAGAATTTCTTGTGTCTCAGAGTTACGAGAGTGTTGCCGGGACTCGAGGGACTGGGTCATAGGGAGAGGTTGGCCAGGCAGGGACTTGATTTTTTGGAGCGTAGGAGACTGAGGGGTGACCTTATAGAGGTGTATAAAATCATGAGGGACACAGATAAGGTGAATGCACTCAGTCTATTCCCCAGGGTTGGCGAATCAAGAACTAGAGGGCACAGGTTTAAGGTGAGAGGGGAGAGATTTAATAGGAACCTGAGGGGCAACTTCTTCACGCAGAGGGCGGTGGGGATATGGAACGAGCTGCCAGAGGAACTGGTTGAGGCAAGTACATTAACGACATTTAAAAGATATTTAGACATGTACATGGATAGAAAAGGTTTAGAGGGATATGGGCCAAATGCGGGCAAATGGGACTAGCTCAGATGGGCATCTTGGTCAGCATGGACCAGTTGGGCCGAAAGGCCTGTTTCTGTGCTCTGTGACTCTAATTATACAGGGCCTTGACGGCACCACGTTTGGAATATTGTGTCCTGGTTTCGTCTACTGGCCTAAAAGAGGATATACTTGCGGTAGGGGGGATGGAGCAAAGCTTCACCAGGTTGATCCGTGGAACAGCAGAAGAAGAGATGAAGCACACCAGGAATGTAATCTCCAGAGTCTAAAATAATTTCATTGAACCATCCAAAGTTCTAAAGCGGCTTGTCAAGCAGATGTGGAGTTAATGTTTCCCCTTAATAGGAAGTCTGGACCAAGGGGTCTCTGCCTCAAAATAAGTGGTCAGATATTCAGCATAGAGATGAGGAGAGGTATCTTCACCCGGAGGGCTGGTGAATATTTGGAATTCTCAACCCAAGAGGACTGTAGAGGCTGAGTGTATTCACAAAAGAGATAGGTTTTGCCGGACTGAAGGAATCAAGGCTCATGGGGTTAGTGCAAGGAAGTGGCGCTGAGGTAAAAAGTCAACCAATGCAAGAGCAGGCTTAAGAAGCCGAATAGCTTACTGCTGCTCTTGTCTCTTACACGCATGACTTTGCCTGCTTTGTGTCTGCATCAAGGTAGACCTCTCCACCAGGACCTAGGCCATAAATTCTGCTTTCCCACACACCCCGTCCACAGGGTTGGGGGAGATGGTAGAGGTGGAACCTGCCCAGCCTTCACCAAGTACCTTCCCCCAAAGGACTCCAGTGTGTGGAGAGAATTACAGCTGCGCGTTGACCTCCTGTGGTTTTGGATTTAAAGAGGAAGGTGTCAGGGCTGTCGTGGGTGAGGGGAACATGAACCAGCGAACCTTCTCGGGATTTTGTTTCCGCAAAAGCCCTGGGTGGGCGGTGAGAGCTGTGAACGGACTCCAGTCACCACAATGGGAGTACAGGTGACAGACTCACTCATAAATGCCATACTTCACTTGAACTTTCATGATGGGACATCACAGAGTGAGAAGCAAGCAAAAATAAAGGCAACATTGATAAATAGAAAGAAGAAAGATTTGCATTTCCTCAAATCAAGATGGTATTTTGCCCTTCGAGTATAATTTGTGACCCCCCCGAGTCACCTGTTAAAGAGAAACGATTACACCATTCCCGACCTTGTCCGTCCCTGTCAAAGCTCCTAGCCAGCTTCCTTACACCAGAAAGAACACCCCCTGCTTCTCCAGACAAACCTAGTAACTGAAAACCCTCAGCGTTTCAAAACATCAAGGGAAGTGATGGTAGATATGAAACCACTGGATTGTCGTCAGTAATATCCTTGAAGGAAGGAAATCTGTCGACTTACCCAGTGTGGCCTCTACCTGACCCCAGACCCACAACAAGCTGGTTGACTTATAACTGCACTTCTCAAAGCCCCTGGCTGCCTGCACAATTCAAGGGCAATTAGAGATGGGTAATAAAAAGACCAATGCATTTGACACATTCGCTGCTCAGAAGATTGCGCGTGGCTTTAAGGCCATGTAATGTGTGTCGGGGACGTCCGTGGTAAGAGCGAGGGAGTGGACCTTTAACTGACATCCTGTTGGTGGCACGTGACAAGCACCTCGCTGCTTCTAGGCAGATGGTTGGTGAGCATAGATCGCAGGGCATTTCCATTGCGTGTTGTTGCGTACCGCAGGTGGTCCTCAGCCTTGTGATCCTAGGCCTTTCAAGGAAACATTTATTCATTATTAAGGTGGCAGCATTTAGTTAGCACGAGCCAGTAACCCTTTCCAAGTGACAATAGCTCTTAAAGGACCCCTCCTCCCACTGCAACACACACAGAACCTCAGTTGAGCAGAGTAGACAGACAGAAGCACGTTTCTCTAGTGAGGAGCCCAGGGTAACCGTAAAGTGAGGGCCAGACCTTGAGGGGGTGGTGGTCACCTCTCCCCCCCTACCAACGATAGAGATCAGTTGGAAATTTAAACGGAGAATGCTAGAAACACTCAGCAGGTCAGGCAGCATCTGTAAAGAGAGAAACAGAGCCTGCAGTTCAGGTCCAACAGGTCAGAGATAGTTCTGATGAATATAGTGATGTTGGTTGTGGGATAAATACTGGCATTGATACTGGGGAGAACAACCTACTTTCTTTTAAATGGAACCATGGGATCTTTCACATCCACCTTGGAGTGTGGACAAGGCTTCAGGTTAATGCCTTCCCCTGAAAGACGGCGTCTTTGGCAGGGTTGCACTCCCTCAGTACTGCTCCTGACGGTCAGCTAAGTTCTGCGCTAGGGTCACTAGAGCAGGGATATACCTACTGACTCGGGGACCTACTGACTCAGCTCCTCACTGAACTGTTGTCTTGCAAATTAAGGAGGCCATTCAGCCCAATCATTCAACAAGATCATGTCTGAATCTCCAGGTCATTAAGTCTCCCAATGCCCAATGATGTTTGACTCCAAAATCCCATAGTTTAATTCAGGGCTCATCAACCTGTTTTGGGATACTTTGTCAGAACTTGCTGATACTCCAAGCATATATAGTTAGAGGTTCACCCCTGGTTGATGGTGCTAACTGTGCTGTTTGCTGTACTTTGCCTCTGAGTTTCTTGTGCTAACTTCACTGAATGATTTCCGGTGGCAGAGAACAGTGGCAACTCATTCCACCAACCTGCACACTGGCTCCAAAAACATAACCAAACTCCGTCCCGTCTCTCCATGTGTTGTGCCCTGAATACCCACAGCTCTGCCCAGAGTTGGCCAGACAGAGGGTGTATCCAATCCAGTAACAGAAATCTAGATTAACTCACTTCCCAGTTCAGGTGACTTGCTCCCTCCGAATGATGAGCATCTAGTACAGGGGAAGGCTCACAATCTTCACTGACCTATCTGCAGTTCTATGGGTGTGCCAGGGCACAGTTCCATGAGTGTGCCAGGGTATGGGTTCCATGGGCATACCAGGGCACAGTTCCATGAGTGAGCCAGGGTATGGGTTCCATGGGGATACCAGGGTATGGGTTTCATGGGCGTACCAGGGTACAGTTCCAGGGTTACCAGAATACAGGGTCTGTGGATGTGCCAGGGTACAGTTCCACATGCGTGCGCTGCTTTCTGGAAGCACAGTGAGTTGGCGGTGAGTTGGGGCACCCATGCAACTGTAGCCCTCCACCCAATCCTGTCCCACCTTCCTTTCTGAGGATCTTTCAAACCAGCCTCTTGTTCACCAGCCCTGTGTCACCGTGTGGCTCTGTGCCAACCTTTGTTGAATCCCCTGGCACTTTCTACCACATTAAAGATGCTATATTAATGCAAATCACTGTAGCGCAAGTGGACCAGTGATACCCTCCCTTGGGTCACTGCCTTTCAGAATGGGAATGCGGTTTTGCCGCTGACGTTTGCGGCTGCTATTAATTATCCTTGTCGTTGTGTGACTGGAGAACTGTGTGTAAGGAATGTGAATCTGCAATGCCTCCTGCACTGTTTCCTGTTTTGTTCAGTGTCTGACGCATTGTGTGTCGCTGAGCAAATATTTTCAGTGCAAGAGAGAGGCACAGCAAGTTAGCTAGAATAATTGTTCTGAGCTAGGGAAAAGAGTGGGATAAATTCTCTCTGGAGTCCTAGTCTCTTGGCTTGCCTCCAGTGCTGGGTGTACAGCCTCGGGCATGGGAAGGCCGGCTTGTGTTGGTGAGACATAGGGGTTCTCAGTTAATTGTATTTACCTGGAGCTCTGCTCACTTCAGTTGGTCACCAAGGAGTTGGCTGATTCAGTCAGCCCTTGAGTCAGAAGGTTGTTATTTCAAATCCCAAGGCCGAGACCAGAACACTAAATCCAGGCCTACTCTCCCGGTTCCAGTGCTTGAGGGAGGACCGATGAGGTACTAAACCGAGGTCTACTCTCGGGGCAGTTTTTCAGGAACTCTCCCTGGATCCTGACCAATCACTGCACCTCAGCCAACATCTAAAAGCAGGTTGTTGTTTTGTTTGTGGGAGCTTGCTGTGCACAAATTCATGTCTTCCACATCACACAGGACTACATTTCCAAAAGTCTGCTCCTCTCTTTCTCCTCCTCTCACTCTCTCTCTCCTTCCCCCTCTCTCTCCTTCCCTCTCTCTCTCTCTCCTTCCCCTCTCCCTCTCCTTCCCCTCTCTCTCTGTCCTTCCCCTCTCTCCCTCCTCCCCCCTCTCTCGCCCCTTCCCCCCCCTCCCCTTCCCCCATCTCTCTCCCCTTCCCCCATCTCTCTCCCCTTCACCTCTCTCTCTCCCCCCCTCTCTCCTCCCCTCTCTCTCTCCTCTCTCTCTCCTTCCCCTCTCTCTCTTCTTCCCCCCCCCTCTCCTACCCCCTCTCTCTCTCCCCCCGCTCTCTCCTTCCCCCCTCTCTCCTTCCCCCTCTCTCCTCCCCCCCCTCTCCTACCCCCTCTCTCTCTCCCCCGTCTCTCTCTCCTCTCTCTCCTTCCCCCTTCTCCCCTTCTCTCTCCTTCCCCCTCTCCTCTCTCTCTGTCTGTCTGTCTGTCTGTCTCTCTCTCTCTCTCTTTCTCCCTCTCTCATTCAGTCTCCGCTGTAGCTTGCAATCCAGAGTGGGATTAAAATCATGTTGTTATCCTTGCTACTTTTCTTAAAAATTTGCATCTAAAAGCATGCCTGCTTTTGGTTTGTTAACATAAAACAAATCTGGTTTTATGGTATGAAAATAGCAAAAATTATGCCAGGGGTTGCTAACAATCCAGAGACGGACATCCTGAGGCATTTTCCGTGGGGTGTGGAACATGGCTGCAATGCTTAGCTCTGCATCTCTTCCAGACCACTGTGAAGGAAGTGTTCCAATTAGACCCAGGGTCAGTCAGAATTTAATTGCTGTATGGTGAGCAAGTATGTTAGCTGCTTGTGACTTCGAGGATCTTGGTCAGAAAGGAATTAGTGCAATCTAAGAAGAGGAAACTCTGCACACAATTGCTGCCTTGATGTGGTTATTGTTTCTGTTGTGTTCTCTCCCATCTGTAAGCCGACAATATCAGAATCAGGTTTCTTATCACTGACTTATATGACGTGAAATGTGTTTTGCAGCAGCAGTACAGTGCAAAGGATAAAATTGCTAGAGATTACAAAAATAAATAAAATGGTGTAAAAATAGAAGGAATTATGAGGTAGTGTTCATGGTTCACAGACCGTTCAGAAATCTGATGGCGGAGGGGAAGAAGCTGTTCTTGAATTGCTGAGTGTGGGTCTTCAGGCTCCTGTACCTCCTCCCCGATGGTAGTAACGAGAAGGGGGCATGTCCCGGGTGGTGAGGGTCCTTAGTGATGGATGCTGCCCTTTTGAGGCACCGCCCCTCGAAGACGTCCTCGATAGTGGGGAGGGTTGTGCCTGTGGTGGAGCTGGCTGAGTCTACAACCCTCTGCAGCCTCTTGCGATCCTGTGCATTGAAGCCTCCATACCAGGCGGTGATGCCCTCCACTGTACATTGATAGAAATTTGTAAGAGTATTTGGTGACGTACCAAATCTCCTCAAACTCCTAACATAGTCGCTGGCGTGCCTTCTTCGTGATTGCATCAATGTGTTGGGCTCAAGATAGATCTTCTGAGATGTTGACGCCCAGGAACTTGAAGCTGCTCACCTTTTCCACCACTGACCCCTCAGTGAGGACTGGTGTGTGTTCTCCCGACTTCCCCTTCCTGAAGTCCACAATCATTTCCATGGTCTTGCTGACGTTGAGTGCGAGGTTGTTGTTGCGACACCACTCAACCAGCCGATCTATCTCACTCCTGTATCAGCAAAACAACACACCTAACATTCTTCTTTAAGTTTCTCTGTCACATCTGAAAAAAGCACAAGTAGAAACATAAAGAAATCAGCAACAGAAACCATGAGCAAGAGTACTTGCACCACTGTCAAACTCGCCCAGTGTGGGGACCAAGAAACGATACCCTCCTCCTCCAAGAGGAAAAGATGGCCAAGAAATCCTCGTTCTTACGGACACGGTGGATGGAATTTTGGGTGCCAATGGCCATTCAGTTGTAGGACCCCGACTGCAAACTTGACCTGGCTCCTGAGGTCCCACAAGTGAATGGGCATTTTCGTCAAGGGAGAGGGAGGTTGTGGGGATTGGGGGGGGGTGGGGGCGGAGGTCGCAGGACTGTGGCCGAGGATTGACCAAGCTGATGAGGAAAATGTCAGAGGTGTTGGTTGCAGATTGAGGCTCCCCATCAGAGGGGGAAGGGTCAGGAGATGGGAGGGTGTTGGTGGGTCAGGACCTGGTTTTTGATGGGAGAGGCTACTTGGGTCGATGCAGTGTTGAGGAACCAAAGGTTGAATGATAAGTATGGGACTTAGCTGGCAGGGTCCCAGCCCAGCGTTGTATTTGGGGGATGCCCCAGTAATGCCCAATTAGTGCACAACCCTAATCACTACCTCAATAGTAACACTGTGGCCACACTTTGAACTACAGTGGACTTTTTTTTGGCTCCAATTGTGTTCTTTCTTGTATAATTTTGCACAATTTAAGTTTTTCTTGTGAGTGTTGTGTCTCTAATGCTTTGTGCCTGTGATGCTGCTGCAAGTTTATCGTTGCACCTGTGCACACAATAATAAACTCGATTTTGCCTTGACTTGACTGATTAGCGCTCCCACGGCAACACGGTACAAGCTCACTAGTGATGCTCCAAAAGACCATTGCTCGGGGAATGACGATATCTTGTGCCCCCCCACCCCCCAGCACGGAAACCTCAGGGTCACATGGGTGACTCACGCCCAGAAGTGTGTGAGCAAACTTAAAATGATTCAAAATGAGCCAACATTGACCACTATCACATCCGACCCTGGAAACTCAATAGCCAATTGCATAACGCTGGGAAAAAAAAAACCTTATGCGGCTGCACTTCCAGGCCCCTATTTTGGAAATGAAAGATAGCTAAATCATTTTATGTTAATTGCAGGAGAACTGCAGTCAGATTGAAGCATTGTCTCATAGTTTATGCAGTTAACACTTCATAATTCACATTGAATGATACATTAAATGGAATATTGCACTGAAGTGCAGATGATGTATTTTCTACCCACTGACAGTGGGTCATGGAAATTGATTGCTGTTGTTTGAGTTTCAAAGTACAATTATGTTCCATCTACGAAGAGAGGAAACAGACTCGCCAGCAGATACTATTCTAGAACATAAGGACCTTCAGTTAATGAAAGAACATTGGTATTCCCTAATGTTTAACTTACCTCTTGAAAACACGTTCCAAACAGCCTCAATGCACTTCACAACCATTAAAGCCTTATTGAAATGTGAATGTGGCATTAATTCTGTCAGCTTATCCTGCCACACCACCCTCCTTACCATCCCTACCTTTGGGATTAGTCACTGGCTCAATGTCCCTGTGTTTGGGAGTGCAGGGTACATGGTGCTACTGCATGTGTGTTAGTCTCTCTGTGAGTTACAGAATGACCCCTAGTCTCTCTGTGGATTATAGACTGATCCCCAGTCTCTCTGTGGATTACAGACTGACCCCCGGTCACTCTGTGGGTTACAGACTGACCCCCAGTCTCTCTGTGAGTTACAGACTGACCCCCGGACTCTCTGTGGGTTACAGACTGACCCCCAGTCTCTCTGTGAGTTACAGACTGATCCCCAGTCTCTCTGTGAGTAACAGATGGACCACTGGCCTCTCTGTGGGTTACAGACTGACCCCCAATCTCTCTGTGAGTTACAGACTGACCCCCAGTCTCTCTCTCTTTGGGTTACAGACTGACCCCAGTCTCTCTCTATGGGTTACAGACTGACCCCAGTCTCTCTCTGTGGGTACAGACTGACCCCCCCCCGGTCTCTCTGTGGGTAACAGACTGATCCCCAGTCTCTCTGTGAGATTTGAACAGACCTCTCAAATGCTAAAGACAAACTCTTGACCTCACAATCTACCTTGTTATGACCTTGCACCTTATTGCCCGCCTGCACTGCACTCTCTCTGTAACTGTAACACTATATTCTGCATTCTGTTTCCCTTTTTACTACCTTGATGTACTTATGTACGGAATGATCTGTCTGGTTGGCACGCAAACAAAAGCTTTTCACTGTACCTCGGTACGTGTGACAATAATAAACCAATCCCAAATACTAACTGGTTCTTCCCTGGTTACACAGAGGGTGGTACGTATTTGGAACGAACTGCCTGCAGAAGGGGTTGAGGCAACCTTTAGCGGCATTTGGATTGGTACATGGATACGAGGGGGTTTAGGGGGATATGGGCCAAAGGTAAGCAACTGGGATGAGCTTTGGTGGGCACCATGGTCAGCACGGACGAGTTGGGCCGAAGGGCCTGTTTCAGTGCTTTATTGCTCTGTGACTCTAGTCGATGGTGGGCTGCTATGTAGATGTACAACAGTGAGGCCTTATTCCAGGATATCTAACTTGATGAATACGTGGCTCTAATTTGAGCCAGAGGCTCTCCTCTTTGACGTACAAGGGAAGGCCTGATGTGCTCTGCTCAGAAATCCTGCTGTTGCTGCCAGGTATTCTGAAGAAAAAGGGGTAGACCAAGCTCATTGGCAGAGTGAGGCCATTTGGCCCATCAAGGTCAAAGTAACCCAGACTGCCCCACTTCCGTTTTCTTTTTGAAAATTTTCTTTTTCTCTCCTTCAAGTTCATGGTTTCTGCTTGAAAAGAGAGAATAAAAGATTGCAGAGCCAGGAGGGAAAACGTTAAGGGAGCTGGAAGTAATTGGTTGAAAGAGATGGGCTGAATGTCCTCCTCATGTTGCACCATTCTATATTGGTCAGAGTTCAAACTTCCATCTGAGGCCTGTTCAAGGTTGCAGCATGCCAGAGTGTTGTCCTGAGGCCAACTTGAGTGGTTATTCCTTGAGGTAAATGAGAGTCGGCAAACCTCCTGACAGAATTCATCGCAGCTGAGATTGGCACACTTCAGTGTCAGGGAGACCCAGCAGCCAAACCTGGCTGTCGGGAACGTGAACTGAATGCTCCAATTGCTGTACTAACTTGGCTACGTTACAATAGTGTGCAGATATGTTTGCAGACTTGACCACTGCATATTATACATGGGCAAGTAGACATCTCAAACTCTTGTCAAATGTATAAAACAAGCCCATACCTTGTCTGGCCACCCCAGCTCCCCTTCCCTCCGCTCCATACCTTTCCATTGTTTCCTTGGTCTCTTTCCCCCTGCTTCTGTGCCCCAATCACCTGTATGATATTCTGTCTGAAAAAGGAGAGTGTGTTTGTTCTCTGCTTGGTTTGGCCTGTAACAACTTCCAACCAGTGAGCGAGAACAATGGGGACACAGTGGCACAGCGGGTAGAGCCGCTGCCTCACAGCGCCAGAGACCCGGGTTCAATCCCAGCCTCTGGCGCTGTCTGTGTGTGTGGAGTTTGCACGTTCTCCCTGTGACTGTGTGGTTTCCCCCCCGGGTGCTCCGGTTTCCTCCTAAAGACGGGTTGGGAGATTAATTGGCCGCTGTAAATTTGCCCCACTGTGTGGGTGAGGGGTAGAATCTGGGGGCAGTCGATGGGAATGTGGGGAGAATAAAATGGGATCGGTGTAGACAGGTGTTTGGTGGTCAGCACAGACTCAGTGGGCCGAAGGGCCTGTTTCCGTGCTGCGTGACTCTATGCACTCTAAGTCACCAGAAAGAGAGTAATGGAGCAACTGATACGGTGACTGTGAGGATACACGACCCCAGCTTCGCGCTCAGTGTAACTCACGGAATACCGTTGTGTTTTCTGGCCAGGGTTTGCCGACCATTTGAAATTTCCTGCCCTTTGCCGTTTTCCTCTCATGAAGGCACCAAGTTTTGCTTATTGCAGCAAACGTATTGTTAGAGTGGCCACTGTATGTGCGCGGTGTTTGGCCAGTGGGGGGACTGTTATTCAAGTCCTGTCTTCACCAAGGTAGATACATGCAAATATACAGACACATACACATGACACACAGTCATATGCATACAAACACACATGCATGGGCACACGTACACACACACACCACACGTACACACACACACCACACATATACACACGCTAAACACACACACCCACACACACTCTCACACACTCTCTCACACACACTCTGCACACTCTCACACACACTCACACACACTCTCTCACACTCTGACACACACACTCTCTCACACACACACTATCTCTCTCTCACACACACACACACACACACACACACACACACACGCACGCACGCACGCATGCACACGCACACACACACACACACACACACACAAAACCGAACACGGATCAGAGGTGAATCCTAAGTACAGCTGCGTTACCTCTCCCCCAGGTGTAGTTATCTGGCAGCTCATGTCCCCTTTAAGAGAGGCTTCATTGGAATGGGCAGGCTTTGTTGCATCACTGCTTCAGGATGGGGCTGGTGCCAGGGAGGGAATGAACTGAAGTCCATTCAGTTCTGCCTAGAGTTGCTGAAAAGAACCGGAAGGCGAGGGAAGGTGGGCTGGCCCAAAATGTATCATTAGAAGAGACACGAGAGGCCGCAAAGGTGACTCTCCCTTCCTCGCAGAGCTGACGTTGGTTCAGTGGACAATGTCTGGTTTGGTGCCAGTGTAGGAAAGGCAGTTCTCTTACCCACTGCCCCAGGGCTGCTGTATTGCAGCCTGCCCCACCAACCACCCAGTCCGCTCTCACGGGCTGGTTTGGGAACCACTCGATGGGCATTGGCGATTGGTGCCACAAGAGGCTGTGCCAGGGGACCAGAACCCAGTTCCCCCCAGTTGCCCAGCTCCTTCCGCTGGGGGCACAGCCGCTTTGAACCCGCTACCAGCCAATAGAACGGGCAGGCCCTACGATTTGGAGCACTGTTGCAACGTTTCCTTTGCATTTTGGTGGCGCCCTTTTGAGACCTCAGGACTTTGTAAAGTGAATTGCAGCCCGTGCACCTTTTGGAAGTGTGTTCATTGTAGGAAGCACAGCTGCCACGCCGTGCAGGGCAAGATCCCACAAACAGCAATCAGATAAATGACCAAATCGTTCTGCATTATTGAGGGATAAATGTCAGCCCAGACACCCTGCTTGCCTTCAAGTAGTATCATGTGATCACTTACATCAAGCTGACAGAGCAGTCAAGGACAGTTTTATTACATAATACCTTTTCCCAGGATAGAAGGAAGCCATTCAGCCCATCGAGTCTATGCCAGCTCTCAGAGTAACCCCATCAATCCCATTCCCCTACTTCTGTGTAACCTATTCTGCCCACATTCCGTTAGACCATAAGATATAGCAGCAGAATTGGGCCATTCGGCCCATCGAGTCTGCTCCGCCATTCAATCATGACTGACTTTTTTTCTCTCTCTACTCCATTCTCCTGCCTTCTCCCCGTAACCCTTCGCATCAACAATCCCCATTCCCCCCCCCCCCAAATATTCTACCCCTCACCAACACACTGGAGGCAACTTACAGCGGCCAATTAATTTACCAACTCGCACATCTTTGGGATGTGGGAGGAAACCCACACGGTCACTGGGAGAACGTGCAAACTCCACACACACAGACAGCGCCAGAGGTCGGGATCGAACCCGGGTCTCTGGAGCTGTGAGGCAGCGGCTCTACCCGCTGTGCCACTGTGCTGACTTGGTTTAATGTCCCATCCTAAAGTCAGCTGTCCCACACTTCCTCGGTTCTTCACTTGAGCACCAGGCTAGATTTTTGTCCCATAGTCTCTGAAGTGAAACTTGAGCCTGTGAGATACCCAGAGGTGTGGGTACTACCAGCTGAGCTAAGCAGACTCTATGTTGTGACTGGAGAAAGCACTGAGAACTATAAGAAGGAAAGGGGCAAAGGAATAAAAGGTATAATTAAAGAGATACACAGTTGGGAAAACGGGACACCAGAACGCACAGGTAACTCTGGAAGAAAAGTTCCCAGCCAGCATCGCGGTGACAGAAATTAGACAACAACATTTGGTTCAGGAATGGCCAACTGCATCGCTCATCACTTGGTAGAATCAGTATTTATTTGGACATAGACACATGCTGGTAAATAATGGTGGCAGGAATACAACACAGCCTGTTTGAAAAGCCTTAGGAAGTGGGATTTGTTCTTCAGTCTTGTAATCGGTGTCACCAGGCAAGGAGTGGAGCAGGAAGGTTCTTTAGAAACCAGAAACACAATCACCACAGACTTAATAAAAGAGTTTTCTGTGGTCTGGAAGTGTCGTATTTAAGGACCTGAATCCTTGGTGTCAGAGCTGAAAGATGTGCATTTACTCATCCTTTCTCAGAGCTCCGCAGTGTGGCCTTTGTGTGTTGGAAGCAGATTGAAAAGTGTGAACAGGGAAGGCATACAATGCTCATTAAAGTTTACGGTGACATTTTGCCCTTCTGGATGACAGCGTTGGCTGAATCTGCTCTTTAACCTCAGCCCATATCTGCTGATAAGCATTTGGTGATTTCCCCAAGTGTTTACACGGCGTTTATAAAGGTTGACCCTCAGGTTCCTATTAAATCTCTCAGATTAAACCTGTGCCCTCTAGTTCTTGATTCCCCAACCCTGGGAAAAAGACCGTGTGCACTGACCCTAAGAGCTGGCTTTCATCAGTTGAGGCACTGAGTATAGAAGCTGGGATGTTATGTTGCAGTGTACAAGATGTTGGTGAGGCTGCATTTGGAATATTGTTTTCAGTTTTGGTCGCCCTGCTATAGGAAAGATGCCATTAAACTGGAAGGAGTGCAGAGGAGATTTACGAGGATGTTGCCGGGACTCAAGGGACTGAGTCATGGAGAGAGGTTGAGCAGGCTGGGACTTTTTTCTTTGGAGTGTAGGAGAATGAGGGGTGACCTTATAGAGGTGTACAAAATCATGAGGGGCATAGATAGGGGAGATGTAAAGGCCTTTGATGGCTGGTGGACTGTTTGACTGCAATAGCCATTGTAAGAAGCCAGTGTAGGCCAACATATCTCCGCTACTCGAGTTCATAGTTGAGAGGGCAGACAGGCCTTGTGGATAAACATCTCTTTCGAAAGCTGGCACTGACAACACTACAGCATTTCGTCCCTGAAAGCCTTTACTTCCTTTAAAAATGTTTATCGACAACAGCCACTTGCATTTAAAAATAGCACCTTTGACGTGAAGCATTCCAAAGGCACTTCACATTGTTCGTTGTCTGGCACAAAGCCACATGAGGATGTATTTGATGAAGATGACAAAACAGTACTGCAGATGCTGGAAACCAGACTCAAAAGCAGAAAATGCTGGAAACGCTCAGCAGGTCAGGCAGCATCTGTGGGAAGAGAAACAAAGTTATGTTTCAGGTTGAAGACACTTCATCAGAACTGGGAAAGAAAGAAAACAATTTAATCTTAAATTGCAGAGAGGGTGGGAGAGGGATGGATAGGACAAGGAGAATATCTCTTAAAGGGTGAGGCCAGGGTTGCGGTGGGGATAAGTTGTTGATGAAGTTGTCTGGTTGATAGGAAACAACCAGATACGAACCAGAGCCAACAAACAATCTGCTGGAGGAAATCAGCAGGTCGAGCAGCACCTGTGGGAGGAAAGGAATTGTCGACGTTTCTGGTTGAAACCCTGCATCAGGAGCTGATTTACACGTTCTCCCTGTGACCGCGTGGGTTTCCCCCAGGTGCTCCGGTTTCCTCTCACATCCCAAAGACGTGCGGGTCGGTGGGTTAATTAGCCGCTGTAAATTGCCCCAGGTGTGTGGGTGAGGGGTAGAATCTGGGGGGAGCTGATGGGATTAACGTAGGATTAGTACAAATGGATGTTTGATGATTGGTGCGGACTCAGTAGGCCGAAGGCCTAGTTCCATGCTGTATGACGCTACAATAGCAAATGTTCTTGTATACTGTGCAGTTATTTTATTTTGGTCGATCGTACTTGCACAAGTGTACCTTCAATTAAAACCTAATGGTTTAATCCAGCCTCCGCCTGCAAAAGGGAAAAAATGCTGATTTCTCCACACACAAAAATATATTTGAAGGGATTTGCCAAACCTTCTGGTGGAGTGTGAGTTGATGGAGAGCTGATCCTCATATCCCACAAGGAGCTGGGCAGCTTCCCCCAGTGCCCTCAGCAATGTTTATCACTGAGAAGAAGAGGCCAGGTGATTCGGTACTGTGCGTAGGACCTTGGTCTGGGTGCATTGGCGTGCAGCCCCTGCACTGGCCGTTGCACCTCAGAGCTGTGTGAGCTGGATCCACAAAGCATCTAGTAAACACCCATGGATTATTAAGCAGTTTGCAGATGACTGTCAGTGTTCTGCAGCTTCAGGCTGCTTTTGGGTGGAGGAGTTACTTTTGGTATCACAAATTAGTGTCAGGGAGTGGCTGTGATGTGATGTCAACAGGATTTCTGTCTGCGGCTGGGCAGCACAGTGGCGCAGCGGGTCGAGCCACCACCTCACAGCTCCAGAGACCCGGGTTCAATCCCGACCCCGGGTGCACCGCCTGGGTTTGCCCCCAGTTTCTTCCCACATCTCTAAGACACGCGGGCTGGTGGGTTACCTGGCTGCTGTGAACTGTCCCGAATGTTTAGGTGAGTGGCAGGAGAACTGCGAGTTTGAGAGAGAGAATATGTTCCAGGGGAGTAAGGGGGGGGAGTGGGATGGATGGGATTGACTCAATGGGCTGAATGGCCTCTTTATATGTTGTATGGAAGTACAGGAAATGTAACTCTGGTTTAGGGAGAGATTGAAGGGGACGGAGGGTGTGAGTAATTAGTATTGAATTATTACTTCACAGGTACCGAGATACAGTGAAAAGCTTTTGTCTACATGCCCTCCAGACAGATCATTCCGTACATAATTATATCAAGGAAGTAAAGAGGAAAACAGGATGCAGAATAAAGTGTCACAGTCACAGAGAGAGTGCAGTGCAGGCAGACAATAAGGTGCAAGGGCCACGACGAGGTAGATTGGGCGATCAAGAGTTTATCTTTTAGCGTGTGGGAGATCCGTTCAAGTCTGATTCCTGGCGTCTGACACTTCCATCTTGCTGTATCCCACAGGAAGCTGCCTTTCTCTGGTAGCAAACGGAAGGAGCAACCTCCAGTGGTGGAGGGTGTGCATTGGCTGACGTTTTCAGGGTCAGTGGGAGTCCGTTCAGCCCTATGTCTCAGCCACCATTCTACCAGCCGCCGTTGTTCCAGATCCCTGAATAACCTCGCCTGACACAAATCTACCAGTCTTGGGTTCAGAGTGTTCAGGTGATTCCTCCCTCAAGTGTCTGCAGCCTGCTGGAGAAGAGAGATCAGGAGGACTGGCAGGGAGAGAGTGCAGGAGGGTGTGAATGCGGAGAAAGCAAGAGAGAAAGAGAAAGCAAGAAAATGAGGGCGAGGGAGAAGAAGGGGAGAGAGGCAGAAAACTCGAGCAGAAAGTCAAGGAAAATATATTAGGAGGATTGTAAATCTATAATGAGATGATTACAGGGAGAACAATATCATAGTGTGTTAAATAAATTATGCAGTACATTATTGGATGTTTTGCTTGAGTCATGTCAACAGTCGACAGTATAAAAATCAGGCTCATTAATAATGCAACATTTTTAAAATGCAAATAAATATATAATATACATGCGTATAAATGATAAATTTCATATAGCACAGTGGCAGCTACATCCAATACACTCTAGTGGCTGTTTGGAGGCACAGTCTGTATTCAGGTTTGTACACGCTTTCTCTGTTACTTGTGATAAATGATATTTCTGATTCAGGAACCAGGCACTGAACGAGCTGTGTCAGGAAGTGGAAATGATTCGATTCCACATGCAAATCCACCAGTTGAAAGGGACGCCTGTCAAAGTCGCTTCATCACAGCGTGAATGCGGGAGTGAAAAATCACTGCAGCGACAGACAAAGCTCTGGGGGAACTCAGCGGGGCAGGCAGCGCCTGTGGAGGGAGATGGACAGTCGACGTTTCGCATGGAGACCCTTCAGCAGGACTGGAAAGAGTAGAGGGGGGAGAGTATAGAAGAAGGTGGGGGGGGGGAAGGGGTGGGGCAAGAGCTGGTAGGTGGATCCAGGTGAGGAGGGGTGATGGGCAGGTGAGGCGGGCGGTGGGGGGAGAACGGGAACGATGTAAGAAGCTGGGAGGTGATTGGTGGAAGGGCAAAGGGCTGAAGAAGATCCTCCCAGATTCTTACATCACTCCCACTCCTCGCCCCACCCCCCTCCTCATCTGCCTATCACTCCCCCCTCTCATCTGGATCCACCTATCACCCGCTAGCTCTTGCCCACCCCTTACCCTCACCCCTTTATACCAGCTACCTCCCCTCTTTCTTTCCAGTCTTGATGAAGGGTCTCAACCCGAAACGTCGACTGTCCGTCTCCCTCCACGGATGCTGCCTGACCCGCTGAGTTCCTCCAGCATCTTGTGTGCGTTGCTCCAGATTTCCAGCGTCTGCAGAATCCCTTGTGTCTCCGTAAAAAGGAACTGACAGCTTAAATCTCTGTAATGCAGAGCATTCGCAGAAACACTTATCAACAAGCTTGACCTTGTCATGCTTTTGGTAAAAGTATTTTTACAGTGGTCACTAACACATTGGTAAAACGGGAAGACGCATGTTTATACCCGTTCCTTGCCCTTAAGATTAGTGCCACAAAATTGTTTGCATCCACATGAAAGAGCAAACCAGGCCTCGACTGAACACATTTTTTGTCTTCATTTGTGGTATCTGGGCATCGCTGGCAAGACCAGCACTTATCGCCCATCCCTAACTGCCCTTGAAGAAGGTGGTAGTGAGCTGCCTCCTGGTGAAGGTGCTCCCACAGTGCTGTTAGGGAAGGAGTTCCAGGTTGTAGACCCAGTGACGATGAAAGACTGGTGATAGATTTCCAAGTTAGGATGGTGTGTGTGACGTGGAGGGGAACCCGCAGGTGATGGTGTTCCCCTGCAGCTGAAGCCCTTGTCCTTGCTGGCGGTAGGGGTCGCAGGCTCAGGAGGTGCTGTCAGATTAGCCTGGGCGAGTAACCTCAGTGTACTCTGGTGACTGTGCGCCGGTGGCAAAGGGAGTGGTGGTTAATGGGGTGGTACTTAAGCGGGCTGCTTTGTCCTGGATGGCGTGGGGCTTCTCGAGAGCTATTGGAGCTGCTCTCATCCAGGCATGTGCAGAGTGTTCTATCGCACTACAGACTTGCACCTTGTAGAGATGGTGGACAGGCCTTGGGGAGTCAGCAGGTGAGTCACTCACCACAGGATACCCAGCCTCTGACCTGCTCTTGTAGCCACAGTAGTTGTGTGTCTGGTCCAGTTGAGATTCTGGTCAGTGGTGACCCCTCAGGATGTTGTTGTTGGTGGTGGTAACGCCATTGAACATCAAGGGTCGGTGGTGGGACTCTCTCTTGCTGGAGGTGATCATTGCCTGGCACTTTTGTGGTGCAAATATTACTTGCCACTTATCAGCTCATGCCTGAATGTCGTCTGGGTCGTTCTGCATGCAGACGTGGACTGCTTTACCTGCTGGGGAGTTGTGAGTGGAATTGGACACTGTGCAGTCATTGGCAAACTTCCCCAGGTTTTGACCTGATGCTGGAAGGAAGTGATTGATGAAAGAGCTAAGAAGATTGGGCCACAGGAACTGCTGCTGGGAAGTCTTCGGCTGAGTTGATTGACCTCTGACAGCCATAACCTTTGTGCAAGGTGTGACTCCAGCCACCGGAGTGTTTTCCCCTTGATGCCTACTGACTTCAGCTTTCCCAGGGCTCCTCGGTCAAACGCCGCCTCAATGTCGAGGGCAGTCACACCCACCTCACCTCTGGAATTCCGCTCTTTGGTTCACCTTTAGACCAAGCCTGTGATGAGGTCTTGAGCCAATTGATTCACCTGTGATGAGGCTTCCATCATTTTTCTGAACCCACTCAAATGACAGGACCGCAGTGTTGTGCACAGAGGAGTCAGTGTAGATTTGGTCCTCAAGTCTCTGGGGTTGGTCGAACTAAAACCTCTGACACAGCAAGTTAGAGTTTTTCTAATTGAGCGAGGCTTTCCAATGACTTCAGCTTGCCTCTAATAGCCAATGGGACTTCGCCACCCTTAGCGTTCGAAGTTGATATCAATCGCTTTCAGAAGAGATAGTGTAGGAGGTTGAATCACATTTTCCTTTGGTGACACGAGGGACTGCAGGTGCCGGAATCTGGAGCAACACACAAAATGCTGGAGGGACTCAGCGGGTCGGGCAGCATCCGTGGAGGGAAATGGACAGTCGACGTTTCAGGTTGAGACCCTTCATCTGGACTGAAGGAGTGGAGGGGAGATGGTCAGTGTAAAGAGGGGAGGGGAGGGTTGGGGCAAGAGCTGGGAGGTGACGGGTGGATCCAGGTGAGGAGGGGTGACGGGCAGATGGAGGAGGGGAGGGTGGAGACAGCGACAGAGGCTGGGAGGTGATCGCTGGAGGTGACAAAGGAACCAAATGACAGAGGTGGGGTGGGCAGATTTTCCTCGGTGAGAGAAGGACCATAACTCAGCCTTCAAAGATTGCTGGTGTCTTACTTGTTCATTGCTGTGTTTAATCACCCCACCACGAGTGGCCATGCCTTCCGCTGCCCGGACCCCAAGCACTGGGATCAATCTCCAAAGCTTTCCCCTCCCTCGATGTGTAAGATGTCCCTCAGCAGTTGTGACCCTCTGCGCTGATACCCCTGTATGACCTGTTGCCCAAATTTGTGAAGTGCCCCGAGGCCTTTACTTTGTTGAGGTGATGCGTTTGTGTGGGAATGGTTATGGCGCTCAGTGATGTAGCACCAATCCTCTCCAGTGGTGTCGCACGGTACTGTGTCGCTCCAGTGGTGTCCCGCGGTACAGTGTCACTCCACAGTGCTGTCCTGTGGTACAGTGTCGCTCCACAGTGCTGTCCTGTGGTACAGTGTCGCTCCAGTGGTGTCCCGCAGTACAGTGTCACTCCACAGTGCTGTCCTGTGGTACAGTGTCGCTCCACAGTGCTGTCCTGTGGTACAGTGTCGCTCCAGTGGTGTCCCACGGTACCATGTAACTCCAGTGGTGTCCCGCAGTACAGTGTCGCTCCAGTGGTGTCCTGTGGTTCAGTATCACTCCAATGAGCATGCTGCCCCAACCTGAGGTGAGACCCCACCATGTGGTTCACTGACCACCACCCCCCTCCGTCCCCCGCCCCCAGCTGCACCCTCTACATTCTACTTTCGGATTATCTGACCCAGCTGCCACACCATGCCGCTACCTGAGGGTAGAACAGGAGCAGGACACCCCCTTGTCAACGCTCCAAGGGAACTTGCGGATGTCCACAGTGGTGTGCCTACTCCAAGCCTTGCGACTGTTCACTCCTGTTACCCTGGCACACTGCCAAGTCTGATTCCGAGCTGGGCACTTCCCACACAATCACGCTGCAGTGTGCTGTAGAAATATAGGTACAGCATTTCTTCAGTACCCGACTCTTGGTTCTGGGTATTACTGTTGGAGATACCAAGGTATGGCATCTCTCTGTTCTTTCTCTCAACCAAGGTACTATCAGCACTGTCAAAATAGCAGACAGAATGTTATCATCTGAACCCGTGAATATTTGGCAGCCGCGCTTTCAGCTGGCTGGACCCTAAACTCTGGAATTTCCTTCCTCTGTGCCTCTCTCTCTCTTCCTCCGCAATATTTATCACTCAGTCAACATACTGAAATACAGATCATTTGGCTTCATAAACAGAGGCATGGAATGCAAAGACAGGGAAGCTAAGCCTTATAAGTCACAGCAATCGAGGGTTCAGCAAGGGTGTGAAGATTTATCGAAATGTTTCCAAGGAGAAGGGGTGTTTGTTCCAAGGTTAGGTCAGAGAAACTGGGGTTTTCCTCCTTGGACCAGTTGCAGTCGAGATTACAGCTCAACAGAGAGAGACTGTTCCCAGTGACCCATTTACAAGGCCCAGGAGACATGGTTCATTGAAGAAGAAATGCTCGGGGATGCAAGGAAGAACTCTTCTTCGTGTTATTATTGCTGTGTAGAGGTTTTACAGCACGTGGCAAAGCCGCTGATTGAACAGCTATGCAAGAATCCCTCTGGTCCCACCAACCAATATCTCTACCCTGCAAATCCCCACCCACCTACTCCCCCACCGTCACACCTCCCAAAACCCCGCAGCCCACCCTCCTCATGCTCCACACCCCCCCAACCTCACCCTCCACACCGCCACCCACCTACTCACCCTCCGCATACCTGACCCTCCCACCCTCCACCGTCCCACACTTCCCTCATCCCACACCCCTGCCTCTTGACAACCCTCCGTCATTTTAAGTGAACTCCAGTCCATGAAATTCCAGTCCATGGAGGAATTTAAAATAGGGGGATATGTGGGAGGAAGGGTTTAGATAGTCTTAAGCGAGGTTTAAAGGGCGGCACAACATGGTGGGCCGAAGGGCCTGTATTGTGCTGTACTGTTCTATGGTAAATGCCCTTGGCAGCTCAGCTGCAATCTGACCCACCTCAGTGACGGTTTTTGTCTGACAAGAGTGTGGAACATAAATGATCTTCAAAAGTAAAGCAAGACTTGCTTTGGTCAAGCCTTTCGCGTTGTGAATGCAGCACCCTAGAAGTATATTTGTTGTTGTAATGTAAGAAACCAAGCAGTTAATTTGCGCACAGAAAGCTCCCACAAACAGCAAAGGGATAATGGTATTGGAATTGGTTTATTATTATCACATGTACCAAGATACAGTAAAGAGCTTTTGAAAAGACTGATCATTCCATATATAAGTACATCGAGGTAGTAAAAAGAAAAATACAGAGTATAGTGTTACAGTTACAGAGAAAGTACAGTGCAGGTAGACAGATAAAGCGCAAGGGCCACGATGAGGTAGATTGGGAGATCAAGTGTCCATCTTCTATCGTACCAGAGGTCCGTTCAAAAGTCTGATAACAGCGGGATAGAAACTGTCCTTGAGCCTGGTGGTACGTGTTCTCAAGCTTTTGTATCTTCTGCCCGATGGGAGGGGGGAGAAGAGAGAAGGTCCGGGGTGGGTGGGGTCTTTGATTACACTGGCTGCTTTCCCGAGGCAGCGGGAAGTGTGGACAGAGTCTGTGGAGGGGAGGCTGGTGTGATCGGAGCATTTGTCTTCAGTGAGATTGGCTGAGGATTTTGAGGGGTGTCGTGTCTCCGGCACTCGTTTGAAACAGTGGATCTTTTACATCCAGTGAGATCGCTGGGGTCCAAGTCTAATGTGAGAAACAGCATTGAAGACAATGTGGCAGTCCTTGAGTCCCATACTGGAGCCTCATCTGCAATGGGTGATGAGGTGTCTAGGTCTTGAACCCAGAACCACCTTGGTTCTGGAGCAAGAATGCTAACCAGTGATGCACAGCTCCCGCTGCAAGAGGTGAAGAGGGAACAGTTTGCACAGAGGCTAAAGTTACTCCATCGCTCAACATACCTGCTGACTTGCCTTCAATTAATTAATAATTGTACCTGTGATTCTGTCGTTTCCTGTCCTGACTTATCCAAAACTCCCCCTTCAAAAACAATCAATGTCAAGGGTGAGATATTTGATCAAATTGAGCCTTTAAGGAAACAGGTTGGGACTCTACTCATTGGAGTTCAGAAGAGTGAGGGACAATCTTGTTGAAACAAGATTCACTGGGGGCTAGACAAGATAAATGCTGAGCGGATGTTTCCCTCATGGGGGAGCCCAGAGCTAGTGGGAATGGTTTCAGAGTTAGGGGATGTCCATTTTGGTCTGAGACAAGGAAGAATTTCTTCTCTGAGAGAGTCAGGAGTCTGATTCCTTGCCGCAGAGACGTGTGGGACAGAGTCCTTGGGTGTATTTAAATCTCTGATCAGTAGGGGTTCTGCGGAAAGGACAGGAAAGTGGGCTTGAGGAATGTTGGATCACCATGATCCCATTGATCAGGCTCGAGGTGCTGAGTGGCCGAATCCTGCCCTACCTCGTATGGCCTCCCGATCTAATGGAGATGGATCCCTGCCATTGCTCTGGGAGTATTGGTGTTCATCCGAGGATATCTCCACCTTACGGAATCAGCTCTGGGAAGAATCATCATTCTGGGCATTCAATAGCAGAAGTTTAACAGACCAGATGAAGTGCTTTAGACGTAGTGATGTTTCCACGTTTGGGTCAAGCTCAGAATTAGTCATAAAACAGACTCTCTGACCTCAGAGTCAAATGAATTGTCACAATCTGTCGGCTTAAGATAATGGTGCCTAAACTTTGACTTTACTTTGATCTTTGCGAGCATGTGGACTTGGGGCAGAGCTTTCAACTTCCACCTTATCTCAGGCACCAAGGTCATTGCCACAACCTTATGACCCAAACCTCCCTTCTGATAGGGAACAGGCAGTGTTCAAAGACTTTAAGGCTTTGTTGTTGGTGGGGGGGGAGGGGATGAGGGTCTGAGTGGGTGTGGGGTTGGGGGAGGGGGACAGTTGACAGGATTTATATCAGGGCGGCAAATGGTGCAGCAGTTAGTGCTGCTTCTGCACAGCTCCAGTGACCCGGGTTCGATCCCGACCTCCTGTGTCTGTGTGTGGAATTTGCACGTTCTCCCTGTGACCGCGTGGGTTTCCCCCCAGGTGCTCCGGTTTCCTCCCACATCCCAAAGGTATGCGGGTCGGTGGGTCAATTGGCCGCTGTAAATGTGCGTGGGCGAGTGGGAGAACCTAGAGGGAGTTGATGGGAATGTGGGAAAGAGTAGGTTGCAGGAAAATAAGTGGGGAGATGGGATTGCTCTGAGGACTGGCATAGACTCGATGGGCCAAATGGCCTCCTTCTATGTATGATAAGGAAATACGATTTACCTAATAATAATCGAATTTGCTTTAGTAGGGGAATTAAGGGTTATGAGGAAAAGGCAGGTAGGTGGATCTGAGTCCACGGCCAGATCAGCCATGATATTACTGAATGGCGGAGCAGGCTCGGCGGGCCAGATGGTCTCCTCCTGCTCCTGTTTCTTATGTTCTTATGTTCTTGTGTTTTGCCAGCAGCCCTATGCCCCAACAGCCCAGCAGATGGCTCCGCCCAGTCCCAGCACCAACAGCAGCAGTAACAGTAGCAGTGTCGGAGGGGAACAACTGAGTAAAACCAACCTGTACATTCGTGGGCTCCACCCTGGCACGACTGACCAGGACCTCGTCATGCTCTGCCAACCGTAAGTACTCTGGCTGCTTTAAACCATCGTACAGCACTGGGGATGTACCTCTCTCGAGGCAAGGAGAATGGTTGTCATTGTTGAATCAGTGATGAGACTGAATGTATCCTCCCCAATGAAATTGCAAGTTGAAGTTCTCATCTACTCCTGATGATTCAGATTTCTGAACGGTCCATGAACCCACGAACACTACCCCATTGTTCCTTTTTATTTGCACTATTTATTTATGTTGTAATCTATAGTTTTTTATGTCTTTGCACCGTACTGCTGCCACAAAACAACACATTTCACCTCATATAAGTCAGTGATAATAAACCTGATTCTGATTGGCCACTTACCTCTTTTATAGTTATCATTATAGAGTGTACTCTCTCTAAAGCAGTTGAGTTTCCAATCCAGAATGAGAAAAGCTGTCGTAATGTTAAGGGTGTTTTAAGACCAACGCTCTCAAGGACACTACATAGACAGGGAAGTTTTGAGATGCTGTTGAGCTGATGGTTGTTGCTGCTAATTTTAGAGGGTTTTTTTTCCTTGTGCCTGGCTGTGCAGTGCTACAGGGGCATAATAATGTGCTTTATATAGCATTAATGCCAAAAATCGTGCCAAGCTGTATCACAGATAAAACAACTGGCTCAGACATTGAGCCAAAGGCCTGCTTTGTACCTGTAATGTGCTGGAGTGGCAGAGGGTCAGTCGGTCGGGTTCCTGACCCTGAGTCAGAAAGTGCTTGGTTCAAATCACGTCAAGTCGAGTTTCTTGTCATGTGCACAAGTGCGGTGAGGTACAGGTACAGTGGAAAACCTGCAGCAGCATCACAGGCACGTTGGTGCAGACAACACATGGTACATAAATTATACAAGATAGTGAAGAGAGAGAGAAAAAAACTGTGCAAAAACAAGACCTTAGTGCAAAAATAAACTACAATCAGAGACCAGTCCATGGCAGTGCAAGAGGTGGTCCGTAGTGTTCCATTGCTGAGGTGGGGTTAGGGTTGGGCAGGTTGGTTCAAGAACCGAATGGTTGAAGGGAAGTAGCTGTTCCTGAACCTGGTGGTGTGGGACTTCAGGCTTCTGTACCTCCTGCCCAACAGTAGCTGTGAGAAGATGGCATGGCCCGGATGGTGGGGATTCTTGATGATAGATGCCGCCTTCTTGAGGCAGCGCCTCCTGTAGATGCTGTCAGTGGTGGGGAGGACTGTGCCCGTGATGGACCAGGCTAAGTGCCAACACAGAAGTTCTCAATAGTGATCCAGAAGAGAGCGTCGAAGGTGCAGGCTTCTAGATACTGTATAATGTTTAGCTGCAGCTCTCTCACAGGTGAATGCCATAAACCCCTTGGTGCTATGTTGAAATGCAGGGGAGTTACCCCTGACATCCCAGACAACATTTATCCCTTCAAGCAAATGTCAGCCACGGGAGGGGGGGTTGCCATCGTGGGTGATTCCCAGTACCCATCTCTGGTGTCCCAGGTAGACAGGGAGGTGAAGAAGGCATTTGGCACACTGGCCTTCTTCAGTCAGGGCACTGAGTACAGGAGTTGGGACGTCACGTTGCAGTTGTACAAAATGTTGGTGAGGCTGCACTTGGAGTACTGCGTACAGTTTTGGTCGCCCTGTTACAGGAAAGATGCCATTAAGCTGGAGAGAGTGCAGAGGAGGTTTACGAGGATGTTACCAGGACTTGAGGGACTGAGTTATGGAGAGAGGTTGAGCAGGTTGGGACTTTATTCATCAGAGTGTAGGAGAATGAGGGGTGATCTTATAGAGGTGTATAAAATCATGAGGGGCATAGATAGCGTGAATGCACACAGTCTTTTACCCAGGGAAAGGGAATCAAAAACTAGAGGGCACAGGTTTAAGGTGAGAGGGGGAAGATTTAAAAGGGACCTGAGGGGCAACTTCTTCACCCAGAGGGTGGTGAGTATATGGAACGAGCTGCCAGAGGAAGTGGTTGAGGCAGGTACATTAACAACATTTAAAAGCTATTTGGACAGGTCCATGGATAGGAAAGGTTCGGAGGGATGTATTGGTATTGGTTTATTATTGTCACTTGTACCGAGGTACAGTGAAAAACTTGTCTTGCATACCGATCGTACAGGTCAATTCATTACACAGTGCAGACATTGAATCAGTACAGAGTGCATTGAGGTAGATAGGCCACATGCGGGCAAATGGGACGAGCTTAGATGGGAATCTTGGTCGGCATGGAGCAGTTGGGCTGAAGGGCCTGTTTCCGTGCTGTATGACTCTATGACTTCTCTAAGCCAGGGTTGGGGGTGGAGGCAGATACGATCGAGGCATTTCAGAGGCTTGTAGATAGGCACATGAATGTGCAGAGAATGGAGGGATATGGAGCTTGTGTAGGAAGAAGAGATTAGTTAGGCGTTTCATTATAAGTTTAATTAGTTGGGCACAACATGGTGGGTTGAAGGGCCTGTTCCTGTGCTAAGTTTGGAGATTCTACGGCCAATTTCCGCTCACTCGGCAGCAAGTGAAGATGGGTTTGAGGATGAGTTCATATAGTCAGAGCAATCATGACCGAGAGCACATCGGGGACCTGACTACCTCCCCAGCTTGGGTTAGATTTAAACTCCGGGTCCTTCACTGATAGAACAACATTCAAAGAAATTGCAAGGTCTCGGACCTTCATTTGTGAATTCACTGGCCTGACTTGCAGGCCTTTGGATCTTGATGAGGAACTGAGTGAAGTAAGTTAATTAACATTATTAAATAGCTGTGGGTATTATAGTTCATTTCTTTACACAATTAAACCCTATGTACTTTCCACATTAAATTGGTGGCAGTTCAGTAAGAAAAAAATTGAATATGTCAAAGCGGTTCCTGTTGACTTATTTGGGTTAATTGATATTTTCAACCATGGGATTTACATTAAGGACAGACAGAGGTAAGAAGACACAGAGTAAGAAGTGAGGATGAAGAGCAGAAGGGAAAAAGTACCCCGTTTTGGGCACCATTTTATGTGTCAGCTGGAACAGACGCACCCATCTGGTCACCCGTGGCAACAGGCAAGCTGGTGAGACCAACCACACTGACCCACCAAGGTTCTGGCCTCACTTATCACAAATGACGCACCTTGCTGCCTGATGCAGCGAGGTAGCACATTTCCCCACACTACCATCGGAAGAGTCCCACAGCTCTGTTTCGATCCGGTTTCCATTTTAACCGGGAAAGATTCCGGATCTGTGTGAACTGTGGGTCGACGCTTCCCTCGTCACCTGCTGTGGCCACAAGCCAACTTCGTTTCTGCTACAATATCAGCCCCTTTAATTATCTCGAACACTCCAATTAATTCACCTCTTAAGCATCTCTGCTCAAGGGAATGTAGGCCAAGTCGATGCAACCCAGCAGACTTAACTCTTTCAGCCCGATATCGTTCCATCTGAACGGAGCTCACAAGGTGATAGAGTCATAGAGGGATACAGCACAGAAACAAGCCCTTCAGCCCACCGAGTCTGTGCCGACCATCAACCAGCCATTTACACCGATCCTACACTAATCCCATTTTATTCCCCCCACATTCCCATCCACTCCCCGCAGGTTCTACCCCTCACCCACACACCAGGGACAATTTACAGCGGCCAATTAACCCACCAACCTGCACGTCGTTGGGATATGGGAAGAAACTGGAGCACGCAGGGGGAAACCCACGCGGTCACAGGGTGAACTTGCAAACTCCACATACAGACAGCGCCCGAGGTCAGAATTCAACTTGTAAGTGGAAAAGGTGCTGCATTCGAACCCAGTGGTTTTGCCTTGCTTTCAGCCTGTGGCCACAGGCAAGTTAGCTCTTCCAAGCCCAATGTCACTGGCCCAAATGTAGCCTTCCAATAGATGCTGCTGGTCCCCAGAACTCAATGGAGCAACCAGGTAGGGGCTCCAGTAATGGAAGGGTCCAAAGCCTTTGCAGGCAGAGAACATCTGCAGACTGGTTTCCTTGTGGGTTGCTTCAGCAAAATGTACCACTTAGTTTGATTTCAGTAACTCTGCACCCCCAAACCTCTGCACGCTTTCCCATCCAGAGTTTTGTCTTCACAATCAAGCAACTATTGAGACAAAGCGTGATATACTGGCAACCAGGGTCTATTAGGCAACAGAGTGACTTAATTGAGGAGATTAAGATGATTGAGAAGTAAAATACTACAGATACTGGAAATTTGGGATAAAAACTGGAATTGCTCAGCAGGTCAGCCAGCATCCATGGAGGAATTGGAACTTGAATCAGTTTATTATTGTCACATGTACTGAGATACAGTGGAAAAACTTTATTTTGCATGCCATTCATACATATCATTTCACAACATCGAGGTAGTACAAGGGAAAAGCAATAACAGAATGCAGAATACAGTGTTACAGTTACAGAGAAAGTGCAGTGCAGGCAGACAATAAGGTGCAAGGGCCACAATGAGGTAGATTGGGAGATCGAGAGTTCATCTTTATCGTACAAGAGGTCCGTTCAAGAGTCTGATAACAGCAGATAGAAGCTGTCCTTGAGCCCGATGGTACGTGCTCTCAAGCTTTTGTATCTTCTGTCCGACGAGAGGAGAGAAGAGAGAATGTCTGGGGTAGGAGGGGTCCTTGATTATGTTGGCTGCTTTCCCAAGGCAGCGAGAAGTGTACACAGGGTCCATGGAGGGGAGGCTGGTTTTCACGATGGACTAGGCTGTGTCCACAGGGAGAAAGCACATTAAGATTTCACGTTGATAAAACAAGATAAGATAAGACATTTATTTATTAGTCACATGTACATCGAAACACACAGTGAAATATGTCTTTTTGTGTTGCTAAGAATGTGCTGGAGGCAGCCCGCAAGTGTCGCCACGCTTCCAGCACCAATATAGCATGCCCACAACTCCTAACCTGTACGTCTTCAGAATGTGGCAGGAAACCAGAGCACCTGGAGGAAACCCACGCAGACACAGGGAGAACGTACAAACTCCTTACAGACAGCAGCAGGAATTGAACCCAGGTCGCTGGCGCTGTAATAGCGTTACGCTATCCGCTACACTACCGTGCTGCCACGTTATGACCACGTTATGAGCTCCAACACCAGTACATTAGACCATATCCCAAGTCCATAGCTCGCTAAAAGTGTCCACCCAAGTAGATAGAGTGGTAGAGTTACCTTTTCAAATGAGGTTAACAAAATATAAAGCCATTTATGGTGCATGCATGTAATGCAAGTGAGAGACTGATCAGTTCCAGTTAAAAATATTCAACTTCAGCTTTACTTGGAGATCCATTTATAGTAATGATGTACATGTGTCAATGGGTCTCTTAGGGGATGCAGATGAAATAGATTTGATGCTTTCTGCAGAGCCACATCACCATATATATAATCTTTTTTTAATTCTGTGAGTCGCTCTGTATTTTGTTCATTGATAACAATTGTGATTTGTGTTGGTAGCCTGGTACTGTTGCTGTAGATATGTGGGAATTGTCTGCTGTTGTATTGTGTGGTTAGTTAGGTTTTCTCAAATCTCAATTTCCTGTTGATGTCTGAACTTGAACAGGATGGCTTACTTTGTTCAGAGTTTCAGAGGGCAGGTACGGTAGTGTAGCGGTTAGCATGACGCTATTACAGTGCCAGCGACCCGGGTTCAATTCCGGCCACTGTCTGTAAGGAGCTTGTACATTCTCCCCGTGTCTGCGTGGGTTTCCTCTGGGTGCTCCGGTTTCCTCCCACATTCCAAAGACTGACGGATTAGGAAGTTGTGGGCATGCTATGTTGGCGCCGGAAGTGTAGCGACACTTGCGGGCTGCCCCCAGAACTCTCTGCGCAAAAGATGCCTTTCACTGTGTGTTTCAATGTACATGTGACTAATAAAGATATCTTATCTTATCTTTAGAAGGTGTATGGCATGCTTGCCTTCATCGCTACGGTCACAGAGTATAAGAGTGAGGAAGTCATGTTGCAATTATTTAAAACTTTGGTCAGGCCGCACTTGGAGTGTTGTGTGAAATTCTGATCGCCCCATGACAGGAAGGATGTGGAGTCTTGGGAGAGGGTGCAGAAGAGGTTCACCAGGATGCTGCCTGGATTAGAGGGTATTAACTGTAAGGGGAGGCTGGGCAAACTTGGGTTGTTTTCTTTGAAGTGTTGGAGGCTGAGGGGAGACCTGATAGAGGTTTATAATGAGAGGCATAGATAGAGTAGACAGCTGGTATCTGTTTCCCAGGGTAGAAGTGTCAAGTACTGGAGGGCATGCATTTAAGGTGAGAGGGGGAAAGTTTAAAGGAGATGTATGGGGCAAGTTTTTACACAGAGAGCGGTGGGTGCCTGGAGCAGGCTGCCAGGGGTGGGGGTGGAGGCAGATACGATAGAGGTGTTTAAGAGGCTGTTAGATAGACACATGAATGTGCAGGGAGTGGAGGGATATAGACCATGTGCAGGCAGAAGAGATTTACTGTAATCTGCCATCATGTTCAGAACAGACATGGTGGGCTGTACCGTTCTACGTTCTATTGGAAGGAGTGGAGCTGAATCACTGCTTCACCTGGAGAAGAGTTTGGGGACCTGGATGGTGGGAAGGGAAGAGGTAAAAGAGGAGATGTTTCACCTGCTGTGCTTGGGAAAGTGCCGTGTGAAGGGGACTGGGGTGTTGGTGGAGATGAAAGAGCAGACCAGGGGGAAATGGTCCTTCTGGAATACTGAAGGGGGAGGGGAAGGTGTGTCCGGTGGTGAATGACGCCAGAAATGGCGCAAGTTCTGGAAGATGGTCCGTTGAATGCGGTGGGTGCTGGAGTGGAAGGTGAGAGGAAGGGAGGGGAGGGGAGGGGCGAGGGGCGAGAGCAGAAGTGCAGGAAATGGAACAGACTTGGCCGAGAGCCTTGTCAACAGCGATGGAGGGGAAGCCAAGGGTAAGGAAAAGGAAGCACTGGTGTGGAAAGTGACATCATCAGGGCCCATACAATGGAAGTGGAGAAACTGGGAGGACTGAACGGAGCCCTTACAGGAAGCGAGATGGGAGGAGGTATTGTCGACAGCGGCTGAGGGAGCCTGTGAGCTTGCAGTGGATGTTGGTTGCTAGCCTCTCCCCCGTGATGGGGATGGAGATGTCAAGAGAGGGAAGTCAGGCGTGGACTGTGTGGAAGCGAGAGCAGGGTGGAGATTGGCAGAAAAAGTAACAACAACTTGAGTTCAGGAAGCAGCACTAATAAAGCCACAGGAAAAAAAAGGGTGAGGGGTCGTTAGTAGGATTGAAACAAGACTTGTTCCACGTGTCCCACAAAGAGACGGGCATAATTTGGGCCCATGCGACTTCCCAAAGCTGCGCTGTTGATTTGGAGAAAGCGAATCAAGTCGAAGGAGAAGTGGTCTGAAGTAAGAGCAAGGTCAGGCAGGTGTAGGTGGCAGAGGGTGTCTCACGGATGTAAATGGGAAGGGACTGGATTGGGGGAAGGGGGGGGGCAGAAGAGGGAAGGATGGACTCAAGGTAGAAATGTTTGGTGGGGCAAAACTCAGTGGGTCTGCCTGGACAATCCTGCTTGTGAATCCTGGGCAGGAGATAGAAGGGATTGAGTGGGGCTGAGAGCCAACAAGGCTGGAATCTGTAGGAGGAAGATCTCCTGAGGAAACAAGAGTCTGTGATTGTCTGCGATATGATGGCCCGGTATTCAGCAATAGTCATTGGTCCAGGTGGAGGTATGGGGAAGTGCCTGAGGGCTGACGGGCATTCCCAAACCTGTGACCTCATCCACCATACACCAAGGGGGGCGGGCTGAGGGGGAACACTCCTTGCCAAAGGAATATTCACAGGCAAAGGTGCCTTAACCACAGCGGGCTTAGAGTTCTCTGGGACAGGGATGCAGGGTGATGAAGATGGCCCTTCTCATGATGGCTGTTTGTTCAGGATCGGAGAGGGGAAGATCCAAAGTGACAGTGAAAACGCAAGGGGTAGACTGGAAAAGAGATGGGGTCCAGAGGCGAGTGAGGGGGGAAGAAGGATCTGGATGACTATTGGCATTCAACAGCCGCAGACATCTACAAGCCTTGATGTCCGAACTGCAGACTGGGATAGCTTCGAGGTAGAGTGAGCCAGTGATGTTGTAGGTCAAGAGCGAGTGGACACAACTTCACATGGATGTGACAGGATGTGACTATAACAATGGCTCAAAAAACGCTAACAGAGACGCAAGAAATTCTGCAGATGCTGGAGTCTGGAGCAATACACAAAAAGTGCTGGAGGAACTCAGCAGGTCAGGCAGCACCTATTGGAGGGAAATAAACAGTCGACGCTTCGGGTTGAGACCCTTCATCAGGACTGGAAAGGAAGAGGGCAGAAGCCAGAATAAGAAGGTGGCGGGAGGGGGAGGAGCACACGCAGGCAGGGGAGAGGTGAGTCCAGGTGAGGGGGGAAGGTAGGTGGGTTGGGGAGGGGAGAAGATGTAATAAGCTGAGAGGTGATAGGTAGAAGAGGCCGAGGGCTGAAGAAGGAGGAATCCGGTTGGAGAGGGCAGTGGACCATGGAATAAAGGATGGGGGAGGGGAGGAGAGGAGATGGGCAGGTCATCAAGGCAGGGGAAGGGAGCCACAGGAATAAGGGAAGACAAAGGAGTGGGGGGGGGGGGGGGAGAAAAAGAAGGGGTGGGGTTACTGGAAGTTAGAGAAATGGATGTTGAGGCCGTCAGGTTGAGGCTCCCAAGGCAGAATATGAGGTGTTGTTCCTCCAACCTGCGCCTGGCCTCAACGTGGCAGTAGAGGAGGCCGTGGACAGACAAGTCAGTATGGGCGTGGGATGTGGAATTGAAATGGGTGGCCACCAGGAGGTCCTGGCTGTTGCGGCGGACGGAGCGAAGGTGCTCGACGAAGCGGTCACCCAATCTGCATCGGGTCTCACCGACGTACAGGAGGCCGCACCGGGAGGACCGGATGCAATAAATGACACCCTCGAACTCACAGGTGTTGCTTTGAGAAACGCTAAGTAGCCTGAGTGTGCCTGTGGTCACAGGTGCATCCGAGACGTGAAGGGTAGAGTTACCGTTGGAATCCACGTAGAGCTAGAGATGTTTGCTGAATGTATGAGCTAGGAAGAAGAGGCATGAGCTATAAGGAGAAGTTGGACAGACTTGGGTTGTTCTCTCTGGAGCGTCAGAGGCTGAGGGGAGACCTGATAGAAGTTTATAAAACTATAAGATAGGGTAGAAAGTCAAAATCTTTTTCCCAGGGTAGATATATCAAGTACTAGAGGGCATGCATTTAAGGTGAGAGGGGGAAAGTCTAAAGGAGATGTGCAGGAGTTTGTTTACACAGAGAGCGGTGGGTGCCTGGAACGGGCTGCCAGGGGTGGTGGTGGAGGCAGATACGATAGAGGCAGTTAAAAGGCTTTTAGACAGACACATGAATGTGCAGAGAATGGCAGGATATGGATCATGTGCAGGCAGAAGAGATTGAGTTTAATTTGGCATCGTATTCGGCACAGACACAGAGATGTGGAAGAGATTGAGTTTAATTTGGCATCGTATTCGGCACAGACACAGAGATGTGGAAGTTGAGGTCAAAACCTCAACAAAGACTAGAAGGAAAGCAGAAACCATTGAGGGTGAACAAGGTGGAAGGGAACTTTAAGACAATCATAGGACTTGACAGGGTAGATAACAAGAAATGAGAGTTGGTATACACCATTCCATCTGATCCATCATTTAATAAGATGCATGGTTGATCTGAACTTGGCCTCAGCTCCACTTTCCTACCTTGGTACCCATAACTCCTCGATGCACCAAAAATCCTTCCAGCTTGACAAAGATATTTGGTATTGGTATTGGTTTATTATTGTCACTTGTACCAAGGTACAGTGAAAAACTTGTCTTACAAACCGATCGTACAGGTCAATTCATCACACAGTGCAGTTACATTGAGTTAGGACAGAGTGCATTGATGTAGTACAGGTAAAAATAATAATAGTACAGAGTAAAGTGTCACAGCTACAGAGAAAGTGCAGTGCAATAAGGTGCAAGGTCACAACAAGGTAGAACGTGAGGTCAGAGTCCATCTCATTGTATAAGGGAACCGTTCAATAGTCTTATCACAGTGGGGTAGAAGCTGTCCTTGAGCCTGGTGGTGCGTGCCCTCAGGCTCCTGTATTTTCTACCCGATGGAAGAGGAGAGAAGAGAGAATGACTGCAGCTCCACAGTTCTCTGGGAAAGGGAATTCCAAAAGATTCGACTCCCTCCTCATCTCCATCTCAAGTGGGCGGCCCCTTTATTCTGAGACTGCGCCCCCTCGATCTGCACTCCCCCACAAAGGGAAGCCTCCCCTCAGCAACTCAGATAGAAAGAAGCTATTTCCTCTGATGGAGGGCGGTTGGGTTGAGTTGGGGGGTGGGGGGGGTGGGGGGTTGGTTCGGGAGGCGAGTAGAGACGCTGCCTCACGGCTCCAGAGACCCGGGTTTGATCCCGGCCTCCGGTGCTGTCTGGGTGAAGTTCACACGTTTCCCCCCACATCCCAGAGATGTGCTGGAAGGTGATTTGGCTTACCCCTGGTGTATGTAAGTGGCAAAATAATCGAAGTTGACAGTCATGTGATTGGGAATAAGTATCAGGCCTCCAAGGAAATAAGGAGAGAGGGGAAAGAGACTGATGGGATTGCTCTACTGGGAGTCAGTAAGGATCTGACAGGTTGAATGGCCTCCTATTGGTATTGGTTTATTATTGTCACTTGTGCCGAGGTTACAGTGAAAAAATTTGTCTTACAAACCGATCGTACAGGTCAATTCATTACACAGTGCAGGTACATTGAGTTAGTACAGAGTGCATTGAGGTAGTACAGGTAAAAACAATAACAGTACAGAGTAAAGTGTCACAGCTACAGAGGAAGTGCAGTGCAGGTAGACAATAAGGTGCAAGGTCACAAGGTAGATCGTGAGGTCAGAGTTCATCTCATCGTATAAGGGAACCGTTCAGCAGTCTTATCACAGTGGGATAGAAGCTGTCCTTGAGCCTGGTGGTATGTTGCCCTCAGGCTCCTGTATCTTCTACCTGATGGGAAGAGAGAATGTCCCGGGTGGGTGGGGTCTTTGATTATGCTGGCTGCTTCACCAAGGCAGCGAGAGGTATAGACAGAGTCAGTGGAGGGGAGGCTGGTTTCCGTGATATGCTGGGCTGTGTCCACAACTCTCTGCAGTTTCTTGCGTTCCTGGGCAGAGCAGTTGCCGTACCAAGCCTTGATACATCTGGATAGGATCCTGTATTGTGATAAGTAAGTTAAAAGGCCCAGTGGGGGAATAAAGTGCACAGCGTGGAACAGAAGCCCAGTTTTTTTTTATAAAAAGGGGAATATAAGACCCAGTGGAGGGTTTAAAAGCCCCAGTGGGGATGGGAGGATATAGAAGACCCATTGTGGGGTAAAAGAGACCCAGGATTCAGATTTCCCACCACAGCTCCAGTGTGTCCAGTGAGCTGTTCTTCCAACAAGGATTTAGAACATCCCGGGATTTGTCCTTGAGTTTCTCGATGGCTGGTGCATTAGATGCAGCTTGCTCAGCAGTGCTGCTGTGCATCGGCTGTTGGTTCAGTGATGGAACAGCGAAGAGAGGCTGTTTAACTCCTTCCTTACCCTTCATACGTGGGATGTGCTCACCAGTGCCCAGAACAGCATTTATTACCAATCTGAAAAGAGCAACAAAGATTGCTGGAAATCACCAGCAGGTCAGATGAAAATTCTCGTGAAGGGTCATCAGTCTGAAGCATTCGTTTTGTTTCTCTCCCCACTGTCTGACCCGCTGAGTGTTTCCACCATTCTCGGGTTTTATCTTGGGTTTCCATCATCTGCAGCGTTCGACTTTTCAACACCCACGAGGAGAAACGTTTTCCTTGCATTTACCCGACTAGTCGTCTGAGGATGTTACGCCTCAATAAGAGCGCCTCACATCGGGTCGCTCAGAGGGGGTCTCCTGGTGAGTCTTCTCCTGGGCCTGGCCAAGCTGGCCATCCACGGGTCCCAGCGGCGGGCAGCTGAGGGTTCCGGCCAGTCCGCCTGCCCGCCCGTCTTCCAGACTTACGTCCGCGCACAGGTGTCCTTGGAGAAGGAGCGCGCGGTATCTGCGGGCACCCTGGGTGAATCCCGTGATCGGCGGGCCCCTCAAAGGATTGCGTGTGTCGTGGATGGTGTGAACGAGATTCTCATCTGAAGTAGTGCGTTTTGCAGTCATTTAGTTAGTATCATTTGCTGTGGTTCTGCGTCTGTGCAATTCTTTTTCTTGTTTTAGTTGCTGTAGTTTTTGACACTGTATGTCATTTTGTAGTGCTTTTAGCGAATAAACTTTTGTATATTCACATAAAAAAAAGAGCGCCTCACATTCCCCTAAACCCCTTGTCCCCTGGCCATTCCTCTGTGAATCTGGTGACCCAGTGAGCTCCCCTGAACGCCAGTCACCCTCAAGCCCTCCTCATAGTCTGGAAGCCTCTGTGAAAAGAGAAACAGAGAAAACGCTTCAGGTCAAAGGATCTTCGAGCTGAAACGTTAACCCTGTTTCTCCCTCCACAGATGTTGCCTGACCTGCTGAGTGTTTCCAGCATTTTCTGTTTTTATATCCCCCCACCCTCCTGTCAACATAGAGACTGGGACCGCACTCAGTGCTCCCATTACTTTTTCCCCCTCTCTTGTGTGTTTACCCCCAGCTTCCTACTAAATGCTTCGCTCTCCCTCTCAACCGTTCCCAGGGGGAGCGAACTCTGCATCCTCTGGCGAAGGATTTCTGATTGGATTTGTGTTAGCCATCTGACGTTAATTGTCTGAGAGATTTGCTCAGGCTGTGAGATTGCAGCAGAAGGAATGGCCGATTCCTGAGAGGCTTTTTGCCTGGCGTTAAAGAAACAGGTAACTGTGGAGCGGATCAGAGTGTATCAGTGCCCTCTGCTGGGGGAAGGCAGCGTGGATGAGGTGTACTGGGAAGGTACAGGTGTGCGACGACAACAACAGCAGCCTTTAGCGTCAAGCAAAGTCCCGTGGTGCTTTCTAGCTGGGCCTGGCCTGGCCTGAGCCAATGAGCTGAAGAGGAGCCAGAACACTTGAGGGTTCAGGAGAGCCGAGGGTAAAGGAAGCAACTCGAGAGAGGTCAGGTGGGGTGGGAGATGCTCAAAGTCCAGGACTCAGAGGGGAAAGAGCATTCAGTGAAGGAAGCCAGGCTATGGCGGGATTTATCGAAGCAGGAGCATTTTCAATTGAATGTATTGGGGGGGGGGCCTGCTTCAAGTTCAAGTTCTCAAGGAGCGTTTGATGTCTCTGGGCCTGTACTCGATGGAGTTCAGAAGGATGGGGTGGGGGGGGGGGGGATCTCATTGAAACCTACCGGATACTGAAAGACCTGGATAGAGTGGACATGGAGAGAATGTTTCCATCAGTGAGAGAGTCCAGGATCCAAGGGCACAGCCTCAGAATAAAGGGACGTCCCTTTAGAACTGAGAGGAGGAGGAATTTCTTCAGCCAGAGGGCGGTGAATCTGTGGAATTCGTTGCCACAGAGGGCTGTGGAGGCCAAGTCATTGGGTGTATTTAAGGCAGAGAGTGATAGGTTCTTGATTGGTAAGGGGGTTAAAGGTTATGGGGAGAAGGCTACAGCTGATGAAACTGAATGGGCAGCACAGTAGCACAGCAGGTAGAGGTGCTGCCTCACAGCACCAGTTTAGTTGTCCATTTAGAGCACTTACAGCGGCCAATTAACCCATCGACCCGCACACCTTTGGGATGTGGGAGGAAACCAGAGCACCCGGGGGGTTTTGGGGGGGGGCGGTGGTGCGGTGGGGAACCCATCCGGTCACAGGGAGAACGTGCAAATTCCACACAGACAGTACCGGAGGTCAGGATCGAACCTGTGTCTCTGGAGCTGGGAAGCAGCAGCTCTACCCGCTGTGCTGCCCATTCAGTTTCATCAGCTGTGGCCCTCCCCAACCCTACCTTGCCGTCCCCTCCCTGGTTACTTCTCTCAGGGGAACCAAGGGGAGCTGTTAGTATTTATTTATTCTGTTGTCTAAGTTACGTATAATTTATGTTAATTTGTTTATGCAATTTATGTTTGTCATGTCTGTAATGTGCCGTGCTGCTGCTGCAGAAAGTTTATTTTCAGGGCACTTATACCCTGGGTATGTGTGCCCATGGCAATAATAACCAGAAGACTGTAAGACATAGGAGCAGAATTAGGCCATTCAGCCCATCGAGTTTGCTCTGTCATTCAATCATGACTGATTTTTTTTCAACCCCATTCTCCTGCCTTCTCCCCATAACCCTTAACCCCCTTACCAATCAAGAACCTATCAAGAGATTCCACCCCCCCCCCATCCTTCTGAACTCCATTGAGTACAGGCCCAGAGACATCAAACGCTCCTCAGACGTTAACCCTTTCATTCCCAGGATCATTTTGTGAATGGTTGTACTTGGCACTAACTGGCTCCTGTCCAGAGTGATGGTGAAGCCCTCAGAAGTTTCATTCCGGCTCCTGAGGCCTAGGGATGAATGACATCTTGGTCATCTTGGTGAAGCAGCCAGCATAATCAAAGACCCCACCCACCAGGGACATTCTCTCTTCTCTCCTCTCCCATCGGGTAGAAGATACAGGAGCTTGAGGGCATGTACCACCAGACTTAAGGACAGCTTCTACCCCACTGTGGTAAGACTATTGCACGGTTCCCTTATACAATGAGATGGACTCTGACCTCACGATCTACCTTGTTGTGACCTTACACCTTATTGCACTGCACTTTCTCTGTAGCTGTGACACTTTACTCTGTACTGTTGTTGTTTTTACCTGTACTACCTCAATGCACTGTGTAATGAATTGACCTGTACGATCGGTTTGTAAGACAAGTTTTTCACTGTACCTCGGTACAAGTGACAACAATAAACCAATACCAATACCATCTCCTCTCACCCCCCTCTCCCTCACTAGCAACAGCTGAAGAAAACCTACCATTGAATCCTCCGGGCAATAACCATGGCTTTCCGTGAGTTGTCCACAGTCTAAGAGCAAGATCTCAGAGAAAAATATTGTGTATTCTCATTTTTGTGGCCGTGGATTCGGATGAACTATGACCCGTATGAAATGAATGCGAGTTGGGGTGAAGAGGGAGGATCCATAATTGTTGAGCTTATCAGATCATGAGGCATGTCGACAAAGCTATGTTCTCACGCAATGCTGCGCCTTGTAATAATTAATACTATCTGCATCAGAGAAAGAAAAAGACGTGCTTTAATATCGTGCTTTCTCACATCTCTGAAACATCGAGCACATTGCATTGCAACAAATTGAACGGTGGGTGTGTTGTGAAATGCCTTCTAAATGCAGTAATTGATGCTGTGTTAATTGTTAAGTCTGGGCTTAATAGACTTCGGGCGGAGCAAAAGAATTATGGCCCTCTGTGCAGCAGCCTTCTGTGCACAGCAGGAGTCCTCAACAGAGGGAGGTGAATGAGCAAATAATCTGTGTTTTTGATGCTGTTGCTTGAGGGTGAAATGTTGGGCCCACATCTTCCAGAGCCAGTAATTGGCCCTGCTTTGGATCACCCCGGGGGATCTGAACCAGGAGCACCGCTTGCGCATTCCGCCCGATTGGCGGTGACAGCGTGGCATTTCCGGTTGGTACTGTCACCCGAGGGTCAATCTGGATTGTAGATTCTTAGATTCATCGAGTTATACAGGACAAAACCAGGCCCTTCAGCCCATCCATCTGTGCCAACCAATCCTGCTAATCCCATTTGCCCACGTTGTAAACCTTTCCCATCCACATACCGGTCCAAGTGACTTTTAAACGTTGTTACTGTACCTGCCTCAACCACTTCCTCTGGCAGCTCGTTCCATATACCCACCACCCTCTGGGTGGAAAATTTGCCCCTCAGATTGCCTTTAAATCTTTCTCCCTTCCCCCCCCCCCTCCCCCTTTAAGTGCTTGAGTCTTTGGACTGGGACTTTAACACAAAGAAAAGTTGTCAGTCTTTTAGCACCTGAATGTTACTCTGTCACGTTGAGTTTCTTGTCATGTGCACAAGTGTGGTGAGGTACAGGTACAATGAGAAACTTGCTTGCAGCAACATCAGAGGCACATTGGTACGGACAACACACCAAACATAAATTACACAAAATTATACAAGACAAGTGAAGAAAAAGACAGTGCAAAACAAACCATTGGTGCAAATACTCAATCAGAGACAAGTCCGGGGCAGTGCAAGAGGTGGTCCGTAGTGTTCCGGTGCTGGGGTAGGGTTAGGGTTGTGCAGGTCGGTTCAAGGACCTGATGGTTGTAGGAAAGTAGCTGTTCCTGAACCTGGTGGTGTGGGACTTCAGGCTTCTGTACCTCCTGCCCGATGGTAGCTGCGAGAAGAGGACATGACCTGGATGGTGGGGATCCTTGATGATAGATTCTGCCTTCTTGAGACAGCGCCTCCTGTAGATGCTGTCAACAATGGGGACTATGAATCTTGTTCTTGCAAAAAAAAGGAATCATGATGTATGTTTTACACCTTGATTGAAATCAGTGACAGAGTCCACAACACACACAGACACACACACACACACACACACACACACACACACACACACACACACACACACACACACACACACACACACACACACGCACACACACACACAGAGCTTTTATTCGTTATGACAGCCAAATATTCCGGATCCACTCCTGCTCCCGTTCCCGGACGGATTAATGATCCCAGACTGGGAGCTGAGCAGAAGCCATGATTTCCACCTCCCTCCACTGTGTTGTCAGCCTGTTGCCAGGTGCTGAGCCTGCTGATTGGTTATAGGCCACAAAATTGGGCCCTCCTGCACTGTTTTCTTTTTGACCAATGGCTCTGATTTGGGTTGGGCACCACTGCAGGTGGCACCTGTGCTGCTGTATGGGGTACAAGTTGCTGGTTGCGACTTTCTATTTGTCAAACACGGCCACAAGACGAGGCTTCGGGAGCAGGACGAGCCACCTCCCCTCCCATGTGTGGTATTTGAAGGAATCCACACCGGCCTGGGAGTCTGCTTTTGATTGGATTGGCTGTGGAGGAATGCTGCTGTTCACTCTCATGTTTGGAGGGGGGGGTGTTAAGACCAATGTCGGGCAGAAGATACAAAAGCTTGAGAACACGTACCACCAAGCTCATGCACAGCTTCTATCTCACTGTTATCAGACTCTTGAACGGACCTCTCCTACACTAGAAGATGAACTCTTGATCTCACAATCTACCTCGTTGTGGCCCTTACACTTCATTTGTCTGCCAACACTGCACTTTCTCTGTAACTGTAACACTATATCCTGCATTCTGTTTTCCTTTTTAGTACCAATGTACTTATGTATAGAATGATCTGTCTGGATGGCAAGCAAACAAAAGATTTTCACTGCAACTTTTCTCGGTACATATGACAGTAATTCCTGATGAAGGGTCTCAGCCCAATTTGTCAACTGTTCATTTCCCTCCATAGATGCTGCCTGGCCTGCTGAGTTCCTCCAGCATTCTGTGTGTGTTGGTCCCATTCCAAAGGTTAGCCATCTCCTTGAAGTTGTATTCTACTGGGGTTCAATGCTTCGCACCTCCATACAAGGCCATAAAGGTGCACAAATGGCTATAATTATTGGGTGCTACCTTGAACTGGTGATAGCCACTGCTGACACAGAGCCCCATAGTTTGGCATGGTTCACGTGGCTGGTCGATGCAAGAGACTGCAGCTGCTGGAATCTGGAGCGACACACAGTCTGCTGGAGGAACTCAGTGGGTCGGGCAGCGTCTATGGAGGGAAAGGAATTGTCGACGTTTCGGGTCGAAATGCAAGGGTCCTGATGCAGGGTTGCAACCCGAAATGTCGACAATTCGTTTCCCTCTACAGATGCTGTTCGACCCGCTGAGTTCCCCCAGCAGATTGCGTGTTGCTCATGTAGCTGGTCAGTGGGGTCATGTTCATGTGGTTGCTGCATCAATTTAAAGTCCAAACTGGGTCACACAAGTGTAAATTATGTGCACAGGCGATCCCGACAAAAGTTCAACACCAGACCCCAAGAGTCTGCCTGAGGCCTGGTTCTTGTGTTTGCAGTGTTTGGTGTTAGCTTTTGGTGAATCTGGTGTTAATATTTCACAATATTCATTTTATGTTCAATGTGAACTCTGGTTTGATATTGTTGCCTTGTTCTGGTTTAATTGTTGCCTAGTTCCAGTTAATGTTCTCTCTGTATCTGGTGTTAGTTTTGTACCTGAAAACGATGGTGTTTTTTGCAGGTTCTGGTGTTAATTTGCAGCCTGGAGTATATCTTGGTTCTGTTCCGGTATAATTTGTGTCTGACAGTGATGTTGATTTGTTGCCTGTTTCTGGTATAATTATTTGCCTGGTTTTGATGTTAATTTGCTCTGGTGCTAGCTCCCATCCACTTCAGATATCACATTGTTGTGATGATTGTTTCATAATTGGTTTTATTACCTGGTTCCAAGTGTTAATTTGTTGCATGTTTCTGGTTTTAATGTGTCACCCAGTTCTTGTGTTGAATACCAGGTTGTGACGTGAATCACCCATCATATTTTGATGTTAAATTGTTACTTGGCTGTGGGGTCATTTCAGTTTTGGTTTGAAGTAAGAACTGAAGGTGCAGGAAACACTCATCAGGTCAGGCAGCAGCTGTGAAGAGAGAAATGGAGTTGATATTTCAGGTTGAAGACCTGGCTCTGGCGTTGGTCTGTTCTCTGGTCCCAGTGTTGATCTGTTCCCCGGTCCTGGCGTTGATCTGTTCCCCGGTCCCGGTGTTGATCTGTTCCCCGGTCCTGGCGTTGATCTGTTCGCCGGTCCCAGTGCTGATCGGTTCCCCAGTCCCAGTGTTGATCTGTTGCCTGGTTCTAGGTTTACATTACTGCCTTGTTCGTCCGTTGTGTTGCTTCTGTGTTAATTTGTTGCCTGGTTCTGGTGTTGATTTGTTGCCTGATTCTTATTTTAAATTGCTACTGGGTTCTGGTGCTAATTTGCTGCTTAATTTATATGTTAATTTATTGTCTAGTTCAGGTGTTAATTTGTTGCAGGTTCTGGTTTTAAATTGTTGCCTGTTTCTGATGTTAATTTGTTTTCTGGGTTCTGGTGTTGATTTGTTGCCTGTGTTGTGAAGCAAAAGAATCACTCACACATGTCTGTCCTGGGGTACAGAAAACTATTATTTTATCAATCTTTATTCTGCAGGAGGGGTATTACAGGTGTGGTCCACACACGCTCCCTGATTGTACAATGCATTACTTTTTTGGAGATTCCGTGCAACAATTTAACAGTAGTTGTGCTGTCTTCTCTTAACCAATCCAAAGCAAAACGGTGCATGATCTGCCACTTCACTTTCCCCACCTTCTGACCCTGGCTCTGGTCAGTATCTTATCGTATCAAGGCATATTTTATTATTCAATCAATACTTGATTATTAACCACTCTCTTCAGAGGCATTGGAACTCAATAGGCCTTTCATTTCTAGTCTCCCCTGGTGATCATCAATGTTTGCAGATTTGTCACCTACATTCATTTCTGCAGAGATTAATTGTCTCAGGAACAGGGCTATCTCCCTGAGATTACCTTGTTTCCACTTTACTTTAGGCACTTTTGTCCTGGAAGCAGACACGTTAAATCAAAGCCTGTATTTGCCTTATGTTATTGACTCCAGATATGCTAATCAAGTCTTCATCTGGACTGCCTGCATGTCCTTGTGCTGGCTCAGGCCTCGAGTGGGGATGGAGTTGCTACAAAGCCTACCACACCCCCATGACCTCCAGTGAAGAGAGGTTATTTTTAAGAGAACATTCCAATGGACTGTTTATTTCTTATTTGTAAACTTAACTTCTAGTTCAGTTATATAAACCAAGTCTAACTTTCGTGAGGCAGAAGTACATTTGTCGTGTTTGCCACCCAAGAAAGACTAAGCTACCCTGAATCACCTGTCCTGATTCCGTGGCTCGTCAGTAGGTTGGGATACTTTAGTGTTTAAATACGACTATTGTTGTAATACCCTTGCATTCTTTATTTCACTTCGATGTATAACTTTTACCCTCTCGGTGGCTTCTCACCTGCAGATGGCACGGCTGGTAATTCCCAAATATTGCACCAGCATGTTTTAAACTGGGACCAAACCATGAGAAACAATTCTGATCTATGGATGGATATTTACATTCATCACCAACTCCATATTTAGGACCACTGCAGTTCTGCCTTTAGGACACTATCTATTTCTATCCCAATGAGGCCTGATTTCCTCCTCAAACTTTTACTTTGGCTCAACTAGCCTTGTTAACCATCTACGGAGCCATATCCCACATTCTGGGAGGTGAAGAAGGGCGTCCCCAGGGGTATGCTGTATTTGTTCATTATTATTCCATCATTTGTGCCCTTTCTATTCTTGTCTTAATATAAACCAGTCCCAACGCAGGGTCTCGACCCGAGACGTCGACATTTCCTTTCCCCCCTCAGATGCTGCTCGAACTCCTCCAGCAGTTTGTTTGTTGCTCCAGATTCCAGCATCTGCAGTCTCCTATAAACTATTCATCCTTCACCTGTTGTAACGTGGTGTAAAACACAAGTTAGGTCCATTGGTCCTTTGGTCCATTGTCCAGGCACCAGTCCTGGATGTAGACCCCTTCAATCGCATGGTCCCCTCAGGCAGTGTTCACTAGTTCCCGCTCCTGGATGGAGTACACAGTCCCGACGGTCCCCCAGGTCATCGGCAATAGAAATGTGACACTTGTCTCCTTCAATCCTCCCATGGTCCTGTAAAAGAATATGGGACCCCATAGCTCCCTCAGTGTAGATTTGTGGACCAGTGCTTCAATTCCCCTTGTGACCCTTCCACCGGTCAATGTCATTGCTTATCTTGGCATCCATTTGTGGTGGGTCAGTCCAGTTGTGCAGAAGGGTGTTGTTCTAATCTGTTCCAATTGTTTCAAAAATCAGCCTCTCTTTATATCATGCATCGATGGCTCAATGATTCATCCCCCCTCTCTCTGTCTCTCACACTCTCTCTCTCTCTCTCTCTCTCTCTCTCTCTCTCTCTCTCTCTCTCTTTGTCTATCTCTCGCTCTCTGTCTATCTCTCTATCTATCTCTCTCTCTGTCTCTCTCGCAAGCACGGTAGTGTAGCGGTTAGCGTGACGCTATTACAATGCCAGTGACCTCTGGGTTCAATTCTGGCCGCTGTCTGTAAGGAGTTTGTACGTTCTCCCCGTGTCTGCATGGGTTTCCTCCGGGTGCTCCGGTTTCCTCCCACATTCCAAAGACGTACGGGTTAGGAAGTTGTGGGCATGCTGTGTTGGTGCCGGAAGCGTGGCGACACTTGCGGGCTGCCCCCAGAACACTCTACACAAAAGATGCATTTCACTGTGTGTTTCGATGTACATGTGACTAATAAAGATATCTTATCTTTGTCTATCTCTCTCTCTCTATCTCTCTCACTCTATCTATCTCTGTCTATCTCTCTTTCACTCTCTGTCTATCTCTCTCACTCTCTATCTCTCTCTCTCTTTACCTCTATCTCTCTCTCTGTCTCTCACTGTCACTCACTCTATCTCTTTCACTGTCTCTCTCTTTGTCTATCTCTATCTAACTGTCTCTCTTTCTCTCTCTCTCTCTCTCTCTTTCTCTCACTCTCTTTCTCTCAACATTGACCATTCACAATCTGCTGCTGTTAAGGAGCTGCTTGTCTGAGACCTGTTTCTCAGTACAAGCTCGCTCTGCATTTCCACAACAAGCTGCCTTCTTCACAACCAGTCCCACCTGGATACACCCACTGTGGCTCCATGCCACAGGCTCCATCCAATGCAAGCCAACTTTCTCCTTTCAAAGACAAGGACACAAACTTCTCTCAGCGAATGTAATTAACTGCCCGTGCTTAACTGCACTTTTCCTAACTTGAACTTCAAAATCAGACAAATATTCATTGGTGGGTTTAAGCCCCAAAATGTCCCAATATTACCTCAATATATTATGACTTTGTTCTTTTCCCCTTCCTAATGAGAAACAACCCTTATTGTTACACTGGCAGGTGTTGTCAAAGTTTAACCCTGTTTTCCCAATTAACACTCTATCCTCTGGTATGCAGAATAATGAGCTGTCAGTGGCAAGGGTTAAGTTCTCTGCACCTATTCACAGGGAGCATTTCAGGCAATAGCGTGCGAGTCCAATATTACCATAAATTAATTATTTTACACTGTCTTTTACTTTTAAAAACTCACACAAAGTCTATCCCGAGGATCCAAAATCGAATGGAATGTTTGAAACCATAACTAATGTCTTGGAATCATATTTATGGTCCCTTCTAACCTGGAGGGACCTCTGTGTGAAAGGATCCAGTTCAAAAACCTACCTCTCACTTCTGCAGTAACTAAATTAAACTGCACTTAAATGTATGTTTGAATTAAAACCAAACAGTGCCATTCATTCCTTTTTAGACTGCGCAGAACAGAGGCAATTTCTTACTGGAACTGAATTAAACACTGTTATTAAAAGCTCCCCTGACTTGGAACCAGACATTAGAACTTAATTTCTAATTCAAGGCCACATTTTATCTCCAATTCCCTGCAAAACTATCTTAAAAGAAAGCATGCCAATATCTGCAATTAGAGGCACAGAATTGTACAGCACGGGCCCTTCGGCCCACCACATCCATGCTGACCTTTTTGCCCGTCTACACTAATCCCATTTCCCTATTTAAGTGTCTGTCTTAAACGCCTCTTAAACATAGCAATCGTATCTGGCTCCACCACCTCCTCTGGCAGTGGGTCCCAGATATCAACCACTCTCTGTGTGAAATAAACTTGCCTCTCAAATCCTTTTTAAAACTCCTTCCTCTCCCTTTAAACCTACGCCCTCTTGTTTTTGATACCTCTACCATGGGGGAAAAGGATTCTGACTATTGACCCTATCTATGCCTCTTATAATTTTATATATCTCTGTCAGGTTCCCCCCCCTCCACCCCTCAGCCTCCTTCACTCCAGGGAAAACAAGCCCAGCCTGTCCAATCTCTCCGCATAACTAAAGTCCTCCAATCCAGACAACATTCTGGTGAATCTCCTCTGCACTCTCTCCGGCACAACCACATCCTTCCTATAGTGTGGCAACCAGAACTGCACACAACACTCCCAGTGCGGTCTAACCAGTGGTTTGAAAAGTTGCAACATAACGTCCCAACTTTTATATTCTCTGCCCTGACTGTTGAAGGCAAACATGCTGTATGCCTTCTTCACCACCCTGTCCACTTGTGTTGCCACTTTCAGGGAGCCATGGACTTGGACACCCAGGTCTCTCCGTTCAGCAACACTCCTTAGCGCCCTACCATTTACTGTACATGTCCTACCCCTATCCATCTTCCCAAGATGCATCACCTCACACTTGTCGGGATTAAATTCCACCTGCCAACGCCCTGCCCAATTTTCCATCTGGTCTACATGCTGCTGTAGCCTTAGGCAACCTTTCTCACTACCCACACCACCAGTAATTTTCACGTCATCCACTAAGTTACTAACATACCTCATCCATTCACATCCAAATCATTAATGTATATCACAAACAGCAAAGGTCCCAGCACCTTGTAGACCACTAGTCACAGAGTTCCAGTCAGAAAAATATCCCTCCACCACCAGCCTCTGTCTCCTATCACCAAGCCAATTTTGGATCCAATTATCCAACTCATCTTAGGTCCCATGTGTCTTAACCTTCTGGAGCAGCCTGCCATGCAAGAAAGTGCCTTACCAAAGTCCATACAGACAAATAGATCTTAACCTTTAGTCTTGAGTTAAAAATTCCTTCTAGCATTAGGTTTACAGAGTTAAAGAAATCAACTAACTAAGGAAAAACACACCTCTTCATACAACTTAGAAACGTTGATCCATGTGATGGGTTAGGAACTCAAAGGTATGCCAACCGTAAGGGACATCTGAGGTTGGGAGTCTACGCAACATCTGTACCGCTTAAATCAAACACCAGAAACGTGGCACACCGATCTTAAAAGATGTACCTGTACAGGAATGAACACTTCCAGCAACTGGCAGGGCTACAAAGGGTTAACAGCTTCCACCTCTTAGCACAACAGTGACACTGACACAAGCTGCACTTTAAAGGCACACTCTCACACAGGAATTTACCACACACTTTCAAGTAAAGTACATTTCACTGTCCATAGAATGTACTGTGAAATACTTCAATTGCTCAACCTATCAGTCTTACACACACACACACACACACACACACACACACACACACACACACACACACAACACAGACCACACACAGAACTGCACTGAATCTCAAACAAGCCAAAACATGCACACATGCACCACACACATGGGCACACACACACACACACACACACACACACACAAATAAACACACCACAGACCACACACAGAACTGCACTGAATCTCAAACATGCACATACACACTACACACGTGGACACACACACATGTACATAACACCACACACACACACACACACACACACACACACACACACACAGAGTTATCAGGTATCCCAAGAGAGTAACACAAGTACTCCACACTACAATAGCTAGTGTTTTCTGTCCAGTGCTATTACTGACATAACTCCTGCCTTCGAACTGTTATCTTTCTGCTGCAACTCCCACTGTTCCCTCTGTCTCTAGGATCACAACTCGACTCCCACCTGTCTCTTTACTCATTTGACCTGTTAACTTTTGGTGCTTTTTGCCGAATGCTCCAGTTAATGACCCTCGGCTCCTCAGTCCGGAAACCTGATATCTGTGGCCATGACCCCTCTTTCATAACGCACGCGCGCTTTCCTGACGAGCCGGCTCACTACAAATCTGTTTCACCTCACGGTGTGGCTCTCCCACCAGGCGGACAATGGTCGCCCAGTTTACATCAAGTGCGCAGGTGGTCTGCACAAGTCATCCTCACCCAAGCGATACTCTGTACTTATCACATGCCCTGCTGAAGGAGAAAGCCCTGTCAACATGTGGAGCCGCAGAATTGCTCACACCTCTTTTCTTGAGTCAAGGAGTATTTAATCGATTGGTCATCCACCTGCAGGAGGGGGAGAGGCCCCATCTTCACACCGGTAGTCCACACACTCTCCCCACTTATACAAAGCATGGCTGGAGACGAGCTACGATGAGTCCACCAATGTACTGTGCTTCAGTTATCAGCTTTTGAACAGTCCGAAGCAAGGAGTACGGTCAACCTCTGTTGACATCACTTTCTCTGCGTGACCATTATGCACCTTGGAGGCCCTGATCACTGATCACTGCAAGGCATCATTTGACCCAATCAATCAACACTTGATTACTAACCACGTCTCTTCAGAGGTCATTTGTGCCCAGCGGGCCCGTTAGCCTTAGTCAAACTCCATCTGGTGACCATCTGTTTCCAACAGACCTGTCACCTCCCCCTGCATCTCTGCAGAGATTAGTTGTTTTGGGATCAAGTCTGTGTCCACTTTATTACCCCAAAGCCTATTACTCCAAACCCTGTGTGTTCTGAGAAAACATAACAAATACTATTGACAATCAAGCCTTCATCTGTCTTGCCCTGAGGTAGAGCCAGCCTCCAGTTCCCATGGAGTTGCTCAAATGACTGCTGTAATCTTTTGACCTCTATGAAGACAGGTTATATTTAAGAGAACATTGCAGTACATTGTTTGTGCCTTATTTATAAGGCTGAGCCTTCTAGTCAGCTGCAGATACCAAGTTGAACTTTCGTGGGGCAGAAATGCACTGGGTCTTTCTACATGTTTTGACTGTGATAGACACGTTAACCTTCTGCGCTACTGCCTGTCCAGATCTCCCACTGCAATCTGTTGCCCAGTTCTGGTGTTGATCTGTTCCCCGGTCCTGGTGTTGGTCTATTCCCCGGTCCTGGTGTTGGTCTGTTCCCTGGTTCCCCTGTTATGCTTGTCTCATGGTTCTGGTGTTAACTTGTCCGGCTGTTCTGGTCTACGTTTGTTGCCTTTCTGAGTTTGTCTGCCACTTACCTGGTTGATGTGCATTGCTCTGCGTTGTGCAGTTTGGAAACTCCTGGCCAGGATTCTTTCGTTTGACCTGACACAGAACATTCTCAAATTCCATGCTGCACCATCTTAGGCTCCCCCATATGTCGCACCAGTTTAAGCCAGCTCGCACGGATTGATATAGTGCCTGTTCCTTCCGAAGTGCCATTGTCGTTGGCCTCATCCCATGATGCCAGCGTGGGCGCTTGTTGGAAGGCAAGACTGTAGGAGCACGCACCTTAACATTCCAACACCTCTGGGGTCTTTGGGTTGATGATGTGGAGAGAAGTACAGGCGACTTTCTACCCCTATGGGACGTCCGTACCACAATGAAGGTTAACGAGGCCATCATCAAACCCAGATTTGCATCCACTACAACAGCAATCACACACAAAGCAATCACTTCACTCACACAGCACCAATCTCAGTCCAGCTCATCTCCTACTTAGTAATGAGATGACCAACACCTTCAGGACCTCAGTTTGTCTCCAACACTCCTGCCCACCACTCACAGCCTGCAGCTGTTCAGCACAGCAGGGCACCATGGCCCAGATGTGTTGTGAGGCTAGCGCACTGGCACACATTCCCTTCTCTTTCAGGAGACGGCAGTCACCAGCAGTTACAAAGCAGCGGGTCCAACTGCTCCCTGCACCGTGGGACAGAGTGCTGGGCGTAGGTGGAGTGCTCATGGCAGTCTGTGGCCAAAGACACAGCAGAAACCACTGAAGATGACGGTGTGCTTCAGCCTAATCCTCCATTGTACATCCCATGTTTAAGCATCAATTCTTACATACCCGCTCCGGCCCCTAACCTCCTCACCATGGCAACACCCCTGTGCCCGTCACGTAGCCAAGAGCTCCTAACTTGGCAAGGCAGGTGCCACTCAATAAGAGGGCAGCCATGGGTCTCTCTCAACCTGAACTTAGTGAGTCAACAGGCACAAGACGGTCTGCCACCAGGGCGGGGTTAGTTTGCACATCGGCTCTGCTGCAGAGGATGCAGGTGAGGGCCATGACGGGACGGTCTGCAGGCGAGGGCTGAAGGGCATGCATTGGTGCCTTGGGCCGGCCGGCCTGCCAGCAGACATGCAGTGTCAAAGAGCAGCAGGGAGTCCAGCACAGGGCTCTGTTTGGAGCTTGCAGCCTGCTGCACGTCAGCACTTGGCAGGCCAAGTGTGGTGCTGCATTGGAGCCCGTTGCATTTCAGCGCTTGCAGGCTGGAGCATTGTGCTGCATCGATGCCCGATGTCTCAGGCAGAACCTCTGAGTGCTGCTTGCCAATTCTTTTTTATTATTCACTTTCAGGATCTGTGTGTCACTGGGAAGACCAGCATTTATTGGCCATCCCTTACTGCCCTGAGAAGGTGGGGGGTGAGCTGCCCTCTTGAACCGCTGCAGTCTGCCTGGTGAAGGTGCTCCCACGGTGCCGAATATTGAAAGGCCTGGAGAGAGTGGACATGGAGAGGATGTTTCCAGTAGTAGGAGAGTCTAGGACCAGAGGGCACAGCCTCAGAATAGAAGGACATCCCTTTAGAACAGAGATGAGGAGGAATTTCTTCAGCCAGAGGGTGGTGAATCTGTGGAATTCATTGCCACAGACGGCTGTGGAGGCCAAGTCATTGGGGATATTTAAAGCGGAGGTTGATAGGTTCTTGATTAGTAAGGATGTCAAAGGTTACGGGGAGAAGGCAGGAGAGTGGGGTTGAGAGGGAAAAATAAATCAGCCTTGATCGAATGGCCTAATTCTGCTCCTATGTCTTATGGTCTAGTACTGATGGGGAGGGAGTTCCGGGATTTAACCCCGGTTACGATGAAGGAACGGAGTTATATTTTTCAATCAGGATGTTGTGTGACTTGGAGGGGAACCTGCAGGCGGTGGTGTTCCCCTGCACCTGCTGCCCTCGTCCTTGTTGTTATAGTGGTCGCAGGTATGGGAGGAGCTGTCGGAGTAGCCTGGGTAACTGCAGTGTTATTTTGTAGACGGTGCACACCGCAGCCACTGTGTGCTGGTGGTGGGGGGAGAGAGTGTTCAGGGAGGGGAATTAAAGTGCTCATCAAATATAATTTATCCTGCACGCCACTGAATTTTTTTTGTTGGTATTGGTTTATTATTGCATTGTTCGCATGCTATCTAGATAGATCATTCCATATATATGTTCTCAACTCTCAACTTCCTGAGAGTTGTTGGTCAGGCAAGTAGACAGGATTCAGTGATACTCCTGACCTTTGCCTTGTACGGGGCAGTAAGGTTCTGAGGCACTTGCTGCAGGATGCAACTTGATTTTGTAACCACAGTAAATGTGTTGCTATTTGCATGAAGGTTCTGGTCGGGATGTAAGTCAACAACAGCTGGGCCATTGCTCTTTATGATGGTGTTTGAAGGAATCGCAGGAAAATCTCCCCTAATTGCCTTCAAAATAATGCCTTGGAATCTTCTACATGCATCTGAGGGAGAAGTCAAAGCCACGGTTTACCATCTCACTGGAAAGACACTACCTCCAACAGTGTTGCATTCCCGCAGTGTTACACAGGTGTATCAGCCTAGATCTTTACCTGCCGTGTCTGGAGTGGGACTCGAACCCACAACCTTCCGTCTCAGATACAAGAGTGCAATGCAAGCAAGCCTCAGCTGACGCTGTTACAACTGTAGCAATTTAAGCAAGTAGAGAGCTGGGAAATGGTGGGGGGAAGTGAAGATTCGCATTAGAATGAAAAGCAGGAGAGATTCACTGACAAAAGGGATAATGGTGCAAGGTGAATCGGGGTGGTAAAGATGGTCTGGAGCTGTCGTGCATAACACATGAGCCGTGGAACAGTTCTGCGTTCCCAGCTCGGCAACTTGGTCCCTGAACCTGGCTCCTGATCGGTGCAGTCCCTCTGAATGTAGCAAGCCCCGCCCTTCGAAAATGCATTGTCGGACGGTTAAACCGAGACCCAGGCTTACAGACTCTCAAAGCAGCCAAAAGCCTAAGAGTTGCTGTGCATATCAACAACATTCACAAACATTCAAAGAAATCAATAACTAATAAAAAAAACTAAATCACGTTCAAATTAATAAATTAACACCTTTTAAAAATTGAAAAGTAAAAGATATTAGAAAGCTCTTGAAAACACTATATGTCAACAATCAAGCACATGTAACTCAGTTGAAACACGTGTGTGTTAACTTGCCTAAGAAAGGTCATTTAAAACTGAGGTGTGTAGCAATTTCTTTTTGCGGTGGGTGATGAATTTCTGGAGTTCTCTGCACCACAGAGGTTAGATCATTAGAAGTGTTTACGGTGGAAGTAGATGCATTTTTGAAAGATTGGGGAAATGATCGTTGTGGGGAAACGGCACAGAAGAGGAGTTGAGGTCTGAGGGAGATCAGCCACCTCATAATGAACAGAGGGACAGGCTTGAGGGGACGAGTGGAACTTGTGTTCTTGTGACACTAACTTTCTCCCTCACAGCCAATCTTCTCCATTCATATGGATAGGGTCACTCGCCCTGCGCCAGGTCTAACCTGCCACGGTCGGGCAGGCAGACGTCCCAGTGTAACTGCTGAAAGCTGATTGTGCGACCCAGTGTCAGAATGTCGTTGGACTGACAGCAGTGGGGCCCCCTTGATGAGATCGGGACTCTGTCCTTCACAGGAGTGGCCCTGGGAAGTGATTTTGATGATGTAAATCTGTCTCCCAAAACCTGCAAAAAAAAGAGTTGCACAGCACTGGTTTAGGTTAGAGACACGAGAGACCGCAGATGCTGGAATCTGCAGCAACACACAATCTGCTGGAGGAACTCATCTGTGGGGGGAAGGAACTGACGATGTTTCTTATTGAAACCCTGCATCAGGAGAGAACCTAGGACAGTACAGCACAGAAACAGGCCCTTCGGCCCACAATGTTGTGCCAAACTAATTAAACTAGTAATTAAATGCCTAATTAAACTAATTCCTTCTGCCTACACAGGGGCCATCTCCCTCCATTCTCTGCACATCCATGTGCCTATCTAAGATCCTCTTAAACACCTCTATCGTATCTGCCTCCACCCCCACCCGTGGCAGCACATTCCAGGCACCCACCACTCTCTGTGTTTAAAAAAAACTTGTCCCACACATCTACTTTGAACTTTCTCCCCTCACCTTAAATGCATGCCCTCTAGTATTAGACAGTTCAATGCCGGGAAAAAGATACTGGCTGTCTACTCTATCGATGCCTCTCATAATTTTATAAACTTCTATCAGGTCTCCCCTCAGCCTCCGCTGCTCCAGAGAAAACAACCCAAGTTTGTCCAACCTCTTCTTATACCACACGCCCTCCAATCCAGGCAGCATCCTGGTGAACCTCTTCTGCACCCTCTCCAAATCCCCCACACCCTTCCTGTCACGGGGCGACCAGGACTGAATGCAGTACTCCAGGTGCGGCCTAACCAGAGAGGGGAGATGGTCCGTATAAGGAGGAGAGAGGGAATGGTGAAATGGGAGACTAGGGGTGATTAGTGGACTGAGGAGGGGTGTCAGTTGACAGGCAGGTAGCGGAGGGGAGTTGGGGGGTAGCGGCAGGTGGATGATAGATGGAGACGGGCAAAAGGAAGGCAGATGTAAGTGAGGAGAGTCCACATAGAATCCACAGTCTGGAAATAATTGGAGCAGGGGGATGGTCTGAATTTGTCCATTGCTGGATCTGGAGGACAAGTGGGTTTCTGGAGCTTCCACTGAGAGCTGTTGCAATAGACAGGGCGATAACGTCAGTGCCTGTGGTTGTGAGTCAGCAGGCCGATAGCTGAGTCAGTGGACAGACCCACGCCCATCAGTTTCCCTGCTTCCCTTCGCCTCCAGATGTTAATATTTGTCAACGAGTGTTCTGTCACAGCTGGAAGACAGGCCATCCAACGTCTACTCTCACCAGTGGTGGGGGCATGGAACTCCCAACGACTGGCGCTGGTGACTTCCCATGGACCGTAGAGCTGGCACACTTGGGATGGAGGGTGCTGCATAGACCGGTACCACGTAAGAAGCTTTTAAGTCTGCAAACGGATCTCCCAGCTGCGCGTCACTTCTGCGGGCTGGAAGAGATCGCGTACCACGTGTACGTGGAGTGCACGAGGCTGCAGCCCCAACTTGCATATCTGAAGGAGCTGCTCCTCGCCTTCTCATTACATTATAGCCCCACCCTCTGCATGTTTGGTCACCAGTGCTGGGAGGGGGGGGAGAGGGAGGATGCAGGTCAGGGGGGTGGGGGGAAGGGTGTCCTGGTAGCCTTGCTCCTGGGACGAGGGCTCCGTCCGAGTTGATCACCTGGCGATCTTCCAGGGGTGTGTCTGTGCCCAGCTATCTCTGGAAAAAGAACACGTGGTGTCCCTGTGCACCAAGGAGGTGTTCCAGGACCGTTGGGCACCACAGGGGATAAATTACAACCTGGATCAGGATGAGAATATTTTAATTTAGTTACTGTTTTTTTATTGTTGTAGTTTATAGTGACTTGTAGTATTGGAGTACTTGTAGTAAATTTGTGCTTGAGTTGGCACGGGCTGTCCCGTCACAGAAAGATTGCCATGCAATGGCTTCCTTAGGGTGGCCACACAAGAACAGGCCTCAGTCCCAGGTTACTGAATACACCACCTCACTGTGTGCACCCCTGTCCTCCACACACACCATTAGGAAGTGTTACTGCGTAGTTGCAGCCCGGTGTCCTTGCACGTCACGTGCTGACTTGATGGGACGTAGAAGAGGGGCGAGCTCGTTATTATTTTTCTGGAATCGTTATGATGCAGCCATTCAACCCATCGAGTATCATGCCGGCCTACGCAATTCATTCAATCCCATTGTTACTCATGTGTAGTGCGCAGGTACTGTTGGTGTCACCACTTGCCCTTGAGAAGGTGGGCGGTGGGGGGGGGGTGGTGTTGGGGGGGGTGAGCCACCTCCTTGAACCACTGCAGTCCTTCTGGTGACTGTGCTCCCGCAGAGTCACTGGGAGTTCTAGGATTTAGACCAGGATGAAGGAATGGTGATATATTTCCAAGTCAGTGGGGGGGGGGGGGGAGAGGGAGAGAGAGAGAGTGAGAGTGAGAGAGAGAGAGAGAGAGAGAGAGAGAGAGAGAGAGAGAGAGAGAGAGAGCACAGAGGCTGGTGCACTGAATCCACACTGACCATGAAGCCCCCACTTACACTAATCCTACATCAATCCCATCAACTCCCCCCCACTCAGCCACACACTAGGGACAATTTACAGCGGCCAATTAACCCACCGACCCACACGTCATTGGGATGTGGGAGGGAACCGGAGCACCCGGGGGGGATCCCACACAGGGAGAACGTGCAAACTCCACACAGACAGACAGCACTGGAGGTCGGGATCGAACCCGGGTCTCTGGAGCTGTGAAACAGCGGCTCTACCCGCTGCGCCACTGTGCTGCCCCGGGCTTGAAGGGGGACCCGCAGGTAGTGGCGGTGTCGACAGATTGAGCGGTCATTGGCTGGATTGGCAGCACCTTCCTTGTTGTGGGCAGGGCATCCCACTTTGCTGAGTAGATGGGCCGAATGGCCTGTTCTGCACCACAACTCCCGAAGGGCTGAATGGAATATCTTAAAGGGACTGTGAGCCCAGGTCAGTTTGTGGTTCACTGCCTGAGGGCAGGATTATAGCCCCGAATGGCCTCCTTCCCCACGTCCCGAGCGACAGGTAGCACAGGGCCGGGCAGGGTGAGGCTGAGCCGCAATCATGGGGGGGGGGGGGGGGGGGCGGGGCGGGGAGGGGGCGACTAGTGGACCAGCTGGCACGAGAGGGCGGGCCAAGAGCCGACGGCCACCCCCTGTGCAAGGAGATGAGGGCCCAGGAACACTCCATGCCTGCTCTCAAGAACTTGGCTGTGCCGCAATTAATCGCTGAAATAAACTGTAATTAACACCAAGCCATTCAAAAAGAACATGAGATCACACAGATGCCTTGCTTGAATGAGTCATTCAGGAAACTTGTACGCACTATCGAGGCTGCAGCTGATGAGAACAGGAAATATTTTTGCACGTGACGGGACTTATTTATAGAGCCTCGTGATTCATTCAGTACTGGTAACCTTTTTCTCTCCTGGGAGGGGGTTTGGAGGGGCAAAGCAAACTGCATTCAGCTTCGTTGAACTTTAAAAACCAACCACTGTTCTCCACTTTCCGTTTCTTTGTTCAAGGGATGTCTCCGTCACTGGCATGGCCCCTCCCGAAATGCCCTTGGTCTGTGGCTACTTCAGGATACAGTTAGGAAGCGGCTATGCTGCTCTGGGTTGGAGTTACACATAGACCAGACCAGATAGGTTTTAACACACTGGTGGTTTATTTAATTGCTTGAATTTAAAGTGCCCACCTTCTGTGTTGGGATTCGAGCTCATGCCTTTGGGTTCGGAGCCCAGGCATCTAGATGTTAATCAAATAACTTAGCCACAGTGCAGCCGTACCCTCAAAATGGGCATCTGTCTCTTCTGCGGCCTTGATTGGTCTGTGTCTTCCCACACACACCCAGACAGTTGGTCACTGTGACTAACACTGGTGTCACACCACAGAGCTGGCTGTAAGATGCGGTGATTGATAGCGCTCCCCATGCGCCTGCCCTGAAGGCCTCAGGCATCCAGTGCCCTGAGTTGGGCCCCGGTGAGCCCACTATGTTGGTTGGTGCATCTGGTCAGCAGCTGCCCCAGGGGCTCTGCTTTCCAGAGGGTTTCATGGCCAAGGACAATGTTGGAACAAGTGCACACACATCCACACACACACATACATGTATACACACCCATACATGTATACGCACACACCCATACATGTACACACACACACACACACACACACAAAGGCTTGTATAGACAAATATAGACACACACACATGTATACGCATACACCCACACACACAGACTTGTATACACACACATGGACATGCACTCAAACATACACACCCATGCATGTATACATACACACACATGTATACACACACACAGACACACACATAAAGGCTTGTATAGACACAGATAGACACACACACGTACGCACACACAGACTTGTATACCCAAACATAGACACACACACAAACGCACACATACCCACTCACCCAAACATACACATACAGAGACATACACACACACACCTACTCACATGCATATGTACACACGCGTGTGCACACACATACTCACACAGACACACACAGCTACACACACATGCACATATACAGATCCACATGTGTGCATATGCACATATTCACATACACAGACACACACTCCACACACACACATACATTCACACACACACAAACATACACCCAGTTATACACATGCACACACAGAGACATGTACACACACAGATACACACACAAACATACACATACCCACTCACATGCATGTGTACACACACATGTACATGCACACATGCACACTCACAGACACACACACACCTGCACACCGACACACGTACATATACATACCTACACAGGCACACATGCACGCGAGCACACACACACACACACACACACACACACACACACACACTTCCCCCCAGCGCCCTTCCATCCACAGTTGTTCATCCAATACCGCGACGGAGATCAGGGTCACCCCTGCAGCTGTCCTGAAGTCCTGGATAAACTGTGACACTTACCTACCCTCTCAGATAGTCATGAAAGATCCCATGGCAACTCCCTTGCAGAAGAGCAGGTGGATCCTCCCTGCTGGACTGGCCAATATGAGCAAATGAATCACCTGTGGCTTGTGGGATCTTGCTGTGCATACATTGGCTGCCCTTCAAAATCTCTTCATGAGCTGTAATGTGCTTTGGGCTATTGCTGAGGTTGGGATAGTCCCTGTCCCACACCAGTGAAGCCCCTTCAGCTTTCAGTTCCAGTACGGTGGGAAGAGAACACTTGGAATTGAAGAGTTGGGGAGTTGCAGGGAAACAGTGAGGTGGAGGGACGGGAGAAGACAGTGCCTTTGTTTCCATAGCAACAACCCTCCTGACCTGGAGTTATTATCTCCATTCTTTCGCCGTCACTGGGTCCAAACCCTGGAGCTCCCTCCCCAACAGCACAGTGGGAGCACCTTCACCAGAAGGACTGCAGTGGTTCAAGAGGACGGCTCACCCCCACCTTCTCAAGGGGCAGTTAGGGATGGGCAATAAATGCTGGTCTTGCTAGCATTGCCCCAGGAACCATTGCCTTTCCTTTTTTAGCATAAAGGAGGCGTCAGACAGCTTCGCTTCTGTTCTTCTTTGGGGGGTGGGGGGAGATGTGTCAAAGTTAAAGTCAAGTTTATTGTCACGTGCACAAGTCCATGTGTGCATAGGTGCAATGAAAAACTTACTTGCAGCAGCATCACAGGCACAGAGCATCAGATAAGCAGCATTCACAAGAAAACTATAAATTAAACATAAATTATACACGATTTTTTACAAGAAAGAACACAGTTAAAACAAAAAAAAGTCCATTGTAGTGCAAAGTGGTCCCAGTGTTGCTGTACTGAGGTAGTGATTGGGGTTGTGCAGGTTGGTTCAAGAACTGAATGGTTGAAGGGAAGTAGCTGTTCCTGAACCTGGTGGTGTGGGACTTCAGGCTTCTGTACCTCCTGCCCGATGGTAGCCGCGAGAAGATGGCATGGCCCGGATGGTGGGGATCTTTGATGCTTGATGTTGCCTTCTGGAGGCAGCACCTCCTGTAGATACTACCGACGGTTGGGAGGGATGTGCCCATGATGTATTGGGCAGGGTCCACACTCTCTGCAGCTTCTTACATTCCTGTGTATTCAAATTGCCATATAAGACCATGAGCAGAATTAGGCCATTCGGCCCATCGAGTCTGCTCCGCCATTCGATCATGGCTGATTTATTTTTCCCTCTCAACCCCATTCTCCTGCCTTCTCCCCATAACCTTTGACGCCCTCACTAATCAAGAACCTATCAACCTCCACTTTAAATATACCCAATGACTTGGCATCCACAGCCCTCTGTGGCAATGAATTCCACAGATTCACCACCCTCTGGCTGAAGAAATTCCTCCTCATCTCTGTTCAAAAGGGACGTCCTTCTATTCTGAGGCTGTGCCCTCTGGTCCTGGACTCTCCCACTACTGGAAACATCCTCTCCACGTCCACTCTATCCAGGCCTTTCAATATTCGGTAAGTTTCAATGAGATCCCCCCCTCATCCTTCTAAACTCCAGCGAGTACGGGCCCAGAACCTTCAAATGTTCCTCATACATTAACCCTTTCATTCCCAGGATCATTCTCATAAACCTCCTCTGGACCTTCTCCAATGCCAGCACATCCTTCCTTAGATATGGGGCCCAAAACTGCTCACAACACTCCAAATGTGGTCTGACCAACACCTTATAAAGCCTCAGCATTACATCCTTGCCGTACTTATCGTAATTGCCGTACCAGACCATGATGCAACCAGTCGGGATACTTTCAACAGGACATCTGTAGAAGTTTGTCAGAGTGTTCGGTGACAAGCTGAACCTCCTTAAACTTCAAAGAAAGTAAAGACGCTGGCGTGCCTTCCTTGTGTTTCCATTGTGGTTATGATTCCCACATTCCTTGCGGTGGAGTTCACTGAGGTTAAGAGAGTGCCCTACCCCAGGGAACGTTTTCGAGACAACTTCCATTCCCCATGGACCGCCAGAACAAGGTGGCCAAGTAGAAATCCTCGACGGGTTTTCTAGTCTTCAGTGCATCGCTGCCTGTGGGACCTTGCTTTCTGCTGATTGCCTGCCCCGTTCCCCATGATCATACCGAGTTGAGAACTGGATTGAGAATCCATGTAATCACAGCCCACAGCCCAATGAGGTTGATATATATCTTAAACCCCATCCAACTGCACTGGTTCCACATCTCTTAAAATCCCAACCCCTTGCCCAACAATGTTCTATCCACCTCTTCCTTTTAAAACCTTCGCTGTTCCAGAACTGCTTCCAATGCATAAATAAGAAGACCAGTACTGTACACAGTACTCCAGATGTGATCTCACCAGTGTATAATCTCTTCACAATGAATTGGATATTCCTCACAATGTACAATAACATTCTGTTCACTTTCCAAATCACTTGCTGTACCTGCATACTAGCCTTTTGAGAATCATTCACTCAGACAGCCCGATCCTTCTGCACCTCCAAGCTCCGCATTCTCTCACCACTTGGATAATATGCTGTTCAATTTTTCCTGCCAAGATGGACAATTTCATAGACTCCTTCAACAGCACCTTCTAAACCCACCACCTCTACCAGCTAGAAGGACAAGGGCGAAGACCATTACCTGCAAGTTGCCCTCCAAGCCTCACGCCATCCCGACTTGGAAATATATATCGCCATTCCTTCACCGTCACTGGGTCAAACTCCTGGAACTCTCTCTGCGATAAAGATGAACTCTTGACCGCAAAATCTAATTCGTCATGGCCTTTGCACCTTATTGTCTGCCTGCGCTGCACTTTCTCTGTAACTATAACACTTCACTCTGCATTCTGTTCTTGTTTTACCTTGTACTACCTCAATGTGCTGATGTCTTGAAACACAACTTCTGGAGAGCAAACTATATGATATATTCATGTCATTTGCAGCAAATTGCCAGAGATGTAAAGTGGGTAGGATCAAGGCCCGACTGACTGTAGTCTCTTACACCAGCACCTTGGGGAAACCTACAATGTACCAAAGACAGAACTTAGTAAGAATTTCATGGGGCTTGTCTGGTATTGCACCTTGCAATTCACATTGATTTTTATTCTGCTGCCAGCTGTGATGTGGTTGTTCCCTTTTACATCAACATGTCAAGAATCCCTTTTCTCTCTTGTACCTTCTGGGAGAAGATACAGGAGCTTGAAAGCCCAGACGTCCAGACTCACGAACAGCTTCTTCCCCACTGCTGTCAGACTCCTGAACCAGTCACCTCTCTCACATCCCCTTCCCAGTGGTGCTGCCACGTTAGAACATAGAACACTACAGCACAGTACAGGCCCTTCGGCCCACGATGTTGTGACAACATTTGATCCTGCTCTAAAATCTATCTAACCCTTCCCTCCCACATAGCCCCCCATTTCTCTATCATTCATGTGTCTATCTAAGAGTCTCTTAAATGTCCCTAATGTATCTGCCCCCACAACCTCTGCAGGCAGTGCGTTCCACGCACCCACCACTCTCTGTGGAAAAAAAAACTTACCCCTGACATCCCCCTTATACCTTCCTCCAATCACCTTAAAATTATGCCCCTTCACGTTAGCCATTTTTGCCCTGGGAAAAGGTCTCTGACTGTCCACTCGATCTATGCCTCTTATCATCTTGTACACCCCTATCAAGTCACCTCTCACCCTCCTCCTCTCCAAAGAGAAAAGCCCCAGCTCGCTCAACCTATCCTCATAAGACACGCTCTCCAATCCAGGCAGCATCCTGGTAAATCTCCTCTGCACCCTCTCTAAAGCTTCCACATCCTTCCTATAATGAGGCGACCAGAACTGAACACAATACTCCAAGTGTGGTCTGACCAAAGCTCTATAGGGCTGCAACGTCACCTCGCGGCTCTTGAACTCAATACCCCGACTAATGAAGGCCAACACACCATACGCCTTCTTAACAACCCTATCGACCTGCGTAGCAACCTTGAGGGATCTATGGATGTGGACCCCACGTTCTCAGACTCTTAACAGTACCTCTCTCAATTATTCTGTTATTGTCACTTCAGCGTTTCTTTCTGCACCACCTCAGACTGCACTACAATCTTTGCTCCATTCCGATGTTTTTGCATTCATCATTGTCTTTCTTGTTACTATGTCTACTGTCTACCCTGAGCTTCAGGCAAGCAAGGAATTTCATTGCAGCTTGGTGTATATGACGATAACCTAATCTGAATCTGAAGTTAATTGCTGCTGGATGCATCTTAAGTTGGAGGGAGGAGGTCACTCCGTTGATTTGGAGTGATTAATTAGGAAATGGGCTTTCTTTTTAAGTGTGGCGCAGGGTTATGTACATACGTTGTGATGGGCACATTTTCAAATGTTGATCTGTGCCAGTGGATATTTCACTGCAGAGTTCAGGGGCACATTGGCTTCATTGCTCCTCCTGTTTGTAGCTGTGTACCACTGTGCTTTTGGAACACAGTGGGTCATCGGTAGTTGGACGGGTCACACAGGAGCCAGCCGTGAAGAAAGGAATAGCAATGGTGTGTGAGTCAAAGGGGCAATGGAGACATGTTCACCTGTACTTCCTGCCCCTGTCCTTCCAGGTGGTAGCTCACAGGTTTGGGAGGTGCCCTCAGAGTAGCCTAGGTGAGTAACTGCAGATGGTACACACTGCAGACACTGTGTGCCAGTGGTGGGTGGGGTGTCAATCAAGTGGGCTGCTTTGTCCTGCATAGTGTGGACCTTCTTGAGTGTTGTCAGTGCCGCACTCATCCAGGCACGTGGAGGCTGTTCCATCGCACTCCTGAGTTGGTGGAAAGACCTTGAGGTGTCAGGAGGTGAATCAAGTTTTGGTCGCCCTGTTATGGGAAAGATGCCATTCAGCTGAAAAGAGTGCAGAGGAGATTTACGAGGATGTTGCTGGGACTTGAGGGACTGACTTATGGAGAGAGGTTGGGCAGGCTAGGGCTTTATTCATTGGAGCGTAGGAGAATGAGGGGTGATCTTACAGAGGTATATAAAATCATGAGGGGCACAGATAGGGTGAATGCACTCAGTCTTTTTCCCTCAAGAACTAGAGGGCACAGGTTTAAGGTGAGAGGGGAGAGATTTGATAGGAACCTGAGGGGCAACTTTTTCACCCAGAGAGTGGTGGGTATATGGAACAAGCTTCAAGAGGAAGTGGTTGAGGCAGGTACATTAACAACATTTAAAGGACACTTGGACAGGTACATGGATAGGAAAAGTTTGGAGGGACGTGGGCCAAATGCGGGCAAATGGGACTAGCTTAGATGGGCATCTTAGCCGGCATGGACCAGTTGGGCCGAAGGGCCTATTTCCGTGCTGTATGACTCTCTGACTTGCCAAAGGATACCCAACAATTGGTCTGCCTTGGTATTTATAAGGCCGTTCCGTTTGAGTTTCTGGTCAATGGTGACCCCCAGGATATTGATGATGGGGGACTCAGTGTTGGTAGTGCCATTGAATGTCAAGGCGAGGAGGATAGGCTCTCTCTCGTTGGAGATGGCCATTGCTTGGTGTGAATGTTACCTGCCACTCATCAGCCTGTGGAAACAGGGAGAGGGAGTGGGTACACGCAGGCTTTGGTAGAGCGAGGGGTTTCAAGTGTTTCAAGCTGGGGTAGTCAATTTGTGCAAAGCAAGCTCCCACAAATCACATTGAGATAAATAGTTAGTGTGATATTGGTTGAGGGACAACAAGGAGCATAGAGATGGGGCCACGATGCCTCATCCTGGAAACAGTCCAATACCCTCTCAGCACAGCGATGGAGAACCAGTCTAGGTTTTTTTTTGTAATTGTGCATCTGGAACGGGATTTGAACTTGCAACCTTCTGCCTCAGAGACGAGGCTGCTACCCACTGAGCCAGAGTCAACACCCCGGGCAAGGACATCTCCACTGGGGAAGCCATGCCTCGATTGCAAAGGCAACTTCCAAAACAAATGGGCCTAATGCCAACTTAAATTGCTGCATCAACATTTTTGCTATCTCTAAATATTTATTTTGCTTCTTAACAGGTACGGCAAAATAGTTTCCACAAAAGCCATTCTGGACAAGACAACCAACAAGTGCAAAGGTAGGGGACTCCACTTCTACAGTATTTGACAACATCCAGCCAGTTTCAGGGGACACGAGCTCGAAGTACCTTCCCTCACCCTCCCTTGCCTGAACAGTTCACACCTGTCATTCCCAATGTCGGCACCTTAATGCAGGCCGACCAGAGGTAGCAGGCAGGGGTGAGGAAAGTGGGAGATGCAATTGCAGTGGGGACTTTGTGTCAGGTGCTCCCGTTATCATTTTTGACTGCAGGATTAAGTGCTGTTCAGGAATGATGTGAAATAAGAGATAATAATGCCGTAATTTGTATTTACGGGCACGTTTCACCATTTAACAGAATCAGTCTGGAGCCATAAAGAGGGTGATACCATACTGTGGCTGCAAACAATATAGGCATGCTCTGGTAATTGTATCAATACTGCAGACGGTTCCGTGATATCCTTTCAAAGGAGTATTTAATGAACAACGTATGATCTTTGCAAATTGGTTGAAATTACCTGGTGAGACTCTAGCAGTGTAAAACTGTTCATTTCGAAATGCTTTGTTTATGGAAGTGTTAACAACAACAACTTGCATTTATATTGTGCCTTTAACAGGTGCTTCACAGGAAGGTAATCGGAAACCAAATTTGACACCGAGCCATCAGGGCAGGCGAGCAAACTCTTGGCCAAAGACAAAAGGTTTTGAGGAGTGATTGATTAAAACAAAAAAAGGGCACAGGAGAAGGTTAGGGGAAGAGGCTCAGAGTCCAAGGGGATTACAGCCACTGATAGCGGGAATGATTAACATTGGGGTTGAGGTGGGAAGAGGCCAGGACTGGGGATCTCCGAGGTTGCAGAGATAGGGCGGGTGAGTCTATGGAGGGGGTTTGAACAAGAGGAAGGGTAAGCAGTTAGGGGAGCAACATTTGGAATGGTCTCACGCTTACCAATGGTCTTGTGTGTCCATGCCCCTCCCCTAGACAGGATAGATGTTTGTTGGGAGTATCTTGAACCTGAAATGGTTAATGCACACTTCTCAGTCAGTGGGAGCGGGGCAGGGGTCATGACCTTTACTCCCTTGCTACCAGTTGGAAGCAGGAACGCTCAGGAGTTCGTACTGATCGCCGGGAGGGGTTGAATGAACTCCAGTTCCATTGGTGCAGAGTGGGGGAGCTGGCAAACAGCCCACAGAGCAGAGAGTGCCACGATTGCAGTCTCGGGAAAGGGGTCTTCATCGACGGTGACAAGGGAGGCCTTCTCGTCGTAAAGTATACCCACCGCCTCATTCCTTCCGGCCCGCCGAAAGCAACGTTGTCATCCCCAAACCCCTCACCCCCCTCAACCGAGCACGCGGGTTTGAGGTGCTCACTGAGCCTAGTTCCAAAGGCATATCGTTTGAATCAAAAGCACACTCCGCATTCCTGGGATTCCAGCCATCTGCGGAACACAAGGGAGGTCCCGGCTGCACAGCTGTGCTGTGGAGGTGGGGAGGAATCAGAGAGAGAGAGAGAAAGAGAGAGAGTGCAACAAGGTTGTCTGAAACATGTACCAGCATCTGTGAGAGTATTTATACCCTTAGAACTCGGTGTTCTTCCAACAATATTTCCTGTTGAGATTGGCAGGCCAAATTCAGAGTTAGATCCACCTTCAAGGCTGATGGAAGGGGCCTTTTTTTAATGAGCTATAATGCGCAAAGACAAACCCAAATAAAGTTTGCAGCGGTTTGAATTCCCTGCCCCCTTGGGACAGTTTTTCATTGCAATTAAAAAGCCAACAGCCTACCCACAAAATGTCCCGCAAATGACCACCAGGGGGGTGCCACTGGATCTGCCCTCTCCCCTTTCGATCGGTCCTGTGTACTGGCACTGCCTCTGCTCTGATGTCAGTTTAGAGCTACTAGCAGGGCAAATGACCTCTCTTTTTTTTACAAGTTCCCAAAGCGAGGACGCTTATTTTGGCATGACCGTGTTCAGCGGTTTTTTTTGTTAAACCAGAAGTACATTTTATGATTGAAACGTTAAATATTGGCAGCCGTGCATATTTTCAGAACTAGGCAACCAGCTTTTGCTTTTAAAAACCATGACTCAGTTTTGCCATCCTTTAATGTGTCATCCTACCAGAGTGAGTGGTATCGTAGCTATTTGGCATTGAAGGATCCTGTACAGGGCTTGCATCCACACTTCCCAGCAAGGCCGTCTGGTCCGGAGCAGAGACCCTGACTTATTCCTTCCTATACCAACTGAAGTCAATCAGACGCAGATTGTGAAACCTTAACCTGCTTGGCTCAGTTCCGTCTCACCATCCCCCGGAATCCTTTTCACCACTGCCGGGAGTAGACATTGAGAGAGAGGCAGATCACGATGCCCTCACAGTTGAATTGCCTGCCAGTACTCTCATAAGCAGAAGAGGGGAAGTAGCACAGCGTAAGAGTATGGTCAAACGTCAGTGTACTTGAAAATCCAAATGCCAATTTGGATGATTCATATGTACTTTGGCATTCCTTGACTTTCCCTGTGTGTAACTTGGACACAGGACCGGCTTTCTGTCTTGGCTCTTAGCTGATCGAGACATTGAATTTATTGCTGAGTTAAAATATGCTGATCAAAACTTACTACAACCCAGCTACTCACAACACTCATACTTAAATGGGCAGTCACTTCCAGTGACAACAGAGTGCACACCACTGACCGTTTGCATCCGTTTCAAAGTTGCCAGCATCTTAAAAGCTCGGTCTATCCTGAGCCATGGCAGTTTTGTGTCCCATCTATCTAATTACAGCAAACTTCACCTTTCGTAAACCAGTGTGGAGGAAGGATCTGATTACCCTCCTCCTCTCTCTGAAATTAAAACTTGAGAGATTGTGCAGATGAAGGGAGACTCTCTGACAAAGAGCTGACACAGGCAAAATGACCCAAATGCCCCCTGACCCTTACTGTTTCGTTCTGTTGCCCTGTTCTTGCAAAAACAGCACCGGTTTTTGAATCTCCTCTCTGACAGACTTTAATGAACTATTTTTTTTGAGAAAAACGGGTTTTACATTCCTCCCCATAGCCATTCCAAGGACCACGGACTGGCATGTTTTAATATTAATCGTTAATGCTATCCTGTTTTATCAGCCACTGCCATGTGCACTGGGGTTTCGGTTTGCAGTGAGCCATTTTGTAACAGCTCTTCTGGAAAAGTGGAACAGTGTCCTGACCAGGAAATGAAGCCCAGGCTCGCTCTCGTTAATTGTACAGCCGTCAGTTTCCATTTTTTGTCGCCTCGGTAATGGAGGTGGATTTCTCTCCAGCTGCACGGACTGCTGATCCTGTTTGATTTCCGCCTTTCATCTTCTCTGGCAGCTTTTCTTTGTTCTCCCTCCAGATCCCACTGTTGCCCGTTCTGAAGGCGCTGCCTTGCTGCTTTTGCGGCAATGGGAAGGGCAGGCATTCACTGCCACCTCACCTGAGTGGCTATCCTTCAAGTGCATATCGGGGCAACGGTCCAAGTTAATTGACACTCACATATATACAGAGACGTAACCATGGATACGCATGCAGAAATACGTACACACATATGTAGTCATACACAATCATCGGTTCACATGTTGATATGCATAGAGGCAGATCCCACATTAATACACACACACACACACATGATACACGTACATGCACATTGATATATGTGGTCCTTTATGCACTGATGCACATTCATTTGCATGAATGTGCACATGCAATTTTGCACCGTGTGTTGACTTGGATGTAGGTACACATATTCATGCATCCATGTTGATATATGCAACCGTGCATGCATGTGAGCACGCACGCATGAAATCTTGCAGACATGCATGCACAGACACACTAATGCATACATGATAGCCTGTGCAGACATGCAAATGTTAACAATCACACAGCTATGTATGCCAATTGCGATTGATGTATGCATGCACTCCATTACAATGTTGAAATGTATGACAGATATCTGTATACATATTGGCACGAATGTAGGCACATAATTGATATTCAAACATGAAGATACTTGCATGTTGTCACATATGAAGATGCATGTACATAGGCACACGTGCTTGATTTCATCCATTCAGGCAAATGTATCTATACTCATACACAATGGCACACTCAGACATTCAGGCATGCAGTGCAGTTAGGCATGCATGTACATGATATGCATGCATATTAACATGCACAAACACACAAGCATGCAGATTTTCAAGCATGCAGACACAGAGAAGCAGACATGCAATTATATGGGTGTGTGCTCATTGACGTGTGTAGACACAAAGGCCGATATATATGCATGCAGAGACCATGCAGTCAAACATGCATGTGCATGTAAAGACATTCATGTGATCACACACAGAGACACATTACAGTATGAGTCACTCAACTGCCATATTCCTCTCCCCCTCTCCTGCCCAGGAGCACTGAGACTGGTTGTCCTGTTGTCCTGCTTAGGCATCAACAGACCTGACCTGGGATTGGCCCAGTCTGGCTGGTTCCGCCCCATTAATGCTGACCCATTGGTGGGATGTGGAATATTAATCTTGGCCTCTCCAGGACTTGCCTTGATGTTGTTTCTCTCGGCATTGGGTTCTGAAAGGAAGGAAGCGATTTTTCAGACAGCCACATGGCGGCTAGAGGTTTCTTTGATCAACAGTCCATGTGAGCAAGACCCCCACCCCAACGACCTGCCCCTCTCCTTTCCTGGACTATGGAGAGCTCTCGAACAACCTGCTGGAGGAACTCAGCAGGTCGAGCAGCATCTATGGGGAGGAAAAGAATTGTCGACGTTTCGGGTCGAGACCCTGCCTCAGTCCTCCCGCAGGTTGTGTGTTGCTCGAGATTCCAGCATCTGCAGTCTCTTGTGTCTCCTATGGAGACTACTCCTTCATTCAACTTCCCATTCATACCAGGAACACGGCAGTTCCTGTCCGACTATCTGCATGTCACTGAGCATGCATGTGTGTGCAGTTGTGCGTGTAAGCATGCACCCGTTGATATGCATGTATATCATGTACATGCATGCCTAACTGCAGTGCCTGTCTACGCGCGTGCGTGTGCGTGTATTTGCGTGTCAACGTCTGTGTGTCGGTGGGTCTAGCTACATTTGTACACGTTTGTTATACATGTGCGTGAGTGGGTGTCATCAAGCATGTGTGCCTATGTTCATGCATGTACAAGAAGGAGCGATTTAGCTCACCGAGCCTGTTCCACCATTCACTGAGGCAGCAGCAGGCGAGCGTTTTGGTGCTAGGGGCCTTAAGGTCACTGTCCAACAGAAATCTCGCTTCTGAAATTTTTGACTGATTGCCTCAGCCTCAACAGTGCCTCAAGCCAGAGCTTCAGGATAAGGTATGAGCTCAGCCAATGCATAGAATAGGGTCGTCACCTCACCCAGCTGCTGTTTAATATGGTGCATGCAGAGTGGGGTGGGTGAATGTTCACTGAATGGCAATGAAGATTGGGGGCTTCAGCAATTTTTTTCCTCATGTTTAAATCCCCCTGCCACACTGTGCCGAATGATATCACCCTGCATTTCCTATCGCTGGGACTGGCCCGACAGGGTACACTCCATGGGAATGGAACTTGGGATATTCCCACTGTTTATGCGACAGGATTATTCCACTGGGTGTTCTGTAACTTTTTTTTGCAACACAAGCTTCAGCAAACTGATTTCACAAATGTTTCCTTTTCTTCACTTTGTGAAGCTACATATCTGGAGGCCTGGAATTACTGACTTGCCTCTTGGGATGCGCTTTTAAGAAAATAGTAAATCCTGTCACAGCAGAGGATTCCCATGGTAATGCCGCACTTCATAGCAATGCACAGAGCTTAAAGTGTCAGCATGTGAAGTGATGCTCTCTGGAAAGGTGACATCCTTGTTTGGACAAAACTGTCTGGAGAATGTTGCCTCATAAGCGAAAAATCTCTTTTTGCGTCTGTTTTATTTTTCAAAATTCCACTCTTGTTTTCGTCCAAACTGAATTCTCTCTCCTAACACACTGCAAGATTGCCAGCTAGGGTGTGTCGCTAGGTGACCTCTGAGAGGGCTCGGTGAAGCAGGGTCACACTGGTGAGCAGTTGGTGTTGGATAGGTTGTGATGACAAACACCGAGGTGTAAGACCCTGTGGAGAGGGGAAGGAGGTTTGTTCTTGGAAGATCATTAAACAAAGGTCTGGTCATCTGGCAGCCCTCTTGCCTTTCATTCCAGAAGGTTGTGCGTTCAAGTCCCACTCCAGTGACTAAAGCACAAAATTCCACGTTGGGGCTCCAAGTGCGGCACTGAGAAGCTACTGGCTTTCAGATACTAAGATGAGGCCTAGCCAGTCAACGATCCCATGATGCTGTTTGAAGAAGAATAGGGGTGTTCTCCTGTATCCAAGGCAACTTTCTTCCTCTCATCCAATGGACTGCACAGAGCCATCAGGCTGAATGGCCTGTTCCTGTGCTGTATCCTGCCTTCTTCCTTACCAACGAAAGAATATATCGGCATTGGAGGCAGTCCACGGGAGAATCCGCAGGCTAATTCCTGGTATGAGAGGGATGTCCTATCAAGAGAGTGAAGCAGAATCGGTTCTTCAGAGTTTAAAAGAATGAGGGATGATCTTCTGTAAGAGGGCTTGACAAGGTAGATGTCAAAATAGTTCCTCTAGCTAGGGAGTCTCGAAGAAGGGAACACAGTTACAAGATTAGGGGCCGATCATTTAAAACCAAACTACGTAGAAATTTCTTCTCACAGAGGGCAGTGAATCTCTGGAATACTCTGCCCCCGAGGATCGTGGAGGCTGAATCACTGGGGGTAATTAAAGTGGACGGAGGTAAATTTTTGAAGGTTGTGGAAAGAAGAGGAGCTGAGGCCTGGGGGCAGATCAACCATTGAACAGTGGGATAGGCTTGAGGGGCCGGGTGGCCCACTCCTGCTCCTGTTTTCTTGCGTAATCACTGAAACCAGTTATCAAGTCATGATGTTGTCTGTGAGGGCAACATTTCCTCGTTCCTGCACTCCCACAGTACTTTAGTAGCTTCAAAGCACTTTCTGGCATCCCGTGGTTGAGAAAGGCGCCGCAGAAATGCAAGTCTTTTTGCCTTCCTCTCTCCTTATTTCAAATTGGGATCAGGCATGGGAGCTCAGCAACCCCTGTCTGTCTTTGCTGCTGCTGGGGGAAACCTTGCAAAATGAATGTGTGTGCACTATGAATAAAGGGTGAAACAAATCTCCCCCTCCAAAATTAGTCCTTCAGCAGCAGATTTCCCGATTGGAGTTGATGTCATGGTCCTAATCATGGGATTTCTGGCCCTGTACCCATTTTAAGTTGATGGACAGAGAAATGGGGACCCTACCCCTCAAACACCACCACAATCTCCACAATATTGGCCCTGCCACACGTCCCTGGTGAGAAGGAGACGGGCGACTGGGGATCGGGAGGTACTGATGGACGAAGATCAACCCTTCCACTCTCCAAACTTTTTTGGACTCCTTGCTCATCTGGCAGGGCCATCGCGTTGACGTCATCGTTCCCCTCGAAATGCACAGCAGCGAGGGGAATCAGCCCCTGGATGGTCAGAGAGGGGAGAGTTGTATCGGAGAAGTGTCCAGAACGGCATGTGGCAAATCCTGAAGATCGTTTTTTTTGGATGGTCCTTCCCATTGCTGGAGTTGGGAACATGTGTCAAGTTGCATCTTGTGTCTCTGTCCTCTGCATTGGTCGATGGATTCCAGGGCCAGAGGCAACACCCTCTTGCCCCTGTCATCCAAGGCTTCAACAGTGTCCAAACTGTGACTCTTGGGCAGTCCAGCTGATATATCTCCTGCTTCACATCAATGACTGCACTTCATTGCTTGCATTGGGATCTCCAGAGGCCATGGAAGGCACTATAGAAACGCAAATTCTCCCTTCTTCTGCGCTCAGAGCAGAATTAGGCCATTCAGCCCGTCGAGTCTGCTCCGCCATTCGATCATGGCTGATTTTTTTTTCTCAACCCCATTCTCCTGCCTTCTCCCCGTAACCCTTAACCCCCTGACCAACCGAGAACCTATCAATCTCTGCCTCAAGTGCAATGACTTTCCCTCCACAGCACTCCGTGGCAACAAATTCCACGGATTCACCACCCTCTGGCTGAAGAAATTCCCCCTCATCTCCGTTCGAAAGGGACGTCCCTTTATTCTGAGACTGTGCCCTCGGATCCTGGACTCTCCCACGGATGGAAGCATGGCAGTGGGGAGGACTGGCAAAGGACTGTTGACAAGCAACATCCAAGGTCAATTGCCAACTTTGGGACATCATTGAGCCATGCACTGCTAAATGGAAAGTAATATTGGCAATGCCAAATTACCAGGCAAAGACCGCCTCCAGCAAAAGAGAGGGTCTAACCACTAACCCTTAACATTACCACAATCAACATCTTGGGGTGTTGTCATTGTCCATAGAAACTTAACTAGACCGGCCACATAAACACCATGGCTGCAAGGGCAAGTCAGAGACTGGGTAACCCGTGGTGAATGCCTCACCTCCTGACACCCCAAAGCTCTTCACTTGTCCCAACAACACCATCCAGGAGAAAGCAGACTGCTTGACTGGCACCTCATTCACCACCCGAAACACTCTCTCCCTCCACCACCAGCTCGCAGTTACTCCAACAGCACCTCCCAAACCCACGACCTCTTCAAAGGAGACGCGAGACAATTCCGATGCAGGGCTTCAGCCCCAAACGTCGACACTTCCTTTGCTCCCACAGCAGATTGTTTGGTGCTCCAACCTCTTCAAGGGGGCAGCAGACACAGGGGAACACCTGGTTCCCCTTCAAGTCGCACACCATCCTGACTTGGAAGTATGTCTCCGTTCCTTCATAGTCACCGGATCTAGATCCTGAAACTCCCTCCCCAACAGCACCGTAGGAGCACCTTCACCAGAAGGACTGCAGCGGTTCAAGAAGGCGGCTCAAGGGGCAGTTAGGGATGGGCAATAAATGCTGGCATTGCCTGTGTTGTTCACACCCCATAAACATATAAGTAGAAAATGGGGGCACTCATTAATGGTAAAGGACTGTAGCACACAGAGCATCAATGGGACCTTCAGAGGAAGAGACGCAGCCAGCAAAGCCGCTGCCTCACAGCTCCGGGGACCCCGGTTCAATCCTGACCTCTGCCGCTATCTGTGTGTGGAGTTTGCACGTTCTCCCTGTGACCGCGTGGGTTTCCCCCCGGGTGCTCCGGTTTCCTCCCACATCCCAAAGGATCACTGGGTTAATTGGCCATTGTAAATTGGCTCTGATGTGTAGATGAGTGGTAGAATCTGGGTGGGGGGGGGGAGTTAATGGGAAAGTGGGGAGAATAAGTTACAGGGAAATTAGTGGGGAATGGGATTGCATTAAGAGCTGGCATCTACTTGATGGGCCGAAAGGCCTATGTTTGAAGGAAATATGGAATTAATGTTTATGGAAAAGGCTCAAAATCCCTTGACAGATGGGGAGGATGTACACCCATACACAGCAGATCCCTGAGTGGGCATTGGTTGGGGCTGTGGGCTGCATCTGAGCAAGAGGTACCAGGGGTGAAAGGGGTTGGTAATATGATGCACACATTGTTCTCCAAGGACGATTATGTGTTGGAGGGATGGTAGTCTGGAGTGATTCAGGCAGAAAAGGGCCCAGTTGGTCCAATGACAAGAGTTGGGGCAGCTGGCCAATAGCTGTTGGGGTCTGAGGGGAAGGACTGACGGGGAGAGTGATGAGGGGTTAAGGAGAGTGGTTTTCCAACCTTTCCCTGTCCTCTCACTTCCACACTGCCTTGGGTAACACTGGCAGGGAAGAGGAGGAGGAGCTAGGGTGGACGTTCCTCGAAACACGTCCGGTGAAATCGGCTGTGTAGTTGGGGATGTAACGGGCACAGCACAGGGCTCCAAGTGCACGCACCCTGTCAGAAGGCTAATGCTTCTGGGCTTTATAAAGTGGCATCTGTGCCCAGCAGAAGGGCAGCAGGCAATGGAACCCACGGGCACTGCCACCTTGATGCGGACAACGTATTCCTGCCAACCTGCCAACCCACTGCCCCAGGGGATCCCATCTCATGGGGCCTCAGGAAGAAAGCCTTGCCCTCCCACAGATTAGAGAGGGACATTGAGTTGCTCCAATGCTCCATTGCCCCAGTGCTTTGCTCTATTGGTCTTGGGTTTGTTTGCAATGGGAGGATACCCCCCGACCCCTCCCCAAAGCCTCTCTCTGCCTCTTCTGAAAACCTGCATCTTTGAACGACCTGCCCCCACCACCCCCGGCTCGGTGTGAGGTTCCGTCTGATTGGCACTCTCTGGACGTTTCAGTCTGTAAGCGGGGCGCTGTAGCAACGCAAGTTGTTGTTGTTAAGCAACTTCGGGTGCCTCAGGAGGATTTCCTGACAGTCAATCATGGAAGGACGCAGCAAATAGGCCCCCGTTGATTGGAGGAGGTGGCTGGCCATCAGGCACACTGCATTTACAACGTCCACACAATGTAGGCGCAATGCAAGTCGAATCCTGATGGCTATGCCGCCGTTTTGGATACAGCCTGCAGTGGAGGCAAATTATCTTTTCAACGTGGCTGCTCTCCTGATCATCTGAGATACAAGCTTTAAATCTGTACCGGGGGACACAGCATCTTGGGGCATTGTGTTGCGGTTGACGTGTTGCCATGGTAACGGTGACCCATGGGCACCAAAGCAGTGTAACATTTCCCCATGGTTCCCAGTGTGAATGGCATGGCAGAACGTTATGCAGATTAGGAGTGGTTATACCTCCAGGATTGCCTTGAAGTCTCCAAGCGTCGATGATTGTTCTTCAGGACATGGCTAAGAAGCGAAATAAAGTCTTCACCATCCCTTTGAATGCTCTTGCGATTACTTGAGTCAAACACATTAACCTCGGCTGATGTTCTCGTGCAGAACTGAGGAGGTGCAGCACTGTTGTAGGTGCTGTTGTTCAGAACCAAGGCACTGTTTACTCTCCCTCTGATGGATATAATAAGATTCCATGGCGCTATTTCAAGATATCTCTTCCCTGTGTCTGGGGTCTGCTAGTTATCCCCTGCCAAGCATTGCTAAAACAGATTGTCCAGTCAAAATCGCATTTATCTTCATGGGATCTTGCTGCGCGCAGACGAGTGGTTCCTGCATTGGCCGCACACCATGAAAGGGGGCTTGAAAAGGCGCTACAGTAATGCAAGTCTTGTCTCTTTTTTTTCTGGAGCTGTTGGAGTTGGGGAAGGAGACTGTTTGATCAGGCGAGGTGGATGGGGGTTGCTGATCAAAGCTCCAGGGTTGTGTTCAGCCAGAGCTGGCAACCCTAACACAGTCATGCCCGCATTGACCGAGCCTGCTCCAGGAGAGTTGGCAGTGATGACTGCCCTGGACAGTTAAACTGAAGGTCTTCTGGGCAAGAGGGCAAGAACAAATGAAACACAAGCAAAGATTGTGTTCCTTCCACTTTAAGTACAGGCCATTCCACTTCAGGGAGAGAGAGGCAAGGGGTTTTGCCCAGTTAACCTTTCCCAGGGGCGGTACAGTGGGGCAGCAGGTAGAGCCGCCGCCTCGCAGCTCCAGAGACCCGGGTTTGATCCCGACCTCCGGCGCTGCTTGTATGTGGAGTTTGCACGTTCTCCCTGTGACTGTGTGGGTTTCCTCCCACATCCCAACGACGTGCGGGTCGGTGGGTTAATTGACCGCTGTAAATTGCCCCTAGTCTGCAGTGAGAGGGTAGAATCTGGGAGTTGGTGGGAATGTCAGGAGAATAAAATAGGATTAATGTAGAATTAGTGTAAATGGGTGGTTGATGGTTAGCACAGACTCGATGGGCTGAAGGGCCTGATTCCGTTCTGTATGGCTCTGTGAAATTCCCTGCAACTGGGATAAATCTGTGTCCCTCTCCCTTCATCTCCTTTTGAACTTGTTTGTCATGGGAGCGGAGTGGATTTGATTCTTGTCCCTGGGGCCAGTCCTCTAGTCCGGCTCTCGCTGATCAGCGGGACGGTCTGTGGGCAGACCCGGCCAAGGTTCCAGTGGGCGTCAGTTCCTACCCACTGCCATTACGGTTAGCGATCCCGCACAGAGAACCTCCAGGCATGCAAAGTGGGAACGCCATTATAGTACAGTGTGAACCTTGGTGATGAACACCAGAAGGACATCTGCCTCCTTGTGTAGTGTGTTCAGTTCCCAAGCTGAGTTCACACCCCCGCCATTCCCTCTTGTGCAATGGCCTTTATGATATCACCTGTGTCCGTCCACCTGATGCTGGAAGCCCCCACCCACACCTTGGTCACTTGCAAACTCGACTGTTCCAATATTCCCCTGGGTCTGTCTCCATTGCCCACCATCTCATGGAGAGATAGCACGGAAACAGGCCCTTCGGCCCACTGAGTCTGTGCGGTCCGTCAGCCACCCATTTCCACCAATCCCATTTTATTCTCCCCATGTTCCCATCGACTCCCCCCCCACCGTCCCCGGATTCTACCCCTCACCTAATCTCATTTACAGCGGCCAATTTCCCTCCCAACCCGCACGTCGTTGGGATGTGGGAGGAAACCGGAGCACCTGGGGGGGGGGGGGGGGGGGGGGGAACCCACACGCGGATACAGGGAGAACGTGCAAACTCCACACACACAGACAGCGCCGGAGGTCGGGATCGAACCCGGGTTTCTGGAGCTGTGAGGCAGCGGTTCTAACCGCTGCGCCACTATGGCTGTCCGAAAGGGGTTCCATGATGAGGCCTAAGTTTGAAATCCCTTACATGCGGAAGACCAAAGCACAACTTAGTAGAGCTGGTTGGATAATAAAAGGATTTGATAGGGTTGAGGGGCAGAGGGAGAAACAATCCCCTTCCTCAGAGAGCTGAGGTCCTGTGTGGTACCGTGAGTTCTCCACCATCAAGTGAAGCTGAGGGTTGATTGAATACGCTTTCACTGAGACTGATGGAGTGTTGTCGGGTCAGGGGTCAAGGCGGGTAGGTGGAGGTGAACAGCCAATAAGATGCGACCTAGTTGAGTACCGGGACAGGCTCGAGAAGGCGACTGACCTCTTCCTATTCCCATGTTCCGTTGTCTCAGTTCATCCAAAACTAGGTGTCCCGGTGGCAGGGCTACCTCAGCGCCCCAGAGACCCGGGTTCGATCCCCACCTCCAGCGCTGTCTGTCTGTGTGTGGAGGTTCCACGTTCTCCCTGTGATCGTGTGGGTTTCCCCCCGGGTGCTCCGGTTTCCTCCCACATCCCAAAGACGTGCGGGTCAGTGGGTTAATTGGCTGCTGTAAGTTGCCCCTTAGTGTGTGGGTGAGGGGTAGAATCTGGGGGGAGCTGATGGGAGTGTGAGAGAGTATAGGTTACAGGGAAGTAAGGGATTGATGGGATAGATCTGAGAGCTGGCATAGACTTTATGGGCTGAATGGCCTCCTATATCTTAAGTATAATGCTGCCCATATTCTAATACACACCAGTCCCCATTATTAACGACCATTCCTTCAGCTCTTGAGCTCCTACACCCTAGAGTTCCCTCCCTGAAGGTCTTTTCCAAAAGGCAGTGCCTCCAATATCAGCAAACCCAGAGTGGAGCATCAGCCCAGTCTTTTATACTGTTTGCTGGAGTGGGACTTGAACTCATGACCTTCCAATTCAGAGGTCATCCTGTGACCACCGAGCCACAGAGACGGCTTGATGCTGGATCCGTGGCTTCTCTTGTGTCCTGAGCTCAAGGGCTCTAGAACGCCTCTTTGCCCCACTCGTTCTTCCTGTAAACCTTCCTTGAAAGTTCCTTCTCTGGCTGAGCTTTTAGTCACCTGTTCCCAACGCGAGGCTTGGTGTCAATTTTGGTCTAGTTACGCTCTCCTGAAGCCCCTTGGAAGGCTCCTGTGGCGCTAAAGGCGCTATGTAAATGCAAGTTGTTGTTGTTGGGGAATGAATGCGGCCGGGGGCTTCGGAAGGGCGCAGGGCGAGAGACTGATCCCCATCCTGCTGTCAGGCGGCACTGCACACGAGCGTGTACTCTGATGCACCAGGATCGACCCCTGCCTGGCTAAATGGGGTTGGGAAGGTCTGTCCACACAGCGTACCCGGGGCAAACCTGTCACAGGTCATTTCTGTGAACCTCAGCTCTGTTCACTGGTCTCTGTCTGAGTGGGAGCCACTGACAAGTCAACTGAGTCCTCCATGAGCTTAAGCTGCCGCAGAGACAAATGGGCAACATACGTGAATTGAAAAACGATAACCCATTGGCGATGGCAAACTTGTCTGCTCATCGTAGCCCCAGGGAGCGTTAGCTCAACCTGAGTGCCAAGGGTGACACCTCTGCCCCTGGGCATCTCTGACTGCCAAGGGTGCGGGCACCAGGCAGGACAACGGCAAGGCTGGCACACGCAGCAACCGAGGGAAGTGAAGCCAGGCAGCCTCACGCCCAGTACTTGAAGCAAGGCCGCAGGCGCGCAGCTGGCGCAAATGCCACTCCCGCAGTCACTTCAGAACTGCCCTGCAGGTGAAAAGCAGGGGAGACTGAGAGATGCTGTGTGCATGGTTCCTTGGGATCGACGAACACCAATGCTGTTTTGGCCAGCGTTGACAGCATCCCCTTCTTGTTTGAATGTGCGATACAGCGGGAATGATTGCTTGAGTGCGATTTAACACTGTATTGACCCTGTTGGATTTTTTTTCAAGGCTATGGGTTTGTGGATTTCGACAGTCCTGCTGCTGCACAGAAGGCAGTGTCTGCGCTGAAGTCCAGTGGGGTACAAGCCCAGATGGCAAAGGTAAGGGCACCGTCTTGCACTTGTGATACAGCGCTGCCTCATAGGCTGACTACTTTCAGTTGCTTAACGATGATTACATTCCCTTCCCTTATCCTGGCCCGGTTTTCTTTTCCGGGATCTTGGCCCAGTATCCGTTGCCCTCGAGAAGGTAACTTTCTTGAACCACTTGCCATCTTTCTGGTGAGCAGTGCTGTTTGGGGGGGGGGGGGGGGTGTGGTGGTGGGGTGTGGGTGCTCCAGGATCTAGCCCCAGCCGTGATGAAAGACCAGCGATGTGTTTCCAAGTCAAGGTGACTTTGGAGGGGAAACCATGGGGAAAAAGTGGCGTTCCCGTGCGCCGGCGGCCTGGGTTGGGAGAAGGGTGGCACGTCGCACGCACGCCTTGACCAAGACGTGTGTCGGGCTGTTGCCTTGCACTGGTAGAGGCTACCTCAGCAAGGCTACCCCGCCAGTCACGTCCATACAGTCACATGCTCTCAGGCATATTGCGCAGTTGGCATGGAGCTCTGCAACGAAAAGGTAGTCCCCAGATGCAACCCCTACGTAAGTGAACCCCACCAACGTGTAGTCATGTGGATTCCCCTCCTACAGTTCCTCTCTCTGTTGTTTTGTTCCACTGCCTCACCCAGCAGATGCATTTCTGTCACATTCCTGGCATTTTTTTCCAGTGACGTTCCATGCCTGGCACGGCTTCAGTTATTTCACAAAGAGGGCACCGGAAAGGGTGGTTTGTGTACGGGCTGAATGCCCCTTCAACTCCCTGCTTCTCCTTGATGCAAGAACAGCAGCCCCAATACCCCTCTGCCCTCTCCCCCTTTGCCATGTAGTTGGGCTCTGCCACTGAACTGGGCCCCCGGCTGGTCTCTAAACTGATGCAAATTGTGTGCACTGCACAGGTTCGTGTGTGTGTATGTGTCTGTGTGTGCATGCGTGTGTGGATATAGGTGCACACGTGTGTGCTTGTGACTGTGATAGGACTCTGTGTGTGTGTGTGTGTCTTTGGGTATATATGTATACAGTACGTGCATGTGTGTATGTATGTATATAGATGCACATGTGTGTGCTTGTGCTATGCATGTAACTTGTGTGTGTGTGTCTGACTAGAACAGGATTAGCAGACAGTCTGCTGGAGGAACTGGACCCAGCAGCATCTGTGAGAGGAAAAGTTCTGAGGCATGGTCTCAACCTGAAACATCGACAATTCCTCCCCCCCACCACCCCAACCCCCCCCCCCCCAACAGATGCTGCTCAACCCACTGAGTTAGTCCAGCATCTTGTGCGTTGCTCCAGATTCCAGCGTCTGCGGTCTCCCGTGTCTCTCAAGAGCAGAATCAGCTTTGCCTGTATCACCTTAGCTGAGCAAATCGCTGGTGGGCATGTGGCATGGTCGAGGTTTTGGCACAAGCTACAGTGAAGGGCCCCGCTCGTGTCCCTCCACACAGCTGCCTGGTGATGGTTAGCGTTCCGGTTTAAAGATCCTGAGAAGTCAGGAAAAGAATTTGGTTGACTTTGGCAGTGAAGTTTCTGAAGGGGCTGTTGGAGCAGATTCAATGGAAACTCTCAGAGGAAACTCAGAGGAAATTTTGGGCCCCATAGCTGATGGAAAAATTGTGCTGGCCCTGGAGAGGGTCCAGAGGAGGTTCACAAGGATAATCCTGGGAGTGAAAGGGTTAACGTGTGAGGAGCGTTTTATATCTCTGGGCCTGTACTAGATGGAGTTCAGAAGGATGAGGGAGGAATCTCATTGAAACCTACCGGATACAGAAAGGCCTGGATAGAGCGGACGTGGAGAGGATGTTTCCATCAGTGGGAGAGTCTGGGATCCGAGGGCACAGCCTCAGAATAAAGGGACGTCCCTTTAGAACTGAGATGAGGAGGAATTTCTTCAGCCAGAGGGCGGTGAATCTGTGGAATTCGTTACCACAGAGGGCTGTGGAGGCCAAGCCACTGGGTGTAGGTTCTTGATTGGTAAGGGGTTAAAGGTTATGGGGAGAAGGCGGGAGAAGGGTGGTTGAAAAAAATCAGCCGCGATTGAATGGTGGAGCAAATCGATGGGCCGAATGGCCTAATTCTGCTCCTGTATCTTATGGTCTTAGGGTTTTATGGTCTTATGGAAACTAGATAAATACTTAAATATGGGAATGGATTGTAATTGGGAATGGGTCTAAATAGATAGCTCTTTCATAAGCTTAGCAAAGATGGACCGAATGGCTGTATCATTCTTGGATACTGAGCTCAGCACCACTGGGACAGCGGTTGGTGGGGTGGTGGAGTTGGTGTGTAGGGCAGCAGGAAGGAAACCAGCCGGGGTTTGTGCTGTTGCTCAGATGTTGAAAGGCAGATGTGTGGCAACAGTGCCAGGTGACAGCAGGGTCGGGCATCAGGGGTGGTGCCATCCTACCCACTCCAGGCAGCCACCCAGTGCCAGGGGAAGTGAGGACCAGTTAAATTTGGCACTTCCAGCAGACCGGTTGAAAGGGGGAAACTGCTCTGCCGGTTTGCACTCACTCAGACCCCCGCCCACTCTCGTCCCTCCCCTCCCTGCTAGCTTAGCGGCCGTGCTACCTCTTTGTAGCCACGTGGCTTCCAAAGCCCTTGAGGGCTCAGTTCTGTGGCTATACCACGAGTGGAAGTGGCCACAATTGGCGACAAGGCCTTCAGACAATGTACCCTGAGACTCTGCCCACATCCCCACCCTGACAGCCACTGACAGCTCACGCTGTGAAAGGGCAGGTCTTACCGGTCCAAAATGTCTCTGATAATCAGACGCTCAGGAACAGCTGAAATTGATTTAAATAATTTAAAAAATGATTTAAAACATTAATACATTTACTTCAAACACATTAAACTAGTTCATTCATTAAAAACATAAAGAGAAATAAAGGAAAAAACAAAAAAAACGGCTAAACGTAACCTTCTCATGAAGGTTGGTGACGCCTTTCAAATGAATGGGGCTGCGTTAGATGTGACCCCTATGGATGGCATAAAGATGAGGGGCCAGATGCGAAGTGCATCCTGTCCCTCACCTCAGTGAGGAATTTTAACTCCTCTCCGGCAGTGATAAATTATCAGCTGAGCTTACCGGTTCCTCACATTGTTGTCCTTTAACATAAGAAGTTGCTAGAGCTGCAGTTAGTATTCACATTCAGTACTTAGAGCAAACAACAGGTCAGGGCTCACTGGAATTAACATGACACCTTAACAGTTGCCGTTTTTAAAGCACCCCATTGTTAAATGGAACCATGGGCATGCCCCGCATTGCGAATCCTCGGTTAAACGACACCGCTGCATAATTTTCTCAGCATCTCAAACTGAACCTCCCTCTTGCTCACTGACCTCCCCGATGGAAGGTTTGGCCTGCTGGTTAATAAAACACTCCCAACAAGGTATGGTGAGAAAAGGTAGTGAGCTGAGGAGCAGGGAATAAGGCCCCAGTCCAGCAAGAACGTACGAAATAGGAGTAGGTCACTTGGGCCCTTTGACTCTATTCTTCTGTTCAGTAACATCAGGGTTGTTCTGGTCCTGGTAATTCCACTCAACTGCCTGTTCCTCAGTACCCCCGACACCCCAAAAAATCTGTGTATCTTGACCTTGAATATCTTCACATCTCCACAGCTCTCTGCAATAAAGATTCTCAACCCTTTGAGAGAAAAAAAACACTCCATTTTAAATTAGAGACCCTTGTTCTGAGGCTAAAGCAGCTGTTCTAGACACTCCCATCAGAGCAACATTCTCTCAGCCCCTATCCTGCCAATCCCTCTCAATGAGACCGTCTCACATTCTTCTGAACCACAACGAGCATAAGCGAGTCCTACTCCTCATCAGACAACCCTTTCATCACTCTTCCCTGCCTCTAAGGCAAGTGCATTCTTAAATAAAGAGTTAACGCTGCGCACTGTTCTCCAGATGCGGTCTCACCAACACCCTGTTCGGTAGCAAGACGTCCCAACCTTTGCACCCAATGCAATAAACATTTCCCTTAAATTCTTGCATGCTAACTTTCTGTGTATCACGTATAAAGACACCCAGATCTCTCTGCATTCTGTGGTCTCTTCATTTAAACAATATTCTGCTTGGGTCTCCCTCCTACCAAAGTAGAGAACCTTATATTCCCTACATTATACTCCACCTGCCATAGAACAAAGAGTCTGCACAGAAATATAGACAGATTAACGTGCTCAGTTAATCTGTCCGTATTCCTGTGCAAACTCTTTGTATCCTCTGCAAAAGTTGCTTTCTCACCTACCATGCATATCGACCTGGGTCAGTATTCCCTGCTGGAATCCATTTCAATGGTGCATGCCTTTTGCAGAAAGCTGATAGGTTTATGGGAGCATCATCAATCCAGGTCAACATGTTAAGTTCAAACCATCCACATTTCTTTATTAATACGGGGTGGATTTGCTTTCTGAAGGAATAAGCCATGGGTTCTTTCCATCTCGTATGCCTCGTGGCACCACTAGCTGCAGACAGAGAAGAATTAGACTGCAGTGATGCAATTACCCAGGACGTGATATTTACAAGGCAGCCTTAATCCAGACACCTGAGATATTTTCACCAAATTCATAGGAATTACCCGCAAGGATTAGACCCAACAGACCAGCTAATAGAGCAGCATTTCAGATCCTCCAGCTTCACAGCTGAATCAGGACCCACATCTCTGTCTGAAAGGGCAGATTGCCAAAAGTGCCTCAGCAGGTGTTGCTCAGTGTCCAGTGTCCCCAGCGAATGTACAGGCATACAGATGCGCGCGCGCGCACACACACACACACAGATTACTGCAACAGCACAGACCCTGTTCATATGCACTTCCACATGTCCATCTATATCCCACTTGCACAGGTCCAGAGACACACCCATATCCACATATGGGCATCCACACTCACACAAGTACACTTATTTTCATCCACACATGGGCACACATTTGTGCCCGTGTGTATGTACATACATAGTCTGAAACCATGCAGTGAAAGTAAGATGCTATTCTATTCAGCTGGATGGAGTGGATTCCAGCCTTAAAATAATTCATTTGCAAACTTCTATTTTTGTGGTCTCACCTCTGTAGTGCAGGATATTTTGGGGGTAACAATTTGCTGTTGCAAGGAACACATAAATGTTGTGTAACATTCCTGTAAACTGTTTCAACAGAGGTGAGACTCCGTTTGAAGAAAGCAGTCTTGTGAGTTGAAATAATGCAGAAAGGAATTTTGGAGAAAGATATTATTGCAGCTCGTTCCACTTCCAGTTGCAACATGGAGAGTCTTCCTGTTGTAGTGTCCATGGTCTAAATTGCGAGTAAAATGGAGAATGTTGAAGCTCAGCTGTGATGCAGGCTGTTTTCAGTCTGGAGAGTGAACCTGGGTTGTTCTGCTGGACTGCTTATTAATTCAGTGTCGACGGACTTTGGTTAATGCGCAATGCTTAGTTGAGGAGTTTGGAACAATAGGGTCAGGACATTTATAAAACAAGGACCAGGTAGTTCACCTTCCTACTCCTTCATTCAGCATCATTGGCAAGACCTGCACTTAATGCCCATCCCTCATAGCCCTTGTGAAGGTGGTGGTGAGCTGCCTTTTTGAATCACTGCAAGTCAAGTTTATTGTCCTGTGCACAAGTGCAGTGAGGTACAGGTACAATGAAAAACTTGCAGCAGCATCACAGGCACATATGTACACAGAAAATAAATCATACAACACAGTGAAGAAAAAGACAGTGCAAAACAAGATATTACTGCAAAATAAACACAATCAGAGACAAGTCCACGGCAGTGCAAGAGGTGGTCCGTAGTGTTCCAGTGCTGGGGTAGGATTGGGGTTGTGCAGGTTGGTTCAAGAACCTGATGGTTGAAGGGAAGTAGCTGTTCCTGAACCTGGTGGTGTGGGACTTCAGGCTTCTGTACCTCCTGCCCGATGGTAGCAGTGAGAAGATGGCACGGCCCGGATGGTGGGAATCCTTCTTGAGGCAGCGCCTCCTGTAGATGCTGTCAGTGGTGGGGAGGGCTGTGCCCGTGATGTGCAGCACCACTCAACCAGTTGCAATCCTTCTGATGAAGGTGTTCCTAAGATGGGAAGTTCCAGGATTTTGACAAAGAATTGGGGACATATTTCCAACTCAGGATGGTGCGTGATTTGGAGGGTGGTATTCCCATGAGCCTGCTGCCCTTGTCCTTCTTGGCGGCAGAGGTTGTGGGTTTGGTGTCGTCTGGGCGAGTAACCGCAGTGCATTTTGAGGATGGTGAACACTGCAGCTACTTCACTGATGATGGAAGGAACTGGTTTTCATATTGGATACAGTTTGCACAGATTAGATGGAATTCTTCTAATAGCACTGCAGAATATCAGGGTCACAGAACCAGGCAGAAAGCAGATCCACCCCAGTGGTAGCTTTGCTCAAATGAACTGTTCATTCAGGGAAACCAGAGAGGTGCATTGGGCAGTATTCGTCACTGGTGTGGGATTTAGATGAGAGCTTCTGTCCAGAGGGATTATGGAGTGGAATGTGTCGAATATTGCAAGTGCCGGTGTGAGATGGCAGCTCAAACAAAACGCAGCTATTAGGAAGTCAGGGACCAGAGTACCTAGCTTAAGAATTAGTGCCAGCCTTTCAAGAGTGAAGTGAGGACACACTTGTACACACAGACTGTGGTGGAAGTTTGGCTACGGCATACCTGATGGCATTTTTTTGTAGGTGTGTCTGGATTAGTGAATGGGGAAACGTCAATGGTTGTTGATCTGTATGGACTTCCAGAAGGCATCTGATCAAGTCCCTCCTAAAGCAGTGTTAGCAGAGGTTGATACTCCAGGGATTGAAGGCAAGTTATTGACCTGATAGGAAACCACCAGTAGAAAGTAAGCAGAGATCACAGGCATGTATTAGAACTGGCAAGGCAGGACTAGTGCAAGACTCCGTGTCATAGAGTAATTGAGTCATAGAGTAATATAGCGCAAAACAGGCCCTTTGGCCCAACTGGTCCATGCTGACCGAGGTGCCCATCCAAGCTAGTCCCATTTGCCCGCGTTTGGCCCATATCCCTCTCAACCTTTCCTATCCATGTACCTGTCCAAGTGTCTTTTAAATGTTGTTAATGTACCTGCCTCAACCACTTCCTCTGGCAGCTCGTTCCATATACCCACCACCCTCTGGGTGAAGAAGTTGCCCCTCAGGCCCCTTTTAAATCTTCCCCCTCTCACCTTTGCCCTCTGGTTTTTGATTCCCCAACCCTGGGAAAAAGACTGTGTGCATTCACCCTATCTATGCCCCTCATAATTTTACACACCTCTATATAATTTCCTCTCAGTCTCTTACATTCCAAGGAATAAAGACCTAGCCTGCCCAACCTCTCCCTGTAACTCGAGTCTGGCAGCATCCTCATAAAACTTCTCTGCACTCTTTCCGATTTAATGATGTCTTTTCTATAACAAGGGCGACCAAAACTGGACACGGTACTCCAGACATGGCCTCACCAACGTCTTGTACACTGCAACATAACGTCCCAGCTCCTATACTCATTGCCCTAACTGATGAAGGCCAGCATGCCAAACGCCTTCTTCACCACCCTGCCTCCCTGTGTTGGGACAGCAATTATTCTTCTTGTTTATAGATAAATGGTGGGATAGAAAGCCACAGAGCCGCGTTTGAGAAGATACACAGGAAGGCAAGCATGGTGGGTGTTCGCAGTGAGTTACAAAGAAATATTAATAGAGCAAATGCTCAACTCTGTGGCATTTGTAGAACAGGGCACTTTCTAAATGGTGAAAAGCTAAAAGTATTTGAGGTCAAAAGAGATTTTGGGATTAGCAAAATGTCAGGGGGCAGGTGCAGAAAATGGGAAAAAGTCTAGTGTAATATGACCTTTATGTCGAGGAGTCTGGAGTACAAGGGGTAGACGATAAGTTATGGCTGTCCAAAGTGCTGCCAAGACCACACTGGGACAGTGCACCTTACAAAGGTCGAATGGCCTTAAATCGTAGAATGACACCCAGATTCTAAGAGTTAAACAGGAAGATTATACAAACTAGGGTTGTGTTCCCAGGAATTTAGAAAGTTATTTGATTTGATTGAAGTTTTCAGGATACAAAGGGGAATTGATGTGGTGGATGGGAGAGGAACTCTTCCCACTGGTCAGGGAGTGTGGGACATGGGGCAGAGCCGGCATTTTTTTGGAGTGAAGTTTGGAAGTACTTCCACACACAAAGCGAGGGGGAACTTAGAACTCTGTTGGCAACCAATGCCAAGTCAACCATTCAGCTGAAATGTCAGATTGATAGTAACCAAGGATCAGTTGCCAACGATTAGCAGTGGAGGGTGTGAGACAGGGTGGGGCTGCAGTCTCCTGTCAGGGGTTTGGTGATTGGTGAGTGAGTGGGTGGATCGGGTCAGGATTCAGAGTCTGGGGGAGGGATGGTGGTTGGCGCTGTGGTGGGGAGGGTTGGAAGAACCAAAGGAGAGCCGGTAAATAAATAAAGGGGGCTTTCATTAGTCAGTGCCAGCCTGGAACTTGCTCAGGGAGAACCCTTTAAACTGGGTGCAGTAAGCCTCAAAGAGACAATGCAAACTTCATATCAACCACTCCTAACTGACAATAGATAAAATGGATAAATATGCTGGCAGACAACAATGTAGAACGACAATGGGAAATATTTAAAACGGTGTTTAACAGAGTGCAGAAAAAATAATTCCACTAAATGGAAAGGACAGATGAAACACTTATAAGAATCCGTGGATGAATAAGGAAAGTGGCAGACATTCGGACAGCTGAGGAGAGCATGAAGGGATTAAGGAAACGGACAAGATAAAAATAGAAGGCAAAGAGGAAATATGAAATCAGATTACTAACAAAATAGTAAGACGTTTTACAGACACTTCAGGAAAAACAGGAAAGTTGGGATAGAGATAGTTAAAGCTATTTAGGGACAGTACCACAGATACTGATCGGGGGATGGCAGAACTATTTAATTAGTATTGTGCTCTGGATTTTACCGGGGCAATAGGACAAGTGGACTTGGCATTAAATGACAGGATAAGCGACAAAATGAATGCATTTAGAATAGAAAACAGGGATATAAGAAATAAATCAAACCCAAACAGGATAAAACTCCTGGTCCAGACTGGTTGGATCCATATGTTTTAGAAGAATCTGAGGAAGAGGTAACAGAGGCATTAATGCACATAGTTAATAATTCATTAGAACCTGGTATTGGGCTGGGGAACCAGTGGATAGCCAATGTAATGCCTGTACTGGTGAAGGGGAAGAGAACATGTCCAGGGAATTAGGGACCAGTCAGCTTAGCATCAGTGGTCGGTAAAACAACAGAATCCCGATTAAAGGACAGAACAGAAGAACATCTAATAATGAATGGTCAGTTTGTCATTCAGAAGTGAAAATCGTGTTTGACCAGGAAGTAGCAGAGAGAGTAGACAGTGGTGGTGTAGTAGGTGTAACTTACCTTGATTTTCAAGTGACAAAGGTAAGGTTTGGGAATGTGGAGTCGGGGAGAAGCAGCAGAACACGTTGCTGGCTGGCTTCAGGATAGAAAGCAGAGAGTGGGAGTAAAGGGATGCTATTCTGAGTGGAAGAAGGTGGGAGTGGCATTCCACAAGGATCAGTCCCAGGAACACTGATGCTCACAACTCACTTTAACGATTTAAACCCAGGAAACAAAAACACAATTTCTAAATCGGTGACCAGGGGAAGAGTCAGTTCTGAGGAGGATGGGAGGAGAGAACTGATAAACCCATAGAATGGGCAAGTAACTGGCAAATGCAGTTCAGCACAAATAAACGTGAGGTCGAACAAATTGGTGAGAAGAACAGGGAGGTCACTGATGGGAGGTGTGAGTCCGGGTGGGGTAGAGGAACAAAGGGATCTCAGGTATGGATACACAAAGACTGAACACTGTGCTGTAGATTAGTGAAGACATAACATAAACAAGCCAAGCACCAGGGTTTATTTCTAGAGGGACTGAATTGAAAAGTAGGGAGGTTATGCTCAACTGACATTGAACCTTGGTCAGACCGCACTTGTAGAACTGCAGCACCACGTTATAACAAGGAGAGGTAGACACTGCGCAGGGGGCTGAGAAGATTTATGAGGGTGGCACAGAAATGAGAAGGTGAACAGAGTGGGTCTCTTTTCTTGAGAGAAGGCGGAGGGGTTCTAAACATCATGAAGGGATTTCATAGACTGGATGCAGAGACTGTTTCAATGTGTGTGGGGAGGAGCATAGATAGATAGAGGCCAACTGTTGAGTCACTACCAGCACTATGTAAGAGTATTCAGCCAGTCCTACTCCCTTCCCTCTCCCCATTGTCCTGCAAAGTCTTTCCTTTCAGATGCTTATCCAGCTCCCTTTTGAACACTACAATTGAATCCTTTTCCACTCCTCTGCCAGCAGTGCATTCAGATCCCAACCACTCTCTGCCTGAGGAAGCTGTTCCTCATCTCACTTTTGGTTCCTTTGCCAATCACCTTCATTCCCTGTCTCCTGGTCCTTGACCCCTCAGCCAATGGGAACAGTTTCCCCCTCTCTATCTGTATCTTCCATGATTTTAAATCCCTCTGTCAGATCCCCTCTGTTCCAAGGAGAACAATCCCAGCTTCTCACTCCATCCACACAACTAAAGTCCCTCATTCCCGGGATATTTTACTCAATCCCCTCTGCACCCTCTCCAAAGCCATCACATTTTTCGTGAAGGGTCATGCCCAGAACTGGACACATTATTCCAGTTGTGGCTAAACTAGTGCTTTATGAAGATTCATCATGACTTTTTTGCTCTTGTACTCAATGCCTGTATTTATAAAGGCCAGATCCCAAGTACTTTAATCACTTTCCACACCTGCCTTTCCACTTTCAACAAACCATACACATACACCCCCAGATTCTTGTACCCTCTTTGGAATTGTGCCCCAAGTTTATATTGCCTCTTTGTACTCTTCCTTAATTTCTCAGAATTAAGCTTCACCCTCTACCTCTATCACCTTGAAGTTTATTACTATCCTCCTCACAGTTCACAACATCTCTGAGTTCAGTCCACCCTCAGATTTGGAAATTGTGCCCTCCGACCCCAAGTCCGAATCAACAACATGTATTGAGAGAAGCATTAGTCCTGGTACTGATCCCTGGGCACTCAACTGTACACTTTCTTCCAGTCTGACAAACAACCTTTCACTGCCACTCTCTTTCCTGTTATTTAGCCAGTATTTTATCCATGCTGCCTCAGCCTCTTTCATCTCATGAGCTTCAATCTTGCTGACAAGCCTATCATGTGACGCCTTTTGCAAGTCCATATATACTACATCAACTACATTGCCCTCATTGACCCTCTCTGTTACTTCAACAAAAAACCCTATCAAGTTAATTAGATGTGTTTTGACTTTAACAATTCCACCTGGCTTTTTCTAATTGATCCATATTTGTTCAAGTGACTGCTAATTCTATCCCTGATTATTGCTTCCAAAACTTTCCCTATCACTGAAGTTAAATTGACTGGTCTGTAATTACTAGGTTTATCCGATGTCCTTTTTTGAACTAGGATGTAACATTTGCACATTTGCAGTCTTCGGGAGCTCTGCAATTTTCCCTGTGCTACCATCAGCAGCCTGGGATCCAGTGATTTAGTATAGCTAGCCTTTCTAGTGCCTCCTCTAGAGTCCAGCACCATCTTCTTCCCTGGTGAAGACCTGATGTACAGGACTCATTCAATGCCTCACCCATAAAGGCATGGAATGTCACAGCGAGTGAATTTCCTTTCTGGTCTCCTTACCTGTGCACATGCCTGCAGAATATTTTTAGATTCCGTTTTGTGTGCACTGCCCATCTTTACTGTGCTCTCTTCACCTCTCATATTTCCTCTGTTACTTCCTCTTGGAACGGTCTGCGATCAGCCTGGTTCTCACTTGTGTTAACAGTCTGGCATCTGTTGTATGCCTCTCTCTTTTTTGGTGATCTATGAGACTCTGGTTTTTCATTCCTCTGCCCTCCTCCCACAAGGGAATGTACCCAGACTGCAGCTGAAACATCTCTACTTTAAACACCTCCCATCGGTCTGCCTGCCGAGCTGAGATTCCACTTCACTCAGGCAGATCTGTTCCCATCCCGTTGAAGTTGGCACTTCTCCAGTTGACATTTTTTATCTTAGTGTTGTCCATCTCCTTTTCCAGTTTTGAGTACTACTGTGGTATTTAGGGGGAGGCTGGATAAGCATATGAGGGGGAAAGAAATAGAGGGATTACACTGAGGGATTTAGATGAGGCTAGGGTGACCACATCACACAGAAAAAAGCCATTTGGTCCACCGAAACCATGCTGACTCACAGAGCAATCCCATTCCCTGTGACCTATTTTCCCCACATTCCCAACAACTCCCCCCCAGATTCTACCCCTCACCAACACATTAGGGGCAATTTACAGCAGCCAATTAAGCCGACCAATCGGCACATCTTTGGGATGTGAGAGGACACCAGAGAACCCAAAGGGAAACTCACATGGTCACAGGGAGAATGTGCAAACTCCACACAGACAGCAGTAGTGCCATGTATTCAGCTATATGTGGGAGAGTATCTGCCTGTGTGGTATTATATCAGAGGTTGTCGACTTAGTGTTTCATGAGAAGCCATCTGTCTGGGTGATATTACATAGGAGAGCATCTTGCTGTGTCTTTGAGGCATCAAAATGTGCTCAATCTACGTCTCCTGAAAACAGGGTTGATGGGAACCATTTTGACTTTGTAGTGACACATTGGAGACCGGAAGACACAGCTGCGTTGATTTGGCACCATCCTCCCTCAGTCCCCTCTCGCACCTTATGCCCACACCCCCCTTCTCCAACCCCCTCCTCCTCCCCTCCCCCACCACCCCCCCAACCCCGATCCCACCAACATACCACCTTGCCTGCCCGAAATGACCATTTGTACCTTTCCTGATGTGCACTCGCTGCTGGAATTTCCTGGCCCATTGTAGCCCTATTTTCAAGTGAAATTAACAGCATCAGGTTGCCCGCACTGGGGAGCTGCCCCGGTTCCGCAGGGGGATGCTGAGGGGGCACGAGGAGTGCGGGGAACTTGAAACCGAGTGATCTGAATTAGCGCTTGCTGCCGCCGACGTGGCCCCAAGCATTGTTTCCCGGTTTGGCAGCCTTTGTGGAGCGGGAGGTGGTTCACAGTGCTACTCGTCTCACTGTCTCGGAAGGCATGTTAGTCTGGCAGGATCTTGGTGGGTGTGGATGGTCGAATCTGGCAGCAAGGTTCCATTCCAGAAAAAGACAGGAAAAGGCACCAAGAGCGGCTCATGTTACACATGGCACCTTGAAAGAGCCCTACCACAGGAATAATGTCATTGCAGTGTGTGTGTATGTGTGTGTGGGGGTGTGTGTGTGTGTGTGTGTGTGTGGGTGTGGGTGTATATAAAGTATGCATATATATAGTGTGTGTGTGTGTGTGTCTATGTGTATAATGTTAGCTTGTGTTCGTATAGTGTGTGTGTATAAAGTCTATGTATGACCTATGCATGCATACAGTGTGCGTGTCTATGTGTATACTGTGTGTGCGCGCAAGAGGGAGAGAGAGGCTGTGTGTGTGGGATTATCTGGTTTGCTTTTCACACTTAGACTTGTAGCTAATCCAGCCCAGGTAAATGAAATAAAATTGTCTTCTGGCCCATGAATTAATAACCCCAGCTTTAGTAAATAAAGGCCCAGGACAGTGGGACCTAGTCTACCCCTTCATACCATGTTGGTTGGAACTCCTGGTGGGATCTTCCTCGTTGCACGCTGAATATTTGTGTGTTACTTCTGCTTTTCAATTCGCATGCTGCAATGCGCCATTTTTTGCGCAAATGCTCTCGTAGACTGCGCTATAACAGATGCACAACCAAGAAGCTAATTGCATTGTGTGTGCAACAAAGCTGCTCGCGGTGCACTTAGAGAAGCTGCAAACTGCAAAACAGTGTGCCTTCGACCACCACCAAGTGCTGAGGCCTCTGGCGATCTTTGTTTTGATTGGCTTGGCTGGATGAGTGAGAGCCCAGCTTACCCAGAAGGTCCTGCATTCGCTCGGGCACTTAAAGGATCACTTTGGCTTTTTTTTTTGCAAATAAAATATTGCACCCTTGTGTCTAAATTTTCCTTTGCAAGAGTGCACTTTCTGTTTGCTAAGTGACAATCCCAGCTCCTCCCAGATGCATGGGGCAGGTTAGTAGTTGTTTCAGACTGTGAGGAGTAAATGACGGATATGTTTCTGGAAGCACTTTGTATTTGCGGTGTAAGATTTTGCACTGTACTGCAGGGAAATGTAAATCACTTCTGCCATTGCCTTATAAACCCGGGCTCAGATTTACACTACCTTACAATGTTCATTCTCTTCCGCTGTGATCAGTAATACAGCAAAACATATAACTACTATTGACTGGAATGTCTAATGCAAACATAGTTTTTAATAGAATTTTTGTTAATATATTGTATAAGTATCCACACCTTCAGAGTATCAAGGAGTAAATGTCTTTGTGTTGCAAACGTCTTTGATTTAAAGCCTAGATTACTGTTTAAACTGTTACTGCAGTATAATGCTTGCTGTACAAGGCTTGTTAAACCAATGGTCACCACATCTTGTGCTCACAGCAGAAAAGGCCGTTTTGTCAGATAGCAGCTAAGATGGTTGCCTAGAAACCGACATACTAATTAGGAGCAGGAGTAAGCCACTCGGCCCCTCGACCTCTCTCTGCCATTCGCAGCTGATCTGATTGTAATCTGAACTCTGCGCATCCACCTCCCCACAGTAACCTTTCACCCCCTTGCTTATCGTGAATTCCCCAGTCGGTAATGCTAAGCAATGCTGTGGAGCAGCAGTTATCTCTTCTGTTGAAGTCTGTGCGAACAATTATCAGAGTTGGAGCGGGACAGACAACTGATGCTATCTGGGCATTTCGGGATGACCTTCCTGGCATTTATCGCGTAATTGGAGTTCATATTCTCTTGGACTTCAGTTTCTGCCTGGCCTACTAACTGGAAGCTTCAATACTGGGCTTAGTAAGTAGTGTCACCCTTATGAGTAACTTGCTAATTGTGCCTGTACAGTTGCTCAACGTGCCAGTGTTAAGTGGTATTGTGTTCCTCTTTGGTTCCAACCTCACATCTGAACGTCTGCAACAACACGGGGAGGAATTTGTTAGGACGTGCTAAATCTGGGTAAACATTCCAGCACTGGGGAGTTATCGTCAGTCTTACCCGTCACTTGGTCGGAATTATAGCACAGGACATGAGGTGCTGGCAGTCCTGATAGAGGTGATGGGGATGGCTGGGGTCGGAAGTGGAGAGGTTGGCAGCATTTGGTTTGGCTCGTTACTGAGTAGGATGAGGAGGAGTTTTACTCTAAGTCTAAATGCATTCCTGAAAGAACTCGATCATGAGCAGGTGTTCCGTTCCTTTCCAGCAGCCTTCCCTTACATTAGGTGCAGAATTCAGAAAAACAAGCATTAGAATGCTCAACGACCACAAGTATTATAAAAACAAGAATCCTTACTGACTGAAGGAGTGCCTGCAAATCGCTCCATGTAGTGTCTTGGCATTAAGTTGGTGTTCTGAGCCCACGGAGCCCTGTCTGTGAAGGTCATACAAAGAGTGAGGTTTTGAACTGTGAGGTTCAGAGAACAGTGCTGTCGGATTTCCCAGTGTAACACCACACTGACACTGACATTGGCCATTTCAGCCCAGTGTTCCCTATTGACATGTTACAAGTTCTCACAGCTGCCAGTATAGACCAGCAGATGCGATCACTGCAGTCAGCTCTAAAAGGGCACACCACAGTACCAGCTGCACTCTTCCAGCTACAGGAGAGTGTTGCTACTGAATGGGTGGACGCTGCAATAATGGGAGGGAAATGGAAGAGTGTTTCCAGGGGATCAGAGGGACTGGGACAGGCTGGTGAAGAACTGAGCCCAGTGTGCATGGAGGTCATGGTGACCCTCCAGGGTTACAGCCCAGTGTTTCTGGGCGGAGGTTGCCAGGGAGACCTCTGTAAGGTCAAGTACAGTCTCTGAACGTCTGTACTTTGGGGAAGCTGGCAATGGAGACAAATCCCCGTGCCCACTCTCCTGCTCCTGGGGGCTGGAGAAGTAGATGGAGTCTCCTCTCCTTGAGCATGGAGTTTGGGGTGACCTCCATAACGCAGCAGCGAGCAGCAAACTGTGAGATGTGGCAGAGGTCAGCAGCAGCAGCAGCCTGGAATGGTCCTGAGGTCAAGAAGCTGAGTGTGACCGCGACCCTTATCTCCAGAGACCAAACAGTCAAGGCACAATGGGCGGCTATATTTAAAGTCATGGGGTCATCGATCTCAGTGAGAACAAAGAGTGCAGTGAGAGTGTTGTCCCTTTGTACAGCTCAGATTTCTCGTCCCTGTATTCCTACTGCTCACGTAGCTGCTGACCATCTCTTGAAGGGGAGTAACCAACGGCCCTCCCGCAGCCAAAGCCACATGGGAACCGTGAGGTTCATTCTGCCAACATTACATCACATACTTCGAAACACTTGGTGAAGCATCTGACAGATGGATTACGACTGTCTATCAACGCAGCTCCCTCCATATGAATGCTAACCAGCCCGAAATTCAGGTTTGATGTGGTTTTCGGGAAGGTTGTCTTTAAGAGGCTGCCTTCTTTCTTAACTTTACAACGCCCTCCTTGTCTAATTTCCTGAGGGAGTGTGTAACGTAAACTTGAATGGAATTTGCTGCATTAATGCCAGCGAGCTGTGGAGAGACAACACAGGCAAAAAGATGACCTTTTTTTTCCCTGAAAGATTTATTTAATAGGATTAGCTCTTGGCCTTTGGATCTTGGTGTGTGGTTCCTGTTTAGGAGGGGAGGGGCAGAGGGGAGTTGGGGGGTTGGGGGGGCGGTCGATGTGATAGAGAAGGGAGAAGGCTTTTGAGTTAGCTCATTGACATGGTGAAACACAAAAGCAGCTGTCATTGTACATACTGCAGGCTAGAGTCTCACAAAGCTGGCCGTGACCTCACTAATTGTTCCAGTTTTTTTGGTTTCTGGTCAATTGCCAAGCATAGAGAAGCAGGGAGTAGTTTTTCCCACCACTTCCTTCTGTGAAGGAAAATATCAATTGCTCTTCTTGTCTCTATGAGCATGTCTTCAGCTCAAAAGAATGCTTGTAGGTCCTATTCAAAGCTGATTCTTTGGGCTGATTCAGGCCGGCCTATTGAGAGGGCAATTGAAAAAAAACACATGCCTCAGTTGACCGTGATAAATTGTCCTAAACACTTCTGGAGAATGGCTTCTGTAGTGTGGACGCCTACACTTGTAAGGCATTGTGTGGCGGGCTTAGTTTGCTTTAATTCAGACTGCTGACCTTTTCCAGCATCAGCCCAGCCTTCTGAAGCGAACCTGTTGGCTGCTCGGTTTAAGACCGACTCCCATTTCAAACGCAAGAAGGGGGAAGTCATTCAGCTCCTTGAACCTGCCAGGCTGTACAATAAGATCTGGACTGATCCAGCACCTCAAGTCATCATTCTCGTCCAATCCCCATATTCCCATCATATTTCAGAGGTTTATAACACACAATTAGGAGGCGGATTTTGGGAGTTTGCAGTGAACGTTAACACCATTGTGTCAGCTCTGAGGATGATGGGAGCTGCAGAAATTAGCCAATAATCTCGATTGTGGTGTTGATTTGTAGTGTCTCTTTTGAACCAACTACTCTGTACTGGCAGTAGGTAACTTAGGAGAGTCTTGACAGGCTCAATTCTGTTCTTAGTGAACATTTATCCTAATTTATTGTGTGCAATTCTGGTCACCCCATGACAGGAAGGGTGCGGAGGCTTTGGAGAAGGTTCGGAAGCAGTTCATCAGGATGCTGCCTGGATTAGAGGGCATGAGCTATAAGGAGAGGTTGGACAAACTCGGGATGTTTTCTCTGGAGTGTCGGAGGCTGGGGGGAGACCTGATGGAAGTTTATAAAATTATGAGAGGCATAGATAGAGTAGGTAGTCAGAGGCTTTTTCAAGTAATAGAGGGCATGCGTTTAAGGTGAGAGGGGGAAAGTTTAAAGGAGATGTGTGGGGCAAGTCTTTTTACACAGAGAGTAGTGGGTGCCTGGAACGGACTGCCAGAGGTGGTGGTGGAGGCAGATATAATAGAGGCATTTAAGAGGCTGTTAGACAGACACACGAACATGCAGGGAATGGAGGGATATGGGTCATGTGGAGGCAGGAGGGATTTAGTTTAATTCGGCATCGTGTTCAGCACAGACATTATGGGCCGAAGGGCCTGTTCCTGTGCTGTACTGTTCTATGCTGTATGTTAACTTGGCACTGAGGCTATGCAACCAGTTTCTTAACAAACATCTCACCGGCTGGTACCAGATTGTTTTGTGCGTTACATAACACGAGTCAGAGTTATGGTTCAGTGATACAGAGCTCTAACCAGACTACACTCTGAGCACTGTGAACAGTTCCAGGAGACACACCTTAGGGAGGAGACCTTGGCCTCAGAGGTAGATTCGTGAGAAAGCAACCTGGACTCCCAAGGACTAAAATAGAAGGAGATTTCCCACAAACTCGGTTGTATTCTGCAGGGTATAGAATGCTAAGGGCAGCACAGTGGTGCAGGTAGTAGGGCCGCTGCCTCACACGGGTTCTGCCCTGACCTCAGGCGCTGTCTGTGTGTGGAGTTTGCACCTTCTCCCTGCGACTACGTGAGTTTCCCCCAAGGGCACCAGTTTCCTCCCACATCAGATACTCTCACAACATTTTACAAGCATCTGGATGATGTAAGGGGCTAGTAAGGAAAAGGACAATGGGTGGCATGGACATGATGGGCCAAAGGGCCTCTTTCTCTGCTGTATGACTCTATGACTCTATCTCAAAGACATGCGGGTTGGCAGGTTAATTGGCTGCTGTAAATTGCCCTTTAGTATGTGGATGAGTGGTAGAATCTGGAGGGAGAATGTGGGGAGAATTAAAAAATGGGATTAACGTAGGATGAGTGTAAATGGGTGGTCGGCATGGACTCGATGGGCTGAAGGGCCTGTCTTTGATTGAAGTTTTGAGGATATGAAGGGGAACTGTTGGAGAGATACTATTCCCGCTGGTTGGGGATTCAGGGTCACCAGGCAGAGTTGGAAAATCCGTGCCTAGGTTCACAAATACTTCCCCCCCCCCCCCCCCCCCCCCCCACACACACACACACACACAAGAAGTGGTGGACATTGGAACTCCCATTTCCAAATGGCAGCTGATGGTGGGCCAGCCATTAATTTTAAATCTGAAACTGACCGGTGTTTGTCAATCAAAGGCACAGAACATAGAACAGTACAGCACAGGAACAGGCCCTTCAGCCCACCACGTTGTGCCGAACTAATTAAACTAGTAATTGAACGCCTAACTGAACTAATCCCTTCTCCCTACACAATGTCCATATCGCTCCATTCTCTGCACTTTCATCTGCCTATATAAGAGCCTCTTAAATGCCTCAATCGTATCTGCCTCCACCACCACACCTGGCAGCACATTCCAGGCACCCACCACTCTTTGTGTAAAAAAAACTTATCCCACACATCTCCTTTGAATTAATCTCTTTCAACTTAAATGCATGCGTCTGGTATTAGACATTTCAACCCTGGGAAAAAGATACCGGCTGTCTGCTCTACCTGTGCCTCTCATAATCTTATAAATCTCTATCAGGTCTCCCCTCAGCCTCCGCCGCTCTAGAGAAAACAACCCAAGTTTGTCTAATATCTTCTCAGAGCACATGCCCTCGAATCCAGGCAGCATCCTGGTGAACCTCTTCTGCACCGTCTCCGAAGCCTCCACATCCTTCCTGTAATGAGGCGACCAGAACTGAATGCAACACTCCAGATGCGGCTTAACTAGAGTTTTATAAAGCTTCAACAGCTACAGCTCCGCCTTTATTGTGATAATTCCAAGCAAACTCATCACCAAACTCCTAAACCTGGGACTCAACATCTCCCTTTACAACTGGATCCTTGACTTCCTGACCAACATACCTCAATCAGTGAGGATAGGCAGCAACACCTCCGGCACGGTTATTCTCAACACTGGTGCCCCACAAGGCTGCGTCCTCAGCCCTCTACTCCCTATACACTCTCAACTGCGTAGCCAGATTCTGCTCTAACTCCATCTACAGGTTTGCAGATGATACCACCGTCGTGGGCCGTATCTCAAATAATGATGAGTCGGAGTACAGGAAAGAGATAGAGAGCTTAGTGACATGGTGTCATGACGACAACCTTTCCCTCAATGTCAGCAAAACAAAAGAGCTGGTCATTGACTTCAGGAAAGGGGGCGGTGTACATGCACCTGTCTACATCAATGGTGCTGAGGCCGAGAGGGTTGAGAGCTTCAAGTTCCTAGGAGTGAACATCACCAATAGCCTGTCCTGGTCCAATCATGTAGACACCACGGCCAAGAAAGCTCACCAGCGCCTCTACTTCCTCAGGAGGCTAAAGAAACTTGGCATGTCCCCTTTGACCCTCACCAACTTTTACCGATGCACCATAGAAAGCATCCTATCTAGATGCATCACGGCTTGGTACTGCAACTGCTCTGCCCAGGACCGCAAGAAACTGCAGAGAGTTGTGGACACAGCTCAGCACATCACAGAAACCAGCCTCCCCTCCATGGACTCTGTCTACACTTCTCGCTGCCTCGGTAAAGCAGCCAGCGTAATCAAAGACCCCACCCAGCCCAGATATTCTCTCTTCTCCCCTCTCCCATCCGGTAGAAGATACAAAAGCCTGAAAGCACATAGCACCAGGCTCAAGGACAGCTTCTATCCCACTGTTATAAGACCATTGAATGGTTCGCTAGTACAATAAGATGAACTCCCGACCTCACAATCTACCTCATTAAGACCTTGCACCTTATTGTCTGCCTGCACTGAACTTCCTCTGTAACTGTAACACTATATTCTGCATTCTGTTATTGTTGTACCTTGTACTACCTCAATGCACCGTGTAATGAATTAATCAGTATGGACGGTATGCAAGACAGGTTTTTCACTGTACCTCAGTACAAGTGACAATTGTAACCCAATTTACCAATTTACATAATTTCCCGACTCTTGAACTCAATGCCTCGACTAATAAAGGCAAGCATGCCAGTGAGTGGTGGCACAAGACATAAAGTGATGTGGAGATAATGGGTGCCCAGATCAGCCATGATCTTAATGAATGGCGGAAAGCCCTAAAGCCCAATATCCTGGCCAATATTTACCCTTCAGTCAACATCACCCAATCAGAGTACCTGGTCATTATCATGCTGTTGTTTGTGGGATCCTGCTGTGTGCAAATGGCCACCTCATTCCTCACATTAAAACATTGACTGCACTCCTAAAAGTACTTCACCAGCTGCAAAAGACTTTGGGACATTATGAGATGGTGAAAGAGCTGTATAAATTTCAGTCGATCTTTCTGTTGGTACCTCAAAGGGGTTGACAGGCCTGAGGGTTGCAAGTTCGATCCCCGAGCTGTGCCAAGACAGCTGATTGCAGAGCAGGCACACTTGGGCACCACAGTTGGCTGAGGGGAGCAGGAAGGGAATTCGAAAGTTGCCACCATGATAGGACGGGCATTCCGATCGCCAACCAGTGACCCCCGTAACACTGGCTCTTGTGGGATGGAGGCCGTTGAGTGAGAAATTCATTGCCTCTGGTACCTGTGGTCAGGCAGCTGGAGTGAGATTGTGTTGGGGGGGGGGGGTGGAGGAGTTGTGCAAAAGGGTGAGAAAACAGTGAAGCAACATCAGAACAGACTGAGATCAGAGAGAGAGAGAGCTTCCAGACAGCGAGGGAATAAGGGCAGACACAGGAGACCACAGACGCTGGAATCTGGAGCAACAAACAATCTGCTGGAGGAACTCAGCTGGTCGAGCAGCATCTGTGGGAGGGAAAGGAATTGTCGACGTCTCGGGTCGAGACCCTGCATCAGGACTGAAGGTGGAGAGGGGAGATGGCCTGTATAAAGAGGAGAGGGGTAGCGGTGAGACAGGGAAATACAGGCGGGCAGAGGAAAAGCAACCTGCCCTTGTGGGTTTAACAATATAAGTAAAAATCTTCAAATCAGTGAAGGGGTTAAGAGGTTTAGAAGAAGGGGTAGGGTGTTTAGAGGGGATCTGAGGGAGGGTTTTTTCTCCCAGAGGGTGGCTGGAATCTGGAACGCACTGCCTGAGGGAGAGACCCTCACAACATTTAAGTATCTAGACGAGCACTTGAATCACCAAGGCAGAGAAAGTCACAGAGCAAGCGCGGGTAAGTGGGATTAGTATCGATGGGTACTTGGCGGTAGGCCCAGATATAATGGTCCGCAGGCCTGTTGCTGTTCTGTGTGACTCTATGACTCTGTGTTATGGAGAGTTAGGGTCCTAAATTAAATGATGTGGACATGAAGGCAGGTAGACTTCACATTTTTATTTCAGTTTGTGGCTGAAATCATGAATGTCTGGTTTTCTGGATTCTTGGAACAAGACTCAAGGTCTACTTCTATAGCTTTTCCAAGAACTGTAAATCAAGCGCAGGGTTGAAGCTCTCTGCTGGAGCCCTGGGGAAATCAGCAGACTGCAGCCAACACTGAAACCTCGCTCCATCTGTGGCCTCGCATTGTCTGAGACTTTCAAACTTCTCCATCCCTGTTTCGATCCCCCACCCTGAGGAACTGGCCAGCTCAAGGAACTAACCCTTTCATGGCCGCACCGGAGCCAGCCTCTGTTACTGGAGGCAGCCCAGATGTTGAAGTAGGCAAGCAGGCAACATCTGTCAGACACCACTCACAAGCCCCGTTGTTGCTAACGGCAATTGGTAATTGGTACCGAGATACAGTGAAAAGCTTTTGTTTGCGTGCCATCCAGACAGATCATTCCATACGTAAGTACATTGAGGTAGTAAAAAGGAGAACAGAATGCAGAATATAGTGTTACAGTTACAAAGTGCAGTGCAGGTAGACAGATAAAGTGCAAGGGCCACGCTGAGGTAGATTGGGAGATCAAGAGCGTAGAAGAGTCTGATAATGGCAGGATCGAAGCTGTCCTTGAGCCTGGTGGTACGTGCTCTCAAGCCTTCGTATCTTCTGCCCAACAGGAGTGGGGAGAAGAGAGAATGTCCGGTGTGGCTGGGGGTCTTTGATTATGTTGGCTGCTTTACTGAGGCAGCGGGAAGTGTAGACAGAGACAATGGAGGGGAGGCTGGTTTGTGTGATGGACTGGGCTGTGTCCACAACTCTCTGCAGTTTCTTGCAGTCTCGGGCAGAGTAGCTGCCATACCAAGCCGTGATGCATCTGGATAGGATGCTTTCTATGGTGCATCCGTTAAAATTGGTGAGGGTCATCGGGGACATGCCGAATTTCCTTAACCTTCTGAGGAAGTAGAGGTGCTGGTGTGCTTTCTTGGCCTTAGCGTCCACATGGTTGGACCAGGGCAAATTGATGGTGGTAGTTACACCTAGGAACTTGAAGCTCTCAACCATCTCCACCTCAGCACCATTGATACAGACAGGGGCATGTACTCTGCCCCACTTCCTGAAGCCAATGTCCAGCTCCTTAGTTTTGCTGACATTGAGGGAAAGGTTGTTGTACCACTAGGTACTAGGTAGCACCATACCACTAGGCTCTCTATATCCCTCCTGTACTCCATCTCGTCATTGTTTGAGATATGGCCCACTACAGTGGTGTCATCTGCAAACTTGTAGATGGAGTTAGAGCAGAATCTGGTCACACAGTCGTGAGTAATTTAGGGAGTAGAGAGCTGAGGGATGCGGAGGAACTCAGCGGGTCAGGCAGCATCTGTGGAGGGAGATGGACAGTTGATATTTCTGATCGAGACCCTTCATCTGGACTGTAAGAGTAGAGGGGAGAGAGCCAGTATAAAGAGGTGAGGGGGAGGGTTGGGGCAAGAGCTGTCAGATGATAGGTGGATCCTGGTGACAGGCAGATGGAGGAGGGGAGGTGATAGGTGGAGGTGACAGGAGGGCTGCAGATGATGGCAGAAAAGGAAGGTGGCCAAGTCAATGCCTGGTCTCACCGATGTTGAGGAGGCCACATCAAGAGCACCGAATGCAGCAGACGAGGTTGGAGGAGGTGCATGTGAGTGTGTGCCTCACCTGGAAGGCTGTGTGGGGCCCTGGATGGTGGTGAGGGGGGAGGTGTAGAGGCAGGTGTTACCCCTCCTACAGTCACAGGGGAAAGTGTCTGGGGATGGGGAGGGACGGGTGGTAGGGGGATATGTGAATCCGGGAGTCACGGAGAGAGTGATCCCTGCAGAGAGCAGAAAGGGGTGGGGAGGGGAAGAAGTGGCTGGTGTTGGGATCATGTTGTAGCTGGCGGAAGCGTCCAAGAATGATGTGGTGGATGCGGAGGCTGGTGGGGTGAAAGATAACGACCAAAGGAACCATCCTTATTCTGTCTGGAGGGAGGTAGGGTGAGAGCAGAAATGGAGGAGAAGAGGATGAGGGCTCCATCAACCACAGTGCGGGGAGGAAGCCCCTTTCATAAAAATGGAGGATATCTTGGATGTCCTGGAGTAGAAGGCCTCGTCTCCAGAACAGATGCAGTGGAGATGGAGGAACTGAGAGAAAGAAATGGCGTTGTTACAAGAGACAGGGTGGGAGGAGGTGTAGTCTCGTTAGCTGTGGGAGGCGGTGGGTCTGCAGAGCGGACTATCGGAAATGGACAAACTTTAGCATCCCTTCAAATGGAAACCAAAGGGGTGTGATGCAGGAGGGATGGAACAGATCAGGACAGGAGGGGTGGGATTTGACGGGACAGTTTGGGACCGAGGGGTGGGATTTGATAGGACAGTTTGGGACTGAGGGGTGGGATTTGATGGGACAGTTTGGGACCGAGGGGTGGGATTTGATAGGACAGTTTGAGACCAAGGGGTGGGACTTGATAGGACAGTTTGGGACCGAGGGGTGGGATTTGATAGGACAGTTTGGGACCGAGGGGTGGGACTTGATAGGACAGTTTGGGACCGAGGGGTGGGATTTGATAGGACAGTTTGGGACAGGAGGGGTGGGATTTGATGGGACAGGTTGGGACAGGAGGGGTGGGATTTGACAGGAGAGTTTGGGACAGGAAGGTGGGATGTGATGGGACAGTTTGGGACAGTTTGAGTGAGCACTACATTTAAGGGAAAGGTTGAATTAAATGGAGACCACCAGAGAAGCCAGTGGCTGACTCTTGGATTGGGTATCACTGGGTAAGATTGTCCATACCGGGAGGAGTAAGGTTTGTTTTGTTCCACCTTCAAAATTCCCCAAATCTGAGCCTTTTCTGTTCTGAAACCATGAAGAAACCCCTGCAGCCGAGCAGGACCCCTCACCTCCTGTGATAAAACACAACTGGCCCTGGTTTCTCAGGAAGACATAATCTACCCTCTTATCTCTGAAGCTTCCCAATCTGGGTGCTATGTGGTCTTTCCAGCCAGACTCTAAATATAGGAGTGTTTTGTTCAGTATGAGGAATTTAATAAACCTAAAAGAGCATACCAAATAAGGAAACGCCCTGTAACCGGCAAGAGAGTAAAGTAACCCTGCAGTTCTGAGCACGGTTCACAGCTTTAGGGTGTGCAAAGTTGCTTTTGACCAAAGAATTACTCTAACAGACATGCGTTGGTTATATGGTAAGCCAGAACTGCTGTCCGATCAGTGGATGGTGCCTCTGTGTGTAACGTAACGGGTGTGCAATAGCCTGGAGTTGGCCTGTAATGGGGATGGGTCTTCCCAGTAGCAACAGGGAGCAAGAATGGAACTGTTGTGCCTCAGACAGTCCCTTGGGATTGAGGGTGACTTATTTCCTCTCCAGTTCTGAGGTGACTAATGAGGCCAACATGGGCCCTACAGGTGGGACAGGAGGTGGGTAGTTTGTGAGGTGAGAAACAAAGGACTGCAGATGCTGGAATCTGGATGAAAACCACAATGACGCTGGAGGAACTCAGCAGGCTGGCGCAGCATCCGTGGAGAAAAGAAGGCGGTCAACATTTTGGGTCAGGACCCGAGAAGGGGAAGCCCAATATATAGGAGGGAAAAGCAGAGTGGTGATAGGTGGACAAAAGAGGGGGGGGTGGGAATGAATTGGAGAGCAGGGTGAAAATTAGTGGCGAAGTTTATGAAACGGTCGAGTTCTGCACAGCTGGTGGGATGAAGTGTGAGGACAAGGGGGACCCTATCCCTGTTGGGTCTCCAATTCACTTGGACTGTCTCTGACACCTCTCTCTCTCCTTCCTCGATCTTTCCATCTCCAGCTCAGGAGATTCCTTATCCATCGACATCATCTACAAACCCACGGACACCCACAGCTACCTCGATTACAGCTCCTTCCACCCCGTCTCTTGCAAGGACGCTATCCCTTTTTCTCAACTTCTCGGCCACTGCCGCATCTGCTCCCATGACGGGGCTTTCCACTCCGGGACATCCAAGATGTCCAACTTCTTTTCTAACCAGGGCTTCCCCCCGACTGTGGTCGAGAGAGCTCGCACCCGTATCTCTGCCATTTCCCGCACCTCCGCTCTCACCCCCACCCCTCCCAGACCCAACAGGGATAGAGACCCCCTTGTCCTCACATTTCATTCCACCAGCCTATGTATCCAAGGCCTATCACCATCTCTTACCTGCATCTACCTATCACCACCTGGTGCCCACCCCGCATCCCCTCTTTTGCCCACCTATCACTGCCCTGCTTTTCACTCCAATATATATCGGGCTTCCTCTTTTCCTATCTTCAGTCCTGAAGAAGGGTCCTGAGCCCAAATGTTGACCTCCTGCTTTTCTCCACGGATGCTGCCTGGCCTGCTGAGTTCCTCCAGCATCATCATGTTAGTATGTGAGGTGGTCCACTCCTTCCTCCATTTACACAGGACTGCTGTGTGCTCCGGATTCACGGATCCGAGGTTCTCGATACCATCGTGAATGCTCCTCCTCCACTTTGGGCGGCTGTGGGCCAGAGATTCCCAGGGATCAGTGAGGACGTTGCATTTCCTCAAGGAGGCTTTGAACAGATCCCTGAATCTTTTCCAGGACAGAGCTTTCAGAGGGTTTGGTCATTTGTCAGAGCTTCTGGTGTCTTACAGGCAAGAAAGGTATCAAGAAATTTAAAGGTTAAGGAATTCATTCCACTGGATTTTCCTGGATTGCAGTGAAGGTCTCCATTGTCAGTATAGGTTTTATGGCAGGGTTTCATTCCTGTGAACTGTTCATACCCCGAACAGTTTGCATGTCAGAAATGCAGACGCAAACCGAGTTCCCAGGTGACAGAAGATGCCTACAGCCCTGCAGCAGCCAGCATATCCATCCCACTGGACTCCCAAACGCTTGTATATATGTACGAGCTGTACATGAGTCAGGCATTCGTAATCTGGGGAGGACCTGTACAAATAAAGTTGGCAGTCAGCTTACATGTGTAACAAATAAAGTGAGAAGGGGTAGGTTCAGAACAGACGAAGGGGTAAGTTTTTTACTCAGAGAGTGGTGGATGCCTGGAATGCGTTGCCTGAGAGGGTGGTGGAGGCAAATTCATTGGGGGCTTGGATGGGCACATGAATGAGAGGAAATTGGAGGGATATGGACATTCGGTAGGTAGGAGGGATTAGCTGTGTCGGCACAACATTGTGGGCCGAAGGGCCTGTTCTGTGATGTAGTGTTCTATGTTCTAGAGCTCGGAATAGAGGGTCTGTTTAGGAAGTCTAGTGTTGGGCTTGTGACCAATGTGGTCCGCCCAGTGTAACTGAGTATAACTCGGGCCTTGAATGCCGGGGATGTTGGCCTGAGAGAGGACACTGATGTTGGTTCACTTGTCCCAGTGGATTTAGAGGACCTTGCAGAGATAAGTGTTTGTGATATTTCTCCAGTGCCTTGAGATGCCTGCTGTTGATAGTCCAGGTCTCGGAAGCATAGAGAAGAGCAGGAATCACTGCTGCCCATGTAGACCATGAGTTCGTGCCAGGTCTGAGACCTTGCTTCCAAGTATCCTTTTCCATAATTGGCCCAAAGGTGAATTTCATCACCGACGTCTGTCTTCACTGAGAGGTAGCTCCTGAGGGTGGCACAACTACTAGAACCACCGCCCCACAGTGCCAGAGACCCAGGTTTGATCCTGACCTCTGGCGCTGTCTGTGTGTGTGGAGTTTGTACGTTCTGTGACTGTGTGGATTTCCCCCGGGTGCTCCAGTTTCCTCCCACATCCCAAAGACATGCGGGTTGGTAGGTTAACTGACCGCTGTAAATTGCCCCGGTGTGTAGGTGAGGGGTAGAATCTGGGGGGGCGGGGGAGGGGGGTTGGCGGGAATGTGGGGAGAATAAAATGGGATCCATGTAAATGGGTGTGCACTCGGTGGGCCAAAGGGCCTGTTCCCTGCACTCATGCAGTGACTTCATAACTGCTCAGGTAACCAACGGATTAAGTCCTTAAGTTGAGTTTGTTCATAATGCACAAAAATCACTCAATATGGTAACCAGACCCCACAGTATTTTGACGAATTACATCAAAAGCACATAAGACTAATTAGAAAGAGCTATTATTAAAAGTGGAGAGAGAGAGGAACTCAGTTCTGCTCTTCATAGGAACAAAAATGTGTATGTACATCGGACTTTAACAATATTATGGGAGCTCGCTCATATGTTGGGGTGTCCATAATTTGGGTGTTCGTAACACTGGGGCAGCCTCTCTCACATGTTGCAGGCACCCTGGGTGAATTCTGCAGTCAGTGGGCCCCTCAGGGGATCGTGTGTGTCGCAAACGGTGTGAACGAGATTCTTGTCTGAAGTAGTGCGTTTTGCGGTCGTTAGTTAGCGTTGTTTGCTGTAGTTATGTAGTTAGAGTCTGTCTGTGTAGTCTTTTCTTTCTTGTGTCAGTTGCTGTAGTTTTGACACCGGATGTCATTTTGGAGTGCTATTAGAGAATAAACGTTTGTATGTTCATAATAAAAAAAAGTGGCTCACATGTTCAGTTGTGTAACCGGTGTGTAACAGTCCTTCAGGTGGTGTGGAATTGGTAAACTCAGTCACACACTGCAACGTTCAGATTATGTCTGAGACCGTGAGAGCAGAGGTCAAGTCAACAATACATGTTACAAAGCTCATTTGATTGCACTTCGAAGGCAGAGAGTCTGAGAGACCAGTGGCTGATTCCCCCAACTAGTTTACAAACTTGAAATCAAATGCTGTTTCAAACGCCATTGGGAAGGGCTCCATTTGATTCCAGGTCAAAGAGGAGTAGTGGGACCTGTCGTTAAGTGTGTTTGGCATTGTAAAGTGTGACGTCAGTGTGCAGTTGTGCCTCTCAGTCAGTAAGTGTGGCAGCCGGCGAGGAGCCCAGACGCAGGGACCAGTTGGATTGCGGTTATTGGTACCATTCTTAACTCAGGAAGTCGGACTGGGAAAGGTGCCTGCAATGTCCACCCTGTGATGGCAGGATCAAGCTAGAATGAGACCTGTGACTGCTCGCTGTCTGGGGTGGTTGATTGCAAGTTGGGAAGGGTGGGGGAGATAACCATGGTGGGGGAGATTGCCGTGGTAGGGAGGGATTGCCAGTGGAAGGGAGGTACTGCTTCTCTTAAAGGGGACTGCCCACAGCTATGGGCGGGCAGGGTCAATGCCCCTGGTTGTAAATGTCCAGCCCAACCACAAGGGGGGGGGGGGGGGGGGGAGGAAAGAGCAGAAAAGTTGGCAACTGGAACAGCCACCCTCTTATTAAATGGGAGGCCGGGCCCAAGGGACTGAGTGACCATTCCTGCTCCTGTTCCTCATGCTCCTAACTCTCGGGGATTTGAAAACAAAGATCCACTTGATCCTCCTCCCAGCTCCGAGCTGCAAGACTCAGCAAAACTGTCCGATTAGGATCTTGCTTCTCTTGTCTTTGTTTCAGAGTTTGGGTCGCAAAGGTCTAAGAGAAAGCAAGGACCCATCAATTCATTTGAAACATGGTAATGCAAGGTTATTTGTGGTGGTGATGAGATGCCTCAAGGAGATGTGGTTGGCATGGCGATGTGCTACCTTGGTTGGAGACGCCTGCCTCACCAGCCATTAACCGTCATCAAGGCTGGTGGATTAGCCAATTGGATGAGGTCTTTGGATCCCAGTATGGACTGTGTGTCGGAGAGGAAGGGAGGGTGATTGGTTTGTTGGGTGGGTGGGGAGGGCAGTAAGAACGAGGGGCCATGCAGGCTGGTGGATGTAGCTGCGGCAGGCACACAACAGTGGCACAATTAGCCTTTCGTGTTTACTCCACAGCAACAAGAACAGGACCCAACAAACCTGTACATCTCCAACCTGCCACCATCCATGGACGAGCAGGAGCTCCAGAACATGCTCAAACCCTTTGGACAGGTCATTTCCACCAGGATACTGCGGGATGCCAATGGTACCAGCCGAGGGGTTGGCTTCGCCAGGTGAGAACTCTTTGGGTCATACTAATGCACAGCGATAAATCCAAATGTGACCTTTCTTGGGCTCTGTAGTTCCCTGTTGATGCACCAACACTCTGCTGCTTGTGCTCCGCCACTCACGTCCCATTGGCTCCCAGTTAAGCAAAGGTTCAATCTTAAATTCCCCATTCCAACCCCCACCCCATCCCTGCAGCCTCCCCCAGGTTTACACCCATCCAATGAGATTATATCCAGTAATGCCCTCCTCTGGTTCCAGTATCCTGGGCATTACTGGAAATGTCTCCACCACCACACGCCCTGCCTTCAGCTTCCAAGACCCGAGGCACTGGAATCCCCTCACAAACCCTCTCCACCTCTCCCCCACTCTACATGCTCTTAGACACTCTTTAAAACCTTGCTTTTTGGTCATCTGTCCCAGCACGCTTCCAAGTACGGTCTACGGGATCGCACCGTACTTGTGCATATGACGATAAACCCGACTTGACCTGAGTTGCATCTCCTTCTGTGGCTCAGTGCCAGTGTTTACATCAAGTCATAGAGTTATACAGCAAGGAAGCACGCCCTTCAGCCCCACTGGTCCATGCTGACCAAGTTGTCTACTTAAGCTAGTCCCACTTCCCCACATGTTGCCCATCTCCCTCTAAGCATTTTCTATACATGTACCTGTCTAATTAATACATCACGAAACAATGCCTGGTATTTCAGTGCAGTGATAATCCTCCCTTCCTGTTAGTGCATGTTGCTCTGCAATCAGCAGTTGGTGTCCGACCCGCATGAGTTCACCCACACTGCACGGAGTCTCCATGCAGTTGTGGCTGAGGTGGGACACTCACTGTGTGAGGATTCATACAGTCGACCGCCACTCCTACCAGTTTATTTTGGAGCACTGACAATCCCAGCCAGTTCCTGCTTCTCTCCAGTGACTCCCACATCTTCTGAGGGTCCTGACATGCTGGAGTGTGTTGCCATGGGAACCAGCAGCCCTCGGTTACTCCTGGGCAATTATTCATTTCTAACAACACACAAAATGCTGGAGGAACTCAGCGGGTCAGGTAGCATCTGTGGAGGGAGGTGGACAGTCGACATTGCAGGTTGAGACCCTTCAGCTGGACTGAAAGATAGAGGGGAGATGGTCAGTGTAAAGAGGTGGGGGGAGGGCTGGGGGAAGAGCTGGGAGGTGATGGGTGGATCCAGGTGAGGAGGGGTGATGGGCAGACGGAGGAGGGGAGGGTGGGAACAGCGACAGAGGCTGGGAGGTGATTGGTGGAGGTGACAGGGGGCTGCGGATGGTGGGATCTGATAGGAGAGGGAAGGTGGAGCGTGGAACCAGAAAAGTAACCCTGATATGGATGGTGAGCAGTGACGGGCTATTCAGCTGTGACAGACTTCACAGGCTAACCCTGCCCCCAAACTGTGTAGTGCAGTGCAAGTAGACAGATAAGATGTAAGGGCCATGACAAGGTAGATTGAGAGATCAAGAGTTCATCCTTATTGTGTACAAGTTTGTTCAATAGCCTTATAACAGTGGGATGGAAGCTGTCCTTGAGCCTGGTGGTACGTGTTCTCAAACTTTTGTATCTTCTGCCCAACGGGAGAGGGGAGAAGAGAGAATGACCGGGGTGAGAGGGATCATTGACTGCTCTCCCGAGGCAGTGGAAAGTGCAGACGGAGTCAATTGAGGAGAGGCTGGTTTCCGTGATGTGCTGGGCTGTGTCCACGACTCTCTGCAGTTTCTTACAATCCCGGGCAGAGCAGTTGCCGTACCAAGCTGTGATGCATTCAGATAGGATGCTTTCTGTGGTGCATCGATAAAAATTAGTAAGAGTCATCAGAGACATGCCGAATTTCCTTAGCCTCCTGAGGAAGTAGAGGCACTGGTGTGCTTTCTTGGCCGTGGCATCTACATGGCTGAACCAGGACAAATTGTTGATGTTTGTATGGGTGGAGTTAAGGAACAAGAAAGGAGCAGTTACTCTACTAGGAGTATTCTATAGGCCCCCCGGTAGCAGTAGAGATATAGAGGAGCAGATTGGCAGGCAGTGTTTGGAGAGAAGCAGAAATAACAGGGTTGTTATAATGGGAGACTTCAACTTCCCAAATATAGACTGGAACCTGCTTAGTGCCAAAGGTTTAGATGGGACAGAATTTGTTAAATGTGTCCAGGAGGGATTCCTGACGCAGTATGTTGACGGGCCGACTAGATGGAATGCCATGTTAGATCTAGTTTTAGGAAATGAACCGGGACAGGTGAAGGATCTATTGGTGGGTGAGCATTTGGGGGACAGTGACCATTGCTCCATAACCTTTAAAATTGTCATGGACGGGGACAGGTGCAGAGAGGACAAGAGGTTTTTCAATTGGGGAAGGGCTAACTACGAGGCTATAAGGAGAGAACTTGGGAGTGTAAATTGGGATGTCCTTTTTGAAGGAAAATGTACCATGGGGATGTGGTCGATATTCAGGGATCCTATGCAGGATGTTAGGGATAAATATGTCCCGGTGAGGCAGAGAAGGAATGGCGTGGTGAAGGAACCGTGGGTGACGAGAGAGGTGGAACGACTTGTTAGGGAGAAGAAGGTAACATATGTGAGGTATAAGCAGCAAGGTTCAGACAGGGCCCGTGAGGAATATAAGGTAGCGAGGAAGGAACTTAAGAAAGGGCTGAGGAGAGCTAGAAGGGGACATGAAAAGGCTTTGGCTAGTAGGGTTAAGGAAAATCCCAAGGCCTTTTTCAAGTACGTGAAGGGTAGGAGGATGGTTAGGGTGAAGGTAAGTCCGATTAAGGACAAAGGTGGGAGAATTTGCCTGGAGGCGGCGGAAGTGGGAGAAGTTCTGAATGAGTACTTCTCTTCGGTATTCACCAGGGAGAGGGGTCTTGATGATGCGGAAGGGAGTGCTGGTAGGGGTAATGTTCTCGAGGTTGTTGATATCAAGAGAGAGGATGTGATGAAGTTGTTAAATAATATTAAGACAGATAAATCTCCGGGGCCTGACGGGATTTTCCCCAGGCTGCTTCGAGAGGCTAGGGAGGAGATTGCTGAACCGCTGGTAAGGATCTTTGAGTCCTCGTTGTCTACGGGGGTGGTGCCGGAGGATTGGAGGATTGCGAATGTGGTCCCTTTGTTCAAAAAAGGTAATAGGGATAGGCCAGGGAATTATAGACCGGTGAGTCTCACGTCTGTGGTGGGTAAGCTGTTAGAAAGGATTCTAAGGGATAGGATTTATGAACACCTAGAGAATCATGGACTGATTAGGGACAGCCAGCATGGCTTTGTGAAGGGAAGATCTTGCCTCACAAGCCTGATAGAGTTCTTTGAGGAGGTGACCAGGAAGATTGATGAGGGCAGTGTGGTGGATGTGGTTTACATGGATTTTAGTAAGGCATTTGATAAGGTTCCTCATGGTAGGCTTCTTCAGAAGGTCAGAGGCCGAGGGATCCAAGGAAGCTTGGCTGTGTGGATTAGGAATTGGTGGAAGGAGTGCCCTCGGATTGGAAGGCAGTGACTAGCGGTGTCCCGCAGGGATCGGTTCTGGGACCTCTACTTTTTGTGATATTTATAGATGGCTTAGATGAGGGGGTGGAGGGCTGGGTTAGTAAGTTTGCGGACGACACTAAGATAGGCGGTGTTGTGGATAGTGTGGAGGGCTGTCAGAGCTTACAGAGGGATATTGATAGGACGCAGAGCTGGGCTGACAAGTGGCAGATGGAGTTCAATCCGGAGAAGTGTGAGGTGGTACACTTTGGAAGGACAAACTCCAGGGCAGAGTACAGGGTAAACGGCAAGGTACTTGGCAGTGTGGAGGAGCAGAGGGATCTGGGGGTTCATATTCACAGTTCGTTGAAAGTTGCCTCACAGGTGGAAAGAGCAGTTAAGGAGGCCAATGGGATGTTGGCTTTCATAAGTCGCGGGATTGAGTTTAAGAGCCGCGAGGTTATGATGCAGCTTTACAAAACTCTAGTTAGGCCACATTTAGAGTACTGTGTTCAGTTCTGGTCGCCTCATTATAGGAAGGATGTGGAGGCATTGGAAAGGGTGCAGAGGAGATTTACCAGGATGCTGCCTGGATTGGAGGGTATTGAATATGAGGAGAGGCTTAAGGTGCTAGGGCTTTATTCACTGGAAAGGAGGAGGATGAGAGGAGACATGATAGAGGTATATAAAATATTGAGAGGAATAGATAGAGTAGACAGTCAGCGCCTCCTTCCCAGGGCACCAATGCTCAAGACGAGAGGTCATGGCTTTAAGGTTATGGGTGGGAGGTTCAGGGGAGATGTCAGAGGGAGGTTTTTCACCCAGAGAGTGGTTGGTGCATGGAATGCACTGCCTGGGGTGGTGGTGGAGGCAGATACATTGAACAGGTTCAAGAGCTTGTTGGATAGGCATATGGAGGAACGTGAGATAGGGATATGCGGGAGGAAGGGGTTAGGTAGTGTGAGGGTGGTCTGATGGATGGCACGACACGGTGGGCCGAAGGGCCTGTTTTGTGCTGTATGTTTCTATGTTTACACCCAGAAACTCGAAGCTCTCAACCATCTGCACCTCAGTACCATTGATACGGACTGGGGCATGTACTCCACACCCCGCTTCCTGAAGTCAGTGACGTCTAGCTTCACCTGTGGAATGGTGACCCACTTGGGTTGTTTTCTCTGGAGCATTGGAGGCTGAGGGAAGACCTGATAGAAGTTTATAAGAGGGCAGACAGAATCTTTCTCCCAGGGTAGAAATGTCAAATACGAGACAACATGCATTTAAGGTGAGAGGGGGAAAGTTTAAAGGAGATATAGGCGGCTGTGTACGCTGCTTCTGAAATTCTGTTGTGCATCTGACGCTGTGTGCCTGTGATGCTGCAAGGAAGTTTTTCATTGCACCTGTGCACACATGGACTTGTGCAGATGACGATAAGCTCGACTTTAACTTTGAATGACTTTGAAGTACAAAACAAAACTCTTCGCTGCATTTACCCCTCAGCCCGACTGGGGCCAAGTCACACCCCTTCCCCCTCCCAATGCAAGCGAGGTGGCGCACAATGATTTCTTCTCTGCCAGTGTTGGTGAATGGCAGTGATGGCACTGCCGGCTTTTCCAGCTGCATGTTACATCATGTTTATTCCATGGAAGCAGGCCATTTGGCCCAAGTGGTCCATTCTTGGCTTTTATGCTCCACACCGGCCTCCCCTCCAACCCACCCCGTCAACATTAACTTCTGTTGCTCATTCCCATTCATCCTTCCCCTCACACCCATCTTCACCCTAAGTTCCACATTCTCCCCTCTCTCTGTCTTAAGAAGATTGGTTTATTAGCGTCCAACTTGAAATCATGACCCCGAGTTCTGGTCTCCCCTCACGAAAGAAACCTCTTCCTTCAACTAACCCGATGAAATCTCTGCACAATCTTACCTGCCTCGATTTGATCATCAATCGACCTTCCCTTCCTTGTGGGTAAATTAAACAGAGGAATTAAATGGGGGATGGGGATTGACGGGGTACTCTGAGAGTTGGCATAAGCCATTTATCGCCCAGACCTGACTGCCCCTTGAGAAGGTGGGGGTGAGGCAACTTCTTGAACTGCTGCAGTCCTGCTGGTGAAGGTGCTCCCACGGTGCTGAAGGGGAGGGAGTTCCAGGGTTTGGACCCAGTGACGATGAAGGATCAGCGATATATTTCCAAGTCAGGATGGTGTGTGAGTCGGGGGGAATCTCTGCAGGAGGTGGTGTTCCCCTGCGCTTGCTGCCCTTGGCCTCATTGCTGGTCGAGGTGATGGGTTTGGGAGGAGCTGTCGGAGTAGCCTGGGTGAGTGACTGCAGTGCATGTTGTAGACGGTGCACACTGCAGCCACTGTGCGCCGGTGGTGGAGGGAGGGAGTGTTCGGGGTGATGGATGGGGTGTCTGTCAAGCGGGCTGCTTTGTCCTGAATGACGTTGAGCTTTTCCATAACACACACTGCAGTCACAGTGTGTTAAACCAACAACCTATTTTACCCTGGCCACCAATATTCTTCACAGACAGAAATGTGAAAGGAACTTGTCGATTTTGTTCTAATTTCCCAAAATCCCAATGTTTTTTTTTTGCTGCTGGGTTTTGTTCCCAGCCAGGTTCCCAGAGATTAGTTTATAAATCTAGACTGTAGAGCAATCCTAGGAGATTGACAAGGCTGAGCTGTGTGGAATTCCGAAATCCTGAAGGCAGGAAATAAGTGGAAATTAAAGATGCATCTTGAGGACTAAGATTGGTTAAGAATTACTGAGCAATGGTAAAAATAAAGCAGTAAATTGAAAGGAAAATAAAATATAATTTATGATATGGCAGGTCAGAAAGCTGGATTTTGCTTGTGTTGGTGACTCGGTAAATCCGTTTATTGTTGACTGTTGTATCCTTATTGCAGTTTCTGTATAGTTAAACACGTGAAAGGAAACTACAGAACACCTCACAACAATAGGTCATCACGGCACAACTCCTGATATCCAAAATCCACAATAAATATGAGGCTCTCTTACTCTGCCTTCTGTCAGTGCCAGTGTTTGCTTTAGGCCTCAGGCTTCGGCTCGTCCTTGAGTCAACCATTGAGAAACCATGTGATGACCTACCAGAGTGTGGCTTGGGTGTAAGTTAGGCTGGGAATATGGGTAAGAGAGAGAGTGCAGAGGAGATTCCCCAGGATGTTGCCTGGATTAGAGGGCTTTAGTTATAAGGAGAGATTGGATCATCTGGGCTTGTTTTCCCTGGAGTGAAGGAAGCCAAGGGGGTGACTGGATAGAGGTATATAAGATTATGAGTGGCCCAGATAGAGCAGATAGTCAGAACCTTTTTACCCATTGCAGGGGTATCAAAAACAAGAGGGCATAGGTTTAGGGTGAGAGGAAGGAGTTTGAAAGATTTGAGGGGTAAGTTTTTTTACACTAAGTGTGGTTGATATCTGGAACTCACTACCAGAGGAGGTGGTAGAATCAGATACAGTTACTACATTTAAGAGGCATTTGGACGGGTACTTAAATAGGCAGGGAATAGAAGGCTACGGTCCAAATGCGGGTAAGTGGGATGAGTGTGGAGGGGCAAAAAGGTCAGCATGGACAAGGTGGGCCGAAGGGCCTGTTTCTGTGCTGTACGGCTCCATGACTGGAAAACCCTGGTGTGGGTAAGGGAGAGGGAACTGGAAAACCCTGGATGTTGAATCCGAAGGGATTTCAGAAGCTGCCACCGCTTTTCATGTTCCGTGGGTGTGGCATGTAGACAGTCTGTCCCCTTTACTCCGAGCTCCCCCACACGCATGTTTCCTTCTGCTCACGGAGGGCGTGGAGAAACTGGACTTGCTTTCCTTGGAGCTGAGGAGACTGTGAAAAATGAAAAAGGCTTTTAATGAGGGCAAGCTGTCTGCAGTAGCAGGCAGGACAGTGCTGAGAAGGCACAGATAAAAATCTTTCACCCAGTGTGTCACAATAATCATGAAAGTGCTGCCTTGGAAGAGCAGATTCAATAGTAACACTCGAAAGGGGAAAATTTGGGAAGAGAGCAAGGGTCATGGGATTAATGGAATTCTTTCCTGGCAGAAGCACAATGAGTCGAATGGTCTTGGACTGACCAGGATCACTCCGCAATTTTACCGGGAAGGTTTGTCCCAGTGGAGAGGAATGACTATTTTTTAAACCGTTCACACCACAAGTCCACCATCAGCAGTGGAACTATGTAGTGCAGCCAGTAAACTGCTTTCGAAGTATAGCGGCCATTGCAGTGTCAGAAGGATTCAATAGGAGAAGATGTTTTGGCAGGAAAGTGAGTGCGATTTCCATGGATACAACAGTGCATTCCGTGAGTTTGCCGTCCCTGCGGAAAGCCACACTTGAAGGGGGCCCAAAGGATCTGGAGCAACGAACAATCTGCTGGAGGAACTCTGTGGGGGGAGGCGACAGAGGAGCATCTGTGGGGGGAAAGAAATTGTTGATGTCTCAGGTCGAAACCCTGCCTCAGGATGCAAGGTTACAACCCAACCAAGATTCCCATCTAAGCCTGTCCCATTTGCCTGCATTTGGCCCATATCCCTCTAAACCCCTCCAATCTACCTGCCTCAACCACTTCCTCTGGCAGCTCGTTCCATATACTCACCACCTTCTGGGTGAAAAAGTTGCCCCTCAGCTCCCTTTTAAATCTTTCCCCTCTCACCATAAACATCTGCCCTCTAGTTTTTGATTCCCTTTCCCTGGGAAGCAGACTGTGTGCATTCACCTTGTCTATGCCCCTCATGATTTTATACACCTCCATAAGGTCACTCCTCAATCTCTGACACTCCAAGGAACAAAGTCCTAGCCTGCCCAACCTCTCCCTGTAACTCAGGCCCTCGAGTCCTGGCAACATCCTCGCAAGTCGTCTTTGGTCCAGAAACATCGATTTGTCCATTTCCCTCCACAGATGCTGCCTGACCCGCTGAGTTCCTCCAGCTTTTTGTGTGTTGCTCCAGATTCCAGCATCTGCAGTCTCTTGTGTCTCCATAGGATCTTGGATTGGCTCCACTGTCTCACTGCACCCTCACCTCTCACCACTGTACTCTAGACTCAGGCTGTCGAATATCCCTGCACCTGGACCCCATCTCGATCGAGACTCGGTGTCCGTGGTTAAAGCTTTTAGCTCATTCAAGCTAAAAGGTTTAACCACGGACACCAAGTCTCGATCGAGGTGGGGTCTAGGTTTCTCTGACCCCTGCATCCATGAGGCACCTCCTGACATCCTGGTTAACCCTGTGTTATTGGATTTGTTTTTACATGAAGGATGGAATCAACAGAGAAATGTGAAGCAATCATTGCTCATTTCAACGGGAAATTCATTAAGATGCAGCCGGGAGTTCCAGGTGCGTAAATTTCACATAAATTTCACCCATCCTTCTTCGAAAGGGGTTAGGGTGGGGAAGGGATGGCGGGCCTATATTTGGGACAATGGGGCAGTGGAGTAGCAGGATGAGAGGTCGGGGGTTGCCGAGGGTCACCCTCCTCCAGCGAGTTGGCATTCCTCTGTTTGTCCTTGCAGCTCCTTCGGAACCTCTGCTGTGCAAGTTTGCAGACGGCGGGCAAAAGAAACGGCAGAATCAGAACAAGTACCTGCAGAATGGCAGAGCCTGGCCCAGAGACGGGGAGCCGGTAAGGAGCGTCTCTTGCATCTGTCCCCTGGGGCTTCCTCACTTACTGCAGCACGAGGCAAGTCTGCAACAACAGAAGCTCCCCCACCACCCCCTCTCGACCCCGGAACAGGCACTCAGGTCTCCGACAGATATTGCCGCAGTCTCCCTTGCACCCCCCACTTCGTAGACTCAGGTTTATTCCTTAACTGCTGCCCTTGTCTAATCTCACAACCCCCTCACAATTTGCCCATCACCCTGTGTCTGCTGACCCTCACCGACTTTCCATTAAGAAGCCCATCAACTCAACAATTCCCATCTATCTTTCCAAAGCCCCTCCCAGTCTCACCCGTCCCTGCTTCTGTTATTTCTTGCAACTCTCTAACCCTCTGAGATCTGTACCCTCTTCCAATCTGGGCCGTTTTGTCCTCGCTGAATTTAATCGCGTCACCATGAACAGTCGTACTTTCAGCTGCCCAAGCTCTGGAGTTCCCTCCTGTCCGTCCCTTCTCCTTGCTGTCACCTTTTTGAAGACGGTCCTTAAAATGTGCCTCTTTGATTGAGCTTTTGGTTACTCATCCCAGTGTGTGGCTCGGAGTTCAAGTCTGCCTGATAATGCTCCAAAAAACACCCTGGATAATTTACTCCAGTAAACTCTCAGCCGTCTGGCATCCATGGGGGAATGGAAGTGACCAGATGGATGAGGATTGCTCGTAAAAACATTACTGTACATCACACACCAGTATTCTCTTCATGAACCTTTAAATAAATTGCCAAACTATATGTCATTTCCTTACCTTTAAAATGACAAAGGTTTACAGTGTAATTCTATATTTTAGGGCTACACAGTATTAATATAAAATACAGCAAAATTAATTCAAATGAATGACTGCACTCCCAAATCTTCGAAGAAGATGTTGCTGGTCATTAGCCTGCAACTGCACGGTCCTTTAGTGTAAATGTAAATAAACTAAAAATATCTTTTCATGCTTATTTTGCATAACACTTGAAATAAAATCCACTATTTCAGCTTATTTTCATAAAAACAAAACAATCAATGCAGGCTATGCATACTCTAACCTGAGCTAAGTGACCACTGAAACTAAAATCACTTCATTCTAAATATCTAAAGGCCAGTGTCATTTATTCTGGATGCTCTAACAGTGTTTCATAGGGTTCAAAAGAACTTCTGTGAGTCGCAGTTGAAGACTGAGGAGATTTTGGCTGACTGGCCTTCTTGCCAGTTGCATGAGAACTCTGGATGCATAAATACTGGACAAGCGAGAGCTTACTGCATATTAAAGGCACTACAGAAATGCAGGTTGTCATTGTTATCTCCCTGACCAAACCCCAAATGCAAGCAGCTCACACAGAAACTTGTGGGTGACTGGACCATCCCATGTTGTACTGAAGAGCCCAGATCACTAAGGTCCCAGATTAGGAAATCTGGCCCTGTCTAGTTGAAGTCTTTGGGAAAGATTGCCAGTGTTTGAGAAGTAGGGATAGAGGTCATAAAGCTTTTGACACACCTGGATCTTAAGAGTGAAAGAATCTGACAGGGTGCATGCTGAGAAGTTGTCTCCCCTGTCTCAGAGCCCAGAGCAAGGATCACAGTCTTAAAATAAGAGGTAGGCCATTTAGTACTGATGCCAGGAAGAACTTCTGGTCTCAGTTGGTTGTGAATCTTTGGATTTCTTTACCCCAGAGGGCGGCGAATGCTGAGCCCCTCAAACCTACCCCTCAGACCTGCCCGTCACGGCTGATCTTCTACCTCAGTGCCATTTTCCAGGACGATCCCCACATCCCTTGATTCTATCATTCACTGTTTTAAATGCATCAAGAGTAAATCTCCACAGCCTTCCAAGGTAGAGAATTCCAAAGGGTCACCATCCTCTGAAAACATTTCTTTCCTTTGCTCAGTCCTGAACAACCTGCCCCTTATTCCCAAGCGGTGGCCCCTGGTCCTGATCTCCTCAGCCAGGTGAAACATCCTCCCTAAATGCGGCCTGTCAAACTCTGCAAGAATTTTGCACCTTCTGGTGCGGCCTCCTCTTCTCCTTTGGAAACGCTAGAGAATACAGTCTCAGTCTACTCGATATCTCCTCACGCGGCAAACCCGCCATCCCCAGACGAGTGAATCTTCACTCCCTCATGACACTTCCCTCTGTGCATCCTGTATTAGGTAAGGACCAAAGCTGTGCACAATACTCCAGGTATGGCCTCACCAACACCCTACGCAATCAGTGTAAGGATTCCTTGCTCCTGCATTCAAACCCTCCCAAAGTCGGAGTATATTCGACGCTGAGGTCAACTGATGTTTGAAATCTGGTCGAATCAAAAGGATACAGGGAGAAGGCAGGGAATGATCTTGTGGAATGAAGAAGCAGGTTCATGGACTTCTCCTGCTCTAATTTGCAGCAAAAAACAAACCACTGGAGGGACTCAGCGGGTCAGGCAGCATCTGTGGAGGGAAATGGACAGTCAACGTTTGGGGTTACGGAGTCATACAGCACAGAAACAGGCCCTTCGGCCCAACTCGTCCATGCTGACCAAGATGCCCCCCTAAGCTAGCCCCATTTGCCCGCATTTGGCCCATATCCCTCTAAACCTTTCCTACTCATGTACCTGTCCAAATGCCTTTTAAAAGTTGTTATTGTATCTTCCCCAACCACTTCCCCTGGCAGCTCGTTCCCTATACTCACCACCCTCTGGGTGAAGAAGTTGCCCTTCAGGTCCCTGTTACCTCTTTCCCTTCTCACCTGAAACCTTTGCCCTCTGGTTGTTGATTCCCTTTTCCTGGGAAAAAGATATAAAATAGATATTTCTTTATTAGTCACATGTACATCGAAACACACAGTGAAATGCACCTTTTGTGTAGAGTGTTCTGGGGGCAGCCCGCAAGTGTCGCCACGCTTCCGGCGCCAACATAGCACGCCCACAACTTCCTAACCCGTACGTCTTTGGAATGTGGGAGGAAACCGGAGCACCCGGAGGAAACCCACGCAGACACGGGGAGAACGTACAAACTCCTCACAGGCAGCGGCCGGAATTGAACCCGGGTCGCTGGCGCTGTAATAGCGTTACACTAACCGCTACATTGTGTGCATTCACCCTATCTATGCCCTTCATGATTTTATACACCTCTATAAGATCACCCCTCAGTTTCCTACGCTCCCAAGAAATGAAGTCCCAGCCTGGCCAACCTCTCCCTATAACTCAGGCCCTCAATTCCTGGCAACATCCTCATAAATCTTCTTTGTACTCTTTCTTTCATCTGATCCAGAAACGTCGACTGTCCATTTCCGTCCACAGATGCTGCCTGACCTGCTGAGTTCCTCCAGTAGTTTGCTTTTTTGCTCCAGATTCCAGCATCTGCATTCTCCTGTGTCTCCATCCTGTTCTGTGTAGTTGTATTCAGCGTTACATATGCAGATAAGTCACATTTGAAATGTAACGATGTCATTGTACAGGCTATGATGCTTGCTGTTAGCTTGCTGGAAAGGAGTCAGCACACGTTCTGAAGAGCTCCATACCTCCCATAGTTATTCACAGCAGTCTCATGAGCTCTGCTGTTGTGATATTGGACTACCTTGCAATACATTACAGGAAGATTGAATACGTTAAGGGCAGGAGATACAGAAGCCTGAAATCCCACACCACCAGATTCAGGAACAGCTACTTCCCTTCAACCATTCGGTTCTTGAACCAACCAGCAAAACCCTAACCCTACCTCAGTACAGCAACACTATGACCACTTTGAAGTCTTTGCACTACAATGGGCTTTGTTTTTTTCTGTTCTAATTGTGTTCTTTCTTGTAAAAATTGTGTATAATTTATGTTTAATTTATGTTTCTCTTGTGAACGTTGTGTATCTGATGCTGTGTGCCTGTGATGCTGCTTCAAGTAAGTTTTTCATTGCACCTGTGCACACATGGACTTGTGCATGCGACTATAAACTCGACTTTGACTTTGGAATAAGATGTATTGCTACCTACTGTTTCCCCTGTTCTTAAGGTAGTTATTGTTCATGAGACACGGTGTAAATGGTGCCTTGATAATGAACACCATTCATTTATTCTTTCAGGGTACAATGACACTGACCTATGACCCAACCACTGCTTTGCAAAATGAGTAAGTAGCTTTGCCTCTTCTGTGATAACTTCTCCCACTGGAGCTTCAAAGGTTTCCTGCCTCTTTAGACACCTTGATCCCAATGCTGCCCCTTCCCCAGCTCCTGCATTCTGACCCCTTCACTCATTCACGCCAGAGCGGCCTTCTGGGAACTCCCTCTCGTCACAGCCATACTTGTGGGGTCCTCGATGAATAAAGGATTTCTCAGAGGTGTTTTCCCTTCTTCTGCCTCTGGCTGGAGATTGGTTCCAAAAGGAGTATTCTGGCTTGGGCCTAGATAGGGGGAGGGGTGAATTTTTGTGACACCTGCCCCTTCTCAGACTGCTGAGCTCTGGGCCAAGAGATTAGTGGGCTACTGATCTGGAGGAGGGGCAGTGAGGAGATTGGGAGCTGACTGAGGGATGTTTAGTGAGTGGTTTTCGTGCAGGGGCTGGTGAGTGCTGAGGTTGTGGCTGAGTCATTTAATTACCTTGCTGGCTTCCCAATCCAGTGTCGAGGTTTTAAAAGCATGTTGGAGCATTACACAGGGAACAATGTCATAATATGTGGCTCAGACAGGGGAACAGTATCAGGCTTGCAAGAGCCACTCCCGGCAGGAAGCATCCTGGAAAATTTTCCACACTGGCAAGACCCACACTCAATGATTCAGGAACAGCTTCTTCCTCTCCGCCATCAGATTTCTGAACGGTCCATGAACCCATGAACACTACCTCGTTATTCCTTTTTTTTAATTGCACTATTTATTTATTTTGTAATTTATAGTGATTTGTACTGTACATCTTTGTACTGTACTGCTGCTGCAAAACAACAAATTTCACGACATCTGAGTCCGTGATAATAAACCTGATTCTGATTCTGATTCAGAAATTAAGTAACACAAAATGACCCAGAAGTGGTCGTTGTTGGACTAAACTCATGGAAGAATTGATTTCCATTGCAGAATGTTGAAAAAGTAGTGTTATGCATTTACATTTCTTTGTAGCCTATCGTAGAATGACTGAGTGGAGTGTCACCTGGTAAAAGTATGCCAGGGCTTACGTTGGTTGTCATGGAGTAGGAATGGAGAGGAACCAGATCAAAGAATTTAGGAAGGATGGGGAAGCTTTAGAGAGGGTGCAGAGGAGATTTACCAGGATGCTGCCTGGATTGGAGAGCATGTCTTATGAGGATAGGTTGAGCGAGCTGGGGCTTTCTCTTTGGAGAGGAGGAGGATGAGAGGTGACTTGATAGAGGTGTACAAGATGATAAGAGGCGTAGATCGAGTGGACAGTCAGAGACTTTTTCCCAGGGCGAAAATGGCTAACACGAGGGGACATAATTTTAAGGTGATTGGAGGAATGTGTAACGGGGATGTCAGGGGTAAGATTTTTTACACGGTGGTGGGTGCGTGGAACGAATTGCCTGCAGATGTGGTGGAGGCAGATACATTAGGGACATTTAGATTAGATGAGGAACAAGAGACAAGAGACTCTTAGATAGCCACATGAATGAATGGAGGGCTATGTGGAAGGGAAGGGTTAGATAGATCTCAGAGCAGGATAAAATGTCAGCACAACATTGTGGGCTGAAGGGTCTGTACTGTGCTGTAATGTTCTATGTTCTAAAGGACCAAATAGGGAGCAACTTAACAAATAAGTAGTTACCGATGCCTCAAGTCTGTCTGTCTTCTGTCTTGCTCTAGATTTTATTCCAGTCCATACAGTATTGCGCCCAACAGGATGATCGCGCAGACATCCATCACACCTTACATCACCTCGCCTGTGTCCTCATTTCAGGTGAGTGCTTGGAGCTTACCTTGTGACGTGGCCACGAGGGCAGGAAGGGTTGCCATGTAACCTCTAGGGTCCCTCTGCATGCAAATCCAGGATAAAAATGCGAGGAGCTTTGGAGAAAAGAACTGTTGGAAAAAAAAATCAATGAACATATTAGTTTTGTCGATATTGGAGATCAGGAACAAAGACTGTAAGATTAGATAAAATACCTTTATTAGTCAAGTGTACATCGAAACACACAGTGAAATGCATCTTTTTGCATTGTGTTCTGGGGGCAGCCCGCAAGTGTCGCCACGCTTCCGGCGCCAACATAGCATGCCCACAACTTCCTAACCCGTACGTCTTTTTGGAATGTGGGAGGAAACCGGAGCAGCACCCGGAGGAAACCCACGCAGACACGGGGAGAACGTGCAAATTCCTTGCAGACAGCCGGATTTGAACCCAGGTCGCTGGTGCTGTAAAGCATTACGCTAACCTCTACACTACCGTGCCTGCCCTGTGTGGCTATCAATCAAGAACCACACAATCATTTAACAGTCTCTCTTCCCTTTCCAATTGGGGTGGGAAGGAGGGCAGGCACTTGCTTTAGAGGATGGGCCAATGGGAAGAGGAGTGCTTCAAGGCAGGAGGTCATGTGATCACACCTCCAGGAATAGGACCAACTAGAGTTAGCGACCGTGCAGTTGGACTTGGGGAGGCTAAAAGTAGAAGGTGGTTTCATACCCCTTCCAAAAGCTGACATCTGCAATGAAGAAGTGGCTGCATTGACATCATGGTTGGCAAATTAGTCGACTTGTGGCCTGGTGACCTAAATCCCACCAGAGCAGATGGGAAGTTGACATTGTTTGAAATGGAGTTTTTGCCCAAGATGCTGGAATCTGGAGCAACAGACAATATATCCTCTGAGAACTCTACCCTCCTTCAATTCTAACCCTGAATTTAATCACCCCACCACTAACGGGCCTACCTTCAGCTCCCTGGACCCAAGCCCCAGAACCTTGCCCCCTAATCTCCCTACCTCTTTCTTTCTCCTCCCTTTTGGATGCTCCCTAAAAGTTACCTCATGGCCTAAACCTTTAGTGTTAATATTTAAATTATAATCTCATTCTGTGGTTTTCTGTCTTTCAAATCCTTCCATGGCAGCTGGGAATTTAAATTCAAGTATTGAATAAATCTGAAGTTAAAATGGGTCATGGTAGTGAATTTAATTTCAGTTAATAATCTCGAATTTTTTAAAAAACTAGTCATGAGTGACGATGACTACAAAACTTGTGACAAAAACTCATCAGGTTCACTGATGTTGTTCAGGGAGGGGAAGTCTACCATCCTTCCCCTCTGTAACTCCAGGTCCACCAGTGTAGTTGGTACTTAACTGCTTCCAGTTTGGGAGCAATTCAAGATGGGCATTAAATGCTGGCTTCAGTAACTTCCACATCCTTTAAACCAATAGCTACAAAACATTGAGGTGATATATGAATGCAGGCTGTTGTTGTTGATTCCTCCCTTATGTTGTGCACACACAGGTCCATAACCCTTCCTGGATGCACCACCAATCATACCTTATGCAGCCTATGGTAAGCTTCCTTTATCTCTGTTCCTGCTTCAGTTTTATACTCGCCCGCCTCTCTTTTCTAACCCTGATGACGCTGCCGCCTTTTCTGACGACTTCCGGCACTCAGTTATGCCTGCTCCTGTTTGCCTGTTATGCCCGTTTCACCGAGGGGCAGCAAACACCAGGGGTGTTGGCACATCCTTGCCCGAAGTATACCGCTGGGGGCCTGAATCTCGGCCGAATTCCCGCCCACCCTCACCCGCCTTTCCGGCCCTCTTCCTGAACCAAGAGAGATCGGTGACCGATTCTGTCCCTTAACCAGTGGCCGGTCGTTGGAGGTGGCCATGCCTCAGCAGGCCACCTCGCTAAGGAAGGGATGTGGGGACAAGGTAGGTAAGTGGAGGGGGTGAGGGGCAGAGGGTGAAGCAGGAAGGAGGCTTTAATTGGGGAGCAGAGAGAATCTGAGGACAAATATTGGGGGAGGGGAGACGTTAAAGTGTCCAAGGACTGATACTGGGGGCATACAATAGGGGAGGGTATCATCCCTTTGACTGCCCCACTATAAGGATGACCCTCTCTGCTTAATTCGACATTCACTATTGACCTCAGGCACAAGGCCTGAGCACTAGAGGGCTTGAAGCCCATTTCCAACGTAAAGGTTATCGTCTCAAGGGGAATGGAAAAGTGCTTAACAGTGCTGTTTGTCTTTGAAGGGAACAGTAATAACCCCCACAATGGACCACACCATGTCGATCCAACCCACGTCAATGATGGGACCATTAACCCAACAGCTTAGTCACCTCTCCCTGGGCAGCACAGGCACGGTAAGTACTGCCTGCCCTGGTGGTACTCTGGGAGTGTGGGGAAAAGTGAGTACAGATCTCATCTCAAAGCAGTTTCTTTATTGTTATTCAAGGTCTTACAACGTGTGGCGTGGTCCTGAGTCATGTTGGCAGTGAAAGTTTCAAATGTCATCTGTGATGTTTGTTCCAAGTAGTCTTGGCTGTTCTGTGGGAGGGAGGGTGTGGGGAAAAGGGGGAGAAGGTGGGGTGGGTTAAACCAGCCTGGAGACTGTGCGTTGGTGGACACAGGTGAGGACAGGAGCAGCCATCGTTGTGTTGGTCGGTCCTGTCCCCCGACAGGTAGCCAACAATATCAACTAAGCTCACGCGTGTTGGTCGATAGCGTCCGAGTGAGGTGTAGACGGCTGCCAACCCCCAACCAGTGTTGAGCAGAGTGGAGGAAATCCAACCAGAAGTTCCCTCTGCTTGGCACGAAGGCCATTCGGTCCATCACGCTGGACTTGAGCAACCTCAGATGTTGTCCCTTTCATAGCGCACTCCCACATTAGGCCTGAGCTTAACTGGGTGAGCCAATTAGAGAGGGAGGTGGGTTTAGGGTGAGGCAGGTTGTGGCAATTTTTCTGTCTGTATGTCTTGCACTGTACTGCTGCCACAAAACAACAAATTTCACGACATACGTCAGTGATAATAAACCTGATTCTTCACAGAGGAAAGCACCATTGTAAACCCAGTGCTTGTAGTGTTAGCAGTGGATCAGTTACTAAATCAGAAGATCAACCGTTGCCCCATTATCCGGGTGAACACTCCCACTGCAATACCTCTGCACCACTGGGGGAGCTGTCCTCTGGATGAGATGTGGAACTTTATCCCCGTCTGCCTGCTAAACATCTTGGCCTTTCTCTGCACCCTGCTCTGAAAACCAATATCTTTGACCAAGCCATTTACCTCGAGGGACTTCCAGGAGATATTTGATGAAGTCCCTCACACGGGACCCTGAGCTGAGGGTGAGGTTCCAGTGACTGAAGCAATTTATTGCCCAAATTAGGATAATGGTCAGCTTCTAGAATTGGTAAGATGTGACAAGTGGGGGTCTTACTTATGTAGGCATTTGACAAAGTACCACATAAAAGGCTGGTACAAAAGAGGACATGGTATTGGGAGATGGATTGAGGATTGGGTGTCACATGGAAGACAAGAGAGCCAGGCTGGAACGATGTAAATAGTGGAGTCAGTTCTTGGTTCTCAATTACTTACGATTTATATTGATGACCTGGAGAAGGGGCAGAGAATGAGGTGTCTACGTTTGCCGATGATATGAAAATAGGTGGGAGGGAATGTTGTGATGAGGATTTCTGGACTCTACAACTGGATAAAGTTAGTGTGAGTGAGTGGGGGAAACTTGGCAAATGGAGCCTGATGTGGGAAAGTGCAAGGTCATGCACTTCAGTAAGAGGAATCCAAAGGCAAAGTGGAATTACAGAGGGATCCAGGGGTTCTTGTGCACACATTGCAAATGCAGCAAGGGGTTAGGAAGGCAAATAGCAGGTTGGCCTTTTATGGCGTTCAGAACTAGGGAAGTAATTCTACATTAAAAATAAAAACAGAAAATGCTGGAAACACTCAACAGGTCAGGCTGCAGCTGTGGGGAGAGAAACAGAGCCAACGTTTCAGGGTGAAGACCCTTCATCAGAACAGGACAGAAGTCCTGTTACAGTTGTACAGGGTGTCAGTGAGGCCACACCTGGAGTGCTGTGTACAGTTCTGCTCCCCTTATTTAAGGAAGGATATCCTGGCATTGTTGGGAGTCCAGGGGGGATTCACCAGGCTAATTCCCGGGATGAGATGGTTGTCCCGTCACAAGCTACCGAAGAAATTAGATCTATATTCTTTGGAGCTTAAAAAAATGAGGGGTGATCCTATTGAAACATATAAAACCCTAAGGAGATGTGACAGGGTAGATGTGGAGATGTCTTCGCTGGTGGGAGAGTCTCGAACGAGGGGACACAGTTACAAGATGAGAGGGCAGTCATTTCAAACTGAGGTGTGTAGGAACTTCTCACAATCTCTGGAATCCTCTCCCCCTCTCTCTGGAGGTTGGATTATTGGGGGTAATTAAAGAGAAAGCGGATAAATTTGTCAAAGGTAATGGAATTGAGGGTTATGGGGACTGGCACAGAAGAGGAGATGAGGCCATTATCATATTAAACAGAGGGGCAGGCTTGAGGGGCCGAGTGGCCTACTTTCTTGGGTTCTTGTGTTCATCCTTATGTAACCAGGGTCAGACCTCTTTGTGGCAACTGTTGAGTAAGCAAGGCCAATTAACACAAGAAGGTGGTCTCCCAGACACCAAAGTCCACGGAAAGGTTCAAAGCCCCACTCCAGGGCTCTACAGAGGCTGACTCTCCAGTGCAGTGCATTATTGTAGTATCCTCCCTGAACCAACATTCCTGCCTGTGGAATCTTCTTTCCTCGAGATAATGGTCCTCTTTTCCCATATAACAGCACTTCAAAGCAATTAGCTGTGGTGACACAAGAGATGCCAGAATCCGGAGCAACAAATCATCTGCTGGAGGAACTCAGCGGGTCGAGCAGCATCTGTGGGGAGAGGAACTGTTGGTATTTCGGGTCAAAATTCCTTCCCCCCCCACAGATGCTGCTCGACCCGCTGAGTTCCTCCAGCAGATTGTGTGTTGCTGCAATTAATTGTGGTGGTTGAATTAGTTTCTGAGATTCTATAAGGTGCCATCTTGCTTTTAGATTTTATGGAATATATAATTTTTCTATTACATTATGCCAGGTTTGGTAAATTGGTAAATTGATTTGTTATTGTCACATGTACCAAGGTACAGTGAAAAACTGTTTTGCATGCCATCCATACGGATCATTTCACCACAACAGTACATTGAGGTAGTTCAAGAGTGCAGAATAAATTGTTACCATTACAGAGAAAGTGCAGTGCAGGCAGACAATAAGGTGCAAGGGCCACGACGAGGTAGATTGTGAGGTCAAGAGTCCACCTTATTGTACAAGGGGTCCGTTCAATAGTCTTATCACTGCGGGATAAAAGCTGTCCTTGAGCCTGGTGGTACGTGCTTTCAGGCTTTTGTATCTTCTGCCCGATGGCGGGGGGGAGAAGAGAGAACGTCTGGGGTAGGTGGGGTCTTTGATTATGTTGGCTGCTTTCCCGAGGCAGGAAGGGTAGACAGAGTCCATGGAGGAGAGGCTGGTTTCCGTGATGTGCTGAGCTGTGTCCACAACTCTCTGCAGTTTCTTGTGGTCCTGGGCAGAGCAGTTGCCATACCAAGCCGTGATATATCCAGATAGGATGCTTTCTATGGCGCATCAGTAAAAATTGGTGATGCTCAACATGTAGATATTTGCCAAGAAAAAAAATAGAATATTTGTCATTCAGATTTCCTTCCCTGCCCCTTTACCGTTCTCCTCTCCCTGAGGTAGAACTCTGTGCTGGTATTCACTCCCAGTGGGACACTAAAGGTTGCGATGTAATCTGCCTCAATGTTAACTATTTGTGACCAGAATAGAGAAACGAGGGTATATCTGTGGAGGTTTATTTCCTCAGATTGCTTGTAATAACCAACTTGTTTCTGCATCCTTTTCCAGTACATGCCAGCCACCACGGCAATACAAGGGACGTACATTCCCCAGTACAACCCAATGCCTCCCTCCAACGTGTCTGTTGAGGTAAGCCCACTCACCGCCTTGTCTCGTGAGGTGGCCGTTTCTCCCATCATGCTCGTGCCAGCTCTGTGCTGGGCCGATACCAAACGGATCCCATCGCAAGTTGCCCTGAATAATTACCCTCCGCCGCCTTCAGGTCTCCCCTCTTGGGTTCTCATCCCTGATCCATCTGTGCTGTACACTTCCCACGGCCATCGTGTCCTCTCCACACCAGGGTGCCCGAAAGCGGAACCGCTGTGTAACCCACGATAAATGGAGCCCGATTCATTCAGAGCAAGCACTGTCAAAATGCTTGTGGCTTGTAGCCTTCCGCCATCCCAGGTTACACAGAGAGTCATGCAGCCATACAGCATGGAAGCAGGCCCTTCGGCCCAACTGGTCCATGCTGACCAAGTCGTCCACCAAGCTCGTCCCATTTGCCCGTAGCCCTCTGAACCCCTCCTATCCGTGTACCTGTCCAAGTGTCTTTTAAATGTTTACTAAACGCTATTTAAATGTACCCAACGCAAACCCGTAACATCACGTCCCTTGCCCTCCTGGGTGGTAATAGCAGAACTGTGGACGGTTTAAGCCCACGCCTATGAAGGGTCCACTGATTGTGGCTCAGTGGTGTGGCACTGGCTCTGAGTCAGGAGGTCGTGTGTTCAAGTCCTACTCCCAAGCTCCTGGTGGTGTGTGGTGCTTCACCTCTGCAAGTGTGGCTCTCTGGAAGAGATATTAAACTGAAGCCCTCACAGGTAAAAAGATCCTATGGTGCTATTTTAAAAGAAAAGTGGGAACTTTCTTGTTGGAGTCCTAGCAATCAGCATCACTAAAGCACAGATTACCGGTTGTATTGGATGGCCATTGGTGGATCTTGCTGTGCACACGTTGGCTACCGGGTTTCCCACATTACAACAGTGGACTACACTTCAGTACGGTGTTGGCTGTGAAGCGCTTTGGCATGCTGGCAATAGTGTTTTTTGCCTTTTCTCTGTTGGACCTTTGTCATTGTCAGTTTGGGCAGCACGTAAACATGGCCCTCAGTGACCTCCGGAACCCCTGCAGCCAGGATACAGTCACCTGGGCCCTCCCCCAGCCCTACCCCGGGGCTCGTGTGTCGCTGTGGCTGGCGTCACGTGAAGCAACTGGCAGCTCACGGCACCCAGACTGGGAGGCACTAACCGCACTGTGTCCGAGCTGCTCAAACTGACAACCCCACTTCTGGCGATAGTAATGGGCCTTGTCTTAGTGTGTGTGTGTGGGTGTGTGTGTGTTGTGTGTGTGTGGGTGTGTTGTGTGTGCGTGGGTGTGTTGTGTGTGGGTGTTTGTGTGGTGTGTGTATGAGTGTGTGTGCATGAGTGTGTGTGTGTGTGTGTGTGTGTGTGTGTGTGTGTGGTGAGGGTGTGTGATGTATGTGAGTGTGACATGTGAGCATTGTGTGAGTGTGAGCATATGTGTGTGGTGTGTTCATGTGCACGTTTTTTGTGAGTGTATGGTGTGCATGTGTGCTGTGTGTATGCCGGTGGCGTGTATGTGTTTGTGTGGGTATATGGTGTGCATGTTGTAAGCTGCATGTGGTAGTAATGGGCCTTGTTGTGTGGTGTGTGTGGTGTGTGTGTGTGTGTGTGTGTGTTGTGTGTGTGTGTGTGTGTGTGTGTGTGTGCGCGCGTGTGTGTGTGTGGTATTTGTGGCTGTCTGTGTGTAGGTGTGTGTCGTATGGGGTGGGGTATGGCTTTGGCATTGGTGTGTGTGTGTGTGTGTGTGTGTGTGTGTGTGTGTGTGTGTGTGTGTGTGTGTGTGTGTGTGAGACAGTCGTATGGTCATGCAGCACAGAAACAGGCCCTTCAGCCCTCTGTGTCCTTGCCAACATTCAACTACCATGGACATTAATCCCATTTACCATGTGTTCCAAATTCCCAATCACCCTCTCATCAGATTCCATCCAACCCCTTAACCCTTACCTTGCACCAGTGCCCTCTGGTTATGGACACCTCTGCTCTACCATCTACGCAATCTCTGCCCCCTCATAACTTTGTAAATCTCAGTCAGGTCCCCCCTCAGCCTCCTCTGAGGAAAACAGACCCAGCCTATCCAGTCTCTGCTCATGACTGAGACGCTCCATCCCAGGCAACATCCCAGTGAATCTCCTCTGCACCCTCTCCGGTGCAGTCACATCCAACAGTGTGGTGAACAGAACTCCAACTGTGGCCTGAGCAGTGTTTTATGAAGTTGTACCATAACCTCCCTGCTCTTTGCCCTCCATAATGACAGCAAGTATCCATATGCCTTCCTCACCACATTATCCACACCTTCAGGGATCCATGGACTTGTACACCGAGGTCCCTCTCTTCCTCAGTACTCCCGAGGGCCCCACCATTCATTGTGTCCAACCCTGATTAGTCCTCACAAAGGTGCACCACCCTGCATTTATCAGAATTAAATTCTACCTTCTCCTCACTAGCAACTACACTACCGACTTTCGTGTCATCTGCAAAATACACTAATCATGCCCTCTGCATGCACATCCAAATCATCATGTGTATTACAAACAGCAAGGGTCCCACCACTGATCACAGGCTTCCAATCACAAAAACAACCTTCCACCATCACCCTCTGCCTCCCGTTGCCAAACCAATGTTGAATCTATCTTGCCCCGAATCCTATGACTCTTAACATTTGGACCCATCTCATATGAAGGACCTTGTTATCTCTTTGAAAAATTCAATCAATTGAGGGACAGGATCTCTCCCTAAAGAAATCAAAGGCCATAAGGACATAGCAGCAGAATTCGGCCATTCGGCCCATCGAGTCCTGCTCTGCCATTCAATCCTGGCTGATTTTTTCTTTCTCAACCTCATTCTCCCGCCTTCTCCCCACAACCCTTAACCCCCTCGCCGATCGAGAACCTATCCACCTCGGCGTCAAGTGCACCCAATGACTTGGCCTCCACCGCCCTTCGAGGCAACGAATTCCACACATTCACCGCCCTCTGGCTGAAGAAATTCCTCCTCATCTCTGTTCTAAAGGGACGTCCCTTTATTCTGAGGCCGTGCCCTCGGATCCTGGACTCTCCCACTACTGGAAACATCCTCTCCACATCCGCCCTACCCAGGCCTTTCAGTGTCCAGGAGGTTTCAATGAGATTCCATCCCCCCGCCATCCTTCTGAACTCCATCGAGTACAGGCCCAGAGACATCAAACACTCTTCATATGTCAAACCTTTCATTCCCAGGATCATTCTTGTGAACCTCCTCTGGACTCTCTCCATTCAGGACATTAATGTTCAGACCATCTCTATCCCTTCCTATAATTACTTTGAAACTTGCAGAGTTATGGTCACTATCTTCGAAAGGCTGTCCCACTGACACTGCCCCAGTTTCATTCCCTAAGAATCCGTCCAGTATCTCCCCTAGGTCTATCCACACACCACCTCGAAAAGCTCTCCTGGATGCACTTTAAAAATTCCACCCCCCAATACACCTTTCACACTAAAGTGATCCCTGTTAATACTGGCAAACCCTCCCACCACCACAACCCTGTAGAACACTACAGCACAGTACAGGCCCTTCGGCCCACAATGTTGTGCCGACATTTTATCCTGCTCTGAGATCTATCTAACCCTTCCCTCCCACATAGCCCTCCATTTCTCTATCATTCATGTGTCTGAGAGTCTCCCAAATGTCCCTAATGTATCTGCCCCCCACCACCTCTGCCGGCAGTGCGTTCCACGCACCCACCACTCTCTGTAAAAAACTTACCCCTGACATCCCCCTTATACCTTCCTCCAATCACCTTAAAATTATGTCCCCTCGTGTTAGCCATTGTCGCCCTGGGGAAAAGTCTCTGACTGTCCACTCGATCTACACCTCTCATCATCTCTCCGTTACATCTACATCCTCTATCACCCCCCTTTTTGTTCCCAAGCTCTACCCATTTGAAGAGCCTTCTCAGATATCCTGCCTTATTACCTCAGTAATGGACTCCTTAATCGACATTGCAGTGCCTCCTATTTTGCATTCTCCCTCAGTCACACCTGAAGATTCGAGATCCTGGAATGTTGAGCTGCCAGTCCTGTCCTTCTCTGCGATTGCAACAATATCATATTCCCATGTGCTGACCCCCACCCCCGGTTCATCTGCCTTACTAATCAAATACCTCGCATTAAACTATTTGCAATTCAGCCTTGCATTCCTCGCATGTGCCTTATCACGTCCACGTCTGCTGTGCCTGCTGGAGTGACTTCGTTTCCCTTCCTACTCTTGTGTGCTTGTGCGTAGGTGGGTGTGGGGTGTAACTGTGGTGTGTGTGTGTGTGTGTGTGTGTGTATGCAGTGTGGGTGTGCATGTGTGAATGTTTACAGTGAATGTGCGTGTGGGTGAAGAGCATGTGTGGTCTCTGTCTCTACTTGTTTGCACATACATGTATGTGGGTGTGTGTGTGTGTGTGTGAAGGTGTGTGTGTGAGGGTGTGTGTGTGTGAGGGTGTGTGTGTGTGTGTGTGTGTGTGTGAGGGTGTGTGTGTGTGTGTGTGTGAGGGTGTGTGTGTGAGGTTGTGTGTGAGGGTGTGTGTGTGAGGGTGTGTGTGTGTCAGGGTGTGTGTGTGTCAGGGTGTGTGTGTCAGGGTGTCGGTGTGAGTACCTGCATGTGTGTGTCCTTGTGAGTGTGTGGGTGTGATTAAGTGGTTGTGTGTGTGCTTGTATGAGGATGTGTGAGTGTGTTTGTATGGGTGTGTGTGAGAGAGTGTGTAAGTGTGTATGCGTGTCTGTGTGTGCGTGTGAGTGAGCGTGTTGGTTTGAGCATGAGTGTGGATATGTATGTGTAAGCGTGTTGGCTTGTGTGAGTGAGCGTGATTGTTGGCTTGTGCGTGAGTGTGTTGCTTTGAGTGTGTGTGAGTGTGAGAGCGCGGTGCAAGTGAGTGTGATCATCCTTCAGATCTCGCTCAGCCCTCATTGTTCCCTCCCCCTCCCCTCCATCACCGCTGTGAGCGAGTCTGGATGGCTTACCGTATGAGTGACAGCTTCATCTTTTCCCATTGCAGGAACCCAGTGGCCAGCAGCAGCAGGTTGCTATGGAAACGTCCTCTGAACCTGCAAGCTATTCCTACCAGCACAGCAAGTAAACTTGAGGTACCACTCACCTTGGCACAGACGCTCTGCCACCCCTGCTCTGCTTTGCCTCTATCCTCCCATTTTCCAACCACCTGCTCCAGCTCCCTTCATCACTTCCACACCCCATATCTCCATCTTCCTCTACCAACACCACTGACCACAAAAGTCCAGGACAGGGGGCCTCGCCTTGTAGTCTGGTTTCCTCCTGACGCCAAGACACCTGCCCTCGCCAACTTCAGGGCCGGGCTGGTGGCCGACCAGGAAATTTCCTGTGCGTGCAACTTTTATCCCATATCCTCAGTCCCCCCCCCCCCCCCCCCCCCCCCCCAACCCAACCGAAGGATTTCCAGCCGCTGGACAAGGAACGATGGGCGTAGACGAGCTTACCACACTTCTGATCACGAGCCCTCTCGCCACGAGCCCTTTTTTGGTCTGGGAGTCTGCACGGCCTTTTCGAGGGGCAAAGGCAGGAGGCAAAGGCAAAGAGAAGAGACTGCAGCTTAGCTGTAGGAGTCACAGAGCTCGGACCTCAGCACCTTGACCTCCTTCCTCTCCTGCACATCTATAGTGTAGTCACTGTTGTAGTGTGGTCCGGTTTGATGCTATGATACAGGTGGATTTATTGGAGTACATTTGGGCACCAAACCCTAAAGCTAACCATCGAAATCGGGCACAGAGCTGGGTGAGGGGGGCATTCTTGACCACCAGGCCTGAGTTTGTCATGGTCCAAATCTTGGATCGGAAGAGTAGTCCCTTAGCTGATGCAGTTACCAGAGTTACTGAGCTTGTACTGAAATTTCAACAAACCGACAAGAAGTCTTTGCGAGGCAGTGAGGTTACAGCAGCCACTCTCACCCAGACACTTGGGCAAGGTTCCAGGGTGTGGGAACGTGGCTCCCGTGTATCCACATACCAGCTTGGGGTTTGCTGGTGGTCAGAGTTCAAACCCCATCCAACTCAGGTTGCAGAGTTGGAGACACAAGAGACGGCAGACACTGGAATCCAGAGCAACAAACAACCCGCTGGAGGAACTCAGTGGGTCGAGCAGCATCTGTGGGGGGGAAAGGAACTGTCGACCTTTCAGGACTAATGCGGGGTTTTGACCTGAAACGTCGACAATTCCTTCCCCCCACAGATGCTGCCCGACCCGCTGAGTTCCCTCCAGCAGATCATAAGTTGTAGAGTTGAATTGGATCAACACACTCTGTCAGCGTGCAAACCGATAGGTTGTCGTCGAAGTCCAACTGGTTCATTAATATCCTTTGCAAGGAGAAGCTGCCCCAACTTCAGGGAACTTAACTGGGGAAGGGTGGTGAAAGAAAGCGATCAGAGGGCAAGGAAGCCCATTAGTGCTAATGGAGGAGGAATACTCAGCCAACACCCCTACCTCTCTCCCTCTCTCTCAAAAACAAGCCAGCCATCGGTTTGCCCAAATGTATTTAACATCTTTCTTTCTCACGGTGGCGCAGCGGGTAGAGCCGCTGCCTCACAGCTCCAGAGACCCAAGTTCGATCCCGACCTCGGGCGCTGTCTGTGCGGAGTTTGCGTGTTCTCCCTGTGACCGCGTGGGTTTCCTCCCATGCCCCAAAGCATGTGGGTCGGTAGGTTAATTGGCGGCTGTAAATTGCCCTTAGTGTGTAGGTGAGGGCTAGGATCTGGGGAGGGGTTGATGGCAATGTGGGGAGAGTGAAAAAAAAGATGAGTGTAGATGGTCAGCATGAACTCGATTTTGACTATGACGTCTATGACCTACGGCCTCTTTCCTTACAGATGTGAGACTGAGAACGTGAAAGAATCAGCTCTCCTGAATCGCTGTGAACCAGAAACCCAAACTGCTCTGGAGGGGGAAAATACAAAGAGAAATTTTTTGCACAAGATTTGGAAACAAAAAAAAAACACACACAAAAGCTTTTCCTTTTATTTGTAAGACATTCAACAAAGAAAGAAAAAAAAAACACAGCTATTTTGATAAACTTTCTACTTCAGTTTAAGCAGGCATACCAAACCGGTGGCAGAATGTGGAAAAGAGGTTTATTTTGATACAGGAAAGAGAGCTTATTTTTTTGGAAGTGCATCTATTGCAAATCATTATTTAAGCATTCTGAAACTGCTCAGAGTGAGAGAGGAGAAGATTACACATCAAATGTCTTTTTAACAGTGATTAGTTTTTTTTTGGTTTTGTAAAATATCCAGGTTCTGGCCTTCACTTGGTGAAAGCTTTGGCCATGTACAGTTGCGATCTTACAATGATTTGATTTATCTGTTGCTGCAATTGCAATGCTGTGGTGTTTAGTGCAATTTCAGGTTTCTCCTTTTTAATGACCTCTGTGGGAACACGCTAACAGAAAATCAAAAGAAAACACAACTTCAAATTACTGCTTCTCTTCATTGCTCCTTTACAAATTCACCCTCCCTCCCCTCACAGATTCAATAACAATTGTCACCGTGATTACACTTTTAAACGGTGGCCTCCATTTATAAAAAAGTGGCTTCAAGGACCGAGTTAAGGATCTCCAGCCTTGAAAGTGGATCGAGTTCCCAAGCCGTAAAGGAGGCCATTCAGCCCGAAACATTCAGCCTGTTTTGACTGATGCCGCACACCTGCCTTTTCACCAGCACCAACCCTCCCTGCACCTCCTTCCTTTCCCAGGACATACCCCTTGGGAAGTTACTATTGAGTCTCCCGTTGCATCTCGTTGCATTTTAACAATTCTTACCTGACCTCCACCATCACCACAGTCCCCTCATGGGTAAAATTGGCACAAAGGAAGCCTCCGACCAGTAACTGTTAGCACCACTGCACAATGCCTCTGGGATTTCACAGGGTGAGACTTATGACCTCGATGCCCAACAGCTTCAGAGAGGAATCGTAGTGCTCCACCCAGCGGGAGCCTTTGGGATTTGACTGGCTGCCGTAAAGGGAGGCACCAGCAAACTAATAGATTAAAGGGGCTTTCCTTGACAACTTATTACAAAGGGTCTCCTTGGGTCTGAGCTGAGTGGCTCCGCTATATTTTAAAAGGAAGCAGAAAGCTTCTTAAAGAGTGAACCATTAACCGGAGACAGGAAAGGATCATGCTCACTCAGAAAGCCAGATAGAATTCCAGTGTTAAAGGCCCTCATGTTGGTCTTGGTGCCTTTATGCATTGTGGAGGGGAATTATCCAGATATGAAGCCCATTCCAACCATGGCCCGTGCTGGTAAGTTTATCGTGGATTGCCCTCTGCTATTTTAAGTAAGACAACAATAAACAAGTGGTAATGCTGACCTCTCTGCAATTCTCAATATTCATCAAACCCCATCATTGAAAGTGGGAGTTGCTTCTAAATTTGTTGTTGGGAGCGGCAGGGAGAATTGTGTGAGTTTTCTTGTGGTCCCTGTTAAACAACTCACTGCCTTTGACTTTGCAGGTTTTGAGTAACAAACCGAAAGGTAAATGTAAGCCGTGCCTTTTAATCACTCAAGGGCAGTGCAGCTGCTTAGAATAATCCATTTGGAAGAATGCAATTAGTTTAAGGGATTTGAATGGGAGCAAAACGATGCCCGCAGAGACTCACAGTGTGAGGAAGCAGTCAGCTCATTTTAAAGTTGCTCCTGTTAAATTGTTCATCGACAGCTAGCTGATCAAAGACCATACAGTGAAAAGAAAACTGTATGTGCATGGATCAGTCAGGTAGCTTTGGTCTGTGTCTGGGTATAGTTGGCAGGTGACCATAGTAACCACCCGTGCTAGATTACTGGAGAGTACCTGGCGCTCTATGTAACCTGATTTCGGACAGTACCCTCTGTGAAGGACAGGATGGGAAGTGTGTGGGCACGTACACACACACCTGCCTGTGAGAGGCACGGCCACAGGATGGAGCCCTTTCACTTTCTGAGCCTGCAGCTGTGAGCTCCAATCAACTACACTGCAAACCAACTCACACGTACATTTCTTTGTCAACTTAAAGGTGACATTCCCAGCAGGGAATAAATATAGAACGTGGAACAGTACAGCACAGGAGCAGGCCCTTCGGCCCACAGTGTTGTGCTGAACGAATTAAACTAGTAATTAAATGCCTAGCTAAACTAGTCCCTTCTGCCTACACAGTGTCCACATCTCTCCATTCTCTGCACATTCATATGTCTATCTAACAGCCTCTTAAACCCCTCTATCGTATCTGCCTCCACCCCCACCCCTGGCAGCACATTCCAGACACCCACCACTCTCTGTGTTAAAAAAAACTTCTCATTTGGCTTACCTCCTCTCACCTTACGTGCATGCCCTCTAGTATTAGATATTTCAACCTTGGGGAAAAAGATACCAGCTGTCTACTCTATCTACACCTCTCATAATCTTATAAACTTCTATCAGGTCTCCCCTCAGCCTCTTCCAAGTTTGTCCAACCTCTCCTTATCATACATGCCCTCTAATCCAGACAGTGTTCTGCGAAGCCTCTTCTGCACCCTGTCCAAAGCCGCCACATCCTTCCTGTAATGGGGCGACCAGAACTGAATGCAATACTCCAGATGCGGCCTAACCAGAGTTTTATAAAGTCGCAACATAACTTCCCGACTCTCGAACTCAATGCCGTGACGAATAAAAGCAAGCATGTCGTACGCCTTCTTCACCACCCTGTGCAGCCACTTTCATGGAGCTATGGACTTGGACCCCAAGATCCCTCTGTACATCAATCCTGTTGCTGCAATTAACTGCGAAATTTTGATTTTTTTTTCAAAGAAAACAATGAAAATTTAAGTTTAAAGAGGTTTCCCTTTAAAACTTGCATTGAGATACTGTCCATATATCGAGATGGCCTGTGCTGCAAATGACTTATTTTTAACACAGGCTTTAGCATCGGGCCGGAGGTCGTGGGTTCAGTCCCCTCTGGGACTGGAGCATGAGATCCAGGCCAAGGACAGTGCAGATCTGAGGCCACTTGGCCTGTCGCTTTGGCTGCTGGCTCTCTCGAGTCGTTAAACCGAGGTTCCAGCTGCTCATTAGAGCACGCACAAAAGAGCCTGTGGAGAGCAAGGAGCTCCCTCAGCAACCTGGCCATCAAATGCAGGGAAGACTTTGTGTGGCCCTTGTTCTGTGCAGACCTGCTGGTAAGGCAGTGTTTGTTGGGTGAGTACCCAAGTCCTGCAAGTTTGGTCTCCATCCTCTGTGGGAGAACACCCGGCAAATTGACCCATGTGTCATCCTGGCCCGACCTCACCAATAGCACTTCCATTTACCAAGGGCGCGGGACCAAGGGCTGCAAAATGGGATTGGTCAGCACAGACATCTCATGCCTTCTCCTGCAAATCCACAGTGCCCCACTGCCAATTAATTCCCCACCATTTGCCCTCTCCCTTTAAAATGAAGTGGGGTCAGGAGTTTCAAACCTCCTTATTCCCCTGTTCCCATGGTCACACACATGACAGTTGCACCCAAAATCCCATTGAAAGTGCCCCATTTAACTTGAACGCGTTCGACATGCATGAGTCACCAGAAACTACAAGACTTTTTAACCTCCTATAGAACCTCCCGACCACTCAGCTCTCCATCGCTCACTTTAACCTCCCTTCCCCTCAAAATGAATTCACAGTCGGGACACAGGAGACCGCAGATGCTGGAATCTGGAGCAATGAGCAGTCTGCTGGAGGAACTCAGCGGGTCGAGCATCATCTGTGAGGGAGGGAAGGAGTAAGTCCTGATGAAAGATCTCGACCCGGGTCGATGGTTCCTTCCTCCACGCCCCCCCCCCACCCCCCAACACAGATGCTGCTTGACCTGCTGAGCCCCTCCAGCAGACTGTGAATTCATGGTGGGATTGCTTTGTGTGAATGAGACACTATCCCTTCCCCACCACACTAAAAATTAAGCAAAGACGTTCCACATTCACTGACCAATTTTCACCAGGGTGAAAGCAAAATACTGCTCAAAATAAAATGCTCAAAAGCCTCAGCTGGTGAGGGCAGAGAGAGAAACGACACACAGGTCACCAACCTGAAGTGTTAGCCCTCTTTCCCTCTCCACGGATGCTAACCGACCTCCTGAGTTTTATTCGCAATTCTCAAAATCCAAAAAAGAAGTAACATTCATTCTTTTCTGCGTCTCCCTCTCTACTTTTCCAGTCTTTGGAAGGGGAATCAATACTCTTCGACATGTGTAAAAAAAAAATCCTTTTAAACAATTGTAGAGGTTGTATGCATCAGCATATAACCACAAAGGATCAAGGATAAGGAAGCATCTAATTTAAAGTTGTGTTCTTGATTTTTTCTCTCTCTCTGCTACCTGGGCTTCTTTAATGAACATGCTTTTTTTTTTGCCCTAGATTTATAGGTAGCTTTAAGATGCAGATATATTTACGTGTATGTGTGTGTGAGTGTATGCGTGTGTGTGTGTGTGCGCGCGTGTGAGTGTGTGTGTGCGTGCGTGTGCATGCGTGTTTTTGTTTTAAAAAGACTAATGCGAGCCATTGAACATTCTTCTAAAGCTTTGCGGGGAGCTTAGAACTGGTGTTGGCAGGGGCTAGGGCAGTTAGAGACATTGCTTTGCTATATTGCTGACTTTTTAAAAAGAATCAATTTAACTCTTAGTAGAAATGAAACACAAAGAAACTGCTTTAAATGAAATGTTTCAATTGAACACTTTTATAGATTTTTAGAGAGAGATGACACATCTTGACTTTCCTTTTTAAATGTGTTGATGAGGCTAGTTTTGTTGATGCTAACAGTCATGCATTGTTCTATTCTATGCTGAAAATAGTCTTTATTTGAATTATTTTTGTTTTGTTATGGAGAGTGGATGTGCTTGTATCGAGGCTCTCGCTCCCTTTTTCTAAAGTGAATGTTGTTCCTTAGTGTTGAGTCAGGCATCAATTTTGGATGAAAAGATATTGCGTTTGCCAGGTCCCGCACGGCGAGGTGTGAAGGCCCTCTCAGCGCGCCTGCCCTGTCCTTTGGTTCCCATCGGAGGCAACCAGGTTGGTTGAGGAAGGGCCCACGGGAACAGTGGGTGTATGGATGAGTTGTGGTGGGTCCCTATGAGTTCAGCCTACCAGGCCCATTTGGATTGTAGACTTAAACAGTGAGGAGGTGCATAGCATTCTCTCTGAGCTGAAGGTCGAATGTGACCCATCGACTCCTAACATTCCTTCTGGAATGGTACCCGGTCCGATGTAGGAGGGAGAGAGATGAGGGACAGTGACTCTTCACCGTCCCTCCAGATAAGGACTATCCAAAGCAATAGTTACCTCATACCACTGCAGACCCCTTCCCCCCCACCCCCCCCCCCCCCCCCCCCCGGCCATCACCATTTCACCCCCCCCCACACCCCATCTGCCCAAGCATGCCCCTCCCTTCACCACCCACCTCCCTTACATTAGCTCCTCCTCCCCATGCGATCCAACGGACAGGGGGCTTATGGAGTCACTGTACTAGGTAGCCACCAACAGGTGTGCGTGGTCACAATCAGCTGCTGCTCAGTGCCCCGGCCGCGCAGAGACTTCCTTGCCGAGCCGCAAGGCAGAAGGTTGGTGGCGGCAGTGGGTGTCTCTTTCCCGGAGCAGGACCCTGCGTCCACCCCCTCACCCACACCTGGTCTTACAATTACCGCAAACGATTTGACCCAAAATTGGTGCCTAGTTTCTGGTCAGGTGCAAAGCAATTGGCTGGTTACTCTCAGAGTGTTCTATTTACCAAAGATTCACCCATCCATTTCCATCCACCAGTCATTGAGGAAGCTTTATCTCCACTCCATTATATAGTTTTTGTCTGCATGTTGCTGGACTGCTTTACCGTGTTTCCTCTGAATCCAGGAACACCTTCGTGTACAGTCTCCGCTGCTATGGGTCACAACCATGAAGGAAATGTACTGTCTCTGGTTGTGCAACCACACACACACACACACACACACACACACACACTCACACACACACACACACACACACACACACTCACACACACACACACTCTCTCACACACTCATACGCACCACAAAAACCTACATAATACACACACTCATACACACCACAAAAACCTACATAATACACACACACTCATACACACCACAAAAACTTGCATGAATACACACACACACTTACACATACAAACACCTCACACACCAGACTTACATAATACACACGGCTCACACACATCACACCCTCACTCTCGCACACACACTCTCACCTCACATACACTCATACACACACATTCTCACACACATCTCACACCCACACTCTCACCTCACACTCTCTCATACACAAACTCTCACACACATTCTTTCACAGACACCTCACACTCTCATACACATACACCACACACACACACACAGCACAAACTTACATGAACACACATATACAGTCACACAAACACATACATCCTCACACACTAAGCTGTATTTTGAAACTATGAAATTCCTGATTGAATTCTGGGGTTGGGTTTTGGATGTGAGGATTGACCACTTACCACAGCCCAGGGCACAGGCTCGACTAACTTGGTAGCCCAGTCTCCTGGGCTGTTTCTTGCTCCTGGTGCAGGTAGAATTGGGAGTGAGTGCTCATTGCTGGAGGTTTCATCCTCCAAGTTAACCCTCTCCACCAATTCCGGAAGTGAAAGATCCGGTCACCCCTAACATCCTGTCCAGTTTTCTTTCCCTCTGCCGTTGCCACCAGAAGATGTAATAACCAGTTATCCCAGTCAGTTGCTGTTTGTGGAATCTTGCTGTGCACCTGCTGTGAACTACCACAAGGCACGAGACTAACGCAAGTTCCAGCTTCTCGAATCGTAGATCAGGAAGTTGATGATTTGCAGACTTTTTTTCAACAGAATCACCTCCAACTCAAAAGGCAACTCAACATCCATCACCGGCCAAGTTGTAGCTCTTAAACGCTGGCCCAGCCACTTGTTCTTTGGCCAAGCCCACACCCCGCTGGCTCCTTCGGTTTAGGCAAGGTCCTGGGTTACTTTCGGCCTTCCCTCCTCCTGATCTAGACGCTTTTGTCAACCACTCACAGGCATGGTCCATGATCGGGCCTCACTGAGCATAACTCTCTGCCATTGATAAATCGGACTGCACGCAGTCAGGCCTCGATTGTCTCGGCCTTTCTGCACCCAATTAAGTGGGGAGTTTCTTTTTTGTGCCAGATTCTTCCCCCAAGTTTAAATTTGCGGAGAATTTCATAGTTTCAGAAAACACAATCTGCTGCTGCTAAGCCATTGGGAGTCTTGAGTTTGTCTCCATCTGACAACCACCGTGTAAATGTCACTGCTTCTCATTTTCTTGGTTCTGCTCTGTTACTCCCTGGTCTCAAAAACTGAGTGCTTTAAACCGGTGACAGATTTGAACTTCAGTAAACCGACAATGGAATTGTTTGTGACAATTTTATTCTGTATCTAAATGCTGTCAAAACATTAGAAATAGTGAGGTGCCTCCATATCAGGATGTTAAAGTGTGGCCCCAGGGGAGAGGGGAACCAGCTTGGGACAGCTGGCACGTTTTGTGGCAATGGGGTTGGCCACTGGCAAGTTGATGTGGATGCAGTCAGCAGGGTCATTCTCTCGAAGACAACATTGAACCCTACTCAGGGAACGATACAACAACCAAGAGCCTGGGGAGCAAGCCCTGCGTCACAATTTCCTCGGTCACAAGCTGCTTCCCCTGGCCCAATCACAGGAGAGTCCCAGGAGGCAATGTTCCTGGCATCCCTTCACGGTGCCCTCGGTGCGAGTGAGGTGTGTGTGAATGAAAAGGGGGGCACGAAACAATGTGTGGGCGAGAGAAAGAGGTGGGAGAGTGAGTAGAAAGACAGTGAGCAGAGAGAAAGTGAGAGAGCAAGTGAGGAGAGAAAGAGGGAGTGTGAGTGGGGGGTGGGTGTTGGGGTGGGAGCAGTATGTTGGAGGGAGTGTGAATGGGGGGTGTGAGAGTTGGGGGTGCATGGGGGGGAGTTCGTGGGTGGGGGTGTGTGTGTGTGGCAGGGGTTGTGTGTGGGGGTGTGTGACTGGGTGTGTGTGTGTGGGGGGGTGTGTGTGTGTGGCGGGGGTATGAGTGGGGTGTGTGTGTGGGGCGGGGTGTGTGTGGGGTGTGGTGTGTGTGGCGGGGGGTATGAGTGGGGTGTGTGTGGCGGGGGTATGAGTGGGGTGTGTGTGTGGGGCGGGGGTGTGTGTGGGGTGTGTGTGTGTGGCGGGGGTGTGAGTGGGGGGTGTGTGTGGCGGGGGTATGAGCGGGGTGTGTGTGTGGGGGGGGTGTGTGTGGGGCGGGGGTGTGTGTGGGGTGTGTGTGTGGCAGGGGTGTGTGTGGCGGGGGGTATGAGCGGGGTGTGTGTGTGGGGGGTGTGTGTGTGGGGCGGGGGTGTGTGTGGGGTGTGTGTGTGTGGCGGGGGGTATGAGCGGGGTGTGTGTGGGGCGGGGGTGTGTGTGGGGTGTGTGTGTGTGGCGGGGGTGTGAGTGGGGGGTGTGTGTGGGGGATGTGTGACGGTGTGTGTGTGGGGCGGGGGGGTGTAACTGGGTGTGTGTGTGGCAGGGGGTATGAGTGGGGGGGTGTGTGACTGGGTGTGTGTGTGGAGGGGTGTGTGTGGGGGTGTGTGACCGGGTGTGTGTGGAGGGGTGTGTGTGGGGGTGTGTGACTGGGTGTGTGTGTGGAGGGGTGTGTGTGGGGGGTGTGTGACTGGGTGTGTGTGGAGGGGTGTGTGGGGGTGTGTGACTGGGTGTGTGTGTGTGGAGGGGTGTGTGTGGGGGTGTGTGACCGGGTGTGTGTGGAGGGGTGTGTGTGGGGGTGTGTGACTGGGTGTGTGTGTGTGGAGGGGTGTGTGTGACTGGGTGTGGTGTGTGCAGGGGGTATGAGTGGGGGGGGTGTGTGACTGGGTGTGTGTGTGTGGAGGGGTGTGTGTGGGGGTGTGTGACCGGGTGTGTGTGGAGGGGTGTGTGTGGGGGTGTGTGACTGGGTGTGTGTGTGTGGAGGGGTGTGTGTGGGGGTGTGTGACTGGGTGTGTGTGGGGGTGTGTGACCGGGTGTGTGTGTGTGTGGGGGGTGTGTGTGGGGGTGTGTGACTGGGGTGTGTGTGGAGGGGTGTGTGACTGGGTGTGTGTGTTGTGGAGGTGGTGTGTGTGGGGGTGTGTGACTGGGTGTGTGTGGAGGGGTGTGTGTGGGGGTGTGTGACTGGGGTGTGTGTGTGGAGGGGTGTGTGTGGGGGTGTGTGACTGGGTGTGTGTGGAGGGGTGTGTGTGGGGGTGTGTGACTGGGTGTGTGTGTGTGGAGGGGGGTGTGTGACCGGGTGTGTGTGTGTGGAGGAGTGTGTGACAGCGGTGGTGTGTGGAGGGGTGTGTGACTGGGTGTGTGTGTGGGGGTGTGTGACTGGGTGTGTGTGTGTGGAGGGGTGTGTGTGGGGGTGTGTGACCGGGTGTGTGTGTGTGTGGGGGGTGTGAGTGGCGGGGTGTGAGTGTGTGTGTGTGTGTGTGTGGGGGGGTGTGACTGGGTGTGTGTGTGTGGAGGGGGTGTGTGTGGAGGGGTGTGTGACCGGGTGTGTGTTGTGTGGGTGGGGTGTGATCAGTGTGAGTGAGGGATTGAGGGTTGGGAGTGAGGGCCCACATGACAAGGAGTGACAGCACCAGAGCAGAGTGACAGTAACGTCGTGACTCCGCCTTGTTACTGCACCTGGAATGAGGAGGAATGACAAACATTCTGAGGGTGCAGAATCAATCTGAACGTTAAAGAAAGTGATCTGTAAAAAGTCACAACTGAACTGGGGATATCTGAATGCAATGCCTTTTCTTAAAAAAAATGAAAAATATTCATGATCAGCTGGAAGGCAAATATTTAACTCAGACTGTTGGGAATATGGCGTTCTGAAGAACACACGCAGGCCAGCCCTGCTGAGGCCTGAACCAGCGACTGCACTGCTGGTCCTGTGCCCATTGCCTCCCCCTGCTGCTAATCCCAGATATTACATCCTACTGAGGAACAAAATGGACGCCACAGGACCTCAGGAGAACTTGGACTGGGTGGAGCAACAGGGGGTAATTCCATGAGAAATTCGCCAGGAATGCAAACAGTTCCTGTGAATGGCAGGCACATTTGGATAAGGTGATGTACTGCCTTTGTTTTGAGAGAGAGAGAACAGAAATTCTATTAAAAGGATTATTTTATTCCCTGATACACTAGAATGTCAACACTTGGATGCTTGCAAGCACTTGATTTAATCCGTAGGGTGTCGGAGGGAAACCCAGACCAGAAATTAGACCCAATTGTGCAAATTTATTGTGAAAATCGTCCATTAAAACGGTTTAACCATTTATTACTGGGTGAACGTGTAACCACTGGGAAAATGAACCAATTCACCTGAGTGTCACTGTCAATCATCTGAAACATCAAAAGTTATTGCACACATAAACAAAAACGCAGGCGAATACCGTGTCCACACACAGGAGAGGGTCGCGTCCACACACACAGGAGAGGGTCGCGTCCACACACACAGGAGAGCACCGTGCTCACACACAGGAGAGGGTCGCGTCCGCACACAGGAGAGGGTCATGTCCACACACACAGAGGGGGTCGTGTCCACACACACAGGAGAGCACCGTGTCCACACACACAACAGAGGAGAGGGTCGTGTCCACACACACACAGAGGAGAGGGGTCCGTGTCCACACACACAGGAGAGGGTCGTGTCCACACTCACAGGAGAAGGCCGTGTCCACACTCACAGGAGAAGGCCGTGACCACACACACAGGAGAGCGCCGTGTCCACACACACAGGAGAGGGTCGTGTCCACACACACAGGACACCGTGTCCACACACACAGGAGAGCAGCGTGTCCACACACAGAGGAGAGCGCCGTGTCCACACACACAGGAGAGGGCCGTACCCACACACACAGAGGAGAGGGTCGTGTCCACACACACACAGAGGAGAGGGTCGTGTCCACACACACAGGAGAGGGTCGTGTCCACACACACAGGAGAAGGCCGTGTCCACACACACAGGAAAGGGTCGTGTCCACACTCACAGGAGAAGGCCGTGACCACACTCACAGGAGAAGGCCGTGACCACACACACAGGAGAGCGCCGTGTCCACACACACAGGAGAGGGTCGTGTCCACACACACAGGACACCGTGTCCACACACAGAGGAGAGCGCCGTGTCCACACACAGAGGAGAGGGCCGTACCCACACACACAGAGGGGGTCGTGTCCACACACACAGGAGAGAGTCGTGTCCACACACACACAGGAGAGGGCCGTGTCCACACACACAGGAGAGCGCCGTGCCCATACACACACAGGAGAGGGTTGTGTCCACACACACAGGAGAGGGTTGTGTCCACACACACAGGAGGAGCGCCGTGTCCACACACACAGGAGAGCGCCGTGTCCACACACACAGGAGAGGGTCGTGTCCACACACACAGGAGAGCGCCGTGTCCACACACACAGGAGAAGGCCGTGTCCACACACACAGGAGAGGGTCGTGTCCACACACACAGGAGAGGGTCATGTCCACACACACAGGAGAGGGTCGTGTCCACACTCACAGGGAGAAGGCCGTGTCCACACACACAGAAGGCCGTGACCACACACACAGGAGAGTGCCGTGCCCACACACACAGGAGAGCGCCGTGCCCACACACACAGGAGAGCGCCGTGCCCACACACACAGGAGAGGGCCATATCCACACACACAGGAGACGACAGTGTCCACACACAGGAGAGGGTCGTGTCCACACACACAGGACACCGTGTCCACACACACAGGAGAGCAGCGTGTCCACAAACACAGGAGAAGGCCGTTGTCCACACACACAGGAGAAGGCCATGTCCACACACAGAGGGTCATGTCCACACTCACAGGAGAAGGCCGTGACCACACACACAGGAGAGCGCCGTGTCCACACACACACAGGAGAGGGCCGTGTCCACACACACAGGAATGTGGGAGGAAACCGGAGCACCCGGAGGAAACCCACGCAGACATGGGGAGAACGTACAGACTCCTTACAGACAGCGGCCGGAATTGAACCCAGGTCGCTGATGCTGTAATAGCGTTATGCTAACCACTACACTACCGTGTGGCAAATCAAATTTGCCCAAATTAAACTGCCTTTGATTGATTCATGGTCTACTATTCTGCATGTGCAAATGGATAAGCATCTGAATTGAAAGAATTTGCAGGGAGAAGGCAGGAGAGTGGAGCTGGATGGCTTGTTCTTAAGCAAAGCCAGTACGGACTCAATGGCCTGAACAGTCTTCTGGTCTTCTTCTGTGCGGGGTCTGGAAAGGGGTCCTCAGAGTTGCCCCAGTTACTTGTGTTCAGGATGATCCTGGAGGTAGTGGATTGCCTTCATAACAGATCTGGTACACAGCAGTGAAGAGGGGGAATCTAAAAGAGGTTCAAAGAAACTGTCACAGTTAGTTGAATTATAATATGCACAGGTAACACCTAAAGGTGCAGCCAACTTAGGACACTTTTGATCCATTTGATACTTTTCCATTGCAATGGCCTCACTCAAAGTTATGTCACACAGGCCCTTAGGCCCAAATGGTCCATGCCGACCAAGATATCTAGTCCTATTTGCCTACGTTTTGGGGATGTCCAATCTCTGAGTGACTCAGAGGAAGCTGCAAAATGCAGGAATACAGCACGAGGCAGTGAATTAAACTCCTCCCTCCCAACACTGGGCTCTTCGGCTGAAAGTGACAGGGCGGACGTTTCCGCGACTGTGAAAGGAGTTTGGCTAGTCTCAACCCTCTTCCCAGTGTGTGGGGAGCCTTCAGTACAACATTGGCACTTAATGGGAATTAATAAAGCATTCCACCTCCTGACACCAACACCCTCCTCCTTGATGAGTACAAAGCTCATGAAAGGGTGACCCCGTAGAAATGTACAAAACTCTTATGGGGCTGGAGAGGGTTTCTGTGTTGATGTTTTCCCTGGCTCGGGAGTCTAAAAACCAGGGTCACAGTCTCAAAATAAGGGGTAGGGCCATTCAGGACAGAGATGAGGAGAAATTTCTTCACCCAGAGGATGGTGAATCGAAGGGCTGCAGAGTCAGCACTGCTGCCTCACAGCGCCAGAGACCCAGGTTCGATCCTGACGTGTGTGTGTGTGTGTGTGTGTGTGTGTGTGTGGAGTTTGCACGTTCTCCCTCTGACTGCATGCTCCGCGGTTTCCTCCCATATCCCAAAGATGTGCAGGCAGACTTACTGGCAAGTGTAACTTACCCATTAGTGGCAAAGGAATGAAAGGGGAGTTGATGGGGATGTGGGTCAGGAAGTAAGTCGCAGGAGTACAGTCAAAGTCGAGTTTATTGTCACATGCACAGGTACACGTATGCACAGGTGCAGTGAAAAACCTACTTGCAGCAGCATCACAAATAAGTTTTGCACATGACAATGGAAATAAGAAGGGGGAATGGGACTGATGGGATTGCTCTACTGGGAGTTGGCATGGATCCGATGGGCTGAATGGCCTCCTGTATTGTCAGTATATTCAAGATAGAGGTCAATAATTCTTTTGGATATTCTGGGGTAAATGCAAGAAAGTGGCATTGAGGTAATGGCAGAGCAGGCATGAGTGTCCAAGCAGCCTACTCCTGCTTCTATTTCTTATGTTAAGAGGTAAACAGAGACTCGACAGTGATAACGTCTTGTCCAGTGTTCACCACAAGGAATCAGTAACACTTCCCCTAACATTCCTATAAATCGCTTCCTTTTGAGGGGCAAACGATGTGGATTTGTTTGTTGGTGACAATGACTCCCCAACCACTTCTTTTCAGGGTCAGCTGTGGTTCAGCCTCTGAGATGGAAGGCCGCAGGTTCAAATCCTGCTCCGGTGACTTAGACTGGACTGATAGGAAAAGATCTCATGGCATTATATTAGAGACTGGAAGCGACTCAATACTGCCTCCCACTGGCGGCAGGGAGTGGTGGGGTTGGGTGTTGATCAGAGGACACAGATTTAAGACCATTGACAGAAGGAATGGGGGTGGGGGGAGACGAGGAGAAACCTGGTTTGACACGCTGAGCTGCTTGATGGGAAGGGCGGTGGAGGCAGATTCAACACTTACCTGGCAACCATATTCTTCAGCATCAGACTGTGATGGAGTTGTACAGCAGTCTGCAGTCCCTGTAGCTTTTGCCCATTCAACATCTCAGTCTCCAGCTGCTCAATAGACTGTGGAAGGATGCAAGAATGTGCCATGATTAATGTAGGATTAATGCAAATGGATGGTTGACAGCCCAGCACGGACTCAGTGGGCCGAAGGGCCCGTTTCCCTGGTCTACTGATTTCACTGCCAGCTCACAGACTTGTTGACAAGTCAGCCCTCTGCACACTGGCACATCCCTCTTGGGGTGGCCCCCACACAGCCCCCAGTCCCGATGGTGATTCCCCAGTGACAGCTGTTGCAGGTGATGGAACACGAATGGTAGGAGTCCACTCAGCCCTGTCGGCCTATCCCACCATTCGGGTCCATTTCCTCCGTACCCCTGGATATCCAAACCCAACAAACAATTGGATGGGGAACAATGGGTTTGGTGTTGAGGGCCCAGGAACCCAGTCCCCATCTTTCCCCTCTTTTACTGCCTCCTCCCTCGGCACCCACCCCTCCCTTCAAACTTGTCCCACCTCCAAACATAGGCCCCCCCTTGCCCCCCGCCCGGATGCCACCCATATCGGACCCTACCCCATTCTCGGAACACAATCCCTCCCTCCCTCCACCCAGGACATCACCACTCCCTCGGACCCTGCCCATCCCTTGGACCTTGCCTCCTCCCCATTCCACGGGACCCTGACAACCACCCCCAACCCCTTCATCTATCCCCACTCCCTTCCCTCACAAGGACCACTCCAGGACATCCAGCGCTGCTAACTTCTGGCGGACAGGAAATTAACGGCCCCTGAAGTTCTCCACAAGATTTTCTGCTCCTCCGAATGGATCGTATTGCTGCACTCACCTTGGCAACGCTACACACGGCAAATTGGACAGCTTCTGTCAGGCCCACTTTCTTTGTCTCCAGGAGCACAAACAACCCCACAGCCCAACAGAAGGACGAGGTAATTCTGAAGGAACGATTGCAACAATCACAACCTGTGTTTAAAGTGGACTTGCTGAATGGTACAGCCGAGGCCAGGGGAAATTCAACCCTGTAAGTCAGGTCATCATTAACATCAGGCTTGGCAGAGAAGCCACATGTGTTCATACAGCAGTTGATATATACTGCCGAGTGCTGAGATACTCAAGAAAGGGTCCCAGCAAGAAGCTAGTGCTGACCAAGGAGAGGGTCATTATTAACTCAGAAACTCGAACCTCAGCTCAGTTGCGATTCCCTCCAGTACCCGGGACACCAACCTTTCCAGCTACTGTGAAGACTTCCGCAATCTTCCTGCTGCAGCCTCCAGAGCAGGAGGCGATGAGGTCCGCAGCTCTCCAGGAAGGTCGAGTATAGCACCGAGCTCTTGCAGTGCAGCTTCGCAAAGGCCGCCACCTCCATCATCCCCAGTCGCATCACCGCTGCCTTCATGTTGACCCCCGCAAGCCCAGGTCCGTCGCAGAGTCCGGCTGCTATGGCAACCACGCTCTGCAAAAAAATTAAGATGACAGGTAACAGAGAAGGTGAGAGAAACACTAACTGAAAGTGATTCTAAATAAGAAAAAGAGCTCTCATTTACAGTGTTCCAGGCTTCCCAGCACCCTAGAGTGTATCACAATTAGAGTAATACAGCACGAAAGAGGCCCTTTGGCCCAACTTGTCCATACTGACCAACATGCCCATCTGAGCCAGTCCCATTTGCCAGCGTTTGGTCCATATCCCTCTAAACCTTTCCCTATCCATGTACCTGTCCAACTGTCTTTCAATGTTGTTATTGTACCTGCCTCAACCACTTCCCTCTGGCAGCTCGTTCCATATACTGACCACCCTCTGTGTGAGGAAGTGGACCCTCAGGTTCCTATTAAATCTCTCCTCTGAAACCTGTGCCCTCTTGTTCTTGATTCCTCAACCCTTGGAAAAAGACTGTGTGCATTCACCCTACTGTTTCTACGCCCCTGATGATTTTATACACCTCTACAAGATCACCCCTCATTCTCCTACACTACAGTGAATAAAGTCCTAGCCTGCCCAACCTCTCTCCATAACTCAGTCCCTCGAGTCCCAGCAACATCCTCATAAATCTCCTCTTCACCCTTTCCAGCTTAATGGCATCTTTCCTATAACAGGGCAACCAAAACTATGCACAATATTCCAAATGCAGCCTCACCAACACCTTGTACAACTGCACATAACATCCCAACTTCTATACTCAGTTGCCCTGACCGATGAAGGCCAGCGTACCAGAAGCCTCCTTCACACCCTGTCTACCTGTGACGCAACTTTCAGGGAACCATGTATTTGTACTCCTAGCTTCCTCTGTTTTACATCACTGCCCAGTGCCCTACAGTTCTCTGTGAAAGTCCCACCCAGTTTATCTTCCCAAAATGCATCACTTATCCAAATTAAACTCCATTTCCAAACTGCAAGCAAACAAAATAACTTTATCTCTCTGGTGAATTCCAGATAAGCAATCTCAGCTATTTACTTATGAACAACTTAGTTAAGAGAAAAAGAGATGGTGTTTTAAAAAAAAATCTCATGAAAGGCTTTAATGAAATCAAGGTATCTGGACTGACATTCTCAGTGGAGGGACCTATGCCACTCACTGCTAAACTCTCGCCTCTAGGGTACAGCAACTAGGAAGCTGCTTTTAATCACCTCCTTGTCAACCCCCAGACCACCCTAGTTTAGATTGCGTGGAACAATCACACAGTCTCAATCTGCCTTGGGTGAGTTTCAGCCAGTCCAGTCGAGGCCTCTGTGCCCTGGACCTTGGCCCTCAAAAGTTTCCACAGTTAAAAGTGAGGTGGTGTGAGGTCATCAGCTCTGTTTCTCTCTCTATGGATGCTGCCCGACCTGCTGAGGATTTCCAGCATCTGCTGTGCTTACCTTCTCAGAGTCCCAGCTCTGTGTTTTGTGTCTCCTCCTGTGTCCTTGTTTATTACAGTCATTTCTATTGCACCTTTCACAATCTCATCTTACTGAACTTTTGAAATGTAGTCACTATTGTAGGGAAACGCAGCCAAAGCAGCAAAGTGATAATGAAAAATCTATCAACGGCAGATGCTGGAAATCTGAAACAAAACAGAAAATGCTGGTAACACTCAGCTGGTCAGGCAAGCATCCGTGGAGAGAGAAACAGTCAAGGTTTCAAGTTGATGACCCTTTGTCGAAGTTGCAGAGAGAGGTGATCGATGGGACAAGGGGAATATCTCTGATAGGGTGAGACCAAGATTGCCATGGAGATAAGTTGTCGGTGTCATCCAGTCGATGGACTAATTGGGGCAGTTCGAGAGTGAGAATACAAACACAGGACCATGACAAGGTGTGAAATGTAAGGCTGTAGGACGTGCCCAGTGGGCCAGGCCATGCAATGGAGCAAGAAAAAACTGGGCCAAAGTCACAGATGGATGTCTTACACCAGAAATGGTCAAATCTGATATAAACAGAGAAAGCAACTTCCCTTATGTGGCAGAATGCAATATTGAGTCCAGGAGGCACCAACACCCCCAGACAGAAGATGAGATGCTGTTCCTCAAGCTTGTGTTGGGCCTCATTATAACAGTGCAGGAAGCCACAGGTAGAGATCAGGGTGGAAGTGGGATGGAGAATTAAAGAGGCAGGCAAGAGGAAGCTCTGGGTCACTCCTGTGAACTGAATGCTGGTGCTCTGCAAACGGTCACTCAATCTGCATCTGGTAGAGGAGACCACATTGTGAACATCGAGTGCCATACACTAGATTGGAAGAAGTGCAACTGAATTGTTGCTTCACCTGGAAGGACTGTTTGGATCCTTAGACAGTGGAAAGGAAAGAGGTGAAAGGACAGGTCGGTGGGATGGAAGAAGGTACCAGGGAGTGGGAGGGGTGGGCGGGAAGCTATGTTTAGAACATTACAGCACAGTACAGGCCCTTCGGCCCACCATGCTTGGTGGTGGAATCTTGCTGGAGCAGGCGGAAATTGTGACGGATGATCTGCTGAATGTGGAGAAACGTGATAAATTTAATAGGAACCTGAGGGGCAAGTTTTTCACCCAGAGGGTGGTTAGTACATGGAACAAGCTGCCAGAGGTGGTTGAGGCTCTGCAAGGCAGTGACATGGGATCATCTACCCGAGAGTTCAGACAGATCCCCAGTTTAATGTCCCATCCCTCAGTACCGCACTGTCTTCTGGAGCAGGACTTGAACTCAACCCCCTACCTCAGAGGCAAAATTGCTGCCTACTGATCTCTATTCCCCCCCCCACACTTGTGCAGAGAATTTGAACAAGTAACGTGAAATTGTAAAATTGAAAGATAAAATCATAATCCTCCAGGTGGGGGTGAACAGACTAAACAGAAGTAATTACACTGCAGGACGTCCTCTGACAGCTCAAGTGGGAAGCCGACAATTGTACTGGCACAACCAATCAGGAAGTTATTTTTGCAGCTTTCGGCTGCATCTGGAGTGCTGTATTCAGTTTCTGGTCGTCCCACTACAGGAAGGATGTGGAGGCTTTGGAGAGGGTGTAGAAGAGGTTCACCAGGATGCTGCCTGGATTAGAGGGCATAAGCTATAAAGAGAGGTTGGACAAACTTGGGTTGTTTTCTCTGGAGCGGTGGAGGCTGAGGGGAGACCTGATAGAGGTTTATAAGATTATGAGAGGCACAGATAGAGTAGACAGCTGGTATCTTTCTCCCCCAAGGTCAAAATGTCAAATACTCGGGGGCATGCGTTTAAGGTGAGAGGGGGGAAAGTTCAAAGGAGATGTGTGGGGCAGGTTTTTTACACAGAGAGCGGTGGGTGCCTGGAATGTGCTGCCAGGGGTGGGGGTGGAGGCAGATACGATAGAGGCGTTCAAGACGCTCTTAGATAGGCACATGAATGTGCAGAGAATGGAGGGATATGGACATTGTGCAGGCAGAAGGGATTAGTTTAGCGAGGCATTTAATTACCAGTTTAATTAGTTTGGCACAACATCGTGGGCCGAAGGGCCTGTTCCTGTGCTATACTGTTCAATGTTCTATGCAACACAAGGTTGTGAACCCAAGTTGTACACGCTGACCTCCCTCTGGACTATTGCATGGCACCAGAGCGAGGGAGAGAACGAGAGTGAGTGAAAACGGGTGAGTACACTGACACAGTGGTTATGTTACGAGCTTTACGTCAAAAGCTACTGATCCAGAGAAATGAGTTTGAATCCCAGCACGGCAACTGGGGAATTTCAGCAAATTAGGTAATAAATTCAGCAAATTAGGTAATTAAAAAGCTGGTGATCATGAAACTAATGGATTGTTGTTAAAAACCCATCCAGTTCATTATGTCCATCCCCATTTGGCTTATATGCAACTCCAGCTCTTGACTGCCTTCTGTGATGGCCCAACAAACCACTCAAGTTTGAGGGCAATGAGGGATAGTCACAAAGTGCTGGGCTTGCCTCTGATGAGAGAAACGATAGAGAAAATGAGGAAAAGATGGCCCTTCTCATAACTGCAGGGTGACACTTTACCTTGATGAGAGAGATTCCAATAGCAGAAGGCTTGACGTGACCTTTCAACTGATCACAGGTCTGTCCAATGAACTGGTGAGGGACAACTATCACTAAAAGATCTGCATCTTCTACTGCGGCCAGCAGCTCAGGCACCGCAACCTATGAAGCAAAGGACAACAGACATTAGAGGAGAGGACTGAAGTTACGCGCAGGCTAAACAAGTCCAGACCAGAACCAAGCAAGCGTTCACAGAACAGACAGAATCCAACTGGTATACTGTGTGAATGGAAGAATAATTGTGGCAACCCCAAGTGACTGAGACACAAGAGACTGCAGATGCTGGAATCTGGAGCAACAAGCAATCTGCTGGAGGAACTCAGTGGGTCGAGCAGCACCTGTGGGGGGGGGGGGGGGGGGGGGTTGGGGGGCGGGGAGGGAATTGTTGACGTCTCGGGTCAAACCCTGCTTCAGGACTGAGAGTGGGGAGGGCAGATGGCTGGTAATAAAGAGGAGAGGGGGAGCGGTGAGACAGGAGCCTAACGTGATTGGTGGACCTAGGAGGGGTGAAAGGTGACGGGCAGGTTGTGCAGGGTAGGGGAGGGGAGAAAGGGTGGAGTTGGGAGACAGTGGCAGGTGGGTGGTCAATGGAGGCAGAGAAAGAGAGAGAAGAAATGAGAGGTAGATGGACCAAGGTTGGGGGGGGGGGGGGGGGAGAGAGGGTGAACGGTGGAGACAGCTGCTGGAGGGATATAACCGGGAACACAAGGGACTACCAGTGCTGGACTCTGATAAGTAATGGAGGTGAGAATGGGAACCATTAGGGGAGAGGTGTATGGCAGGTTGAACCAGATGTGGGAGGGACCTGTGGGTGAAATGAGCCATAAGTCAGTGATGGAAGCAGGTTAATTGGTCACTAACAAACACATGGACTGAGACATTAGGAGACTTCAACTTGGGACTTCATACAGAAAAAGGTACTGAGGAAAGAGGGTATTTTGAGGGAGGGTCCAGATGATGGGTCTCAACCTGAAATGAGAGAGGGTCCCCATTTCCATGTCCCAACCGGGCTTCAAGTTCAAGCCATCCCGTTCTATGTATTTTATTGAGCAGATTCTACCTATGTATTGGACAGAGCCTTTGGTGTTCTCTGAGCAAGGAGCAGGGCTTGAATCTAAGTCCTGGTGGAAACTGTGGAAATTCCTAAGTTTGCATTCAGCAAACCTAACCCCTCCATCCACCTGCACCACTAAGCTGGAAAGAGTGCAAAGAAGATTTACAGGAATGCTTCCAGGACTCGGGGTCTGAGTTATAGGGAGAGGTTGGGTAGGCTGGGACTTTATTCTCTCAAGCAGAGGAGCGGTGATCTTATAGAGGTGTATAAAATCATGAGGGGCACAGATAGGGTGAATGCTCACAGTCTTTTTCCCAGGGAAAGGGAATCAAAAACTAGAGGGCACAGGTTTAAGGTGAGAGGGAGAAGATTTAAAAAGAACCTGAGGAGCAGTGTCTTCACCCAGAGGGTGTTGGGTATATGGAACGAGCTGCCAGAGGAAGTGGTTGAGGCAGGTACATTAACAACATTTAAAAGACACTTGGACAGGGACATGGATAGGAAAGGTTTAGAGGGATATAGGCCAAATGTGGGCAAATGGGACTAGCTTAGGTGGCCATCTTGGTCAGCATGAATGAGTTGGGCCGAAGGGCCTGTTTCTGTGCTGTATGACTCTATGACTCTAGGTCAAATCCCACAAGCTATACCCTAGCCCAACTCTCTAGTGATTGAATTAATTGCCCTACTGGCCGGTATAAAGTTGGTTTTAGCCATGGTAGGAGGATTCTGGCAGATACCTGGAGCTGGGGACCCCAGGATACAAACCACTAATGTCTGCATTTGGAGAAAGGCCTGTTCTTTGCAGGGGTGGTGTGAGTCTGTTACTGGGGGTCTTGGGTACAGTTATGTGCTTTACCTGTTGGCTGGTTCCAAACTGTTCCGTGGATATGACGTTGGTGATTGCACCCGTGTCCCTTCCCTCCTTCTCTGTCCCTCCATCTCCGTTTATCTCCTCCAAAGACTCCATTTTCTGCACCAGAGCTTCAATCTTTCCCTGAACCTCTGACTCAGGACCCTTCACAGAAGTACAGAAAACTCACAGCACAGAAGGAGGCCATTTGGCCCATTGTGCCTGTGCTGGTCAAAAAAAGAGATGCTTAATCTAATCCCACCTCCAGCATGCACCTGTGGCACTGTGTGGGCTCCCAAGTACACACCCCAGTCCTGTTTAAATGTGGGGAGGGTGTCTGCCTCTCTCACCCTCTCAGGCAAGGTTTTCCTCATCTCCCCTCCAATCCTTCCACCTATCACTTTAAATCTATGCCCACTGGTTTTTTGACAGGAAGTAGATCCATTCTATTTACTCTATCTAGGACCCCTTGTGCATTGATAGTCTCTCTGCAGCCTCCCTCTGCTCCAAAGAAAACAAACCCAGCTTCCAAACTTTCCTCACAGCTACAATTTTCCGTCCAAGTAAATCTCCAAGTCCCTGCCCAGCCCCCTATTATCCAATCTCCTTCCCCCTCTTCCATCCGCCCACCACCCACACACCCCTCCCACTGGGTCCCCTCCCCCCACTGTTCCCACCTGCCCTCCCCACCTCCCTTCTTTGGTTCCATGCTCCACCTTCCTCTCCTGTCAGATCCCACCACCTGCAGCCCTCTGTCACCTCCACCTCTCACCTCCCAGCCTCTGTGGCTGTTCCCACCCTCCCCTCCTCCATCTGCCTATCCCCCCTCCTCACCTGGATCCACCCATCACCTCCCAGCTCTTGCCCCAACCCTTCCCCCCACCTCTTTACACTGATTATCTCCCCTCCACTCTTTCAGTCTCGACCCAAAACATCAACTGTCCATTTCCCTCCACAGATGCTGCCTGACCTGCTGAGTTCCTCCAGCAGATTGTTTTTTGCTCCTCTGCACCCTCTCCAGTGCAATCACATTTTGACACTCAATGCTCCAATGTTAGGAGCTATATCCTCCCTTCAAAAATAACAGGATCACCCTTGCCTCCAACTTCTGCCACCGAATGCCACAACCAAAGTTGGTCTCCGCTTTCGCTCTTCGTGAGAGAGATAGGGAGAAATTTGACAAGGGTAGCACAGTTAGGCTGCAGCCTCTTACCACCTGAAGTATATAGCACTTCAGTGTAGTACAATGATTCATTGGTGTGATTATCATTAGAATCTGACACCAAGCTACAGAAGGAGATACTCAGACAGGGGATCAAACAGTTGAAGGAAGAGACGCACTGGATGGAGCAAGAAAGGTGACGTGGCCAAGAGGCTGAGGAAGAAATTCCAGAGCTTCAGCCGAAGGCAAGGCCACCAAGTGGGAAAATGTTGTTGGCATTGAGACAAGGACAACTACTGAGCAACTCTGGTCATATTCTCTCAAGCTGAGCTGAATCGCACTCACCAGGTTTTCTGGCAGTTTGTACCCAGGCAAGTACCTCACGTTCTCATGCTGTGTGTTTATAATTTCCGATAGTTTCCGACAGCCTATCATCTCTTCAAACACCCACATTTTAACAGTTTCGTCAAACTTCTTATTTCCGACCACATTCTCTCCGACGACTGATGCCCTGGGAGAGATGGGGAGGAAATAAAGGTGTCAGAAAATAGCATGAATTTATGAAAAATAAAGACATGCCTTTATATTAAACTCCAGAAGTAACTGCATAAATATGGTCTCTGTTGTGATTGATGCGTGGCAACAAAATAAGCATGTGTGTAGTAATACTGGCCACCTTGTCTTCCATAGGATCCATTATGCTTACCTGAGAGGGAAGGCAGGGCATTAGTTTAATACCCCATCCAAGAGTTGGCACCCCTATGGGCAGCACAGTGGCGCAGTGGGTAGAGCCGCTGCCTCACAGCTCCAGAGACCCGGGTTCGATCCTGACCTCGGGCGCTGTCCGTGTGGAGTTTGCACGTTCTCCCTGTGACCGGGTGGGTTCTCTCCCACATCTAGTTGGTTAACTGGACATTGTAAATTGTCCCTAGCGCAGACGGTTGTCAGGAGAATAGGGCTGGGGAGGGGGAATGGAGTTGCTGGGGATACAAGAGGGGAAAATGAGATAAGTATAGATGGGTGCTCGGTGGCCGACATGGATACGGTGGGCTGAAGGGCCTGTTTCAGTGCTGTATAACGTCATGACTCCAAAGTACAGGGCTCCCTCAGTACTCCACAGGAGCATCAGTCTAGTGCTCATGGCAGTGGAGTGGAATCTGAGTCACATCCTTCCTTCTGAGTGAGAGTGAAGCCCACTGAACCACAGCTCACACTGTGCTGATGCTGGAAGGAAGGTCACTATTAAGGACAGAGGGCTGCCTTGTTGAAATGCTGTCAGTGCAATCATTAACAAGTGTAGATTCTCACTGAGAGACAAGCAAATGAAAAGCTGGGATCTCGGCTGAACAAGTTTTATAGGGTTGCCGTTTTGATCTCTCGCGGACGCTTATTTCAGGTTTCTAGGAATGGCAGAGCTTTACCTTTTGCTTTAGCATGTAATTCCCTGTACTCCTCTTCCAGAACCTCCAAGGGGTTTTGCTCCTCTCTCACCAGGGATCTCCAATGACTTGAAATGTGTTACATCTCTCGCTGCAGATACTGCAGAGTTTTCTGGCTTTATTTCAGACTTCCAGCAACTGCAGTGTTTTATTTGTTGTTACTGGGGGGTGGGGGGAGGATGTGAAGGTCATGGAAGCAGAGACTTGTTAAGGTGCAGGTTCCAGGGGCTGGTCTCATTTATTTTGTTCATTGGAAAGTCTTTCCTTAGGGTAAAGAGGTTAGAGAATGTACTGAGTTCAGGAAGATCACAAGAGGGCTACTGTGGTTAGTTGAGGATCTTTGGACCAAGGGGAGGGGGGAGTGGGGTGCGGGGAGGCCAAGGGGAAATATCCAGTCTTTCGGCCCACCCCCCCCCCCCCCCCCCACTCAGGCAGAAGATACAAAAGCTCGAGAACACGTACCACCAGGCTCAATAACAGCTTCTATCGCGCTGTTATAAGACTCTTGGACAGACCTCTTGTACGATAAACTCTTGACCTCACAATCTACCTCATTATGCCCTCGCACCTTATTGTCTGCCTGCACTGCACTTTCTCTGTAACTGTAACACTGTATTCCGCATTCCGTTTCCCTTTGTACTACCTCGATGTACAGAACGATCTGTCTGGATGACACGCAAACAAAAGTTTTTCCACTGTATCTCGGTACATGTGACAATAATAAACCAACTACCAGTATTGTGGCCTTGGTATTTGAAAGCACAGCCACCAATGGTAGGCCAAGTGGACAAGGGGCTTTACAAAAGGTCAGAACCTGAGCATTGTGCGTCTGGAGGTAGTAAGGGGGTCAAGATTGCAGAGGGATACACAAGGGTGAGAATTTGAAGGCTGATGTGCACAGTGGCATAGCGGTTAGAGCTGCTGCCTCACAGCGCCAGCTATCCCGGTTCAATCCTGGCCTCCAGTACTGACTGTGTGAATCGTACACACCTTCCAAAATCTGCAACTAAGTTCTCCACTGCAGTGTTTCATTACTGCACTAGTCCCTGGACTGGGTTTGATAATGGGCATTTAACCAAGGAATTCATCGCAACCCTACCAACCCCAGTTCTCATCTAACATCTACAGAAGGCCTATTTTCAAGCGCAGTTCACTTGATAGCAACTGGATTCAGAAATCTTGTTTCCCCTCTCAAAATGTGGGATGCTGAGTCTGATTGCAGCACAAAACATCTTGGGTTGTTCTCATCTTCTCTCCCTCTTTCAGTGTCAGTTAACAACTGCTTGGATTTCATCAACAAGTACGAACAACTTTTGCAGCAAACACATCATTGCTTCTTCTGTGACTGACTGCATACTGGATCTGCTTCAACAGGGCTTCAATAGCTATTTGCTTAATTAGGAATCAGGACGGTAAGGTGAAAATAAAAATGGAGATGAGAAAGGTGAGCAGCCATCCTCTAATGGGACTAAGGCAAACGAAACCTACCCCGTTCCCATGTTCGGCACCGGATCATTCTGAAGCACCAATCTACCCGCTCAGCATTTGAAATTTTTCAAAATTGTACCAAAATAAAAATAGAATTTGAGGCAAGGTTGTTTGCAATTTTGCAAAATAGAGGTGGATCAGATAAATAAGGTTTTCTAAAAAGAGCTATAAAATTCGAGCAACTGTAGTTATGTAGAGAAATATTTGCAATTATCCTCTTACGATGTATAAATAACCGAGCAAATCTGACTTTTTTTTATTCGGTGCAACAATTGGTGACTGTGCTGATTAGAATGAGTATCCAAACTTGCTGCCGGTTTTAACTCGGTGAAATGTATTGTGCATTCTAAATGCACCAAACAAAATTGGAGAAAAGTATTCCATCTTTATTTACTGCATGCACCAATACCTATTTTCGCTAATAATACCCTGTCAAATATAAAACACGCATGCTTTAAATTACACGAAATGAAACGCAACGGATGCAAATCACGATTAAGAGCAGGAAAAGACTCGTAAGCTACCAGTTGCCAGATCCAACGATGCAGACTCTTACAGGAGAAGCCATGACTTCTCTGCACCCACTTGGGATGCAAGAATTTGAACACACTGCGCACTGGGCAAGAGCAGGCAAGTGCCCCCGCCTCCTGCAGCTCGCTCATTGGCTCGCCTTGGGCCAAGCCTGTTCTCCTATTGGTTACGGAGAATATCAATTCAAATTGAGTTGCAAGTTTTTTAATATAGCCGCAGTTCACAGGGTTTCTGTTTCCGTATGCTCTCAGGCAGAGTTTCAAAACTACTCGTTAAGTGGAAACGTTTTTTCCCCAACTCCCCTATTAATCTTATCATCAACCTTAAATGTATGGCAGTTAAACGAAAATCAATTAAACTGCAGATGCTGGAAATCTGAAATTAAAAGCTGTTCTGACCAAAATCGTTGACCGTTTTTCTTTCCGTAAATGCTGTGTGTTTCCAGCATTTTCTGTTTTTATACCTTAAGTCCATGGCCTCTGATTATAGATCTAAACCTTGTGAACCCCCTTCAATGTTGTCCTTTTAAGATGCTATGGGCAAGACTGACTACGATTCCCTCCTCTCCTCCCCTCCCATGTCCCGTCACCTGGTCGTAGCTGGCATGTAACGCAGGAAAAATGAAGAAAAAAATTAAACGTTTTTACAGCATGTTTCTCAATCTTAGGGTGTCCCAAAGAATTTCACAGCCACTGTTGGAATAAAGGAAATACAACAGCTATTTTGCATTCAAGAAGCTTCCAAACACAGCATTGGCATAATGACCTGACCGTGCTTCAAGTGATCTCAGTCGTTGACACACTGCTCTGCTTTACAAATAGAACTTTTATATTCCTCTGACAAAGTCGGACCTCTGAGAGCCACCTAAGTGGCAATGGTGCTGTGTTTCTTTGTTTTCTCTTTAAAGTTTACACCACTGAATGTAACAACCATGAATGTTAAGGTTTTGTTTTTGCACTGTTTCTTCCTTTGTATATATTTTTTTATTATGAATAAAGTTTATTTTTGAAATTAAAAAGGACCCTCTGAGAGTGCAACACTGCCTTTGAACTACACTGATATTTTTATACAAACATCTCTGAATCAGGATTTTAACCCACAATAAACCAACTCAAAAGCAATTTTAAAAAAAAGAAATTGCTGGAAACACTCAACAGGTCAGGTAGCACCCCGTGCAAATAGAAACAGTTAATGTTTCAGGTTTGGGATCCTTCATCAGAATGCAAGAGACTTTCATGTTATTTCTGAGCCTCATTTGCAAGCTGATTTAAAAAAATAAGAAAGCTAATGGGATTTGATCTTTGAAAAAAAAATCTATATACAGAATTTTCTGATCAACTCCCATTCTGCAGCAATCCTTGAGTATGAATGCATCCCAGCAACCAGCCCATGCATCAAACAGGAAGAAACTAAAGTGGAAAATAAATCTGTCATTAAAACCGTGTTTGATGTGCAACCTTAATAGTTCGTTGGGGCTCCTTGGCTAGATTGCATCCCTCCTCTCTGCTAACCATCACAAGAATGCAAGGAGGCCATTCAGCCCAATGTAACAGCAATCTGGCTGGTCCCAGAGTTCTTTCTGTTCAAATGTTAACGTGGACAGCAAGAATAGATGGAATTCAGAGGAATTTCTTGAGTGATTGTTCTCTGTTAACTGAGCCAGAATGGTAGTGAAAGGAATTTTTGGACTGGAGGGAAGTGTACAGTGGAGTGTCCTGGGCTCAGTACTTGGGTCGCTGCTTTTCTCAATAAGTATCAAAAGTTCAGGTGCGCAGGGCACAGTTTCCAAATTTGCAGGTAATGCAAAACCTGGCAGGGGCAGTGAACTGTGGGGAGGATAGTAATAGATATGGGCAGGCTGTTGAAATGGGCTGCCAGGTGGCAGATGAAGTTTAATGCTGGGAAATGTAATGTTACATTTGAATCAGAAGAATGAGAAGAGGCAGTATAAACTGGAGGTTACAATTTCAAAAGGGGCTACAGGAACATAGAGATTTGGATCTAGTGGCAGGGTGGGTTGAGAAATCTTTAAAAAACTATTCACTATTTATAGAGAGGCAGAGCAGAAGAGCAAGGAAGCCAGGAAGCCAGGATGAACTTTTATAAAACCCTGGTTCAGCCACAACTAGAGTGTTGGTCCAATTCTGAACACTGCTCTTTAGGAAGGACGTGAAGGCTTTATAGAGGAAGGTGCAGAACAGATTTACTAAAATGATTCCAAGGGTGAGGGTCTTTGGTTATGTGGATATATCAGAGAAGTTGGGATTATTCTCCATGGAACAGAGGTTGTGAGATCTGACAGAGGTAAGTAAAATCATGAAGGATATAGACAAGAGTAGATAGAGAGAAACTGGTATTGGTTTATTATTGTCGCCTGTACCGAGGTACAGTGAAAAACTTGTCTTGCATACCGATCGTACAGATCAATTCATGACACATTGCATTGAGGTAGTACAGGGTAAAGACAATAACAGAATACAAGGTGTCACAGCTACAGGGAAGTGCATTGCAGGCGGACAATAAGGTGCAAGGTCATAACAAGGTAGATTGAGATCAAGAGTCCATCTCATCGTATAAGGGAACCATTCAATAGTCTCATTTAGGGCATTTAGAGAATCATGATCTGATCAGGGACAGCCGGCATGGCTTTGTAAAGGGCAGATCATGTCTCACAAGCCTGAGGTGACCAGGCAGATTGATGAGGGTAGTGCAGTAGATGTGGTCGACATGGATTTTAGTAAGGCATTTGACAAGGTTCCACATGGTAGGCTTCTTCAGAAGGTCAGAGGGCATGGGATCCAGGGAAACTTGGCCGTGTGGATTCAGAATTGACTTGCCTGTAGAAAGCAGAGGGTTGTGGTGGAGGGAGTGCATTCAGATTGGAGGGCCGTGACTAGCGGTGTCCCACAAGGATCGGTTCTGGGACCTCTGCTTTTCGTGATTTTTATTAATGACTTGGATGAAGGGTGGGTTGGCAAGTTTGCAGATGACACAAAGGTTGGTGGTGTTGTGGATAGTGTGGAGGATTGTCAAAGATTGCAGAGGGATATTGATAGGATGCAGGGCTGAGGTGAGAAGTGGCAGATGGAGTTCAATCCGGAGAAGTGTGAGGTGGTACACTTTGGAAGGACAAACTCCAAGGCGGAGTACAAAGTTAATGGCAGGATTCTGGGTAGTGTGGAGGAGCAGAGGGACCTGGTGGTTGATATCCACAGATCCCTGAAAGTTGCCTCACAGGTGGATAGGGTAGTTATGAAAGCTTATGGGATGTTAGCTTTCATAAGTCATGGGATCGAGTTTAGGAGCCACGAGGTAATGATGCAGCTCTACAAAACTCTGGTTAGACCACACTTAGAGTACTGTGTCCAGTTCTGGTCGCCTCATTATAAGAAGGATGTGGAAGCATTGGAAAGGGTGCAGAGGAGATTTACCAGCATGCTGCCTGGTTTGGAGAGTATGGATTATGAGGAGAGACTAAGGGAGCTAGGGCTTTACTCTTTCGAGAGGAGGAGGATGAGGGGAGACGTGATAGAGGTGTACAAAATATTAAGAGGAATAGATAGAGTAGACAGCCAGCGCCACTTTCCCAGGGCACCAATGCTCAATACAAGAGGGCATGGCTTTAAAGTAGTGGGTGGGAAGTTCAAGGGAGATATCAGAGGAAGGTTTTTTACCCAGAGAGTGCTAGGTGCATTGAATGCACTGTCTGGGGTGGTGGTGGAGGCAGGTACATTGGTCAAATTCAAGAAATTGCTAGCTAAGCATCTGGAGGAATTTAAAATAGAGGGATATAGGGAAGGTACAGGTTAGATGGTCTTAGGCGAGGTTTAAAGGTCGGCACAACATTGTGGGCCGAAGGGCCTGTATTGTGCTGTACTGTTCTATGATCACAGTGGGGTAGAAGCTGTCCTTAAGCCTGGTGGTACATGCCCTCAGGCTCCTGTATCTTCTGCCTGATGGAAGAGGAGAGAAGAGAGAATGACCCAGGTGGGGGGGTCTTTGACTATGCTGGCTGCTTCACCAAGGCAGCGAGAGGTATAGACAGAGTCCGTGGAGGGGAGGCTGGTTTCCGTGATGTGCTGGGCTGTGACCACAAATCTCTGCAGTTTCTTGCGGTCACAGGCAGAGCAGTTGCCATACCAAGCCGTGATGCATCCGGATAGGATCCAGATAGAATGGCTCCCATTGGAAGAGGGAGCAAGGACAGAATAAAAGAGCCAAAAGGGATGTAAACATTTGATGCAGTGAGTGGCAAGGGTCTGACGCACTCTACCAGAAGTAGTAGTGGAGGCAGGTTGAAATTGCAACATTCAGAAAGAGAGGCACAGAAAACATGCAACAGTAGACCAGTTAGTCTGAACAGAACGATTCTGCTTTGCTCGTGAGAAATTTCAAAAATAGATGCACAGCTAACAATCAGAACCATTTTGGTCCCATTCCCTTAACTACATTTGCAAATCAGCTTCTCTTAATTAAAACAAACCAAAATCTTAAGTTGTGGCACAATTCATTTGACCATAATGAAATGACTTGCTCTGCAACAGCATTTAACATTTGCATCCAGTGAAAAGGTGTCAGGATATGACCTCGTCTACTATGCTACAGTAAGTGAGGTATGCACCCTCACCTCACAAGATGTTTAAAATGTATCTACGACTTCTGATTTATTTTTCACATGGATACACTTTAAACACCTTGTGTGGCTAATGAGATTGATGCAGTCTAGCAAGACCAAGCAGGGTTTCAGAATTTGTCATTGCATTGCCAGATATTATGCGTATGAGAGAAGATGAGATAGAAATGAAAGGGTGTTCTGAAACTAAATATTGGTCTTAAGCCACAAGAAGAATAAACTAGAAAAATCAAAAAATAAATGAATACAAATTGTCACGAACCAGCAACAAAAGAAACACACTGAGCATGATTCAGTGTTAAAAACTATTTTATTAATCACTACTATTGATAATATGTAAAATAAAAGTAAAAATGTTAGTATGTTAGAATTCAAAAATGTTAAACCTCGAACGTTAACCCCAAAACTAAACTCTTCGTGTGTGTGTGTGACAAAGTCCAAAACTCCCAGTTCCTGAATGGTTCTTAAAGTTCAGTTCCGCAAGCCATAAGGTGAAACATGAGCAAGGGCTTCTTCAACAACCACCGTTGTCTGAAGATAAGATGTAGATGTAGAAAAACATAGAGAGAGTACATACGAAATCCAAATGTTCCACGATGGAACCCAAACGACACTTCAGTGTTTACTCGGTAGTGACTTCCTCACCCCGAAAAGCATCCGAACCGTGGTCGTCCACATACAAATACCTGTTTCCTTCTACAGGTCAGCAACAAAGTGAACTCCACCGGATTACTTCCAACTTCCATACATGGATTTCAGTAGTAAACACAGTTATTGTTTCTCATCCATCGATAGAGAAAAACAAGCAGGCTGGTGTCTCTCTCCCTTCTCTCTCTCTCCTTCTTCTTCTTCTTCTTACTTCTTCAACAACGTCATTACGTCCTTTATCTTCTATTGACGTAAGCACGCCCCACACACACATACACACACACTCTCTATCTTAAAGGGACTTTCACTGAGTCCATAACAAAATGCTGGAAATCAAAAATAAAAACAGAAAATGCTAAAAATACTTACGTCAGGCCACATCAGTGGGAAGAGAACAAGCTTGCATTTTGCGCAGAACAAGGTTCCATAAATGTGTGACAATGACTTTGTCATTTGTTTTAGGTTTCGGTGGACCAATTAATATTGGTCAGGAGACCTGAGGGAACTCACCTGCTCCTCTTAGAAAAGGGTCTTGGAATCTTGAATCGTAGTACAACGTCTCATTTAAAAAAAGGCTCCTGTGACAGTAATAGCACTTCCTCAATTACTGGACTGACAGCATCAGCCTAAATCGCATGTTCAAGTCTTCAGAATGGGACTTAAAACATACAATGTTCAGAGGTGAGATCAGCTACAGCTGAACGTGTGTGGAGTTAGAGAGTTGTACAGCACAGAAACAGACTCTCCACGCTGACCAAGATACCTATCTAAAGCTAGGTATCTAAACCATATCCCTTGAAACCTTTCCAATCCACATACCTGTCCAAATGTCTTTCTAACGTTGTAATTGTACCCACCTATTCCACTTCCTTTGGCAGCTCATTCTATATACATACCACCCACTGCATGAAAAAGTTGTCCCTCAGGTCCCCTTTAAATCTCTCCCCTTAAATCTGTGCCCTCTAGTTTTGGACTACCGTACCCTGGGGAAAAGACAGTGTGCATTCACCCTATCTATGCCCCTCATGATTTTATAAACCTCTTTCAGGTCACCCCTCAGTCTCCTACACTCCAGGGAAAACAGTTCCAGTCTATCCAGTCTCTCCTTATTTCGAGCTCTCCAGTCCCAGTAACATCCTTGTGAATCTTTTCTGCACCCTAGAGCTTAATCACATCCTTTCTATAGTGTGCACACACTAGGGGGAATTTGCGCCAGGTCAGGGTTTTGCAGACGGCCAGGTAGTGAAGAGGCTCTCCACATGCATGCAAGTGCTACGCAGGGAAAAACAAGTGGCACTTCACTTTTAGTTGTGCTGAATTAAGTAATCAGTTGAGGCCAAGTACTTGAGATCTAAACAATGGCCTCAGCATCCAAGGGAGAAAGCTGTTGCCCCGATGGTTAACCATCAATCTCAGCTGCCTCATCAATCATGCTCAGACATTGGAGCACGTGACTGAGGATCACCCAATGGCCTTGCACAGCTGGTAAAACCTACCAGCATTCCCCATCATCCAAGGAATGGCCAGTTAGTACTAACAAATAAGTAGAGAAATGGGGAAGAGAAAGCATTCAAAATTTATCGGTCAGGAAGTAGAGTCATGCTACCTGGATCTTCACATTGAGAGGAATCAAACAACCTACCAGCTTTGAGGCAAAGTTTGACAGGTTCCAGCTAGGTTTTGCATGGGGCAGGAGTTATACCATACTCAGTGCCTCAGCTTTAGTGTATTGAGAAGTCACCCATGTGACTTTTGACTTGCAACATCATTCTTGTATCAAAGGGCTTGCAAAACCTCTGTGTCAACTCAAAGCAGTATACCCCCTATTGATTGGCTGCACAGGGCTGTTGCAGGGTGGTCTTTCATGCACGTGGATTCTTGTTTGCATTACGAGACCATTTCTTCTCCCCGCATTGTCCTTTGGTTGAGGAGTTAAAGCCCCATCAGCCTGCTCAAATGATCAAAGATCCCATGATATTATGAGCTGACCTATTACCCTGTACTCTGGTCATTAAGCATTAGTAAATCGGCTAAGACGGTCATTCAAACTCATTACTATTCAGTCTTGTATGCTAATTTTACAGATTCCACAGTATAGTGTGGCAATAAAAGAGCATTGCAACATAATTATAAAACTCAGAGCAACTTTTATCTGTGAGGTGACCACAGAGTTGAAGTTATTTTGCTTACATCATCAAGTTTGACTTTATGATTACAATAGCATCTAAGTGGAGGGCCTCACTGATCCACTGAACAACAATCCATTGCCAAACATTAGAAAAATTGCAGAAAATCGTTCAAGGTTTTAAACACCTTAAGGCTGCCCCAGTAGGAAAAAAGGCTTGAGACAAAATAATCGGGCATCTTTGTCTGAACCCAATGAACACTTCCCTGCAGGACTTTGAACATAACCATTCAAGTCCTGAAAGGCACAAAATCATCAGAGCATCAAAATATCCATAGCATTTCTGGTTACTAATTGGTCATTACTTTGCGTGCTAAGGATGAGCAACTTGAGAATTAAAGGCTTAGCTTTGTACTTTGGAAACGTACTATCACAGACAAGTTTTCCCACAAGCGCAGCAATTTTCTTGGAAACCAGTAAGAATCAAAATTAAGTCATACCTGATGATTTTTATTTGCAATCAAACTACCAGATTCAATTTGAGATGCCACCAGTAAGCTTACTAACTTTGTGGATACTGAAAGCTCAGAGCGTGTGGACAGTGAAAGGATTTGGTGGTATATAAAAGGACTTGATTTCTAAGACCTCTTAATGCACATCAAAATTCAAGTACACTGAAAAATTTCATAATTTCCTATTAATTTGCAAGTTTGAGGTCACTACTGCCCAAATTGTGTTTTGTACCACAGTAATGGGAAACAAACCTGTTTTGTGTAGCAGGTTACAAATGCCTCATTTATTACACTCATTTTTATTGGCCTCATATGCAAAGAGCCCACTGCATGGTGGTTGTCTTGCTTGGCTAGAATACACCAACAGGATTTACTGAGGTCATTAAATACAGAAGGAAACAAATCGCCAATTCGATTCACTTCTGTCAGATCAGGTTGCTTCTTTGAGCTATACACAAAGTGTACTTAACACGCAGTTCGGTGGCTGCTGATTGGACAACGGTGTCAAACTTCTACTGAAATAGTCCACTGACATTGGAACTGGGTATAATTTTCGATAACCTGCCACTTTCTTAGTGCAGCAGATGATCACTGCACTTAATGCAAACTGTTTCAAATCTGAAGCTGTGGGTTAATCAGGTCCTTTTTTGGTATTTAAAATAAATCAAATTTAAATCGCCATACATAGAACAAAATTGCAAACGTGCCTTAAGATGTTACAGGAGAGGCACTCCTCCCTCAGCACTAAATGCAAATGGTTGCTGCAAGTAAACCAGACAATGATATTCTGTGTTGAAGGTTTTATTAAAACTGAGTGACACATACAAGCATAGAGTACAAAAATGGTCCCTCAAAATGTTACTCAATAAAAATACAGCTTTTTGCAGCATAACTGCAGAGGTTCAACTGCTTCTATTTGTGACTACTCCCATCCTAACCACAGTCATACCACACGTGGAAAGAGGACGCAAGAGTTTGAAATCAAATTACTTTCATTTTGTTTCTTCAACATTTGAAGAGGTAGCTGACTGGAATAAAACAGACCCAACAACACCTAGTGATACAGATCAGACTTATGCCATCAAACACACAGCGCCTACTTCAAACATCCATCTAAGTGGCTTCAGCTTAAGTATCTAATAGCAGCATAACCAAGGGAAAACCATTCAATATCATTGGAAACATAACTGAGTTATTTTCAGCTGCAATTCCCAGCTGGTCAGTTACTAAAGTCAATTGTTATTGCTTTCTATCCAATGACAATTTAGAAGATCTGCCCTCTCCAACCCTTTCAAATGCTTCAAGTTATGATTTCATGGATGTTGGCATGGGTCCCCCACCTTCTCAAATCAATTACTCAGCAGCAAGCCTAGATACGGAACACTGAAGCGGTACTCAATGAAGAGCCAAGCAGTGACTGGGCAGTGACTCTGGCTAATTCTTTCCCTTTCTTCCCACCCCGGGAACATTGAGGCCAAACGTGGGACACCAAATCCTGTCCCAGCTGAAAAATGAACAAACCAGCTAGTGAACTTGGGACTTTGTTGTTCAAGCACAACTTAGTGATCATACGATAGGGTGCAGTAATTCAGTGAGCTCCCAAGGATGACTGCACCCCATCCACCCCATCTGGGAGATTTATTTCAGATCGTTCATTTTCTTCAAAGAGAAAATGTTAACCTTTGATTATAGATTTAAAGAGGGAGAAATTCTAAGGGTACAAGAAAGTATTGCTTGGACTTTTCAGTTTACAGTGCAGAAATAAAGCATCAGCATGACAACAGCCCCTGCTGAACCTGCTGTCACCCCAACACCAAGGGGACAACTCTGTCCTCTTCTGACTCAGGGTACAAATCATACATTTATGGAAAAAAAATGACTTTTTTTGGCCTGCTTTCAGCCACTGATCACAGGCACTGTGCAACCTCCCAACAGCTTGCCCAGCTGGTCACCACTGAAAACCTGGGTGCTGAATGTCAGAGGGTACTTGAACAGTGCCTTATTGAGTGAATGGGGCACTATAAATTGATTAAAAAAAAGGTCTTAAAGCGAAACACGTGCCTTTGTTTAAACTATGGGAATTTGCATAATTTACTCTCCCATGGTGGATACTTGCTTTTTTCATACACGTAAGAGATCGGCATGAACTCCTTCCAAACTGAATAGTAGTGCCAAGTTCCAATGGGCTTCTATCAAGAAATATTTCAAGTCCTCAGAATTAAACTTGATGAAAAAAACATTTACATGCAAGAGGGTTCACACATAAGCTGCTGCAACGTTAGGGAATGGTCGGGATCGTGTATCAGTTTATCACTCCTTCACTTTTTAAAAACTAATTAACCTTTAAATCGCTACAAAATATTGACTCCTATGAAGATTTAGTCCAACTGTTGCAGTTTGTACAACTGGACTGGATTTCACTTACATGTTCACAGAGGTAAGAGGTTACATTGCAAGGACAAAACTTGAGTGACTGTCTTGTGCCTTGAAAAGTTTAAAGTGTGTCGCGGAAAGTTCCCAAACAAAAAAATTGTGCTGCAGTTATTACCGTCACCTTTCAGTAGAATTGTACTGAGCTCTATTAAGACTAATACACAGTACAAGGGTGAAGTTAAGGGTACAAAACACACCAACCTTCATGTTAAAGTATTAAACAATACACAAACAAGGGAACATACATAATAACTTCATCAATGCATCAGACAAAGTAACTATAGTCAGCCGGACACCTTTCAATTAGAATTGTACAAACAGTTTTTTGTCTAAAGCCAGACAAAATTATCCCTTCATTTCTGGCCTTGAAACTTCTGATAGGAGTCAAGAACAACAAAGTAAAATACATAACATACATAGAATACATTCAACCCAGTATATAAAGCAGCACTGGAGTGATTTTTAAAGTCATTCACTAATCTGAAGAAAAACTCATTTTAACGTGTAACTTGTTACTTGTCAAAAACTAACGAGATGATTTTCAAAGCAGAGAAAGGGAAACCAGAAAACTTGTATGCAAATTAGAATTAGCCTTTGAAAGCAATAAGACAGAATCAATTGTAAATAGTGAGATTAATAAATTTATATTACTTGCAAGCTAGCTTTTTTTAAAAAGGATTTTTTAAACAAAAAGAATTAAACGCTGCAACCTAACATGGCCCCCAACAGTTGGCAAGTGACATAGCTTAGCTCTAACGTGAAGGGGCAAAGAGGCACTGACCTGCCTTCAGGCAGGTACCAATACTGCTGCAAAAATCACCACTGATTTTCAGAAACACTCCATTGTTAAAAGCAGCATGTGTTTTTTTTTTGGGGGTGGGTGTTAAGTAGCTGGAATCACAGTCTGTCAATGAAATACTTGCTACTTTCAACACAAAGCCTCTTGGGTAAGAAAAATACAGCAAAAGCAAATATAGCGTTAATTATCTGATCTAGTATGCTAATATATCACTATTAGTAGTAGTACTAGGTCATTTAAATAGAATTTTATGTAGTTACTGAGGTCAACCAATTGTGGCTTATATTTCCCCAAATATGGATATAATAAGCTAACATTACTTTCTAATCCTATGCTTTTTATAAAGGGAACATGTCAGTTCTAATAAACGGTAGCAAAGAACACTTCAGGAGTACAAGGACTATGTGGTGATTTATTTTGTGCAAGTGATGCATGTAGTTTTACAGTTTGTACACTGTAACAGAAATCTTTGTGCACGTATAAAACTGCGTTCAACCTTGAACCCAGACATCTCATGTCAACCCGTTGCCACACATGGGATGAGGCCACAGAGATCTTTTATGTATTGCGGATGCCAAGGGCTTGTTCAAGCTCCTGTCTCCTTTGCTGCACCTAAAATGGGAGAGAAGGGAGAGAAAGGTTGCTAATCCAGCTTTAGGAATAAGGCATTGCAAAAGAAAGAACACACAATGCTGTGACTTTTCACATCTCCCACCAAGCAGGAAACACTATGCTGCTATGGTTACAATGCCTCCCTGGAATGACTGCCGGGTGAACAGAGTGATACCAAGTTTAGCCCATTTAAAGAATACATAGGACTCCAAATGACAGTGACAGAGCAAACAGGGAAAGGCATGAAATGGCAGCCTGGCCAAAAAGGAACCCAAGTGTCAGCAGCTCTTCATTGCTGTTCGGCGAGGAGGAGCTAGGAGTTTCTTGGCCCCTCAATCAACCTACTTTCTTCAGGCCCAGAGCTAATGTAGCCCAGAGAAAAGTGGGAGGGGATAAAGAAGAAATGGAGGGACACAGCCTGGTTACTGCCAGCCTTTTCTGGAGTAAAACACCAATAAAAAAGCTGATGCTGAAAATCTGAAATTAAAACAGAAAATGCTGGAAACACTCAGCAGATTAGGCAGCATCTGTGGAGAGAGAAATAATGTTTCAGAGAATTGACCTTTCACCAGAACTGAACAATGATAGATCATTGACTTGAAACATTAGACCTGTTTCTCTCTGTGATGTCTGACCTGCTTATTTTTCCAAGGATTTTCTGCTTACATTTTTCTTTCAGAAGTGAATTCAGAAAGGGGCAAAGGTTGGTATATGGAGTCAGGCCACAAATCACCTATGATCTCACTGAATAGTAGATCAGGTTTGAGGGCTAAGTGGGCTCCTGCTCCAATGAATTTTCAGCCACAGCCCTACGTCCTGACATCAAAATGTACCAACTTCCCTGGGGACAGGGATTGGGTGCGACCAGACAAGGGAAAAATCGACATCGCTCCAGTAAGAACCTGCACAAAGACGTCACTTGTTTAAATGCTGTATCATACCAGAATTCATGTGCCATATTAGTTAAGTCATAACTAACACAGCACAATTGTTTAAAATAGCTGGCAATTCAACTAGTACACAATCAGGTTGAACAGGCTGCCCACAAGGCATCGATGGCTCACAGGTTAGAGAATAAATGGTGTATTTTTCTTTTTAAAAAAAAATCTCTCTAAGCATTCGACTTTATTTACAGCCTGTTATGGAGAGGCTGGGTTCTGTTTTCCCTTTAAAAAGTTGATTGAAAAGAGAGAACAGTGTGGAACATGGTCAATGCACTTATCAATCAAAAAACTAGTCTCTGGAAAAAGCAATGTACTTTAAAGGCCACGGCTGTTGCAGAAAAGAGCAAGGAAAACTAAAAAAAAATAAATGAATGGACAGGGCAATAAATCTTAGATTTATGACATTAAAGCAAACAGCCATTTCTGTTCATCTGCCCCCATTACTAAGTCCCTTTTCAGACCAATATCTTAAGCTTCAAACACCATGCTTAAGTATTAACTTGGCTCAATTGGTATCACTCATGCCTGAGGCAGAAGATCATGGTTCTAAGCACCTCTTCCATGGCTTAACCACAATCTAAACTGACAATTTAACACAATACTGAGTAGTGGACAGGATGCTAAACTGAGAGCCTCAAATTGAGTCCTCCTGTTGTCCTGGTCAACAATAAATGCTTGCCTTGATAGTGATGTCCAGAAAAATGAACAGACAAAAAAAATTCATCTCTCAAAACAGCCCCTTATCATTTGCAAATTCGTGGCTCTGGTGGCCATATTTGCATATTTAACAAGTGAATGCTTAACAATTGTCTGTGAAGCATTTTGAAGTATGCTGAAATCATGAAGAGTTTGCTTTGATTCCTCCCCACACACTGTAGATAAAGAGAATGTTTGAATGACAGAATATTGTGTTTCAGATGTGTCAGGGAAGTAAATGTAGACTTAAAGGACTTCACAATTTAATAACAATTGCTGGAGGCCACACAAGAAAGCCAGCATAGTTACATAAAAGGAAAGTGAACCAACAGTCCGGGCTTGGTCAAGTCCACGTGCTGTATATTTGTCAGTGAGTGCCTGAAGCAGACTTGCCCTCTTCTACAAGAGAAAATGCTTCAATGGTACTATTGTACTTTGGAACCACTCATCCCGCCTCCCCATTTCTGGACACGAGCTGGAATGCCCATTTGATTCAACATGGGCAATTTTGTGCTGCAGTTCTACACTGATGGCAGTGAGGCTGTCCATGACTTTAAACATGCATGGAGACTTCAGAAAACAGATGGAGAGCAGATGCCCACCTCATCAAAACAAGGGTTCAAGGTGAATTGGAAACATTCTAACTCAATAGTGCCACAACAAGTTCTGTTACACAAATAAACTGGAACAAAGATCTCCCTCAATGATGGCTTGGTCTTATTATATTCTTACCTTAGAATAGAAGTATCTGCAGACAGCCTCTTGAGCCCAGGGCTGGAAGTAGAACTCTGCTCTGCGCTCTTCCTCTGGGTTTCCTACCACATCAGTCATAGACTACAACACAAAATATCAAAAGTGACTGGAACAGACAGGTGCAAAATAAAAATAAATGGTGTCGAAGGTTCCCAAGATTCTACTAGAGTAGGTCAAGTTCACTTGCTATCAAAATGGCAGGGGTTGAAAGGCTCATCGGCTATTGCACTTTGCATTTCATTAGCGCATTACAGAAAAACAGCATCGGAGAGGCAGATGAAAGGTACTTTCCTAGTACTTCATGCTGTAGAACAAGGCAAATGTTGCAACTATTGCAAGGTAACGTGGCTGCAAAAAGTGAAGCATAGGTTTAAATTTGATTTGGGGAGGAATGAAGAAAGCATGGGAGCACGTGAGGGGAAATACATGTTTGATATTCAAAGGAAGCCAGGTTATGATTAATTGCCATAAGATTACATACGTAGGACTATAGAATCAGGATTAGGCCATTCAATCCCCACAGCCTGCCCCACCATTCAATTAGATTATGGCTGATTTGTACCATAAGCAAAGGTTTCTACTCTTTCCTATTACAAAATCTAAAACCTCAGCGCATTTCACACTTCATTGCTTGCATAAGAAATCCATAAAAGCCAAGGGCTTGCTCCTGCTATTTTTTTCCTGAATGCTGGGCTGGTTTACAGGCAGTTAACTACATGATGCTTCGCAAAATAAATTTGCTTGCAGGGTGTGGTCCAACCATTGTTTTTACATTGCTACGGACTGGTCGAGCATTAAAAATCAACCACATAACGTGGGACTGAGGCATGTGTACACTGGGGAAGGTGGAGGTTTTTCCTCCCCTCAAGGCACAAAGTGAAGTGGTTAGATGTTCAAAATAATGCTGCAGCTTGCTTTCGTGCTTCTCCTCCTCAACCACCCACCCCATTTACCAGCCAAAAAGCAGGTGAGGTTGTGCTTTAACCACAATAATCTCCGAATTCAGGACATCAGAGTTGCTAATACAGACTGTATTTTCTACCACAACCTCTTTTCTGCCAGGCATATCTCCACTGTTAGTGCAGACTACTAAGAAAATCCCCGTAATATCAAATGGGGCAGGGTTGATGTACAGCAGCCAGGTCTCAGCATTGTAGAAGTGATTCTGCAATGGAATGCTTCACTTTGACCACAATGCTGCTGACAATTGCTGTGAAATGTGAGTTTACCCTGTATGAAAATGTCGGTGGCAAATATGAGCAGCCAGCTGTCAGGTGTCATAGGACACCATTTTATTCTGGCCACAGAAAGTATTGGAGCTCAGCTACTCACATAAGCCACCAATGTATTTCGGATAACCAAACAGAATTAAATATTCAGTTTAAATGTTTGGCTCATCCAATGCATTACAAAACCACTATGTATAGTATATACAACGTACATACAGATAAAAAGAACGTGAACAACGAGCAATTCATCACGACGTCAAACAGGAAAACATGCAGTTGCAACCAACTAATACCTAAGTACCCAAATACAGTGTGTATTTGGCAAGAATGGAGATAGAAGTGCCCAGCTGAATAGTCAATAAGGAAAAAATAATCATGACCATAAGTACCCTTGATACGCAACAGCAATTGTTAGAACAATACTGCTACTGACCACACCAATTCAAGGTTCAGTTTACTGCAGCTCTGCACACCTAGATTCCAACAAAATGAAATATGTTCTCATTTTATTGGAACAAAGTCCACTTGTACATCATTAAACGTTTGTTTTGGGAAAGCTACAATAACAGGAATGTGTTGTCGGCAGAATCACAGTACGATCTGAAAATGGGCAAAATAGAATCAGCGAGATTTGCCGGAGAGACCAAATCAGGGTGTAAAGCAAACAAAGAAAATCAAAGAGCACAGGGACGAGGCTAATGTGTAACCAATGCAGCTCAAGGTAGGTAAACGTAGTTAAGAATTTGGGGAAAATAAATAAAACTTAAGTTCTCAATAAAGACCAAGGGATGCAGATATGTAGAACTTTAAAATTGGGATCCTGGATTTTATAGGCAAGGCCACAGAATACTAAAGGCTCAACAAATCTAGTGATGAAAAACCTGTCGATTAGAGTGTTGTGAGCAGTTTCACAGAAAGGATGCAAGCAGCATAGAAAGGGTAGAAGAGAAGGGGATGAGGGGAAATATACTGGGTGAGAGACTTGGGAAAACTTGGGAATGATCATTGAAGAAAAGGCTAAATAGAAGTGATCAAAAATTTTTTAAAGGGTTTCAGGAGGTAAAAAAAAATAAAAGGTTATTTTCTTTGGGTGCAGTGGAGCATAAACTTAGGATTAGTCAAGTATGAATGGGGAAGTTAAAAAGAACAATTTTCACATGGAGGGGTTTAGAATGTGCAATATATTACTGCAACTGGAAGACCACGCAGAGTCAATCACTGTAGCTAATGCAGAATAGGCTAGAGGAAAATTATTTAACATACAAGGAAAAGAACAGGGTTAACAACAGCTTGGAGCTGGCACAGGCAATTGTATGAAATAGCCTTCTTTAGAGCTGAATTTCTATAACAGAAATCCCTTTGAATGTCCTATTGCTTTAAGCATTATGCAGAACCGAGATTTTCCATGGAAACAAATGCCTGCTGGTATTTGAGGCTCTGTGAAGCACATTACCAAGGGAAAGCTAGATATGCTGCTGACAGTCTACAGGTAAGTTCCACAGCAACCTGGAGTGTTGTAGAATCCTGCCTCAATGTTTCTATTTGAATTACTTGAGCACCCTTGGTGTATATCACTCTCACCAGATTTACAGCTAAGCCTCTGGCTGTGAAAACATGCACCCTTCGCTTACAGTCACAGTCAAACAGTGTGTAAAGAAAGCATTATTCTGCGCCTCAGTGACCTCAGGACATCCCAAAGTGCTTTATGGCCCAATTAGTTTACTTTTGAAATACAACTACTGCTGCAACATAAGAAAATGCGACAGCCAATTTGCGCACAGCAAGATTCCAAACAGCAATGAAAAAAATGAAATTGTTTCTTTTTGAAAGAAAGGGACAAATATTAGCCAAGAAAGCTCTGCTGCTTTTCTTGTCAGTAATATTGGTGGGCAAATGTTTTATCCATTCATAAAACGTTCTCCTGGCTAAAACAAAGGCTTGATATAATGCAAGAAAAAAAATCTTGTGAAGGAGAGTTTAATGTCTAGACCAGGGTATGCAGCTGGAATTTTGTGCCTACTTTGAAGCTGTACATGGTTTCTTTGTTATTAAAGCTTCTTGCATCCACATGCATAATAGAAATCATTCATACAAATGCACCATTTTAATTGCACCCAGTTGCTAGTGGTGGGGCTGGGTGGGTGGAGATTTGGCTTGTAATTGAGTAGGTGCAACAACACCAAAACACGACCACACGGGCAGCCTCCACCACAAATATGGCCTTAGGAATACAGTGGGGAAACCAAGAAATGACAGGCTAACATTGCTGCTGAACTAACACAGGAATATCATTTGCAAGGATTAGGCATTTTCTGCCAATATTGTCAACTGTAAGTGTTATATCGTCAAAGGGGTTGAAAAGAGGTCAGGACCAGTTTGTTCATTGATCATGGAAAGAGCAAGCTTGGTGGATTGAATGACATTTTCCCATTCTACACTCCCCATACTTATACAGCAATAAACATCAGATACAACAATGAGCAACAATCTGGCTGCACAAAGTTAAAATAACACCCAACTGTTTTTCTTAAATTAAAAAGGCAATCGAGAATCATTGTTCAGTACGGCAGTGCAAAGTAAGGTAACGTAACATGATTCCTACAGAACCCATTCAGTTCGTCAGCAGTTGAAGAGTTTGACTTCAGTCTTGCTTCCTTAAGTAGTTATCACCACTAAGTCAATAACATGGATAAACCCAGCATGATCCGGTAGAGAGGGCAGCATTGTAAAACAAATTACTAAGTTGATGCCATAACCAATTAACAACAGCAGGCTGATGGCCAAGTGATGGAGATCAGCACCACAAAATCACAAGCATTAGCCTCTGCCCTTTAATCTAGAAAGACACAAAGGCACTGTATTCCTTAAATGTAACTAGCTCAGGTGCTATTCAAAGGAGCATGCATTAACCCATTTGCCCTTACTAATTCACGAACCCAAGTGGCACATCCAATAGAAGTGTAAAGACACACACAGGAATATACTTAATCACCAACACCTTTCACCAGAACAGACGGGTTTTATGTGCCTTTCTACACAAGGCTTACTCTCGCTCTGTACCCCAACATTGTGCATACTTAATTATGCTTCTTACATACAGGTCTAACACTATGCAATTGTATGTTTTTTTATAATAATGGAAAATAACAACCCAAAACCTTAACTAATTCAACAATTCACTACAAACAGCTCAGATAGGGAATACAATGTATTGGATCAAAAATATTCAGGTGCCACCAGGTACTTTTAAAAATTCACTTCCACACAATAAATTGTAAGAAATAAGGAACTTTTAATACTGCTCACTGAAACTTGAAAGTACGTTCTCATGTTTAACAAATTATTTTCTCACATGAATACAGTGCGAAGTGTCTTTAAAATGTCCAGCCTAAAAAGGAACTTAACATGGATACAGCTGGTAAAATACGTACCTTCAGGTCACGGCACTGTGACTGCAGCCAGTCATTGATAAAGCCCTGCGGATCTCTGGCAAAACTCAGCATGAACTCTCTCTGTGTCTTGAGCTGGTTAATGGTCTCTATTGTTTCGTGAATCTGCGAGAGTCAAACACCAAGATTATTCAGTTTAAATATGGAACAGAAATCTACCCTCTCTGGCTAAGATGCCATTTTGTCACTGACACTGAAAATACACCATTTATCTAGTCCATGGGAGTTATTCAGATAATCCCTTTAGTTTAATAATTCAAACAACAGACCACTATTTCCTCGATCAAATCTCAATTTTTATTTTTTTTCCCTCCTCAGTGCTGTGTAATTTTTAAAGCATACAAACACAAATCTTACAGAAATATTCAAGAACCTACAACCTCCAGACTCTGTACTACAAATATTTAAGAGTTTAATAATGGCCATCTGACAAGGGTAAAGCACAGTGAGAAACTTTAGATTTAAGGCTCTGCACTGGATTTCTTCTGCATTAGCTGTTTGCCCAGAACAACAAATGTACCCTTAAGTTAGAACATTCCAGGCCTAACCTTATTATCAAGAGCAGCAATCTCCTGCTGGCTAGCAGTAGATAGGAGAAAGGAATTCATCTGAGTCTTCAATGTGTCATCCACCTCTACATCAATATCATAACAAGCAGTCTTCTTCTGATCATTTGGGTCCACACTGAAACATTGAATGGATAGGATTATACGAGGACAAGAGCATGCAGTTAAGCGACAGCTAAATTGGGTCAAATCGAGCAGACTGATCAGAGTTTGATCCAAAAGAAACTGACAGCTGTTTGGGCCTCATCTGGCACACCCATGGAAAAAGCTAATAGCAGGCAAGAGCTTGTTATTTATTTTTAATTTATTCACAGGATTATATATTTGAATTGATTTTAATACTACTTTTAATAATTGTTTACAAATGTACAACTGTAATTACAACCAGTTGCCAGTGGTGGGGCTGGGGAAAATTCTGAGTGGGATGGACAGGGTGGACACAGAGAGTTTGTTTCCCCTAATGGAGGCATCCACAATTAAGGGGCATAGTTTCAGTACAAGGGTCGCCCATTTAAGGCAAAAAAAAAAGTGAGGAGTTTCTTCTCACAGAGCGTTGTGAATCTACGAAATACTCTACCCCAGAGAGTTGCGAAGACGAAGTCATTGAATATATTGACAGATATTTAAAGTACAATTGAGTAAAGGGCTATGGGGAGAGAGTGGGAAGTGATACTGAAGCTACAACTGGATCAGCCATAATCTTATCAAACAGTGGAGTTGGCTTGAGGGACCGCATGCTTCTTGAGTTCTTACATAAAATTAGAATAATAAATCTGACACTTTACAAAGCTTAAAACCACCGAAAATACACCACAAACCAGAAACAGAACTCATCCAATGAACTCGAGTTAGGATCAAACAGATCACATTTACAATGCAGCCAATGAAAGGTTAGTGATCTGAAACTTTAACTGTTTCTCTCTCATGGCTTGACCTGCCAAGTACTTCCAAAATTTTGTGCATTTTTGTAAAAACTTTTACAAACTTAAAGTATATTAAATTTGAATTCGTGTACAAAAGGTTCAACGTCGGCAATACTCACCTGATAATATGGTTGATGATAATTGGCTCAGGGGGCATCAGCAGAGCGTGTAGTCTCTGAGGAATTTCTGAGAACTTCATTCGTTGACACTCAAAGATCTGAAATAAAAGAGGCACACTCAATATACGCAGGGTGCCATTTTCAAATGCGTACACTTTTCCAATTTGTCAAAACACTAAAATAAAATCCAAATTATGTGGATATACATATGGAGGAATTTAAGATAAAGGGATATGTGGGAGGAAGGGGTTAGATAGTCTTAGGAGTGGTTTGAAGGTCAGCACAACATGGTGGGCCGAAGGGCCTGTATTGTGCTGTATTGTTCTATGGTTCTAAATATCAATTGGAACTCTGGACAAAACATTGGCCCAGATTTTGAAGTATCAATGAAACTCCCAGTCTTCACTGTAACTGTTGGTGTAATTGACAGCAACATCAAGACTTCAGCACACGTAAGCACAGAAATCTGCAAGTTATTGTCAGGGGATTGCTTCTGGGTAAGCCAACCATGTTGATGCCTGGATTCCTTGTGAAGTTCAGTGCAAAAGTGCAAACTAACTGTAAATGTCCTATACTGTGTTCCAGATTCATGGAAGAGTCCTGTGCCAAGTGAAAAGAGGGCACAACCAGGCTTTTCCCCCTTGATTTAAATGGAACACATAGCTACGAAAGTTTTTGGTGTTCAATTTAAAAAGATTTTTGGTTAGGTCTTTGGTTCAAAATGATTCTTTAAAACCTTTCAAAAAATTTACTACAAATCTCACATAGACTTAACTCAGAATTTTTAATGGGGCGTTGAGAAGTTTGTACTGCTCATTTTGATTTTTTATTAAGTCTTTAAGTTAACCAAGTTCTCTGGCACTTTTTATTGTAAAGCTTTTAAATGCTTTTGAATGTCACTGAATGTCCTAATCATTCAGCGCATTTTAATGTTTTGACAGTTCTGTTCACTTTGGGGGCACAAACCAACTGAATATCAAAGCCTCTTTCTCCTTTTCGTAGGCTGGATTACTCTTCTCCTACCCCCAAAATTATCCTAAATGGGTCAAAAGACCTTTCACTGTGCAGGACCACCAAGGACTCCTACCAGTGGTCTCCATAAGTTCCCAACAGGAGGATAGCCAGAGATCAGGAGTCAATCAACAGTGCTCTCCACTGACCACAAAATCCATGCTCAAAGCTACCATACTCAACTACAATGTCTGATACAGTTATTTAAGTCTAGAGTCAGTCAGAAAGTCTTTTGCACTGTTCACATTTGAATTAGCACACAATCTGAACCCACTTTTAAAAGTAACTCATCTCATGGCCATATTACCTATGTAGAATGACCACATATTTGCCTACTTAACAGTCACAGTCTAAATGGTTTTTCATTATGCAGAGGCTGCAAATATTTCAATAACTTACATGTTATTTAATTGTATTCATTTTTATCCTCATCCAATGCCACAAGAAAGCAAAATCTTCCATTTGCTTTCCTAAAAGCCAGGACTAATAGCTTGTTTTTAATAGTTAAGTAGGTTTCTTTTTAAAATCATTCCAGCTTCAAAGAATCATTGCCAAATCAACTTAGTTTCCACATACACAGGAACACATGGTTAATCAACCTTAAAGGTCTGAGTACAAGCCACATCCGCATGCCTCCTCAACCATGCCCGTAAACCAAAACCGAACATTTGTGGTGCCAGTTTTAGTGAACCATTTTGGTGACAGGTTGAAATGTTAGTACTATGTCCATTTGAATTGTGAAATACTCTCCATGATGTTACTCGTTTTAGGCATCCAGAACTGTCTGGAAAGAGATTTTCATTTCCAGGAACCAAGGGTGAGGTACTGATGATGGGAAGCAGCAGAAAGAAACACTGACATACACTGATTTACTTGTAATGGTTGTTCCTATTGTCTATTTGTACCAATATATAGAAAGAGCCAAGCATTAGGAGTGCATCCTAAAAGGCACACATTTACTGTGTCTTGGTATCTAAAATTACGTATTTCTGACTAAATCAGTACCCTTCTTAAGACAAGTGGATTCAGAGAAGATTCCAACCCAAAGAACATTCCCAATCAGGTGTTTGGGAAGACAGCTAGTCTTTCCAGCTGTGATGCCAGGCACGGTATAGATTTGCATGGACATCTACAAAATGCAGGTGCCACCAACACAGAAGCCATCTCTCGTGTTGATCATTTAACATACCATCAAGTTTGTGGGTGGGTGGAAGAAGGGGTGATTCAGCTTCCACAAACACTGTGCAGCCAAATCCAACTGTTCTGTTGAACTGAGGGGTTGTTTTTGCAATCAGTGGCTGAAGTCACTCAAGCTGCAGCTTGCTGTACATGGCATTGATCAGAAATGCTATATTCACATAAACAATTGCAAGAAAGAAAATGTGTGCAGAAGTTCAAAATTAAACCTACATTAACCATCCCACACCAACAAAGTCAGTCAACGTTAGTATTGCAGCCTGCATAACTGCCAGCTGTCATCAGGGGATGAGGAGACTGGAATGCCATGACTAACAGGATGCAATACAAAGGAATGCAGAATGAAACACTCTGGAATCCAGTCTAGTAATATTTGCCCACAATTTGTGAAAGGGAAGCACCACTGCAGAGCAAAGGAGACACTCCACTTACCTCTAGCCTTCTTCCTAACAATTCTAACAAGAAGTTTCACCAGCCAGTAAAGGCAAAATGAACAAGTCAAAAGGAGATAGCCAAAAATTCAGTAAGAGGGGTGGGTTTTAAGGAGTGCAGTAAAAGAGGAGAGGAAGTAAAGGGAAAAAGGAGTTCAAGGGAATTCCAGAGCAAGGGACCAAGAACACTGAAGGCATGGATGCCAGTGCTGGAGGACAGGGGGAATGCACTAGAAAATATTAATCTATGAATTTCCTCTGAGCATTTTTGCAGCTCGTGTGTAAAGCAAATGCCAAGCAAATTAGTATTTGCAAACACTACATCTAAGAATACTGATCCAGCAAGTGGGAGCGACATCTCATACGTAAGAGTAGCTGAGGCCACGAGAGCAGTCATTTTATTAACTCTGGTCGTTGTTCACTTTAATACCTGCAATTTTCTAATCCTGATATAAATGGGTATCATTCAAGAAAATGTTTTGGAGCTATTGTTAAGTAGAGGTGCCCAGGTATTTTGTCCTGCATGGGTAATTGCTCTCCATACAAATCAATGAGAAGATAATATTTGGATAATTATTTGAGTACCTCCAAGATTATGATGGAAGACTACTACATTCTGGAGAAAGCTTGAATGAACATGACCCAAGATTTAATTGTAATTTCAGGTTCAGATAACTTTAGTATAAATATTAGCAAAACAGAACTAAGATTAAAGATTTCAATCATCCTGATATTGTATTAGAGATGCGGGAAAGCTTCTGTCAAACTCATTTTACATTGCAGCATTAGTAGGCAGACAACAATTACATCAAAAGGGAGGTATGCTAAACCATTGGAACAATCATCTCCATCTCTTGAAGGCACCTGGAAAGAAGATAAACTACAGGGTTGTAGGGAAAAGGGCCCAACCACTTTGGTCTCGCAGAGCTGACTGTTACAGTTCTTTGAACACCCACCTCCCAACACTACAATGCACACCTAGCAGCAACTTTGAAGGAAATGCAGACGATTAATGAACCACTCTTTTCCACCTTATTCCCGCAGTGAGCTAAGAACACAGAGATAAAAACACAACTTTGATCAATATTATAAAAACTGATTGACCTGCCGTTGTAACTTCTTTTTTCCCCCCAGCAGGTCCCATGCAAAGAGCAACAAACAAGAAGCTGGAGGAACTCAGCGGGTCAGGCAGCATCTGTGGAGCAAAGCGGACAGTTGACGTTTCGAGTAGAGACCCTTCAGCTGGATAGACCTGAAACGTTGACTGTCCAGTTCCCTCCACAGATGCTGCCTGACCTGTTGAGTTCCTCGAGCTTCTTGTGTGTTGCTCCAGATTCCAGCACCTGCAGTCTCGTGTCTCCAAAGGAGCAACAATGGGCTTTTGCAGTAGCATCACTCAGCACTGATTAAAAACAAAATTCTGTTTTTGTTCCATCTGGAAAATAATACTATGCTTTACTGCATGGGAATCTAAACTACAGCCAAGAGATAACAGATCACACAAGCTTAGACAACTGAGCTGCCAAACTTCTGCAGCCGATGGTGCTTATGACATACTTGCCAGTTTACCTTGCTTAAAATCGTGCACTTGGAGTACAGCATAATTTTTGGATGAATTTCAAATCAGAACACCAGAAATTCTTGATATTCATAGTTAGAGATACAAGGGAATTAATAGCACACACAAAGCAGCTCCCAAAGGCTAAAAGTCTTGGCTTCCCTGTACTATCAACTATAAATCAAAAGAACCGTCAAACCTTTCTTTCACAAACTAACACAGAGGCTGCATGCGATATCACTGATGTTTAAACACTATCTGGTCAATCCTGCTGATTCTATTTATTAGCATATCAGCACCTGGCACACCAATAATTACCTGTTGGAGGTATTTGTCACAGTTGATGAACTCTCGTTCATGAGAGTCCTGCAGCTTGTGGGTTTTAATGTACTGCCAGAGAGCTTGGATGATAACAGGGCGCGTCTGAGTGTGTATGCCCAGCAGTCGTGCCAATCGAGGATCCAGTTTAAACTGGGGTGGCTGTGAAGAAAAAATATAAATAAATCACTTTTCACAGGCAGCAAAGCCACTACCTATCAAGCATCTGATCAATTTTATATACAGGCTTCTAACAGTCTCTGTGTGCAGGATATTACAGTCTGAAGTTAATGCATTGCTGCCACCCTGAGGCTGTACTGAGACTGCATTTCAAGTCATTGTCACTGTCCAAAGATCTCAAACTTGTGTGTGACCCTATAAAAGGCAAGAAAGGTTCAGAACTGACCAGACAGTCAATTAATGTGATAATGCTCATTGAGATGTTCATTCTGAGGTAGCATACAACATCTCTCTGCTGCTTACTACCCAGAGTAGCCCTTTCAGCAAAGGGCACGATGATGAAATACTACAAGCAGAGGTTACCCAAACCCAGTTTACTGATTAATCTCTCTCTGTTCAACATTAGTGGTTTCACACTGCAGATTTTGGCCCTTTACTTGTGTTTCTCAACTTTAGAGATTATCTGGGAAAGGTGAAGTGATAATCAACGAGATAACAGAGCCCTGAATTTTGCCCAAAAGTCAACAAGGTTCGTTTGAAAGGGCTAACTGCAAACAAAGTACAATAATAAATTCTCTGAAGTATTCACAGATTTAGTGGTACCTGAAAATTCAGCAGGGGCATATCTATAAGCTATCATGATTCTTTCTGTCAACATGTCAAACTTTAATCAAACTCCAATTTTAGTTTGTTGCAAAGGTCCTTATTCATCCTGGCTTCATGGAGGCTGGTGCTTTCCCATGTCTTACCTGATTGGCCACTTATTCATGTGAGTTTAAACAATAAGCAGTAGCAGAATATTAGACTGAGAATATTAAACTAGCGCAGAGAGCCCAATCTTGTTTTCCCTTGCTGTCCACAAATGCACTGCTTCCAGCAGGAGTCAAGCAGGGGCAGCCCCCTGGCTATCTTATTTTCTTTGTACGAGTCAAGGACAGTGCACTATCAGCTCAGCTGGAATCCATTGAACTCAGCACAGATCAGAGGTCAAATCAAGAGCCCATATAACTGAGTCTATTTAATGCATTTAACCAACTGAGCTACTGGGCATTCCAAATGTAATTTATTTTAAACACATCGCAATTTACAGCTCTAGATAATTTAATATATCAAAAGGAAATATATTTGTGGACTTAGTACGTGTTCAGCTCAATTAATTTTGCTTACCTGGTAATCCAGCATCAGTAGGACTGTGCAACGCACATTCATATCTCCTGGTCTTTTCACTTGGAAACCATCAGTCTCTTGGGTTGTGGCTGTCCTGTGCCACTAAATGGAGTTAATGGAGTACAGTTACCATACTGTATACCCAAGAGCAACAGGTTCATTTAGCAACTACATCAGTAGGATTCTTCAGAGCTCAGCTGCATGTAGTCATGCTCTCACTCACAGCCCTTGCAAATGCATGAAGTGCATGTCCTACTTTAACCAAGAATAAGCTGTACTATTAGAATGTCAGAGTGTTTGAGCCCAATTAGTTTCACACTTGATGATTCAAGGTCTTGTGTCACCAATCAGTATTTAGTCTCACTTCTAGTCTGAAATGTCAGATTGATTTTTGAACTGAATCACACTCACTAGTTACAGTAAGTCATCCAATCAGAAGCCTTTCTTCAGTTAGTGCCCATTTAAGGAACCAGCAAACTGCAAGATGCACAAAGGAGCTCTTCCCAGTAGTACACATCAAGGCATAGCTTTAAGGTAAGAGGGGGAAAGTTTAAAGGAGATTTATGAAAGAAGTTTTTCTTGTTTTTGTTTTTAAACACAGAGAGAGGTAGTTGCCTGCAACGGGCTGCCAGGGGAAGTGGTGGAAGCAGATACGACGGTAACGTTTAAAAGGTATTTGGAAGGCACATGAACAGGCAGGGAATGGAGGGATATAAACCATGTGCAGGCAGATGGGATTAGTTAAAATCAGCATCGTCAACAGAGACATTGTGGGCTGATGGGCCTGTCAGCGTGCTGTACTGTAGTGTTGTATGTTCTACATCTGAGCAGAGGAGACCCACAATGATGTCATCTCAGAAGCTGCCATCACCATGTCACCAGTACACGTGAAACAAAGTTTAAAGGCAGTTGAACTGATCACTTAGAGTTCACGCATCGCTCCAGTATGCTTACCTCAACCAGATGATTGTCAGGTCCATAGAGATCTTTATCCAGCTCAATCACAAGGGATTTGAAGAATGAGGAAAACTTCCGCTTCTGTTTGGTAGCATCATACTTCGAAACAGCTGACTGCACATGCACAAAAAAAATTCATGAGCTGCCTGCAGTTTAATACAAAGCTACAGATGACTGAGTAAAATTGAAGATACCAACTACCTTGCAGTTTATCACTTTCCAGTGACCACTTTCTAACGTGAACCCAACACCTACCCACCAATTGTTCTCTCGCAGCCCATCGCACTAACATGCCTTTTGTGGCTGAGCACCAAACACCTTGTACCCAGCCTCTTGTTGGATTGCATCAAGGGATGTGAGAACAATCCAGGAATATATTTTTTTTAATTGCCTCCCAGTCCCACCATCATTATGCCTGGATTCTGTTTCATGCTGTCCTACAGCAGGTCAAGCTACAAGAAAAATATAGGAGAAATGGAGCACGCAACCCACCACTCCATGCTGATCGGTGCAGCCAAGTAAATTCATGATGACGTTTGTGAACAGAACCTAGCTGGCTTATTTATTATACTGTTGCTAAGGAAGGGAAAGAATGCTACATGAAGCAGAAAAACAAACACAGCCCTGCTCCAGGCAATGATGCAATTTTAGACGAGGTATTATCTTGGAAATTACATGAAAACTTAGTTTCAGATGACATATGTTAGGACAGGGTGGAGGCAGAAAGAGAAATACAGATCTTACATCCTCCAGAAGCCTTCCTTCTACCCGAAGCTCCCAGGATGCCACAGTTCCTTCACCATCTTCTGCATCCGGTTTTGCAGGGTTGAATGTATTTGAAATAAATATACGAAGCTTTCTTTTTTGCTGAAAAAACAATCGGGGATGTTAGTTTGAAGTACAGGTGCCCCACAATTTTACAAAGAGGTTATGCCCTGGAAAAATGTTGCTTTAAGCAGAAACTCAAATTGAAATTTTCCATTCATCTCAATGAAAAACTCTGGCTGCATTCAGAGCTCAAGAATTTCAATTAAAAACACCTAAACATTAAAAATACGTTAATACAGGTACCTGAAATAATAAGCATTTTATTAACAATTAAATCTTAAAATAACAGACATATTTACTATGTACCCATGTAAGGAACTCTCCAAATGAAACCTACAAGAAGTCACTTTCCCTCTCTTTCTCAGCTCTCGTTGACCGTCTCCCAAACCGAGCCTGCCGTGAAGCCCACAGGTCTCCCCCACCCTATTCTTTCTTCTTTATCATCACCTCAACTCTTTCACCCCAAACCTCAACTCTCTTAGGCAGCTACATCAAGTGGTTTGCAATCTTTGTTGACACAGCTAAGCAGTTGCGTGAATGCTCTTCACTGAACTGGGATTTCAATTGGTGTTTCTTGCTAACTTTAAACATTGCTCAGTTTAGCAGAAAAAGCCTCATAAATTGAGAACATATAACTTAAGTGTCACTTGTGTTATAGAAAAAATTTGTAAACAAAACATTCATAAATTTAGAGATAGCTGTACTTCTTTCCTTCAGTTGTACAGAACTATTACCCATGTATTGAGCAGTCTCCAGAACTACAAGGAATGCAAACAAGTAGTTTAGAAGCAGCACTTGATCTCTGCTCACTGGTGCCCAGTTTGGGTTTCGTCAGAACCTCACAGTTCCAGATTTCATCACTGCCTTATTTGGACCAATTCCAGAAGTGAGGCAAGAGTGACTGTCCTTGATATTGTGGCAGTATTTGACCAAGTGTAGCCTCAAGAAGCCCTGGTAAAACACTCCAGTGGTTGGGGGTCATATCTCACACAAAGGACAGTGGTTGTTGGAAGTCAACCATCCCAGCCTCAGGACATCACTGCAGGAGTTCCCCAGGGCAGTGTCCTCGGCCCTACCATCTTCAGCTACTTCATCAAATACCTCCCTTCTATCATACATGAGGTTTTCACTGATAACTGTACATTGTTCAATTCTATTCAAAACTCCTCCGCAGATGAAGCAGTGCATCCCTGCATACAACAAGACCTAGGTAACAAAATGGCAGATAACCTTCATGCCACAAAAGTGCTGAGTAATGACCAGCTCCAACAAGAGAGAATCCAATCACCTTACTTCGACATCCAATGGCATTAACTATTGCCAAATCCCCCAACCTCAACGTCTCGGGGATCTTAAATATTGACTAGAAACTCAACTGGACCAGCCAAGTAAATACAGTAGATACAAGAGCAGGTCAAAGGCCGAACACCCTGCAGCAAATGACTCATCTTTTGACACCATAAGGTCTTTCCAACATCTACAAGGCACACGTCAGGAGCATAATGGAATACTCTTCAATTCGGTGTATCTCCAACAAGACTCAAGAACCTCAACATCACCCACAATAAAGAAACCTGCTTGTTTGGCACCCCGTCTACCATCCTACACATTCACCCCCTTCTATCACTAGCAAACAGTAGTTAGTATACCGTCTACAAAATGCACTGCAGTTACTCATCCAGGCTACTCCAATAGTACCTCCCAAACCCACGACCACCACCACCAAAACAGACATAAACAGCAGGTCACGGGATCACCACCACCTCAGGTTTGCATCCCAGTCACACACCATCCTGACTTGGAAATATATCACCGGTCCTTCACTGTCACTGGGTCGAGATCCTGGAGCTCCCTCCCCAACAGCACTGTGGGAGCACCTTCACCAGAAGGACTGCAGTGGTTCAAGAGGGAAGCTCACCCCCTCCCTCTTAAGGGGCAATTCAAGATGGGTAATAAATGTTGGCCTTGCCAGTGAATCCCAGATCCAGAAAATTATTAAGTAATAAATAAAACTTCTCCTCAATGTTTAACTGACCCTAGCCTCAGGACAGAGAGGTCAAGAGGTCAGCAAACTTAGGAAAAAAGACAATGAAGTAAGTTATTCAAGCCCCTTGAGTCTGATTCATCTATAATTTATTCCCTTTACCTGCATTGGCTCGGTAAGCTTTAACAATTCTGCCTAGCAAAATCTAATTATCTTGCAGGCTCAATTTTTGTTTTTAAGATGGAAGGGACTCAGATTTCCAACCTAGAGCCTAGTTGGAGTACATGGTTCAGTTCCACACAACCAGCATATCTTGTCATGAGTTAGTGGAGAAACACTGCATAATTCAAGTGTGCAGACCACACTGTGAATTCTTAAATAGTACTTGGAAAGTGGTTATTCCAACTGTTACCATTTCTGCCCTCAATGACACCTCAATCTTTTGGCTCTCTGAAGGAGACCCATTTATTAATTGTCTACCTTGGCTGCCAAAACAATGGCTTGAGAAAAAATGTATTAATACGCTTGGCTACCCACACGTTAAAGTGGATTAAATGCTGCTACATTAACCCAGAGGGCACAAATGCAGCATAAGCTATCACAAGCAGATTGATTTGCACAGTCAATAAGCAAATAAAATTGCAACCAGATGCTCGGTGAAGGTTGAGGAAAGAAGCCAGAAATGATCTTCAAAACCCTACAAAGAGCATTGAAAGAAGCCTTCGTATATCCCAACTCTAAGTAATATTTTGATGCATCCTATTTATAGTACAAGAAGTTCACATACTTCACTTCACATAATGATAAACTGGCACCAGGCTTAAGTTCGAGGAAAAAGGAACAAAACCAGACGCTCAGAATATGAAGTGGCACAATATAGATGACAATTACAGTAAAATGAGTTGTACAAGGTATGAAATGGTTTTGGTAATATACATTCCTGTTGGTTGTGCACAACTGTTTCATAATGAAATTTCAAGGAATTTCGTTCCATTTTTAGAAACCATTCAATATTTGTTTTTGATAGTTGTTTGAAGTGTTGTAGCCTGATTGCTTAAAAACAAGGTTTTGGTAAACTAAAATACAGACTCTCTCCAAGTAATTGAGATTGTACAAGTTGTTTTACCTTTATTGGTCTTTTCAATGCTTCCTGGATATCCAGGCGTTTCCTCATTATAGTCTGGTCCAACTTCCTCTCAAATGCCAGCAAGTCCATATAGGCTTGGGACTCTGGCACCAGCTCCCGGATCTATGACAAAAAGGTTAATGTACACAATGATCATCACTGGTGAACACAAGCCTACCTTCTTTTCAAAGACACAATTGGCATCCTCAGTGACTTTGGCACACACTGGCTTCTTCCACCTATCCACAACCTTTGTTTATTGTTTACCTACGCGTGACTGTCTCAACATTTTTCCGTCCTTACCCATCCAACAATAGCAGGAAATCCTCCAGCAACAAATTCTCTTCCTAGCCCAGTGTATTTACCAATGGAGTTGCCAAAAGGATCTATAACACCAACCCCCCTCCCTCCTTTTCATCAACATCTTGCTCCTTGAAGACAAACATGAATGCTTACATCTGGTTCTACTTCTCTACCATCTCTCAAACACTCCAATGTCTGTGATGAACTACATGTCCAACATCCAGTCTCGAATGAATCAGAAATTCCAGTTAAACACTAGGAAGTTCAACGCCATTCCCTTCAGCTCCTGCCACATAACCTGTGCGAATTTCAACAATTCTAGAACATTTTTACCTATTGAGGGAGGGAGAACCAAAACATTCTGAGTGTGATTTGAAATAAGGTTCCAGCAATAAACATTAATCCCACTGCACCACAGTTATCTAACTACATCAAGCATTAATCCTCACCTCCCCTCCCAAAAATGTACCTTGCCTCCCAATCAGCCGTCGCGGCCACTTCGTAGACGTTGATTGACAAAAGACTATGACCAGCTCACCACACCCACCTTCAGCTGGAACTAGTTTGTGAAAATTCCTTTTTTTTTAAAAATTCAAAACTTTTGGATTAGCTACCAAAAATCAAGAATGTGGTGCAAGAAAATATTTAACAGAAAAGAAAACTCACCCTCTGAGGTAGAATTTTATCCGCCATTTTCTTCTTCTTTGCACTGTTTGAATGGAAGAGTAAACATGTTACCCTGGCAACTGATCTTCCAAAATTGCCCACTCCAAAATGGAGCCCTTCTAATACTCAGACTGAGTGCAAGGATCATTAGAACCATTAAGAGATTACCTGGCATAAATAGACATCAAAACATCGTCAAACAAAAACATAGCAACTACTGATAAAACTGATCAAATGTCAGGTCAAAATGGAGCCACACAGCTCTTGTTGCAAAAAAACAAGCTGTTGGTTCTGCTCTTGTTGCATCCCCTCTTCTCTAAATTGCGAACTCACATGCCTTAAACTCTAGGTCCGAAGCTTCACACCCAATGCTCAAAATCCCTCAACTTTCCCCACTACTGGAGTAAAGCTCAACGGATACAGACAGCCATCCAGTGCCTCGAAGTGGCTATATGTGCAAAGCTAGGCTGTCAGTGTCAGTAGGCTATTTGATGACATAGAGAAGATATTATAGGAACAGCGAATCCTGCTGTTAACGTAATGTGCACACCCACACTTGCACTTCAGTGAAGGGTCAATGAAGTGGAAAAATCAGTCCAGGCGTATGAAAGTAACATTGTGCCTAAACTGCTCTCTTGGTTGAAAGCAACAACCTTAGTTCACAGCAAGGGGTAATCTTCTACGCTACAGTCCTCACCACTATACCACTGACCCTCAGCATGAGAGCCACTAACAGCAAGTAAATTACATCAAAGCCAAGATACCTGCGATAAACATCGAAGAATGCACATAGTCTGCACACTGCAGTGTATTTACCCACTAAGCCATCTGGGTTCTTCACATTAATGGATGACAAAAATAAATATGACAAAGCACAAAGATAATAGCATGATCTAAACGGCTAACCTTAGGTGTACAACTTTGAAAGAGTTGTACTGTCGGAAGGATATTGATTTTGTTGTCTGAAAGCACAGAACCACATCTTGCAACGTGCCAGCAACTTTAAAGGGACGGAAATTAACAAAGGCATCCATTTCCAGCAGGTCCAGAATAATTCTGGTACTGCCCCTGCACACTTTGCCTACTTCAAAGCACATCCTTTCTTCCACAGTCAGTCTGCAGTGAATAATGAGAAACTTGAGAGGTACTGGACATACTTGTGATTGCGGTTCTGGGCTGCCTGTTGCTGCACCTGTTGAATCTGCTGTGGAGCTGGTCGTTTGCGAGACTGGTCCATCATCGATTGAGGCATGCCTGGTCGAACTGACGGACTCCCAGCATACGAAGGACCCGGCGGACCCATAGAAGCCGCTTGAGGGGGCATGCGGCTGCCGGGAGGCATCCCTGGACGCTAGTTATGTAGAAGAAAACAAAATGCAATGTTAAATAGGTCTTGACCTTGCTTGGAGCAGCTGAAATCAGCAAACAACCAAAGCACAATATAAAGCAGCCTTTTGTTTTACTGAGAAAATGCCATAAACTGCCGAGATTCGAAGAGAATTTTGAATGGGTTACATTAAAACAGTCATACAATACCTTGACAAACGTGCATTATATAATACCCAGAGAGATTAAGTCAAGGACTAGGAAGCAAAACTATAAACAGTAAGATAGGGCAGCAGCAAGCTCAATTTACAAGTGATAAGAACAGCAATTTCAGTATTAAATCTCAAGACACCAAAACTGTCTGATGGTGCTTAGTGCACAGCTCAAGGCCAGGGTCTGTCTGCTGCAAATATGAGCACAACACAAAAAGGACAAGTTTCTCCATGAAATGCACTCCATCTGATCAATTAAAGACCTAGATTGGAAAAGATGATAGAGGAAAAAGGGTACAGTTTACTGGCCCCTCATCCACAGACCAGCACATCCTCAAATTACCACGGTTTGGAGAGAGGAGAGTAGAAATAATGGAAGTGTAATAATGACAATTTACAGAGAAGTTTCAACAGAATTGTGCTCCAGAAGCAAGGACATGAAACTGTCAAGCAGGCAGTTCTGCTCCTTTCTCTGTCAAACAGCAGGCAACTGCTACAATATGACCCAACATCTGAAATACAAAAACTCCAGTTGTGTTGCTTTAGGGGTAGGGCGGGGGACTTCAACAATAGCCGGTAAAAATTAGTTGCATAGAAAAAAATGAAGCGACTGATCATTAATACGTACATCAGGACAGGCACAATTCAATCGGTCAACCTGCTGTACAGAAGGCTGCAACCGATTCTGCAGTCGCTAGGAAATGCAACTAGAAAAAAATGCAACCCCTTCCTCTCTAGGACAGGAGTCAATTGATAGGCAAACCTCCGAACCCAAAACACTGCATTACAATTGACAAAAAAAAAATTACATGTTAAGAAATAAAGGCTTTGTTAATAAGAAAAGAACCCTTACCAAACCATAAGCAAGAAATTCAAAGAGTTTGCTCCTGGTTGATGACTGCATGCCACACGTCCCTTTCAAACACCCTTTGTCTGTGTGCTGTGCTCTACTTTACTGCACTCTCGTTTAGCAAGCTGATGCTGTCGCTCTTGGGCATCCGACATTTTATCGTTAGGAGGATGTAATCGCCCCAACTTTACAAGAAATTCAGCAAATCAACAAACTACAGATGCAACCAACATGCCAGAATATGCTGTTATATGGTTCAGCCCAAGGCTCTTTGACGTGTATTCTAAACACCACAAAGAAATGAATCAGTGAAAGACCTTGTAGCAGCAGTTGTCGCGTCACTTGTGCATGCCTTTCAGCTTCATACTACTGCTCTTGCAGGTCTCAGCTAATTAACATCAAGACTCAAAAGAGAAAGGGCCTGTCTTGCATAGAGCAAAACAGTTGCCAGCAGTGAAGGGTGTTCAGGAAAAGCCATGAATGTCAGAACAAATCAAGCCGAATTGTGTGCAATTAAATTCCATTCAATGCAAGACAAAGTTTTAAATGCAGAAAATTAAAATTTTCAGAAGTGTTTCATCAGCAGGGACATCAGCAAAAATGCCTTATAAACAGCTAATTACAGAAAGGCAGTGATATAAGTCTTTGCTATATGGGAAAAAAAAATCGAGGGGCTTCAGAATCAGAACCAGGCATATGTCAAAGGTGGAGTCAGTCTTTGCTGATTTGGACCAATGTTGAATATAAATTTTTACTGTGTCAGCCATGACTCAATCCTTCCATCACAGAATCAGAAAGTTGCGGGTTTGAGCCCAACTCTTGAGATTGGCACTGCACACAGCACCCTGTGTGCTGCTCTTCAGAAGTGCTGTCCTTCAGAAGAACATTAATCTTAGGCATGTCCACCATTCTGGTCTGATGTAACTTATCCAATGGCACAATTAGAACAGTGGGGATTTCACACTGGATGGCCTAGCCAACAATTTTTGCCCAACCAGCATTTTACTCACCGTAATACACAGTTGGGTGCCCTGAACCATAAAAAGTGTTAGATGGATGCAAGTTCTGCCTTCCAAAAGACAGTATTAGGGAGGGGTGACAGAAAGCTTGGTGAAAAAGTAGATTGTATGGAAGGGCAATAGAAGGATTAGCATCTACAAACTATCCCACAGAGCAGAAAGTATGCAACAATACAGGAACATCTCCAAAGAAAATAACATAACTTAGTATTCCCTGCACTTACACCAGCCACCATGGACAAGCTGGCCACAAAGCAAGGAGACAAACCAAACTCAACTGACGTTATTGGCGAAATCCAAACAACCCACGAGTCAGAGTTATCTGATCAATCCACAGGGCACATGCCTCCAATCTAAATCTCAAGGATAAAGTTTGATAATGAATGAAGATAACAATGTTTTCCGCAGAATATTGAAGCAGATTGAAAAGCAAAAAAAAAGTAAATTCTAGAAATCCAAAATAAAAACAACAGAAAATGCAGTAGATACTCAGCAGGTCAGGCAGCATACGTGGAGAGAGAAAGGTAACATTTCAGGTTGGTGACCTCAGGAAAAGTGGTAATTGATCTGAAATGCACAAGAAGTGCTGGAGGAACTCAGCAGGTCAGGCAGCATCCATAGAGGGAAATAAACAGTCGACATTTTGGGCCGAGACCCTTCATCAGGACTGGAAAGGAAGAGGGCAGAAGCTGGAATAAGAAGGTGGGGGGAGGGGGAGGAGCACACGCAGGCAGCGGATAAGTGAGATCAGGTGACAGGCGAGTCCAGGTGAGAGAGGGAAGGTAGTGGGTGGGAGAGAAGATGTAATAAACTGAGAGGTGATAGGTAGTATTGTGTATTGCATTGATCTGAAATGTTCTCTCTTTTCCTCTCCTCACAGATGATGTTGTCTGCTGAACATTTCTGGCATCTGTTTTTATAGAGCAGCAGATTGGTTAGATTTGATGCGATTCAAGTACTAAGCCCAACAATAGCAACCTGGCAGCAGTTTGACTAGATTGCAACCAACGCAAAATAAAACAACCCAAGATTATAGAAGTCCAAAGGGAAAATCTGGGTTCAAAGCTCGGACACACAAACATTTTAGGCAAATTCTTAGCTTTCTCTCCACATTACTTTAAAGCACTACCAATCCCAATAAGGTTTTTGCTGACACTGTCAAGTGCACTTAAATTTCTGACAGTAAACATAGTCCCTGGAAGGACAGCTCTGAGATGGCATCAGACTGATGTTTCAGGTCAGATGCATGGGTCCCGGATGTGCTTTGCAAATCACAGTCATGTATGGACCAATCCACTAGACAGGGCCCAACTGCCAAAAGTTTGGCTTTGATCCCACAGTAATCTCCGCTGTGCCAGGGCGGTACAGTGACGCAGCTACTGGAGCTGCTGCCACACAGCTGCAGAGACCCAGGTTCAATCCCAACCTCGGGTGCTGTGTGGAGTTTACACATTCTCCCTATGACCATGGGGGCTTCCTCCAGGAGCTCCAGTTTCCTCCCACATCCCAAAGACATGTGGGTTGGTTGATTAACTGACTGCTGTAAATTAACACCAGTGTATAGAGGAGTGATAGAATTCAGAGGGAATGTGGGGATAATAAAAAGGAATTAATGTTGGTTTGGTGCAAATTGGTGTGGACTCGCTGGGCCAAAGAGTCTTTTTTCACTCTGTTTGAACCTGTGACTCCATGAGTAAATGCCAAAGAATCTCCTCTCTTGGTGGATATCTGGTAACACTTGCTGGATGACGGAGTGTGGCTGTGCATGGGATTAGCTACAATGTAAGAACAGCTGAAGAAGCTAAAATCTTGTATTTATGAAAAGGAGACAGAAGAGGCAGGCTGGGGAAAAAGGCGAATGTTGAAGCTACATTTGAAATATGAACACCAGCTGTCTGAAGTGTTTGAAGGGCTAAGTAGCAAGTTGTCATAAGATACCAACTTCACGGTAGCAAATAAGGAGCTACTTTCATAGAGCTTCAACACTGCTGAAAACATTTTTAAAGTATCACAGAATCATAGAATATTACAGCATAGGCCGAGAGTCTGTGCCTGCTTTTTCGAACAGCAAGGTAGTTCATGAAATCATAGAAATTTATGGGACAGAAGGTGGCCATTTGCCCCATCTTGTCCATACCAGCCAAAAATGAAGCCACATAGATTACTTCCACTTTCCCACCTCATGTTCCAGCTCATCAAGCACTCAACCACAAGAACATAATCTGTTGTCAACGTGGCCAGCATTAATCTGATGGCTCTATGGGAAACACACGATTTTCCACTTTACCTATTTCAGTAAAAATCACAAGCAGTTGAAGGGAAAAAAATCTTGCATCTTCAAGAGGGCCTAATGTAGGTTAGAGCCTATTCGTTGTTAAATCCTTCGGGAGGAAGCAAACCCCGGCCAGGCTTGACCAATATGCATTGGAGACCGGAATCCTGATAAACAGCATTGGTTTATGCTTTCTGCCATCAATGAACTGGGTCATATAGCGCAATATCTGTTTCAGTACTGACAACTGCTGCTTTTGTACCAGTGTATGTTAACTTTGTGTGGACAATTAAAACTGAACGCCCTTAACCATTTAGGTGTTGCGTTGAAGCACTAATTCCAGAATACCTTCTGGTCCCCACAAGAAAATTAACTCTTACAGTAGGATGAGCTTGGGCTTGGATATAATGCCATCTGTGGTCATGAAACCCATGGCATACAATCTCAGCCTACACAAACCACTTAGGCATGGGGTTGGAACCAGTGTGTCGCGAACTTGAGCCAGTACTGCAGAGAAAAACCTGACCATCTCCAAGTTTAACAAAAATTCCAAAGTTCCAAGAAAGAAAGGAAATAAGATTTCCCCGGCGCGGCAGAGTTCTTCCTGGAGTCCTAAAACTATTTCTCCTTCTTAGACAGTCCCTCAGGAACAAGGATAACTTGTCTCTATGCCAGTTTTGTGGGTTCCAAGGTGGCTGATAAGGCCAACATGAGATCTGCAGACTCTGCCACAGATGGGGCAGAAGGGACTTGCCGGGAGGGGTGGGCAGGTCGCCGTTTTTGTTGGGCTTCCACATACTACCAAAGAGACTCGAGGTTCTCATTGTCAGCTCTCAACCAAAATCACGATCCATGATCAGATTGCTGCTTGTGGGAGCTTGCTGATTGAAAGTATCCTGACTGGTTGCATCATGACCTGGTTCGGCAATTCCAACGCACAGGAACGCAAGAGGCTGCAGAGAGCAGTGGACACAGCCTAGTCCATCACGGGCACAGCCCTCCCCACCACTGACAGCATCTACATGAGGTGCTGCCTGAAGAAGACGGCATCTATCATCAAGGATCCCCACTACCCAGGTCATGTCCTCTTCTCACTGCTACCGTCGGGCAGGAGGTACAAAAGCCTGAAGTCCCACACCACCAGGTTCAGGAACAGCTACTTTCCTACAACCATCAGGTTCTTGAACCGACCTGCACAACCCTAACCCTACCTCAGCAACGGAACACTACAGACCACCTCTTGTACTGCTGTGGACTTGTCTGTGATTGTGCAAAAACAAGACATTAGTGCAAAAAAACTCTTTTCTTCTCTCTTCACTTTCTTGTGTAATGTACAACTTGTATTCTGTGTGCTGTCTGTACCTACGTGCCTGTGATGCTGCTGCAAGTTTTTCACTGTACCTGTACCTCACCGCACTTGTGCACATGACAATAAACTTGGCTTGGCTTGACTTGCTGTGTACAAATTGGCTGCTACATTTCCAACATTACCAGAGCGACAACATTTCAGCGACTGCAAAATATTTTGAGGTGACCTGAACAGGACACAAAGGGTGCTACCTAAATGAAAGTCCCCTTTTCTCTTCATGTCTGCGACACTCTGAAATCATTTGTATCCTATTAATTATGTTACATTATTAATTAAGCACCATTATAGAAGCACAAGGCAGTGCAGTGCAGTGCAGGAGCACACAATCATCATCATTGGAATGACCGGTTAATCTTTAGTGTTGTTCAGGGAAAAGTATCCACTTAGGCTCTGGGAGAACTCTCTGCTCTCTTCCAACAAGCGCTACAGGATCTTTAATACCCACTGACCAAAAGGATAACGTCTCTGTTCAAAACCTCTACCCAGAGACAAAACATGAAAAAAATCATACATAACTGAAGCGTCAGCCAAGATTACATACTGGTACTTTCCATTTGGCTGTCTTCTGGTTATTGTAAAGCACCTTCAGGTATTCACACGCTTGGCCAAAATTCAAGACAGTTTCAGAAAATGACTGGTCAGAGACTGGAAGAAACAAGACATTGAAAACAAGGCAGAGAAAGTTGTTAAGAGACTTTTGCTTAAAACTGGGCGGCTTTCAGTTGGTCAAGACTTGTAATTTAAACTTAATTGGAGGAAACTGCATTTGAAATTAATCTAGTTCTGAAAGCATCCCAGGTGACCCTCAGAACACCTATTTCAGAAAAAGACTATTAAACACATAAGCAAATCCATTAAAAATGAAAAAAAATGCTTTACTGCCTGCAGCATGCTATTATCATGTAACTAGCATGAACAACTAGGCTCAGAATAACTTAATCAATCCTGGGAAAAAGACAGAGCATTCGCTAAGCCAGCAGTACAAAAACAAAACACTGCACTAACAAACCACAAATTAAATGCAATCAAGTTCTAAGCTCCTATATGTTTCTAGAACATCAAATTTCTACAATGAATATATCAATACATGCACAAATTTACAGTCTTCGTACCAGAATTTAAAGCACAAATCGAACTTTGAAACAATGTTAGAGCATTTGTTTAATCAAACCAAAGCAATCCCTAAAAGCAGAATTAAAAAGGATCTGATAAAAATACAATGAAACGTGGATAATGTTTTAAAAAAATGCACACAATGAAAGGTGAGAGCATGTGGATGAATGATGAGCCACATAACTGGTTCTTTAACCCACAAACTTTGTGACATCCTATAACTATTCTGACTATTTTCTAAAGTTGTCTATTAAACAAAATAAGAGAACTTCCTTTCGGCCATTAATAGAATGTTTTCTATTTCTCTTCATTCCAAAGACTGTGGCTCCACAAACACCAGGCATCCTCCATTGTCAGTGCATTTCCGGTAGCCAATTCCTCTTCAGAGAGGATCACAGCCAAATACAATCCTGCTCCCAGCAAACAATGCCATGCATGCTTTCCATAAAGGTCTCTGGACTGCAGCCAAGAGCTGCTTTTTCACCATCTTTGGTAAGAGCATCAAGAACCACAGCTACTTTAAGGGATCTGTTTTTGTGTCAGGATAGCTCTGGATTGATAGTGATGCTCTCTTTGGGAGCAAAGACTACATTGATAGGGAGTAGCATAATGAAACTGGAACAGATCAACCAGCAGTGAAAAGTTAAAAGAAATGCAGCAAGAATAGTAAGGGTAGCAGACTTTAATTTAGCTGTCAGTCTAGTTGGCTGAGCCACTAGCACTCGCCTCTGGTTAAAAGGTTGTGGGTTCAAGAACCACTCCAAAGACTTGAGCACAAAATCAAGGCTGACATTCTCCAAGGCAAGGTTCCACCCACGTACAGAGGAAGGTGCTGGCTTTCAGAAGATACATTAATCCTAGGACCCATCTCCCCTCTCAGGTATAAAAGATTCCATATTATTCCGCAGAGTCGGGAGTTACCCCTGAGCTGTGAAAAGTGAGATACGGAATGAGCTTATACAAAAAGGTGAGATATAGAGCCATAAGTAAATGAGAAGACATTTAAGTAAAAAAAATTTGCTCTTTGCCTTTCTCAAAGAACCAATAACTATCTTCAAACTTGTGCTAATCTGTTTACACTCCTTAAGTGATCAGAGAGATAAAGCCTCTCAACACTCTGTAGCTTTTTAAGAGATCGTGAGACACTATTCAGCCCTGACCAGTGGTGAACCACAACTGACATACCCAGGGTCCCAAAAGGACTAAAACATTTCTGCTCTGCTGAGTACTCAATTGCGCAATCCAACATCCAAATCCCATCCTACAGCATTAGACCAGTTGATACTGGAGTTTTCATCCAACTCTAAAGTAACCAGCTCTAATGCAAAAAACTCCAAGACAAATCTGGTAGAATTCCCTCACTGCACACAGCATAATACATTCTGTATACTCAGCACAGTGTTCATCAACAGGGAGAATGCTCTCGGGGTTCCTGACCCTTGGCACAAACACAAAACTGAGCAAACCTATGACTAGTAAATGTACAGGCATCAGTTCCTCTACAAGGAGATATTTAGGTTTACCACTGTCAGGATGAATCAGACCACTAATGACCTGTGTGTGTTATCTATCTCTAATGTTCTTCAGTAACCTATCAACCAGATGGTTTAATCTACAACTTATTCCCATGGCAACCCAAGCCTTACCCAGAGATATTCCTTTTGTCCTAACCATTTCTCCCCCACCCTCTATGCGGCTTAAAACTAACCTGTGTTTTTTCCTGTTGAAACGTTAACTGTTTCTCTTTCCAGAGATGCTGCCTGACCTGCTGAGTGTTTCCAGCATTTCCTGTTGTGATATTGATGGCGAGCTTCATTTCTGACCACAAGATGAGCTCCTATACACACAACCACGCCAAGACTGCCTGCTTCCACTTCTGCAATGTTACCCAATTCTGCTACCGCCTCACATCATCATCTGCTGAAACACTCATTCATGCCAAGAGTCTCCTTAACATCCTCCTATATTCCACTCTCCATTGTGAAAGTCGACCTGCGCTGTAATAAAGCAGACAACAGCAGAACCAAGGAGCGTACAATTAATGCTTTATTATTTTAATGCTAGTGGGAGTGAGGGATACAGAGAAAGAGTAAACAGTGTAACCCGAGCTCTGTACTGATCCCCACTTAGAGATTTACAGGTTAGTGTCCCTCCTTTTATGCTTAATCCGTGGGAAGTTGCACATACTAAGGCAGTTGCTTACAGCAAGCTTTTAGCAAAACAAGATGTGTTTTAAGAACTTTTGTTGCTCACCAGCACCTGTATATTTTACAGTCATAACTATAGTCACCCCATGGTTGAGGCAATATCATGCTATGGGAAGAATAGCTGCACACCATTAACCCTTACATTTCCAGGTTAACCCTTACTTTCCCAGTTACCTTTTACACCATAAACTTTAGGTTATTCAGAAGTCTGTTGCCTCTGTCCTGACTTCAAGTCCCATTGATTATCATCCCACATTAAGTGATCTACAAATGCACCTGGTTAAGCAATGCCTTGATTTAAAAATTCTCATTTTCAAATTCTTCCAAAGCCATGCAGCTTTCGGTGTGACTATGGACCCATATCCCAACCCTCCCCACACTTCTAATTTTAGCCTCATGCTCATCTCCGATTTTAAATTCCACTTTGGAATGCCTTCTCTAAACCTCTGTTTTAATCCCTTTTAAAATTATCCTAAAACCAAACTCCAATCAAGTCTTTGGTCATCTGACCCAACAATATACACCTCCTGACTTGGTGAAAAATTCTACTGGCCAAAGCTTTTGTAAAGTGCCTTTGGATGTTAAAAGTGAGTTGTTGAACGGGGGTTACTTGAAATCTCTACGTGAACCAAAGCACTTCAGAGCCACAAATAAAATTCCCCTTTTCTTGGTCAAATACCAAGAGAAGTCAGGCATGGCTTTAGTTTGTATTGCCCAAAACATGGCACCAGCTTGCAGTGTAGCCTTGATTATGTACTCGAGTCTCTGGAACGGCTACCAAATTGTCAGACCATTTGCCCAACATCCAGAATAAGATGAGCAGAAATTTCCTCCAATGAGGCTTCAGTCTTTGGTTCTCGTCATAAGCTCTGTTCCCTGACCATCCATTCCATCCCTGCTTCCAACAAATGTCTGAAACTGATAAAGTCTGTTTGCAACCTCAAGGGTCATCTCACCCCCAAACTGAATTTTGCTATGACCAGCTACTTCCATCTCTATCGTACTGTTTGTATCCCTTCCCTATCCCATCCTGCCACAGCTCATATACTGCTGAAACCATAAACACTAGTCTTGCTTATTTCAACAGATTCCTGGCCAACTTCCATCATTCTGTTCTATATAAACTTGATGTCATCCTAAACTGTCTATGTCCTAACTTGCACCAAGTCCCATTCACCCATCATCACTATGCTTGCTGATCTACAATGGTTCCCTATTTTTGTTTATTTATCATGGGACATGGATGTCACTGATGATGTCATCATTTATTGTCCACCCATACCGAGGTAGTTAAAAGTGCACCATTCTCATGTGCTTGGAGTCAGATACAGGCCAGACCAAGTAAGGTCAGATTTCCTTTGACAGACAGTAGTGACCCAGCTGGGTATGCAACAGTTAAGCAACACCTCAATTTTAAAATTCTTGCCTGTGTTTTCAAATCCTTTCGTGGCCCCATTCCTGTAATCTCTTCCAACTGTAGAACCCTCTGAAATAACTGCACTATTCCAATGCTGGCCTCTTGATCATCCCTCAAGTGCGCAGCCGTGCCTTGAACTGCTGAATTCCTAAAGTCTGGAATTCTCTCTCCTTCCTTCTTTGAAAGACGCCTTAAAACCTACCCCAACCAAGATCTGCCATCTGCCCTAAAATAAGTGGTCTGACAAGAACTTTGTTGAATGAGAACCCTGTGAGATGCCTTGCAAAATTCTTGCTATGTTAAGGGTGCTTTGAGTCATACAGCGTGGAAACAGACCCTTTGGCCCAACTCGTTCAGGCCACCCGAGATGCCCACTTAAGCTAGTCTCATGTTTGACTCATATCCCTCTAAATATTTCCTATCCATGTACCTGTCCAAGTGTCTTTTAAATGTTCAGCGGTCAATCTTCAATAAAAGAGTCCAGATGCTGTTTTGAAGAGGCAATCTCATCTTTTCTTGTTAAACAATGGTTGGAAGTGATGATAAATCAATGTCACCAGTTCAGATGGGAGGAGAGGAGAACTGACTTCACTTTGGTGCTACCAATCTATTCCACTCTTGTCCAGAAGGGAATTTTTGGGGTGAGCTTCCCTGGATGGGAAGGGACTCAAAACTCTTCCACGAGACACCTTTCGGTTTAGCAATGACTGCGGGCCCAGTGTGTGGGATTTCCTGCACTCTACCCTGGCAGTTCTCCCCACACATCACCTGCTAGTCCCGTGTGGCCGAGGTCACCTGACATCTCACGTGGGTCCTGAGTGAAGGTCCTGGTGGGCGAGACTACATGGAGTCATGGTCATAGAGCCCTAAAGCATGGAAACAGGCCCTTCGGCCCAACTGGTCCGTGCCTACCACAGTGTCAACCAAGCTAGTCTCGTTTGCCTGCATTTAGCCCATACCCCTCTAAACCTTTCCTATCCATATACTGGTCTTTTAAATGTTGTTAATGTACCTGCCTCAGCCACTTCCTCTGGCAGCTCATTCCATATACAGACCACTCTCTGGGTGAAGAAGTTGCCCCCCAAATTCCTATTAAATCTTTCCCTTCTCACCTTAAACCTGTGCCCTCCAGTTCTTGATTGCCCAACCCTGGGAAACAGACTGTGTGCACTCACCTTATCTATGCACCTCATGATTTTATACACCTCTATAAAGTCACCCCTCAGTCTCCTACACTCCAAGGAATAAAGTCCTAGCCTGTCCAACGTTTCCCTATAACCAAGTCCCTTGAGTCCTGGCAACGTTCTTGTAAATCTTTTCTGCACTCTTTCCAGCTTAATGACATCTTTCCTTTAGCAGGGTGATCAAAACCGAACACAACTTTGTACACAAATCTGCACTCCAAGTGCAGTCGCACCAACGTCTTGTACAACTGCACCAAAACACCCCAGCTTCTATACTCAGTGCCCCGACTGATGAAGGCCAGCGTACCAAACGCCTGCTTCACCAGCCTGTTGAAGTTAAAGGTGCCACCCCACCAATCTGATACCCACAAAGTTTTTTTTATCCGAGCTTGGATTGTTTGAATTCTTGAAGCTTGAAAATGAAAGACAAAACCTAACGAGCTTGCAAAAATGAATAAAAAACAACTTTTCCCATCCCGGGCAATAAAACAGACGTCGTAAGGAACCAGTGGGTCGGAGGGAGCAAATGAACAAAGAAAAAGAGGGGACGGGGGCTCCTCCCGCCATTGATGCTGCCTGGCCGGAATATTTCCGGCAGTCTGCGGATCTACTTCAGAAAACCAAGGGTCCGGCTCCGGAATGAGAAGCCAACTGTCCCGGGAGGTTAGAAGGGAGGCGGGGGGGTTTGATCAGCCTGCTGTAGCACCCTGAGGAAGGGCCGGGGGTCCCGGGACGTCCGTACACCCCTACCCCTACCCCCACCCCCATCCCCACTCCCACCCCTGCCCCCACCGGCCCAAGTTACAAGCCCCAGCCCCGACTGCCCCTCACTTACCGGGTATCCCTGCCCCGGCATGGCCGAGCGGAACATGCTCTGCTGCTGACTGGGCGGCATTCTCCCTGCGCCCTGGCCCTGGACCTGGCCAGGCCCAGCCCCCGCTGCCATGGCCGCCGCGCCCGCATTCATTGTCTGGAACCCTCGCGCCGCCATCTTCCACCAGTAACCTGTTCGCACCGGAAACGGACCGAGGTCTTCCGGCGCGCTCTCCCATCGCGGCGGACCTCCCGCAGCAGCGCCCCCGGCGGGGCGGAGGCTTCACTGCCGCCGCCGGCGCCCCTCGCTGCAGCTGGAGGGCGGCACGCTCCAAACAGCGCCGCCAGCGGAGCGGAGGCTTCACTGCCGCCGACAGCGTCTCCCGCGGGCGGGACACACCGGCGACAGCGCCACCCGCGGGGCGGAGGCTGTACTTCCTCGATAGGGCCGCCCACTGCCCAGAGACACAGGACAATTCCATTTCCTCAGCTGTGATTAAGTTGGTCGCACTGAGACTCACTACAATGCAGAAGGAGACCATTCGGCCCGTTGGGTCCATGCCAGTTCCCAACAGAGCAAACTCATCAGTCCCATTCCCCATATTCCTGCAACTTCCTCTCTCACACATACCCGTGAAAACTCAGCCCTGATCTTTTTTGGTTGTTTTGCCCCTCACCCACACACTAGGGCCAATTCACAGCGGTCAATTGACCCACCAACCCCGCACGTTGTTGGGATGTGGGAGGAAACCGGAGCACCCCGGGGGGGAAACCCACACGGTCACGGGGAGGACGTGCAAACTCCACACAGACAGCAGACACAAGAGACTGCAGATGCTGGAACCTGGAGCAACAAACAATCTGAAGAAAGAACTCAGCGGGTTGAGCAGCATCTGTGGGGGGAAAGGAATTGTCAACGCTTTGGGTCAAAACCTTCAGGTCCTGATGCAGAGGTCCTGATGAAGGCCTTTATACTTTGAAATATATTCTGAGCAGCTTCAAGTTCCTGGGAGTCAACATCTCAGGGGATCTATCCTGGGCCCAACACATTGATGCAATCAACAAGAAGGCACGCCAGCAGCTCTACTTCATTAGGAGTTTGAGGACATTTGGTACATGACCAAAGACTCTTGCAAATTTCTACAGATGTACGGTGGAGAGCATTCTGACTGGCTGCATCACCGCCCGGTATGGAGGTTCCAATGTGCGGGATTGAAAGAGATTGCAGAGGGTTGTAGACTCAGCCAGCTCCATCATGGGAACAACCATCCCCACCATCGAGGACATCTTCAAGAGGCGGTGCCTCAAGAAGGCGGCATCCATCACTACAGACTCTCACCATCCGGGACAAGTTTGCAGATGATACCACCGTTGTAGGCCGTATCTCATACAGCGATGAGTCGGAGTACAGGAAGGAGATAGAGAGCTTGGTCGAATGGAGTCATGACAACAACCTTGCCCTCAATGTCAACAAAACAAAAGAGCTGGTCATTGACTTCAGGAAAGGGGGCGGTGTACATGCACCTGTCTACATCAATGGTGCTGAGGTCGAGAGGGTTGAGAGCTTCAAGTTCCTGGGAGTGAACATCACCAACAGCCTATCCTGGTCAAATCACGTAGCAACTACGGCCGAGAAAGCTCACCAGCGCCCCTACTTCCTCAGGAGGCAAAAGAAAATTTTGGTTTGTTGCCTTTGACTCTCACCAACTTTTACAGATGCACCACAGAAAGCATCCTATCTGGATGTATCACGGCTTGGTACGGCAACTGCTCTGCCCAGGACTGCAAGAAACTGCAGCGAGTTGTGGACACAGCCCAGCGCATCACGGACACCAGCCTCCCCTCCTTGGACTCTGTCTTTACCTCTCGCTGTCTTGGTGAAGCAGCCAGCATAATCAAAGACCCCACCCACCTGGGACATTCTCTCTTCTCTCTTCTTCCATCGGGTAGAAGATACAGGAGCCTGAGGGCACGTACCACCAGACTTAAGGACAGCTTCTACCCCACTGTGATAAGACTATTGAACGGTTCCCTTATACAATGAGATATACTCTGACCTCATGATCTACCTTGTTGTGACCTTGCACCTTATTGCACTGCACTTTCTCTGTAGCTGTGACACTTTACTCTGTGCTGTTATTGTTTTTACCTGTACTACCTCAATGCAGTCTGTACTCACTCAATGTAACTGTACTGTGTAATGAATTGACCTGTACAATCAGTTTGTAAGACAAGTTTTTCACTGCACCTCGGTACAAGTGACAATAGTAAACCAATACCAATACCAATGCCCTCTTCTCGCTACTACCATCAGGGAGGAGGTACAGGAGCCTGAAGACCCACACTCAGCAATTAAGGAACAGCTTCCCCTCCGCCATCAGATTTCTGAACGGTCCATGAACACCACCGCAATATTCCTCTTTTGCACTATTTATTTATTTAGTTTGTAATTTCTAGTAATTTCATGTCTTGCACTGTACTGCTGCCACAAAACAACACAGTTCACAACACATAAGTCAGTGATAGTTCTGATTCTGATTATCATAGTGCTGGGCTTGCAGGATCTTTCTCTGCACAAATACACCATTGTGTTTCCCAGTGCACTCCACTCCCATTGTGAGTTAGTGGAATATGCTATATAGACATGCCTTTTCCTTTGTTTTAAGACAAAGATTCGGAAATGGGAAAGATGTTTGATCAATTTTATCGTTGAACACAAAATCAAACTGCTGGAAATCCATAGCAGGCTTTCAGTGTCTGAAATTGAGCGAGAGCTGGTAATATTTCAGGTGAAGCCCCTGCATCAGAAGCTTCCTTCTCAAAAGCTGATAGCCTGCCATGTGTTTCTCTCACTTTCTTACATTTACCTCCAGCAGCTGCAGACTCAGTGGTTGGTAGACGAGACCTGGCAATCTGTATTCACTGATTGACACAGCTGGGTCCCCTTCCTTGGTTTCCCATGCAATCTCCTCAGTTAGTAGTATCATTATAAGCTAAATCTAGAAGGGCAAAGCTATCCAAACTATTCCAGCTCAGCTCAGCCATCAATAGTGAATTGGTGAAGCAGCCGGCATAATCAAAGACCCCACCCACCCGGGTCATTCTCTCTTCTCTCCTCTTCCATCGGGTAGAAGATACAGGAGCCTGAGGACACGTACCACCAGACTTAAGGACAGCTTCTACCCCACTGTGATAAGACTATTGAACGGTTCCCTTATACGATGAGATGGACTATGACCTCACGATCTACCTTGTTGTGACCTTGCACCTTATTGCACTGCACTTTCTCTGTAGCTGTGACACTTTACTCTGTACAGTTATTGTTTTTACCTTTACTACCTCAATGCACTCTGTACTGACTCAATGTAACTGCACTGTGTAATGAATTGACCTGTACAATTAGTATACAAGACAAGTTTTTCACTGTACCTCGGTACAAGTGACAATAATAAACCAATACCAATACCAATAGACTAAACCCCCTTCATGTGCCATCCAACTCCAGAAACTATATGTACAATGAAGATAATTGGTATTGGTATTGGTTTAATACTGCCACTTGTACCGAGGTACAGTGAAAAACTCGCCTTGCATACCGATCGTACAGGTCAATTCATTACACAGTGCAGTTACATTGAGTTAGTACAGAGTGCATTGGGTTATTATTGTCACATGTACTGAGATGCAGTGAGAAGCTTTTGTCTGCGTGCCATCCATACAGATCATTCCGTACATAAGTACATTGAGGTAGTACAAAGGAAAACAGAATGCAGAATATAGTGTTACAGTTACAGAGAAAGTGCAGTGCAGGCAGACAGATAAAGTGCAAGGGACATGACGAGGTAGACTGAGAGATCAAGAGTTCACCTTTAGTGTATGAGAGGTCCATTCAAAAGTCATACAGCAGGATAGAAGCTGTCCTTGAGCCTGGTGGTACGTGCTATCAGGCTTTTATATCTTCGGCCCGATGGGAGGGGGGAGAAGAGAGAATGTGCGGGGTCCGAGGGGTCTTTGATAATGTTGGCTGCTTTCCCGAGGCAGCGGGAAGTGTAGACAGAGTCTATGCAGGGGAGGCTGGTTTCTGTGATGGGCTGAGCTGTGTCCACAACTCTCTGCAGTTTTTTGCAGTCATGGGTGGAACAGTTGCTGCACCAAGTAAACTCCCCTGTTTGTAATCTTAGCACAAGTGAAATTTTTCAGCCAAGTTCTCACCACAGAAACTGCTATTCCCCATCCCCAAGTACATCTCGCCCATGGTGTGGTGTGAGATATCTGCGTCTCAGACCAATTGCCCTGGCGAGACATTGTATGAAAAAGAGCTATGAAACCTTTAGGACTCATGTTTGGACCATCTGGTGATTAATCTGACTGAGGTTTTCAAAGTCAAAGTCGAGTTTATTAACACCTGCATAAGTCCATGTGTGCACAGGGGCAATGAAAAACTTACTTGCAGCAGCATCACAGGCACAGAGCATTAGAGACACAACTTTCACAAGAAAAACATAAATTTAACACAATTTTTACAAGAAAGAACAAAATTAGAACAAAAAAAATCCAAAGTCCATTTTAGTGCAAGGTGATCAAATTAGTCATTGTGTTGCTATACTAAGGTAGTGACCGGGGTTGTGCAGGTTGGTTCAAGAACCGAATGGTTGAAGGGAAGTAGCTGTTCCTGAACCTGGTGGTGTGGGACTTCAGGCTTCTGTACCTCCTGCCTGATGGTAGCTGCGAGAAGATGGCATGGCCCGGATGGTGGGGATCTTTGGATGTTGCCTTCTTGAGGCAGCGCCTCCTGTAGACACTACCGATGGTGGGGAAGGATGTGCCCGTGATGTATTGGGCTGAGTCCACTACTCTCTGCAACTTCTTACGTTCCTGTGCATTTGAATTGCCGTCCCAGACTGTGATGCAACCAGTCAGGATACTTTCAACAGGACATCTGTAGAAGTTTGTCAGAGTGTTCGGTGACAAGCCGAACCTCCTTAACCTTCTCAGAAAGTAAAGACGTGAGCACGCCTTCCTTGTGATTGTATATCTGTGCTGGGCCCAGGACAGGTCGTCCGATATGTTAAGGATGTTAATAAATTGGAAGCGGTCCAGAGAAGGTTGACTGGACTAATACTAAAATGGGCAGGTTGTCTTATGAGGAAAAGTTGGACAGGCAGGGTTGGAAACATATAAGATTCTGAGAGGTTTGAATGGAACATACAAGACCCTGAGAGGTCTTAATGATGTGGAGAGGTTGTTTTCTCTTGTGGGAAACTCTACAGCGAAGAGTCACTGTTTAAAAACAAGGCGACGCCCATTTTAGACAAAAGTTCAAGTGATTTTTTTCACTCCGAAGGTTGTGAGTCTTTGGAACCCTCTTCCTCATTGGGCAGTGGGATATTTTTAAGGCAGAGGTAGATAAATCCTTGATAGGCAAGGGGAGAAAAGTTATGGGATGGTGGGTGGTGGGTAGGTGGGCAAGAATGTGTTGAAGTTACAATCAAATTGGACTTGAGGGTCCAACTGCATCCAATTCAAATATCTGTCATATACCCATGTGTATGGAATGCTGTCTAATATTTATCCCTCAATGAATATTGCTGAAGAACAGCTTGTTGTCTATGGAGCTTACTATTTGGAAAATATCCGGTATGTTTCCTACAATACAGATACATTTCAAAATTACCTGCCGCATTCTTCAGTGCATCCTGTGGTTGTGAAAGGCACGTCATAAATGCAATTGTGCGCTTCCAAATTAACAGCAAAGAGCTGCTCTTACAGTCTACTGCCAGGTGAGGGAGCTCCTTCTATTAATGTGGGCTTGTCCAAAGTATGCAAAAAATCCAATCCAGCAGATGCTGGAAATCTGAAACAAACTCAGAAAATCCTGGGAACACTCAGCAGGTCAGGCAGCATCTGTGGCGAGAGAAGCAGAGATCAGGTTTCAGGCCGATGAACTTTTATCAGAACTGGGAAAAGTTAGAAATGAAACACAGTGGATGGTACAACCCTGGGAAGTCTGAAGGAACAGAGGGACCTTGGTGGACATGTCCAAGGATCCCTGAAAGCAGCAGCACAGACGATGAAGATGGTGAAGAAGCCACACAGGATACTGGCCTTCTTTAGTTAGGACATAGAATATAAGAGCAGGGAGGTTATGGTACAACTTTATAAAACATTGGTGAGGCCACAGCTGGAGTCCTGTGTGCAGTTCTGGTCACCACACTATAGGAAGGATGTGACTGCACTGGAGAGAGTGCAGAGGGGATTCACCAGGACGTTGCCTGGGATGGAGCATTTCAGTTATGAGGAGAGACCAGAGAGGCTGGGGTTGTTTTCCTTGGAGCAGAGGGGGTTGAAGGGGGACCTGATAGAGGTGTACAAAGTTATGAAAGGCATACATAGGTACATTGTGAGAAACTTTTCCCCTATCAGAAGTGTCTATGACCAGAGGGTTTAAGAAAAGGGGTAGGAGGCTTAGAGGGGATCTGAGGGAAGATTTTTTTCCCCCAGAGTGGGGTTGGACTCTGGAACGCACTTCCTGAGGGGGTGGTGCAGGCAAAGACTCTCACAACATTTAAGAAGTATCCAGACGAGCACTTGAATCACCGTCGAGGCTGCGGGGGCTTGGGTGGTGAAAATAATCTGTGGGGGGAGGAAAACCAATGGGGTTCAGGAGGTCCAAGTGACGTCTGGCAAAGCAACCCAGCTGCTGCTTGCCCATAAGGAGAGGTAAAAATCTGCCGAGGCCTCTCCATATCCACAATCTCAGCCGAAAAAGTTCCAGATTTAGTTTTTTTTTCATTTATTCGTTATTAGAATATTGTGTGCAGTTCTGGTCGCCCCGTTACAGGAAGGATGTGGAGGCTTTGGAGAGGGTACAGAAGAGGTTCACCAGGATGTTGCCTGGATTAGAGGGTATGAGCTATAAGGAGAGGTTGGACAAACTCGGGTTGTTCTCTCTGGAGCGTCGGAGGCTGAGGGGAGACCTGATAGAAGTTTATAACTTTATGAGAGGTGTAGATAGACAGTCAGAATCCTTCTCCCAGGGTAGAGATGTCGAATACTAGAGGGCATAGATTTAAAGTGAGAGGGGGTAGGTTTAAAGGAGATGTGTGGGGCAAGTTTTTTTTACACAGAGAGCGGTGGGTGCCTGGAATGGGCTGCCAGGGGTGGGGGTGGAGGCAGATACGATAGAGGTGTTTAAGAGGCTTTTAGATAGACACATGAATGTGCAGGGAGTGGAGGGAACTGGACCATGTGCAGGCAGAAGAGATTTAGTTTAATTTGGCATCGTGTTCGACACAGTCATGCTGTACTGTTCAATGTTCATTTTTGGGATCTGGGAATCATTATTTCCCATCCCAAATCGTCCTTGAGAATGTTGTGGTGAGCCCCTCTCTGGAAGCACTGCAGTCCTTCTGGTGAAGGTGCTCCCAGAGTGCTGCTGGGGAGGGAGATCCAGGATTTCGACCCAGCGACCATAAAGGAATGGCGATATTATTTCTGGGTCAGGAAGGTGTGTGACTTGTCGGGGAATCCACAGGTGATGGTGTTTCCATGCACCTTATCCTTCTGGATGGTAGGGGTCACGGGTCCAGGAGGCGCTGTCGGGGAGGCTTTGGACCTTGGGATGAAGTTGCATATAGGACATCCATGATGACGGGAGGACCTTTAAACTGGGGGCCTCACTGGCTCCTTGTGGCCAACTGTTTTTGCCGACTCAAGGGGTGGATGAGTTCTCGGTTGAGATGGGAAGGGATCAGTGACAAAGTCACGTCAAATGTCCTGAAATTTCAGGAGACGGGAGGTGGGGGTGAGAAGGAGTTGCAGGATTGGCTCCTGGTTATCAGGTAAGGGCTGAGGGAGGGGTTTTATTGTGTGCCTGTTTGGGGGGGGAGGGGGGAGGAAGTGACATTTGGAGGATGGGGTTAAGGCCAAGTAGTCCTCACCCACAAGGAAACGTAACAACAAATGGTCGCCTCAGTGCCTCATCCTCCTCTGAGCACAGTCCAGTCCTGCTCCAACTCACAAGTCCAAAGCTTCCCCCGCCTGTCATTGAGTCAAAGTCAAAGTCAAGTTTATTGTCAAATGCACAAGTACACGTGTGCACAGGTGCAATAAAAAACTTACTTGCAGCAGCATCACAGGCACACAGCATCAGATAAGCAACATTCACAAGAAAAACATAAATTAAACACAAATTAAACACAATTTTTACAGGAAAGAACACAATTAGAACAAAAAAAACCAAAGTCCATCTTAGTGATCAAAGTGGTCCCAGTGTTGCTACGATGAGGTAGTGATTAGGGTTGTGCAGGTTGGTTCAAGAACCGAATGGTTGAAGGGAAGTAGCTGTTCCTGAACCTGGTGGTGTGGGACTTCAGGCTTCTGTACCTCCTGCCCGATGAGGTGGGACAGGGCAGGGGGGCGGTGTCAGTTTCTCAGGAGGCCACGTGAAGCTGAGGCATAGTGGTGGTTGCCAGAGCACCCTGCATTGCCCTAAGGAGAGCCTTCTGTTCCTAAAGTGGGAAACTTGCATCTTATTGCAGCTGTACAAGTCGTTGGTGAGGCCACACTTGGAGTACTGTGCACAGTTTTGGTTGCACTGTTATAGGAAAGACGTGGTTAAACTGGAAGGAGTGCAGAGAAGATTTACGAGGATGTTGCCAGGACTCGAGGGCCTGAGTTATAGGGAGAGGTTGGCCAGGCTGGGTCTTTATTCCTTGGAGTGTAGGTGACTGAGGGTGACGTTATAGAGATGTATAACATCATGAGGTGCATAGATAAGGTGAGTGCACACAGTCTTTTTCCCAGGGTTGGGCAATCAAGAACTGGAGGGCACAGGTTTAAGGTGAGAAGGGAAAGATTTAATAGGAATTTGAGGGGCAACTTCTTCACCCAGAGAGTGGTCTGTATATGGAATGAGCTGCCAGAGGAAGTGGTTGAGGCAGGTACATTAACAACATTTAAAAGACACTCAGACAGTTACATGGCTAGGAAAGGTTTTGAGGGGTATGGGCTAAATGCAGGCAAACGGGACTGGCTTGGTGGGCACTGTGGTAGGCACGGACCAGTTGGGCCGAAGGGCCTGTTTCCATGCTTTAGGGCTCTATGACCATGACTCCATGTAGTCTCGCCCACCAGGACCTTCACTCAGGACCCACGTGAGATGTCAGGTGACCTCGGCCACACGGGACTAGCAGGTGATGTGTGGGGAGAACTGCCAGGGTAGAGTGCAGGAAATCCCACACACTGGGCCCGCAGTCATTGCTAAACCGAAAGGTGTCTCGTGGAAGAGTTTTGAGTCCCTTCCCATCCAGGGAAGCTCACCCCAAAAATTCCGTTCTGGACAAGAGTGGAATAGATTGGTAGCACCAAAGTGAAGTCAGTTCTCCTCTCCTCCCATCTGAACTGGTGACATTGATTTATCATCACTTCCAACCATTGTTTAACAAGAAAAGATGAGATTGCCTCTTCAAAACAGCATCTGGACTCTTTTATTGAAGATTGACCGCTGAAGAGCTCAGAATTGCCCACAGTTTGTGCTAATACTACTTTCTGAACAACGAGATAACTGATAATTGATGTCTCTCCAATGGCAATGTCAAGTTTTTTTTGTGCAATCGATACATTGAGAGGCATTTAATTTTAAATGCCTCTTCCCACTTAAAAGGCAGTTTTAGCTGTAACTGGGACATCTCCAGTCACAATTCTGTACCAGCGAGGCTGGACATTTAACCTTCAAGAGAATTGCGTTTGATGAGGTGATGCAGATTTTGCCCTTTAAGGAAACACGACTGTCAATCACTTTCATTTGGGTTTTGATTTAAGCTCCTACAGTCCCAAATGTACAATTACCAGTAATTGTTTCTGTCAAGCATACAATGTGCACCAGATTTTAGAGAGCACCTTATCACCTGGAGACCTGTGAAAATAAAGCTTAACAAGGAATTATCATCGGTATTAACACCGGTGTTAACTTGTGTTAATTTGCAGATATTGTTGTTTTAGATGCCAGTGCTCAGTGAGATCACTGGAAGGTGCACCAGGTGGAGCCTCTGCCTCCAGAGACCCGGGTTCGATCCCGACCTCTGGCGTTGTCTGTGTGGAGGTTGCACGTTCTTCCTGTGATCGTGTGGGTTTCCCCCGCGCCCCCCCCCCCCCGCCCCGGGGTGCTCCGATTCCCTCCCGCGTCCCAAAGATGTGCAGGTCGGTGGGTTACTTGACTGCTGTAAGTTGCCCCTGGTGTGTGGGTGAGGGGTTGAATCTGGGGGGGAGTGTGGGGACAATGAAATGAGATGAGTGTAAATAGGTGGACAATGGTCAGCATGGACTCAGTGGGCCGAAGGGCCTGTTTGCGTGCTGTATCGCCCTATGACTCAATGCAATTTCTTGAATCTATCAGATTCCTTCCAAACATTCTCCTCAGGTCTCCACACATCTTCTGCACAGACTTTCACATTATTTTGGCGTCTTTCTTGAGATAGTGGTGGGATCCTCCGACTTCCTAAAACCCTCCATTCTCCAACAATCTGGAGGCCTTTGAAGCATAAAGATGGCTTCATTTGGCACATTCCGGTCAGTGAGTTAATTGCCCACTGTAAATTGCCCCCAGTGCGTGGCTGAGGGGTGGAATCTGGGGAGGGTCAATAGGAACTTGGGGAGTATAGGTTGCAGGAAAAATCAGCAGGGGGATGGGATTGCTCTGTGGGCCAGCATTGACTTTATGGGCCAAATGGCCTCCTTCTAACATCATAAAGAAATCTGGAAGTAGACAGGAGTCTTGGCTTAATGTCCAAACAAACACCACTCCAGCACTTCCACAGTACCTCAAGGGAGGACGTTGAGCTCTCTCCAGTCGTGTCCCCGGAGCTGATCGGGAACCAACAACCTCCCACCTCAGTCGAAGGAGTGCAACCAGCTGGGTTTGTACGTGGGACTGGCTGCGGGCTGAAGATTCCTGGCAGGAACAGAAACATTCCACCACTGCCTAACTTGAGGAAGGCTGACAAGACAATTCATCTCAACAGCAGCAGTAAAGCATTTATCAGGCCCCCTTCGCAAGACAAGACACCCCAAGGTTCCTCCTGAACCAAACTGCCGTCCAGAGTGCACCAGGGCACGCGACCAAAAGCTTGGTTGAAGCGACAGGTTCAAAGGAAGAAAACAAAAGGAGAGGTGGCTTTGGGGCCCAGAGAGCCACCAGATGAATTTGGGGGGCGATCAAAAGGGCAGGATCACTGAGGAGCAGGTGGGCTGAAGGGCTCTCTGACTCTCTGTGGCTCTACAACTGTAGCACCAGAGAATGAAGCATGGGTTGTTCTTCCTTCTTCTCTTAATTTAACAAAATATAAAAAGATAACACTGGACTATAAACCCTGCACTTGGTGTACAGGGTCCAGTTATCACATTCGATGATATCACGGTGAATTTCAGGTCAATTTCACACAGACAACCACTCAAACACACAGAAATGTTAACATTGGACTGACTTCCACAGTAATAATTAATACAAATTTAAAAGGGCTTCAGGATAACATCATTGGTCTTTGTACAGCTTGTCCCCTCTCCCCTGTCCATTGTGTGTCCAAAACTCTGCCCATTTGTTCTTCTGCACTCTTTCTGTGGTTTGATTTTCTTTTTGCTTTTTTTTAAAAAAGTCCTCCAAACGCCTACTTGGAAAAATCATTTTTTACTTTTATTTGTCGATAAAACTCCATGACAGCAATAAATGTCAAGCATGCAGAATTCACGGCTTCACTTATTGTGCTTGAAGACTGTGGCTTTCACGATGCATGTGTAAATCCCATTGGAGGACGCGCAGGTCAGTGGTGATCTTGTAAACCATGGTTCATTCTAATGTTAACAGGAGATTAAATGAGAATGTGTCATTATTATTGTCAATTTTGATTTAGTTGCACTTAGAGTCATAGAGTCTTACAGCATGGAAACAGGGCCTTCGACCCAACTCGTCCATGCTGACCATGTTGCCTAGTGAGCTGGTCCCATCTGCCTGCATTTGGCCCACAGCCCTCTAAACCTCTCCCATCCATGGACTTATCTAGATGGCTTTTAAATGTTGCTAATGTGCCCGCCTCAACCATTATTTCTGGCAGCTCATTCTAAATACGCACCAGCCTTTGCGTGAAGAAGCTGCCCCTGATGTCCCTTTTAAATCTCTCGCCTCTGATTTCAAACCTATGCCCTCTTGTTTTTAGCACCCCCTCCCTGGGAAAAAGACAGTGTGCTTTCACCCTGTCTATACCCCTCATGATCTTATACAGCTCTGTCAGGTTACCCCTCAATCTCCTACATCCTAGGGAATAAAGTCCTAGTCTACACAACCTCTCCTTGTAACTCAGGCCCCCAAGTCCAGGCAACATCCTGGGAAATCTTTCCTCACTCTTTCTAGTTTAATAACATCTTCCTTCAACAGGGCGACCACAACTGTGCACAGTACTCCAAGTGCAACCTCACCCACGTCTTGTACAACTGCAGCATAACTTCCCAACTCCCATACTCAGTGCCCTGACTGGTGAAGGGCAGTGTGTCAAACGCCTTCTTCACCACCCTGTCTACCTGTGACGCTGCTTTCAGTGAACTATGCACTTGCACTCCTACGTCCCTCTGTTCCGTAACACTCCCCAGGGCCCTGCCATTCACTGTACAAGTCCTACCCTCGTTTGATCTCCCAAAATGCAATACCTCACATTTATTTGGATTGAAAGTCATTTGCCAATCCTCAGCCCACATCCCCAGCTGATGAAGGTCCCCCTGTAATTTTTTATAACTTTCTTTGCTATCTATAACACCACCTACTTTAGTATCATCCGCACTTACTGCACAGAAGGAGACCGATTAACCCATTGGGTCCACATTGGCTTCCAGAGGGCCAATGGCATTCATCCAACCCCCCTCCTTCTTTCCTTGTATCCCGGCAACTTATTCCGTCTAACATGTCCATCAACTTCCCTTTGATACTTTTGCCACTTACCAACACCAGGGGCAAGTTACAGTGGCCAATCGACTTACCTGCACGTCGTTGGCATGTGGGAGGAAACCGGAGCACCCGGGGCGGAAACCCACCCAGTCACAGGGAGAACGTGCAAACTCCACACACGCAGACAGCGCCCGAGGTCGGGATCGAACCCGGGTCTCTGGATCTGTGAGGCAGAGGCTTTACCCGCTGCACCACTTTGCTGTGCCAAAGATCAAAGGTTTTTACAGAGATCAAAAATACATTTTATTAACTGAAAATACCCCAAATTGTCATAAACAAAAACAAACCCTCCAAGCAAAGTAAAGAGTGAAAAGTTCATTTGCACATTATAGATCAGTTGAATCAGCTGGAGTCTCACCGTGGTAAAATGGCTGACAGTAAGGAAGAGTTCATGGGGACCCCAGGGGAAATAAAACTTGTGGAATTGGCTGTTACTTTCCATCTTCATCTAACGATGAAGACACGGGTGTGCAGGTAATGTTTCCAAATTTGCAGATGACACAGAGCTTGGAAATGCAATTAGCGGCGGAGAGGTTAGTAATTGCAAAGAGGCCATTCAGCCCATCCAGTCTGTTTTGCCGCTTATGCTCCATACAACGACTTCATCCAGTCCTGGGCATCAGAAGGTCACTGTGCTGATGTGCGGTCTGCAGAGACAGAGGGGGTTGGGATTGGGGGAAGTCCGGAGGCAGTGCTGACTCAGTCCAGTATTTTCATTCAATGCAGTTTTAAAGGCTAGAAACAGAATTTGCTAAACTCATATGCACCGGTGTTTTATGGTCCACACAAGCCTCATTCTGACCCATCTCCTCTCACCCTATCAATGTATTTCTATCTTCCTCAGATTCCCCTTAAATTCATCCATGATATTCACTGGAATGACTCCCACATTCTCACCACCCTATTGGAAAGTACCAGTGAGACAAGGTCTTTACAAACCATTCAATGACTGTGTGACATTGCCAATGGTAAATCTACGCCCTTTGCAGCACTGACACATTAATTTCCCATGTCCACTGTGTCAATTACCAGCAGGGAAACCTCCTGTGCACTGAACATGCTGCAAAACAGTTGTAACTCAACATCGAGGAGGTCACCTTTAAGTGTGTGGCCGACTGTGCTGTCACAAAGTGAGAGAGGGCTGATACGTGAGCGACAGGAAGGTTGTGCCCGACATGGGGGATACCACTTTAAGAGGCAATGTGAAGAGTGACTTCAGGAGGTGGCTGAGTTTAACTGCTGTTAATCAGGTGTAACTCGCAGCCTGTAAAAATAAAAGGCAAAGGGCTGAGGAGGTGATGAGATGGGCTGGTTTTCTGTGCTTACATTTTGTGTGGTTGCTTTGCTCCATCTCCCACTAAAATGGAGAGCAAGGCAGAGTGTGCCAGGATTTGCAGAGTGGCTGTTAAACTCTGCTTTCTATCTCTCACTCAGAAGAGCTTTGAATTTCTTTCTTTACTTTGCTTTTTAGTAGCTTCGTTCAGAAAATAAAAGCTTAAAATGCTGTCACCTGTGTGAGCATCCCGGGCTTGTGGAAGAGGCAAGGGGTGGGAAGGGAGTGGGGTTGAATGACTTTCATTCCTACCTTGCTGGTGGCCAAAGTGGCCAAGCCCAAGCCCAGATGTAGACCCTCGACCCAGGAGGTCAAACTTTGGCTTGTCCATTGCGACAGGCTGTCTCAATACAAGGCAATCCAAGAGCAGGGGAGTTGTGCTGGAACTGTGTATGCAACAACTGAAATACTGTGTGCAGTTCTGGTCACCACACCACAGGATGGATGTGACTGCACTGGAGAGGCTGCAGAGGAGACTCACCAGGATGTTGCCCAGGCTAGTTATGAGAAAAGGCTGATGAGGGTGGGTTATTTTCTTTGGAACAGAGGGGAGATTTAATCGAGGGATGAGATGGAGTGATTAAGAAGGACCTATTTCTCTGAGCAGGGAGGTCCAAGTATTTTCCTTGATGAATGGTGGGGGTCTGTGAAGGGTCTCGACCCAAAATGTTCACTGTCCATTTCCCTCCACAGATGCTGCCTGACCCGCAGACAGATCACAGTGCAACTTCTGTGTGTGGACACGACCCTCTCCTGTGTGTGTGGACACGACCTTTTCCTGTGTGTGTGGACACGACCCTCTCCTGTGTGTGTGGACACGACCTTCTCCTGTGTGTGGACACCCTCCATCTGACCTGACTCCCCACACCACTGTGAGGTGAGGTCTACCCAGGGTCCACAACCTGCAGCTCAGGTGACCCGTACAAAGAGGTGGGGAAGAGTGAAGGATCTCCAGAGAATCTTTCTCCATGATGCTGACCCTCGGACACTGAGGCTGGCAGGTGCTGTGTGCAGGAGATCGGTGTCTCGTTCCCGATCCCTGTGCGGCATCTCCTGGTATTTCTGTGAGAGAACGGAGAAGGTCAGAGGTCACCGATGGAAGCTCTGATCTCTGCCGGAAATGTCCGCTGGTGACCTGTGATGTCATCAGGTGTCTGAGGGACACCGGGCAAACACCAGCCGTGCTGAGAGGCATCGTGCCTGGAAGTGCCCGTGCCAATGTACCGATGGGGGCAACTTCACCCAGAAACGATCATTACTGCAACTTCCCTGGGGGAATATCACCACTATGTGCAACCTGCAAATGGGAAATGAGGATGAAATGATAAGATTGATCCAATTTCCAGAGTGCAATCCCAAGCCTTGGTCAAGGGAAGTGATTAGACTCCCCTCTTCCACTGCCCAATGCACAGAGCCTCAGGGAGATAACTCCCTGCTGCAGTGCAGAGCACACACTTGGAGGAACAGCACAAGCAGCTGAGTGGGGAGGTGGCTGTGGAGGGCAAAAGCCGAGCACAGAGACAAGTAACTGAGTACGTGTGCATGTGCACTCCGTTACAGCTGAGCTACATGGATTGTTCGATTTGATTGGAAACTCTGCCGTCTCGTTTGTTTGCCTGAGAAATTTCATTGGCTTGGTGGCTTCCTCTGTGTTGGAGATCAGTCTCTGGAGGACGGTCTGTTTTAAAGAACTACAGTACACATAGAACGTTACAGCACGGGAACAGGCCCTTCGGCCCTCAGTGTCTGTGCCGAACATGATGCCGATCCAAACTAATCCCATCTGCCTGCACATGGTCCATATCCCTCCATTCCCATGTGCCTGTCTAAATCCCTCTATCGTATCTGCTTCCACCACCATCCCTGGCAGCCTGTTCCAGGCACCCACCGCTCTTGCCTCGCACACCTCCTTTAAACTATCCCCCTCTCACCTTAAAGCCAAGCCCTCTCTCCACATCTTGTGGATCGGGATGGTGGCTGAGCTTTCCTTCTGACCAGCGGAAGTTCAGAAAGCTTCAACGGGGACACTGAAATACGGAGGAACAACTCGATATTGCTTCATCAACAGCTTCAATGGTCGATTTTAGAAATGTCTGAACGGCAGCGGGGGATTGAAATATCGACTTTTCCTCCTCTCAAATTTGAAGTCACATTGTAGTCGAGCGTTGCCTTTGGCTAGGATTACAAATCCTGCCCTCAATCACTTTTCTTTGAGCCCTGGTTTCTTTGAGCTGAAGGAATTCACAGCACATTCCATCAATTCTGCACTGTCACAAGTGCGGGGAGGCATTATAGACCCACAAATCCTTTCCAGCTTGTGATTTGCTTTTACACTGAGAGGTGGTTGTCCAACAATTAATTCCAGGTAAAAGAAATGAAGCCATCAACACGCTTTCCAATAACGAACACACATCACATTGACAATGGCATACTATGATATATATTTATTAATATCATATGTAAAGAAGGGCATCTTTATTGATGGCAGGTACAATATACTTGAAAATTGGTTTTCTCACAAGAAGCCATGATCTCTGTGATTTGAAAGCTCCAACCTCTGACTGCATATGTACCCAAAACTGACCCTAACTGCTTGGGATATCCCAATCCTTCACCAGGCCACCTTCTCACTTCTGCAGGCCCACTCTGACTAGCTGATGGAATGCTGCCACTGCCACTGATGAAATGCTTTGTTGCAATGGGGCAACTTTTGTCTCATTGAACAGCCATTGTCTTTAGCTTAGGCGAAGCAACAAGATGAAGATCTGAAGACCAGTGATGAGGATTCTTGAGCTGAGTCTTCACCTAACATCCTAAGATTACCATAAAAATCCCCTTGTCTTGTTTTTTGGATAATTTAGTGCGTGTGTGAATTCCGAATCAAGACCAACTTTCCAGAATCGTAAAATGTCACAGTATGGCAATCAAAAGTCAGGAAGAGACAATAGTGCTTCAGCTACAGAAACTATTCATTGCAGCTCCCATATTACAATCATGTTTCACAATGATAAAATAGTGGACCATCCATCGTACACTACCATTCTGTACCCTTGTGCTTTATCTGAATAAAACTTGTACATAGTACATATAGATTCCATGTTAAAGGCTAAATGTTTTTTTTGTTCCTCATACAAGTAAAGGCAGTCTGAAGTCAGTAACAAGGAATGGCACAATAGCTTTGTAATATTACGAGCGTCTAATGGTTTCTATACATAACACATTAAGCTAAATGAATAAGATGCAAGTCAATGTACTGTATCTGATGTTATTTGGCGGGACTGATACATAACAGGAATTGCACAGGCTTGACGGTATTGGCTTGGTTTCAATTTGCTCCCTAGATATCACTCTTTTATCGCAACACGTTTTAAAAAATAAACATTTAAAGGACTGTCAGAATCTTTCTGTGGATTGTCACTCAGAGACTGGAGAATTGCAATACGTTTGCAGACAGTGTAAAGGTTCTGGGACCATTAGCTAAATAAATGAAAGCTGTTGTCACTGGAAGTTGCTGCTCCAGGAGGAAGGTTGGGATTCTTCGTTGGTTAGCAGGGTCCTGGAAAAAGGATGCAAAGAAATGTGCCTTGGAACTTTTTTTTGTTTGGCCATTTGTGGATTGAATAGCATCTGGCAATACTGACAGACCTTGTGGAGCAGATTCTCATCGTCTTTCACCTTGCATGAGGCAAAATGCTCATTAAGAGTTGCAAGCATGCGGTCTACTTTAGGATGCCAATGTTAATCTGCACTCAAAATATAAGAAACATCAGCACTGAGGATGACTAAGGCGCTGGTTCCAGTGGTTCCTTTGCTGAGTGCAATCAGCTGATTAGAAATTCACCACTGGACAGGTGTCACCTTTGTTAATCAGCCCAAAAAAAATTCCACCCCCCCCCCTTTAAGGGGGAATATTGGACAAATGCATTCTTTCAAGAGAAAGACTGGATGTTGGTTCTTCTTTTGCTGATTAGCATGAACAATTGTGGAAGGTTATCAGTTTTTCACACCCACTGTCAGCATCCACCTTTCTGAAATCCATTAGAATCAGCAGTTAAAATTAACGTCAGATGCTCCTGCTGTCATCTCAGCCGAGAAGCAATGTAACATCTCCATTATCCACTATATCCACTCCCCTAATTCTCCCAAAGTGAGGTTAACTATTTAATAGCTATTGACACTTCAGTTTACAATGGATGCATTGTTCCAACTGTTTTATCCTGTGACCACAGCAAGAACAGCACTGAGATCACCTCTCCCTTCACAATGGGCCAGTAAAACCACCCAGGACCAAAGGGAAATTCAGCCATTGTCAGTGAGTGAATTGAAATCTGAAACCAAGGCCCAGGTACCGCACTTCCTAAATCCAAAGCCACGTTAAAAAGCAGCAGTGCTGTTACCGCAGCAGTGCACTTTCTTTCAATGTGGCACCAATCCTAGATTAATGGGGCAACTCAAAATCCTTCTTGTTCCTACGGCCTTTGCTAACGATTTCTAGTGTAGCGAAAGGCACTGTAGCAGGAGATGGCTGTGCCCCGTACTCACTTCTATCATGTCCGAAGCCTGCATAATTCTGGTTATGGCTAACACCAACAGTGATGCTGGCTTTGTTTTCTTTTTAGGTCGCTGTGCCCCGTTGCTAGTCACAGGTGCCTTGGCTGATCATCAGTGCATGACGGTCCCTTGCACTGCAGGACTCTCAGCTGTCATATAACCATGACAGGTCCTCTGAGAGATAGGAGGCAGTTGGTTCCATTCACTGGAATGAAATCAATTTACATTCCCATGACTCTGACAGTCATTTAAAATGCCAATGAATGTAATATTTAGTACAGAGCTTTACATTACTCAATGTCAGGCTAGTTTCAAATGATTTCCTTCGCAGTTTGAATTAGATTGTTAGTCCTTTGTTGGTGTTAATCATCAATTCACCTCCTCTCCAAATTGGAGATATAAGTTTCCTTAAGATTCAAGAACACAGATTACTCTGCGGAAATCCATCAAACATCAGATGGTTTGTCTTGCATGACAGGTTTGTAAGAGTATAATACAGTAGTGTAGAACTTCTCGTGGTGGTGCACAAATTAACCAAGGACTTACGATGATAATCCATGCTGAAATCAACTATGTTTTGTGTTGCCTATAGCAATGGTCACCACACACTAAAGTCTGAACAGAGTGTTGTCTCCTGTCTTGGAGTTCTGATTAGGATGGGAGCGCGCAAATCACTTTCCAACTCAATGACCAACTAACTGCTGGTCAATGGCCAAATTCCAAAGCAACGCTGGACCAGGATGTGGGTCACACACACTGAGCTCTGGAATGCAATCATGCTGCTCTGGGCAGTTACTCGAAGCTGGGCACCTAGGGAAGAGGAAAAATGTATTGGACCAATATCACTCCATTCAATGCCTATAAGGGAACAGGGGTAACTTTGCCGTCAAATGTCTAGCTTTTAGCTTTTGATAAATATCTTAAAATAGAAAGTAAGGACTCTGCTCCAAGTCTAGGTTCACTCAAAGTGCTACAACCAGGCACAAGGTGTTGAAAGCTTGCTGCGAGCAAGAGAGGCACAGGGCGGTCATCAAACCATATAGGAATCCTTTGGATAGGCCACTGAATAGAGAGCCCCAGTCTTTATATTCACCTCAGATCATGTGAGTAGTCTGAAGTTTTGAGGTTAATATTTTATTCAACACTGAGTTATGCTGTACCCCTTGATAATGTCAGGCATCCGGTTTGACAATCAGTTCTCTCTTTTTCTTCCCACAGCTCCTGGCCCCTAGTTCACCTGCTGCCCCAGGGAGGGATCTGAATCGCCCCGCCCCTGATTACTGTTCCGCCCAGTGTGGCCGCACTGAAACACAGACTGGTGGCCATCACAGGCACGAGCTGGTGGTTGGTGGCCCCTGGTTAAAGTGATTCCAAACATCATGTAACAAGTGAAAAGCAGGAATGAACTGGGCACGCCAACTCTTAAAGAGTCAATGAGAAGGGACCACCTTAAGTTATTGGAGCCTTCTACTGGCTTTCTCTGGAGTGAGATTGCCTTTGGAGAGACTCCCACCTTACTGGCAAACATTAGAACACTCTCTCATGCCTGTTTCACAATTCAATTTCCTCACCGCTGATCTGTATGTCAGCTACGTCTGGATTCCTTGACCCTTGATGCCATCTTCATTCTCTCCTATGATCTGCAGACTATTCAACATCCACTGCTTTGTAAAATATACACCTATTTTTCCTTGATAATTGTTGGTGGGATCCTGCCCTCTAGGCATCCAACTTTCACCAAGGATTCTTAGCAAAAGCAGGAGTACAGAATAATAGATCAGGCAGTGAAGTGTGGTGTTTGAATCCAAGGTTTCTAAGGATTCTGAGCAGTAAGAGCATTCCAGGAACTGTCCAAGGTACTGAAACCCTGTCTCGCTCAGTGGTCACCGGCATTCAGTGGGGGCAAGTTATCTGTCACTCTTATGGGGCTTTGTGTTCTGTGCTTCTTTCTCTGAGAATACAGACTCTGCTCTCTTACAAATATTATTTGGCAGTGGATGAGGGTTGGGTGTCTATTATTATTCCATTTCTTTTTAGAAGCATTTGCACGGAAGTCATATATCAAACCAACTCAAATCAGAGCAAGAGAGCTTTATCCCCACTGTGGTTCAATAGAAAGATAGCCTACGATCATCGCTGCAGTGCCTCTGTGTGTAACACACAGCCAGCATTAAGTCTGAACCATTATCTTTCTGCCACTGCTATAAGTCCTGCTCAGTCTTTGCTGTGGGCACCATCCTCCATCCATCGCCAGCTTCTCTCAACAAACTATACTTTGCTTTCTCAGACAACATCATGAGCGTTGGGCTTGGAGACCACGTGGGATAATACAGAAGCAAGAACATCTACTTAAGAGAGGAGTCTGCATTTTTTGTTAAGGAAAAAAAAATGGGTTGCAGCACAAAATGGGCAGCATTACAAAACGGACGAGTTACCAGCCGGCTTTACAACCTGGCTCGACGGTTCTTGTTGCCGTCAGCCACTGATTCACTATGTGCAGTGCTGCCCCCTCAGTTTTGGTTGGATTGAACCTGTACGTTTATGTGACCAATGAGCAATTCAGCACTAACCCATGAATCAAGCCTGCACTACTTTTTTCCTCTTTAGTACCTTCCACCAACTGCAAGGGAACTATAGTGTAAAGTGACCATTTGGTGAGGGGATGAAAGGTTGCTCATGAACAAAAGCTGTCACGGTAGAATGAACTACTGCAGCAAGTGATTTCACAAGATGAGATGAAATGAGATCTAAATGCTTTTTTTAAGCTTAAGAACATGATCACACAAGATAATACAAGCGGCCTACATAAGCATTTACGATAAAGAGTGAATAAAAAATTCCTTTTACAAAACTGGAATATGACTCTAGATGAGAGAAAAAAGTTGTTCTTTTTCTTCTTTTGAAAAGTTAGTGAGCGGAGTCCACGGAACAGTCATCCCCAATACTGCCATTTTGTTTCAAGCGCATCGTCGGGTTGTTGTTTTGCTTTTGAATGTGTCTCCAGAAGGTTTGTTCAATGACTTTGGTAGGTCAGGATTGGACGGCCCTAATCTCCGTGGACAGTCCAGTCTCCTTTCTGCTCGTTGAACTGTGAGATAAGTGGGTGTTGTGGGTGTCACCAATTGTGAGGCTCCGCCATCAGCAGGTGAAGTCTTCAAAGGTGCTGCGGGGCGGGTGGTGAGGTAGAATGTTCGCTGGGTACGTCATTCCTGCTGGGTGGTTCCTTAGGTTCTCACATGGGTTCTGTGTAGGAGAAGAAAATTCCATGCACCAGCAGTCAAGAGGTTGCCAATTTACCCTTTTCCATGCTAAAATTCCCTGCACGTTAGACCCTTTTGAACAGAAGCAGGACGTTGTGGATAACAGTCTGAGTTATAAGCAGAGGCTGAATAGGCTGGGACTTTTTTCCTTGGAGCGTAGGAGGCTGAGGGGTGACCTTATAGAGGCTTATTAAATCATGAAGGGTATAGATAGAGTAGATGGTCACAGTCTTTTCCCCAGGGTAGGGGAGTCTAAAATTAGAGGGCATAGGTTTAAGGTGAGAGGGGAGAGATTTAAAGGTGACCTGAGAGGCAAGTTTTTCACTCAGAGGGTGGTCCGTATATAGAATGAGCTGCCAGAGGAAGTGGTTGAGGCAGGTACATTAACAACAATTAAAAGACATTTGGACAAGTACATCAATAGGAAAGGTTCAGAGGGATATGGGAAAAATGCAGGCAAATGGGACTAGCTTGGATGGGAATCTTGGTCAGCATAGACCAGTTGGGCCGAAGGGCCTGTTTCTGTGTTGTATAACTTTATGACTCTATGACATAAATACAACAAGACAGAACAACAACTGCAGTGAAGAATCCTGTATAGTGTGGATACAGCCTGTGTGTGAAACTCTTGTGTAACTTCCAGCAGTGAACAGATACATGATAGCAAAGGCTATATGATTCCATCAAATGCTTGGTTGATGTTCTGAGCCTTCAGGTTATACTTCTGTTGTAAGAGGAATGGGTTTCAGCTCATCAAGGTAAGGGAACACTCCGAATCTGAACACCCAGAGTAAGGACGGCACGGTTAGCCCTCGGCTGACTGAGTCCATGCCAACCAGCATGTGCTCACCTACACCGATCCTATACTAATCCCAGCCAACATCACGGTCCCTTTGAGTGGGACTCTCAGTTTAGAATCAACTGGTGTACTGCCTCCATCAGAACTAGACTGCTCATTCTTACAGGAAGAAGAGGGATTTGCCTCACCTGGATTTGAACTGGGTTCCCATAGAATGTAAGGACAATGCCCCAGTAAGAGTGGTCTGTGGTCCTCTGCAATTGGTCAGCTCGTTAAAGGAGGGAGCACAGACAGGAAGGCCTGAAGGACCCCCATCTGTGCTGTAAGATTGTGTGATTCTGTGATCCAATTCAACTTCTTGGAATGCCATTGGATTCTGGTTGGAGTTGTAGTGAGCTAATGGGTGCCCAGAGACAGCTGATCAGACATCAGCTCATACAGAACCACACAGCCTTGGAGAAATGCAGTAAACGACTGCACATAATCCTCCTTATACATTCATGCACTGTTTAACAATTTACCGTGATCCAAGCTCCCGATGAGGTACGAGTGACTTTATTGTGACGTAGTTACTTTTATTTCATTACCTGTGGTTTGAGGGCGTGAATCTTGTGAATGGGGTTTTAATTGCAATGCAGCTAAATTATTACTGTAATAGGTACATTTTGTCTCGCTGATTATCTGCTGGCATCTACATTCTGCAGAGCAGTAATTGCTATCAGCAGAGTAGTAACCGAAGAACAGGTCCTGAGTTATTTCCATGGCGATGAATTGGTGGAATTGTCCTTTGGGACTCTTATATGTCCTTGTCTGACCCTGAATCCATGTGCTTCAGTGAGCATCTACTAACGTTAGGAAAGCAGTGCATTTGGCGAGGGATAAACGTTTCATTTACTGCCAGTGCCTTAACTGCAAAAATACTTGCAGTGTGCACTTCATCCTACTGATGTCAATGTACGCAAATGGGTACGATCCCATTTGAGGAGGGAGAAATAATGATACCCCTTGGTGAAGTTAGCAGACGCCTGGCAGTTCCCAATCCACGGAACAGGCAGGCTTCTGGCAATTGAGTTCTGGCACACAGATGGGGTGGGACCAGTGCAGGGGTTGAGCGCAAGTCTGTGGCCCACTGTGCAAGACTCGGGCAGGAGCTTGATATCGGATTACAGCTCACTGTGTGAAGCCTGGTAAGTCACCTGAGAGCAAGTCTGTGGCCCACTGTGCAAGACTCGGGCAGGAGCTTGGTATAGGATTACAGCTCACTGTGTGAAGCCTGGTAAGTCACCTGAGACCAAATCTGTGGCCCACTGTGCAAGACTCGGGCAGGAGCTTGGTATAGGATTACAGCTCACTGTGTGAAGCCTGGTAAGTCACCTGAGAGCAAGTCTGTGGCCCACTGTGCAAGACTCGGGCAGGAGCTTGGTATAGGATTACAGCTCACTGTGTGAAGCCTGGTAAGTTACCTGGGAGCAAGTCTGTGGCCCACTGTGTGAGGCCAGGGCAGGAGACTGGTAGTGGGATCTGCTGCCCATTGTCTGAGGATTGGTTAGGGCTTGGGAGTAGTAACACTGTGAGGCGTGGCCAGGCCTGGAGGAAGTCTGCAGCCTACAGACTGTGTGATGCAAGGAGATATAACATAGTAACAGGGAAAGGGAAAAGATCTCATAACCGAAGGAATGAAGGAACGATACTTGCATGGCGTTTGATGTCATCCAGGCTGAGTGTGACACCTTTGTTGTTGTTGTTCCTCTTCTGCTGTTTCCCATATTTCAGTAAACCACAGAGTTTGTGTTTCAACACCTGGCAACATAGAATGGCCAAACGTCACTGAGTACATCAACGCACGGCAGAGGATGCAATGTGGCTTCCTTGCTACGGCCAGTTCAGTATGCCAGCTCCGGGAAACCACGTTCTTCCAATTCTGGTTTCCCAATCATCCCAGATTTAACTGCATCACGTGAAGGCTTCAACTGACAAGACCTTACAGCTCTGAAATGCCCTCCATCAACCCTCCTACATACTTCTGGTCACCTGTTCCACATTGTTACCGGGATGGATGACAAAATCAGAGAAAATTTATTTCACAGAGGGTGACCACTGAGCCCTTCATGTACATACCAGCTGACAAAGAGCTACCCAGTTTAATCCCATCTTCCACGCTGGGTCCATATCCCTGCACATCATAATTCTTCAGGGACACATCCTATGGGTGAACTTATGCCTTTGTATCTCCCCTGTACTCCTGGTACCAATCACTTTACGTCAGTGCTTTAGCCCCCTCTAATAAATCCTCCCTCTTTACTCTTTCTAAACCCGTCATAGTTATATACAGATAAATTAATTCTCCCCTCAGCCTCCTGTGTTCCAAAAGAAACCCCCAAGCCCATCCAAATTTCCCTGCAGCTACAATTTCCTAGTCCTCGTAAACCCCTTCTGCACCCTCACCAGTGCAATCACATCTTACCTGTAACGTGTTGACCAGAACTGAACACAGTGCACAAGCAGTGGTCTAACCAGCATTGCAAAGGGTTCCATCATCAGATTGCTGATTTTATATTTTATGCCTCAGCTCTTGAAGGAAATCATCCCATGTCCCTGTTTAACCATCTTACTGACCTGTCCTGCTAGCTTTAAGTATCTGTGGACATACACTTCCTTTGTTCCTCCACACCACTGAAAATCCCCTACTTATTGTGTATTCCTTTGCTTTGTTGCACCTCCCCAAATATATTACCTCATACCTCTCTGGATTAAATTCGGTTTTCCCTTTCTGCCTAACTGATCACACCACCTACGTATTGATAAGTTATTACCACTTTAGCATTTCTTTTTGCACCACTTCAGATTGCACTACTATACTCTGTACCATTCTGTTGTTTCTGCGCTCATCACTGTATTTATTATTACCATGTATACTGTTTACTCTGTGAGCTCACATGAACAAGGAATTTCATTGCACCCTGGTGTGTATGACAATTACCTGTATGGAGGTAACTGATACCAGGAAACAAGCTGCAGCTGGATTCAAAGGAGCTGAGCAACTGCCTTGCCTTACCTTCACCCTCAATTGGGCAAGTCTGCTCTGATGCGCCTCTTTCAGGAGGACCTCCCAGCATCAGGGGCAGCAGGATTGTCCATGCCTCCCTGTTCCACTGGCGGGTGAGGAGGCCAGTTTTCTGGGCATGCTGCTGCCCTTGAAGAGCTGCAGGGCAACTGTTTGTAAGTCTGTATTCCCAGTCGTGAGGGTGGGGGGGGGGGGGGGGGGGGGGGGTGCTTTTGTCAGGTGATGCCATTATGAGCCAATCTGACTCTATTTTGGCCAGACATGGTAAAGTGGGACAAAAACCTGTTACATCATTTATGGACTTTCCATCTGCCAGATGCTCTGTTTCCCCAATAGCCTTGGCTCACTCTGCCTTGGAATGAATTACTATGTAGATGTTGGCATGCTACACCTATTAGGTTGCTCTTTGCATGTCCACTACCCATCTTCTGTCAGTTCAGTGGCTGCTCAAATGAAGGAACATTCAAGCTCAACCTTTAATCAGCCAGTCATGGAACTGACTGCATTTGCTGCCGCAAATCTCTGACTCTCCTTCAAAGTGAATAGAACTGCTATCCTGATTGGTATTGTCAGCAGGGCACCGAAACACAATCTCTCCTGCTTATTCAGCCAGGGCAAGGAGAACGAGCTCCCTTCTACACTCTTACATTGATGCCTGCAATCTTGTCATTCTTCTTTGAAACTGACGATGTCTTGGTCAGCGACGGGTGATGCATGGTGGGGGTGATGCCTTGTAGTGGCTCAACTGCTGAGGATATAACAAATGTTAGCTTGAAATGGCAGTCTGGTCCCTGATGAATGAACATTCTGTGCTTTGGCAGAAGACATTGACTCAAAACTTCCTAAACACTACCAGCAGTTTAGCATTAATTTCTGTAAATGTCCGCAAGTTCGGGACTCCCATGAAAGAGCCCATGGATACAGAAGTCCCAAGCTCCTCAGGGTCTTTTCGACTGCACACTCACATCAGGTTGTTCATGAAATCCAGTGGAAGAATAGAAATTTCCTGCAGCTTCCCAGGACTTCCGGTGGGAAATCTGCCTGCTGAACCTTCACCAGTTTAGACTTGGTGCTAGTTCAGAGATTCCATTCAGTGGAATAGAGAAGAATGGCTGAGAGGAGGTAAGTAACAGAAAACGTACATTTTTTTAACTGAGTAAATTTAAAAGTATTTATTTCTTTTTATGTATCTCACCTATTTAACAATGTAAATATTTAAAAAATATTTTATTTGTTTGATTATGTTTTAATAGATTTTGAATGTTTGTGATTATCAGAGATACTCACAAAAACTTAAGCTTTGACAGCTGATTCAGCCCAAGGGTGTGGCTTAGCTGACTGTCCAAGTGTTTCAGTGGGATTTACAATTGGATAGTCCTATGTTGCAGTGTGAGGAAGATGAACAGGCACAGCAGCTCGGATTTAATTACTGTTAAAGTTCTGCCTGCTATTTTCATCTGTATAGCAAAAGCAAACTACAATTACATGGCAGAGTGGCACAGCCAGTAGAGCCGCTGCCTCCCAACTCCAACGACGTAGGTTCGACCCTGACCTCGGGTGCTGTCTGTGTGTGGAGTTTGCGTGTTCTCCCCGTGACCGTGTGGGTTTTCCCCGGGTGCTCCGGTTTCCTCCCACATCCCAACGACGTGCAGATTGGTAGATTAATTGGTCACTGTAAACTGCAGTACCATCACTGTAATAGTGATAGTACTACAATTTACAGTGACCAATATTAATATCATTGTAATAGTGTGCGGGTGAAAGGTAGAATCTGGGGGGAGTTGATGAGGTGCTTAATGGTCGGCACAGACTCGGTGGGCTGAAGGGCCTGTTTCCATGCTGGATGACACTATGAGATCGATGACAATCATTCCCCACAGGTGGATGGCTGGAGCTAGAGGCTGGACAATGGCACAATGGGAAGCAGCTCCGTGCAGTTGGCATTAAGACCCGTGGGGTCAGAGTGGAAAACGGTTTCATTCCTTGGCAATAGTATCTCTTCCCTTGACTTCAAAACATAGCTCTATATTGGCATGGCCATTTGTTTTAAAATTTCAAGGAAAGGGGAGGGGGAGACATAAATGCACAGGGGAATCCCAAATTAGTTTAGGGCTGGAGTAAGAAAGTGCAGCTGTGATCTTCCTGAATAGTGGAGCAGGCTTGAGGGTTCACATGGCCTGCTGCCATTTCTAATCTTGAAACCACCTTATGAATCCTGTGCAATCAAAGCAAGATTTCATCACTGTGAGCCAATTGCCCTCGACGTGATTTTTTACAGCTCGTTAGCTAATGAACTCCTAGCTCTCTTCTGCCATTATTGAAACAAGCATTGTAACTTCATCAGGGATATAGCTCCTTTCGTTTCACATAAATGTTACAGTAATTTTATTGCCTCAATTTGTATTCATTTGACAGTGATACTTGTAATGAAAGCAAACCAGGCACTTTCAAACTGCTGTTAGAAGCTTATTGCAGTTGATGGTATATTCCATCACCCATGCTTTTATTACCAGAGTCTTTATTATCCCAATCCATTCCTGCTTAGCCTCCCTTGTTCTACTCGCCTTATACTTGAGGTGACCCAAATCTCCTGACCTGTGCCTCAAATTGGTCTAAGTCCCATTCACCCATCACCCCTGTTTCTTGACTCACATTGACCTTGCTTTTGAGATTCGTATCCTTGTTTTCAAGGTCCTCCAGTGTCTTGCTCACCCTCTCACTCTGCAACCTCCTCCAGTCCTGTAACCCTCTAAGAAAGTTGTTGGAAACAAGTTCGGGACAAAGACATAAATAGTCATTCAAAAAGGCACAAATTAAAGTTGGACAGTCATCAAGGACTTGTAAAGGGAAGGCTGTGTCTGACTTTGAACTTTTGGAGGATGTAACAAGGAGGATTGATGAGGATAATGTATTTGATGAAGCTTGATAGATTTTAGCAAGATCTTTGACCAGGTTCCACATGGCAGACAGATTGGAAAAGTAAAAGCCCATGGGATCCAAGGGAGAGTGGCAAATTGGATCCAATACTGGCTCAGTGGCAGGAAGCAGAGGGTAACAGTTGATGGGAATGTTAGTGATTGGAGGACTGCATGCACTGGGGTTCCACGACACTTAGCACAAGGACCATTGTTTTTCAGACAGAAATGGACTTAAATGTAGGGGCCATAATTAAGAGGTTTTCAGATCAAATACAGTGTAGTTCCAGGCTGCAGGACGGTATCAATAGACAGGTTAGGTTATAAATGGAATTTAGACTAGAGAAATGTGAGGTAATGCATCTGGGGAGGACAAACAAAGGAATATACAATAAATGGTCAGATACTAACCAATGTGGAGGAACAGGGGGATCTCAGAATGGATGTCCACAAACCCCTGATCGTGGCAGCAGCAGAGGATAAGAGGGTGGAGGGGGATACTTGCCTTTCTCAGCCAGAGCTTGGAATACAAGAGCAGGGAGGCTGTACTGGAACTCTAGTTAGACCACAGCTGGAACACTGTGTATAGTTCTGGTCATCACACTACAGTAGGGATGTGACAGCACTGGAGGGGACACAGAACAGATTTGTGAGGATGTTGCCAGGGCTGGGGAATTATAGTTCTTTCGGCTGGGATTGTTTTCTTTGGAACAAAGGAAACTGAGGTGTATAAATTTACGTGAGGTCGGGGCAGGGTGAAGGGGAAGGCAGAGAGGGCAATAACTGGGCTACACAGATTTAAATTAAATGGCAGAAGGATGAAAGGGTCGTCGAAAATGTTTTCACCCAAAGAATGGAATTCACTGTTTGCAGGAAGCTGAAACCCTCCCCACATTTACAGAGCACTTGGATGAGCGCTTGAAAAACCATAACTGATAAGGCTACATACCAAGAGCCAGGAATAGGAGGAATTGAAGCAGTTCCATTTTTGGCCAGTATACCTGTGACGGGCTGAAAGGCTTCCTTCAATGTTATAATGCTTTTTGATTCGATATCTGTGCTCCTCTAGTTTTGGATTCTTGCCCATCCCTGATTTAACTGCTCCACCACTGGTGGCCGTACCTTCACTTATCAAAGCCCCTGGCTCTGGAATCCCCTCTCTCAGCCTCTCCCACCTCTCTTTCCTCATTTAAGCTACATAAAATCTACCTCTTTGACCAAACTTTGACTTGTTCCAAGGAAGGATGCAATTCTAAACTAAACAGAAGAAAGGAACATAGGAATTAGGAACAGGAGTAGGCCGCTGAGCTCCTCGAGATTGTTCTGCCTGATCATTATACCTCCTGGATCCCATTAACCTATCGATTTCAGCCTTGAACTCTCTCAGTGATAGAACATTCACAGTGCCCTGGGATAGAGAAATTCAAAGATTAACAACCTTCTCAGTGAAGAAATTTCTCCTGTTCTTAGGCCCAGATGACAGAAACTATTCTCTTTGTCCTACACATCTCTCCCCAACCTTCTCTCCTACTGAAAATATGCATCTCTCTCTTTCCTTGTCTAGACCCGAAACATTAACTGGTTCACTTTTCACAGTTGCTGCCTGACCTGCTGAGTTTTTACAGCATTTTCTGCTTTTGTGCCTGATCCTTTATCCTAGCTTGGGGTAAACTATTTTCAGCCAAATCCTCTGAAATAAAACAGTACGAACGAAAGAGCTTGCGTTTGTGGAACCGAAGATGTTTTGCATCCTCAAAATGTCCCAAAGAGCTTCCTTATGAATTAATTAATTTTAAAGTACAGTCAGTGTAGCAAAGCTGCAACTGATGTGTGTACAGCAAGCTCATCAAACAGCAAGGAGGTAAATGAGCAGAATTATCAGCTCTTGGTAATGGGTTGGGGTAGATGGTTGACTGTAGATGGTTGGGGTGGGGAAGGGTTAATGGTTTACTTGCTGGGCCAATTTCTCCTGGGCCATGAGCGATTTTATCAGGGCGCTTAACTGATGGACTTTCACCTACCATGTTTGCTGAGGTTGAAACGGAAAGCTTAAAATGGAGATGTTCAGAGTCCTGCAAAGCTTTCAGTGGCTGACGTGCTTACAGAGACCTGATTGGTACCTCCCAACTCCACACCTTATGACCTGCCTGCTGGAAGTGAGTAGGCTTGAGGTGGCCTGGGTCCTTATTTGTATTTTTATTTAAATTTCTCACCTGAGCCCTGCCAATCCTGAGACCCTTCATCAGGACTGGAAAGGAAGAGGGCAGAAGCCAGAATAAGAAGGTGGGGGGAGGGGGAGGAGCACACGCTGGCAGGTGACAGGTGAGTTCAGGTGAGAGAGGGAAGATGAGTAGGTGGGGGGGGGGGGAAATCCCCTGCCCGTGTGTGCTCCTCCCCCTCCCCCCACCTTTTTATTCTGGCTTCTGCCCTCTTCCTTTCCAGTCCTGATAAGGGGTCTCGATCCAAAGCCTTGACTGTTTATTTCCCTCTATAGATGCTGCCTGACCTGCTGAGTTCCTCCAGCATTTTGTGTGTGATGCTGAAGATGCCCGGGGGCATGACAGGGTTGATGTCAAAGTGTTTTCACTGCTGTAAGAATCTCAAATGAGGGGATATAGTTACAAGTTTAGGGGTGATCACTTATACCTGAGGTACGTAGAAATTTCTTCTCGCAGAGGGTCGTGCTACTCTGAAATTTTCTGCCCCCGAGGGTTGTAGAGGCCAGATCATTAGAGGTATTTGAAATGGAGGTAGAAAACGTTTGAAAGATCAGGGGATTGAGGACGGTGGGGACCTGACACAGAAGAGGAGTTGAGGCCAGCATAGATCAGCCATGATCATATTGAATAGTGGGGCAGGCTTGAGGGGCCGAGTGGCCTACTCCTGCTCTGATTTGCTTGTGTTCCTGGGGAGATTGAAAGTAGAGTCCTGAGCATCCATCAGCAATGGCATGGGAGGAGGAAAAACAGAGACAGAGCAAATCAAAGGGCAATTGGAGCTGAGCATGAGGGCAGGGAACACTGGCATGGCTGGAAAATGAAAAGGCACTGGCTCCATTAGGTTTAACTGTGCCCTAGAGCACAATATAATCTGACAACATGTTTCCAGACACTGCTTGTTCTTCACATAATTGGGTTTGTTTATTGAAGGAACATCGGACAAGAAACTTGACACGTCTCAATATATTTTTCTCACTTAGCCAATAATGAAGGAGATTGAGTGGATTTGTCACAAGTTGCAACCCAGCAGGGAATGGCTTGGTTAAAAAGCCAGCAAACAGCTTCGAGTTCAAGGATGAAATTCAATTTCTGACAGCTCAATGTCGTTTAATACAATTTTTTTTCTATCAGCATCTTCTTTGTGGTGAGATTTTTTTTATTGGTCTTGTTGTTTATGGCAGTTCTGGGGAATGAAGCTTGTTTTTCGCAGCTGGCTTCATGCAGTTCCAGGCAAGCACAATAGTGTGCAGAGTGAAGGCCCCTCTGCTCTGGTCCTGATAATATGGTTAACCCACCACCCTTCAGCAATGTGAACGCAAGAGATTGCCAATTTAATGCTGGCTTATGGGCTGTTTGTTCCCTGAATGTGTAAGCACTGGTAGCAAGGACAACACTGGCAAAGATGTTTTAACTCAGGTTCCTTAAGGTCAGGAGGATGGACATTTCGTCAGGAATTGTGAAGTAAAGAAAAGCCATCCAGCTTATCAGACACACTCATACGACTGACTACCGCATGCTATCTTCAACAGCATCTCTCAAACTTACAAGGACAAGGGCACTGCAGTCACTCACCCAGGCAACGGCACCTCCCAAATCCACGACCTCCGCCACCAACAAGGGCTTCAGGCACAGGGGGACGCCACCCCCTGCAGCTTCTCTTCCAAGTTTGTTCCTTTGTCGTCACTGGGTCGAAATCCTGGAACTCCCTCCCTAACAGCATTGTGTGATTTTGTCTTCAGTTCATTTGTGGGATGTGGGCATCACTGACAAGGCCAGATTTTATTGCCCATCACTAACTACCCTTGAGAAGGTGGCAGTGAACCCCGATCTTGAACCGCTGCAGTCCTTCTGGTGAAGGTGCTCCCACAGTGCTGTTGGGAAGGGAGTTCCAGGGTTTAGACCCAGTGGCGGTGAAGGAACGGGTATATATTTCCAAATCAGGATGGTGTGCGACTTGGAAGGGAACCTGCAGGCGGTGGTGTTCCCCTGTGCCTGGTTCCCTTGAGCTTCTTGGTGGTAGAGGTTGCAGGTTTGGGAGGTGTTGTCGGAGTAGCCTGGGTGAGTAACTACAGTGCATGTTGTAGACGGTGCACACTGCAGCCACTGTGTGCTAGTGGTGGGAAAGAGTGAATGTTTGGCATGGTGGATGGGTGCCAATCAAGTGGGCTAGTTTGTCCTGGATGGTGTCAAGCTTCTTGCTGGAGCTGCACCCATGTAGTGTCTTCCCCAGAAGGACTGCAGTGGTTCAAGGCAGCGGCTCACCACCACCTTCTCAAGGACAAGTAGGATGAACCTTAAGTGCTGTCTTGCCAGCAACGGTTCCATCCCGTGAATGAGTAAATAAAGAAAATTAAATATCTTGGACTCTTTCCCAGCCACTGAATCTCCAAGGGGAGATTCTGTACAATCAAACAAAATTATAAAGTATTCATTAATCATCACACCTCTACAGTTCAACCCTGACTTGTCCTTCCCTCTTCATCAGCTCTGTGATCATGATCACTCATTTTAGCACAGAAAAGTCCATGCAGCTCTTCAACTGAGCTACCAGCTCTGTCCATTTCCCTGCCCTCTCCCCATACCTTTTTGTGTACCTCCTTTTCACATATTTACCCTCTAAATTATATTTGTGTTAAAGGCTACTCTTAGTAAAGCACTTCACGTATAATCTCTGGGTGAAGTAAGTTTACTTCATCTTGATAACCTTGAGTCTGTGACCATTTGTTACTGCTTCATGACCAGTGAAAATAATCTTTCACCCTTTAGTATGATCCCAGTAATACACTGAGCAAACTCAAACAAATTTCTTATAATGGGGTGGTCAGAATTGCACATAATTCTCTGATTGTGTCTTGCACACATTCATAACACTGAAAATATCACCTTTCTAAATCTAAATCAGCTACCACTGAAACAAGACTGCAGTGAGCCAGCACATCATTAAACTCATCATTTCTTACCTTTTTACCTAATTAATGTCACTTTATGCTTTAATTCATTTTTAACACATAGTTTAAGGCTGAATGCAGTACCAAAACCCACGGGATGCCATTTGTATCCCACTCATGGCACCGGCCATAACTCACTCCTCGTTCTGTTACTTGTAAGTTGTCACGTCAGGCATAAATCATATCCCATGGGGCTTCCAAATCCGTCTGTTTGTTCCCCTCATGAAGCTTTTTGTTTCAGTGTGGTAATATTTATATTGAAAAACCTGCAAAGCTGCCTGGTGATTACGACCTGGCAGCAAGTATTCGTTCAGGACGTGAATAATTAGTTGCATTATCATTGTTTTCAGCTCTTGCACTTCACTACTGCATCTCTCAGGTGTAGCACAATCATGGCCTTGATTTCTATCCCTACATGGTCGCACCCTTCCCTATTTCTGTAACCAGCTCCATTACCCTCTGACAAATCTGCTCTCCTCTAATTTGCAAAGTTGAGCTTATTGCCATATGCACAAGTAATTCTGGCCCCATGATCATGCCCAAACTCTTTCTTTATTTATTGTGATCTGGGCGGTTGTTGGCAAGGCCAGCATTTATTTCCCATCCTTTCAACGCTCCAGTGTTCAGCTTGGACACTCCTCCAGCCCAAGAAGAGACATAGTTACAAAATGTTTCCAGGTTGGGAATTTGAAAAATTTAAAAAACCTTCAAAAAGAAAATTAAGGCCCATTTACTCGTTTGCACAGAATACCTCCACCTTGTTGGATGGTATTTTGGGCAGACAATTGCATGGGCGCGCGACGTTAACCAATTTCTCTTCTCCTGTCGACCCCAACCTCTGGAATCCCAGACGGAGCCACAGACCCTGCTGCTTGTCAGGATCTCACGTATCCAGAGGTCTCCCACCCCACAACAGTCCTGTTCTGTTTCAGCTGGATTGCTTAATGATGGGGGAGCGCCCAACGACGCAAAGGCAGGGAGACTTTGGGTCCTAGTAGCGGGGTGCGGGGCCAGAAAACAGGAGGTCAGAAGGCAGTGGGCTTGGTGATCAGCAGGCTGCTCTACTATACCAGCCCAACAGGGTAGGTGGATGATTGTGGAGGATTTCAGTTTCATGACAGCTCATCTTATGCAGTACCGAGTGTTCACACAGATTTGATGTAATGTCAGCAAAAATCAGACCCTTATGAAAGCCCCTGTTTGACAATCACTATCCCTACTTGTAATTAATTAGTTAATAATGAGTGATCTAAATGCAGTTGGTGTGGATACATCACAAGTTTTACAACCTGAACATTGCCAATCCAGTCATTGATGCTGGCTAGTTGACTTTTGCTTTATTCCTTTTCTGGGAGTGGGTGTGAGAGGCAACAAGGCCTGTATTTATTGGCCGTCCCAAGTTGCCCTCAAGAAGGTGGTGGTGAGCCACCACTGCAGTCCTTCTGGTGAAGGTGCTCCCACCATGCAGAGTTCCGGGATTTTGACCCAGCAATGATGAAGAAGTGGCGATTTATTTGCCAGTCCGGATGGTGTGGGTGATTGGAGGGGAACCTGTAGGTGGTGGTGTTCCCATGCACCTGCTGTGCTTGTCCTGCTTGGTGGTAGACATCATGGGTTTAGGAGGTGCTGTCAGAGTAGCCTGGGCAAGTAACCGCAGTGTGTTTTAGAGATAGTGCACGCTGCAGCCACCACTTGTTGGGGGTGGACGAGATGCCAATCAAGTGAGCTGCTTTGTTCAGGATAGTGCTGGGCTGCTTGAGTGAAATAAGTGGAGAAAGCAGCTTGTGCTGAAAATGCTCAGGATATACTTTCAGTCAATGATGTATGAGGGGCAGTGGGGGTTGCTATGGCAGTAACTGTTAGACTATTATTGACAAGGTATGAGTCCTTACAAGTGAATGTTGTTGAGTTTAGTATGGGCATTGTGTCTTGTTTCTAAACTCACTGTAATTATAGTTGCAGATTAATTTTAATGAATGGCATTAAAGTGGTAAATTCAATCCAATGGCAAATTTGAAGCCAATTATTACTGTCATCTGCATTCCCTCAGGCATAGTGTATACATAAATGAATATGGACATCACAGTGAAATGATCAAGAAGTTTCCTGAACCTCTTAGGTGTCTTTAGCTTCCTCAACTGCCATTTTAAAACCACTTATGGTGTATGGCTGCCATCCATTACTTCTTCCTACATCGTGTTTGCCTTGGTTTGGTTGCCATGTATTGATTCTTGTCAATTCTGAACTCTATCTTCAGTTTGAATGACTTTTAGTTAAAGAGGGACACAAGAGACTGCAGATGCTGGAATCTGGAGCAACAAACAAACTGCTGGAGGATCTCATTGGGTTGAGCAGCACCTGTGGAGGGAAACGGACAGTCAACATTTCGGGTCGAGACCCTTCATTTGGACTGAAAGATAGAGGGGAGATAGTCAGTGTAAAGAGGTGGGGGGAAGGGGTGGGGGAAGAGCTGGCAGGTGATGGGTGGATCCAGGTGAGGGGGGGGGGGATAGGCAGATGGAGGAGGGGAGGGTGGGAACAGCGACAGAGGCTGGGAGGTGAGAGGTGGAGGTGACAGAGGGCCGCAGATGGTGGGATCTGACAGGAGAGGAAGGTGGCGCATGGAACCAAATAAGGGAGGTAGTGGATGGGACCAGCAGACTACCCAGGCGGAACATGAGGCCCTGGGCAGTCTACAAACCGACGGCATGAACACTGAATTCCCCATTTTCAGGTAACCTGCTCCCCCTCTGTCCCTTTTCTCTCTCCTCCTGATCTCCCCAGTTCCTCCTACACCCACCCCAGCCCCCACCACCCTGTCTCTTCCCCCTTCCCCACCCACTCCCATCTGCCCACCACCCACACACCCCTCCCACTGGGTCCCGTCCTCCTACTGAGAAGCCTAATCAGGCGGGGTCTTCCTCTTCTGAATGAAGCTATGTTGTCAACTGTCATTGTGGCATAGTTTCGTGGCTGGCTCAGTAGGCTGTACTCTACCTCAGATGTTATGAGTTTAATTCTTAATGCAGAGACTTATTAATCTCTCTGCTGATAACTCAAGTACAGGGCCACACTATTGGAAATGGTGCCCTTTGGATGAGACATGAGAATCTTTTACATCTGCCTTCTCAGTGGATGTAAACTATTCTGTGGTGTTACAGGTCTGGGAAGCTATCCCTGGTGTCAGAGCCAATATTATTCTCTCACTTCTAAGAACAGATTTTCTGGTCACCATCAATTTGCTGTTTGTGGGATGTTGCTGTGGACAAATGGGTCCCTTTGTTTCCTCCAGCAGTGACCACACTTTGAACGTGCTTGATTCACTGTGAAGTGCTTTGAAGCATCCTGAGGTGAAAGGCACACTTTCAAAGCAAGTTTCTTTTCCTCATTTACAGTCGGCTGACCTGCTCCTAATGCCATTCCTGTTCAAGTGGGAGGCCTCTTGTTTTTTGCTCCCATTTTCAAGCAAGTCTGCAATCTTTGCTTAGCTTGGATCATTAGGACTTGCAAAGGGGTGAGTGATGCTGTGAGATTCACTGCAATTTCTCTGTGGCATTCTTTTAATGTAATATAATGACTTAGAAAACAGACAATTAAATTATATCTTTATGACGTTGCAAACTCCAGCACTAAAAGCATGAAAAGAGTTGGAATGCTTGATTATAATTGATTGCAATTTAAAGCCAGTTCTCTCTCAAATATCACAAAGACTAAATTGAAACATTTAAGGAGGCTAGATTGATTGATCTGGTTAATATCTTTGTGTGGAGGCAGAATTAACTCAAATTAAGATATGAAGGCCTGTTTGAGCCTTGAAGTCATTGGGAATAGCAACTAGAATTGACAGTTGTTGGAAAACTTGGCAGATGGACCAGAATTTTATGGCGGATAGTCAAATAACAGGCATCACTGGACTGATCCAACAGTAGGTCAACATTGGATAAGCATACATGCAGATCAACCTGAATATTCAGTCTAAAAAACTTCTACAGATGCACTGTAGAACATATCCTGACTGGTTGCATTACGTTCTGGTACAGCAATTCCAATGCACAGGAACGCAAGAGGCTGCAGAGAGTAGTGGACACAGCCCAGTCCATCACGGACACAGTCCTCCCCACCACTGACAGCATCTACAGGAGGCGCTGCCTCAAGAAGGTGGCATCTATCATCGAGGATCCCCACCATCCGGGCCGTGCCATCTTCTCACAGCTACCGTCGGGCAGGAGCCTGAAGTCCCACACCACCAGGTTCAGGAACAGCTACTTTCCTACAACCATCAGGTTCTTGAACCGACCTGCACAACCCCAATCCTACCCCAGCACCGGAACACTACGGACCACCTCTTGCACTGCCCTGGACTTGTCTCTGATTGTGTCTTTTTGTACTAATGTCTTGTCTTGCACTGTCTTTTTCTTCACTTGTCTTGTATAATTTTGTATCATTTATGTTTGGTATGTTGTTTGAACCTATGTGCCTGTGACGCTGCTGCAAGCAAGTTTTTCACTGTACCTGTAGCTCACTGCACTTGTGCACATGACAATAAGCTCAATTTAACTTGACTCGACTTGACAGTCACTGTTGGGACAATCATCACTGAATAGTCTGCCTACTGGAAATAATAAGCGCCACACTGAAGCTTTCAGAAAATGGTTGCCATGGGAATCACTCCTCCTGACAGCGGGTCTACCCAAGGTTTGGCATATTGGGCTGGCAATGGACTAGTATAACCCCGTCTAAGTATCTGATACAACTTCCTGACACTTCAATTGTTTGCCTTTACTTTGTGTGGTTGGTTCCAAGGCAAGTCTCACAGCAATCTTTCCAGGGGTAGAAAATGAAGCCCTTGGCTTCTATACTCAAGGGGCCATTCCAAATGGATTACACATCTCTGCACAGCACTTTGGCTCAAGCTGTGAAGCCTCTGACTTCATTTGCTGCAGTTTTCCATCTTCTGCATCAGCTCTCTTTATGGCCTCATTGTCATGCCCAGTTAGGGCTATCCACCCAGAAGGATGCATTGCTCTTGGTTGTGTGCCCAGTGGAGTTCTGTCATTTCATTTATCGATGGCAGGGAACCACAGCTCAGCATGGCCCTCATCTCCCTTTTGTGTGCATTTCCTTCAGGGTCACTGTCAAACTGGTATTTGCAACACGAGTATGGCTGATTCAAGTCAACTATGTCCAGACAAACAATCCAATTTATGCCTGTTTCTGGTCCATAAATCTTTATCCTGTACCAGGTGGTGCATTTACCAACCGAGCCACCACAGCCCTCACAGTTGCTTTAAAAGAAATGCGTTGAATTTACAACACAGCCAGGTCATTCAGCTCAACTGCGCCCTGGTCCAGATGAGCCTCATTTCTGTTCAATGTGGTTGACTCTTAAGTGCCCTCTAAACTGGCCTAGCAAACTATTCAGTTCAAGGGCAATTAAGGACAGGTAATAAATGCCCAGATCCCGAGAAATGACTAAATTAAAAAAATGCCATTACTTTCTCATGCTTCCTCTTAAATGCAGAAGTTCTTACATTCTCCATTTAATAAGACTAGTGCAAAACAATTTACAAGAGCTTACCTCATACACGTAGTCAAAGAGTTCCAGGATTGTCAGAAGACTTGCACCAATGAATAATCCCATTTGACCTCCAATGTCACCTTTGAACATAAAATCACAGGAGATCCTAATTAGTGCAGCTAACTGGCAGTGTAATCTTGTTCCACATACTAAACAAAAATAGCTTGCTTGAAGCTTGTTATCTTTTTCCAATATACAGTGGCTGCACTCAGAGTGCCTATCATAAATAAAGAATACTGTACAGCACCATTACCTATCTGTGAAAGCATTTATTTTTTCCTTTCCACCTACTAGTATCAACCAAGACAGGATGTTCAAACAGAATGCCTTTGGGGTACTATTTGTCCAGATTAGGAATGAAATGCTAGCTTCCCTTCCTTCAGCAATCAATCTTACTTTCAATGACCACAGATCACTGCGCCTGTTTAATTCAAGCCAATGCAATACACAACTTGGTCAAAGTTAGTGGCAAGGGCGATGACCGAGAGTTTTAAAGTATTGCTGTTCGGTGACCAAGGTGGCGTAGTCTCCTTGTGTAGAGTATCAACAGTAAGGAGCTGGGAAAATCAGCCAGGAAGAAGACTCATGGGAGGCTATTTCATATGACACATAAGGAGGCCATTCAGACCATCAAGTCTATGCCAGCTCTCAGACCAATCCCACCAATCCCATTTCCACATTTATCTCTTGCAACCTATTCTCCCTCACATGTCCATTAATTGTTCTACCTGATTCTCCTACCACTCAGGGCAAATTCATAGTAGCCAGTTAACCTACCAACACGTCGTTGGGATGTGGGAGGAAACCGGAGCACCCGGGGGAAACCCACAGGGTGACAGGGAGAATGAGCAAACTCCACACCCAGACAGCGCCCGAGGTCGGGATCGAACCCAGGTCTCTGTGGAGCTGTGAGGTGGTGGCTCTACCCGCTGCGCCACTGCACCGCTGGTCCATTGGTCACAAAAAAGGAGTAGGAATATTATCCCCTCAGGCCTGTTCTAAGCGCCTTTGAACTGAGCTAACAAAACTATTTCAGATGACAGCAAGAAGTCTGTTGGTCTGGAGTCACACAGAGGCCAGCCTAAGTACAGGTGGCACATTTCCTTCCTTGGAAGATGTTAGCAAACTAGATGCATTTTACACCATTCCAGTGGTTTCACAATCACCATGACCGATACTAGCTTTCCATTCCAGATCAATTGGATTAAATTCCCGCCTGCTGTCTCCAGTCTAGGACTCGGAATTAACTGAGTAATATAATCACTGATAACCGTTTCCCACTCACTGAGTGCAGGTTTCAAATAGCAAGAGCACAGCAGGGAGCAGGGGTGAAGAGTGACAAGAGCACAGAACTCTTTGCATCAGTTTCCAAAGGCCTAAAGGAATCCAACAGATACTCAGATAACTGTTAACATCTAGTTCAACACCAAGTGGTGTCAACACCTTCCCTGAGGGAATCTCAAGCTGTTAGATCCAAGTATTGCCTGCATGCTGAATCCGGAGCCCTGCATTGCTGTGATGCACCAACCAGGGTAGGCAAGGTCATAGAATCCTTTTACAGAATAGTAGGACAACGCAGCACAGAAGGCGGCCTTTCGGCCTATTGTGCCTGTTCTGGCTCTTTGAAGAACTTGTCCAGTGATCTCATGTTTGCAATGATTTCCTCTTCAAGTCTTTATCTTTTGTTCAGCTTCTACCACTTTTTCAGCCACTGGGCTCCAGATCATGACAACCACTATGAAAAGAAAATAATTCTTCTCATCTCGCCCTGGGTTCCTCTGGCCTGGTCTTTGAGTGGTTGGTCCTGACTGGTTACATCACGGACTGGTATGGCAATTCAAATGTGCAGGAACACAAGAAACTGCAGAGAGTAGTGGACTCAGCCCAACACATCACGGGCACATCCCTCCCCACCATCGGTGGTGTCTACAGGAGGTGCTGCCTCAAGAAGGCAACATCCATCATCAAAGATCCCCACCATCCGGGCCGTGCCATCTTCTCGCAGCTACCGTCGGGCAGGAGGTACAGAAGCCTGAAGTCCCACACCACCAGGTTCAGGAACAGCTACTTCCCTTCAACCATTCGGTTCTTGAACCAACCAGCACAACCCTAATCTCTGCAGTTTAGCAACACTATGACCACTTTGATCACTTTGCACTAAAATGGACTTTGCTTTTTTTGTTCTAGTTGTGTTCTTTCTTGTAAAAATTGTGTTTATGTTTTTCTTGTGAATGCTGCTTATCTGATGCTGTGCCTGTGATGCTGCTGCAAGTAAGATTTTCACTGCACCTGTGCATGCGTGCACCGCCACCTCCGGCTCTGACCTCGGCCCCCCCCCCCAAGCCTGCGGCCCCCACCGCCTCCGGCTCCGCCCCCGGCCCCGCCGCCGAGCCCCTGCCAAAACTTGGGAGTCTCCAACTTGATGGCCTCAAAATCAATTTCTCTAACTTCCGGTAACCCCTCCCCTTCTTTCTCTTCCCCCCCCATCCCCTTCCCTCCCCTCCCCCCCTTTGGAAGACATTCCTGTGGCTCCCTTCCCCCACCTTGGTGACCTGCCCATCTCCTCTCCTCCCTCCTTTATTCCATGGTCCACTGCCCTCTCCTACCGGATTCCTTCTTCATCTCTCGGCCTCTTCTACCTATCACCTCTCAGCTTATTATATCTTTCCCTCCCCTCCCACCTATGTTCCCCCCCTCACCTGGACTCACCTCTCACCTGCCAGTCTGTGCTCTTCCCTCCCCCCACCTTCTTATTCTGGCTTCTGCCCTCTTCCTTTCCAGTCCTGATGAAGGGTCTCGGCCCAAAACATCGACTGTTTATTTCCCTCCGTGGATGCTGCCTGAGCTGCTGAGCTCCTCCAGCACTTTGTGTGTATTGCCCCAGATTCCAGCATCCGTAGAACTTTTTGTGTCTCCTGTGTGCATACATGTACTTGTGCATATGACAATAAACTCGACTTTATCTTTGAGTGTGCTTGTTATACTAGTGGTGAAATTTCAGTACCAACCTTTCCATTTATTACTCTGATAGTCAGTCCAATTAAGACAGAACTTGGCCTTCTTCCTGTGCCTGATTGGAATGTCAACTTTACAACTGAACCCAAAAGTCATAAATAATAAATCCTAACATCTGAGCAGAGAACTGGGAGCTTTTGAGCTGGAGTTCCTTTATGAAAAATATTTGCACTCAATATCATTCCTTTAACAGGATGCAACTGTCCTTCAGCAACCATCCAGGGAACAACTTCACTCACAAATAGCACATCAAACATTTTCCAAGGAGAGAGAGATGCACTGGGCTTGTAGGGCGTATCGTATCCAGTCTGGCAGAAATCACCTAACATTTGCTGGGTCTCACTTGACAGAACTAGGCACAGTTCCCTTCCTTACAGATGAGAAAGATTGACAAAATGTGGGAGGTTCCAGAGGCAGAGGGAGTGGTTGGGGGAAAGAGGTTCCAATGTACCAAGCACTGTGACATTGGGATGGGTTTACACTTCACACTATGTCAACAGGAGTGGTGTGAGACTAACTCCCCGAGGGAAACATGCTTCCCTTTGTCATGAAGTTCGGACAGAAATCTGGCTGAGGATCTACACTGGCCCATTTAGTTTGCAAGCAGAGCCACAAACAACTGTCATTTACGCTTCACATAAATAAAATTGCAAACCCACATTTTGAATATGTAATATCCCAACCTCTGGACATCACATACACGGCAAGTAGCAAGCAGAATGATTCCCCAGGTATTTTGCCCGCCAATAATTCTGCATTGGCTGCTTCCATTATCCTTGACTTCCATCTGCAAGCTGTTATTAGACCATAATACATTGGAGCAGAATTAGGCCATTCCACCCATCGGGTCTGCTCTGCCATTCGATCATGGCTGATTTATTTTGCCCTCTCAACTCCTGCCTTCTCCCCGTAACCTCTGATGCCTTTACTAGTCAAGAACCGATCAACCTCTGCTTTAAATATACCCAATGACTTGGCCTCCACAGCCGCCTGTGGCAATGAATCTCACAGATTCACCACCATCTGGCTGAAGAAATTCCTTCTCATCTCTGTTCTAAAGGGACGTCCTTCTATTCTGAGGCTCTGCCCTCAGATCCTAGACTCTCCCACTACTGGAAACATCCTCTCCACATCCACTTTATCTAGGCCTTTCAATATTCGGTAGGTTTCAATGAGATCCCCTCTCATCTTTCTAAACTCCAGTGAGTACAGGCCCAGAGCCATCAAATGCTCCTCATACATTAACCCTTTCATTCCTAGGATCATTCTTGTAAATCTCCTCTGGACCCTCTCCAGTGCCAGCACATCCTTCCTTAGATATGGGGGCCCAAAACTGCTCACAATAACCCAAAATGTGTTCTGACCAATGCCTTATAAAGCGTCAGCATTACACTCTTGCTTTTATATTCTAGTCCTCTTGAAATGAATGTTAACATTGCATTTGCCTTCCTTACTACCGACTCAACCTGCAAGTTAATCTTTAGGGAATCCTGCACTAGGACTCCCAAGTCCCTCTGAACCTCTAATTTCTGAATTCTCTCCCTGTTTAGAAAATAGTCTGCACCTTTATTCCTTCTACCAAAGTGCATGACCGTACACTTCCCTACGCTGTATTCCATCTGCCACTTCTTTGCCCATTCTCCCAACCTGTCCAAGTCCTTCTGCAGACTCCCTGCTTCCTCAACACTACCTGCCCCTCCGCCTATCTTTGTATCATCCGGAAACTTGGCCACAAAGCCCTCAATTCCATCATCCAGATCATTAACATATAACGCGAAAAGTAGCGGACCCAACACCGACCCCTGTGGAACACCACTAGTCACCGGCAGCCAACCAGAAAAGGCCCCCTTTATTCTCACTCTTTGCTTTCTGCCAGTCAGCCAATCTTCTATCCATGCTGGTACCTTTCCTGTAATACCATGGGCTCCTATCTTGTTTAGCAGCCTCATGTGCGGCACCTTGTCAAAGGCCTTCTGAAAATCCAAGGAACCAACATCCACTGACTCTCCTTTGTCTATCCTGCCTCTTACTTCCTCAAAGAATTCCAACAGATTTGTCAAGATCTCCCCTTAAGGAAACCACGTTGACTTCTGCCTACTTTGTCATGTGCTTCCAAATACCCCGAAACCTCATCCTTAATAATGGACTCTAAAATCTTACCAACCACTGAAGTCAGGCTAACCGGCCTATAGTTTCCTGTCTTTTGCCTCCCTCCCTTCTTAAAGAGTGAAGTGAAATTTGTGATTTTCCAGTCCTCTGGAACCATTCCTGACTCTCATGATTCTTGAAAGATCACTACTAATGCCTCCACAATCTCTTCAGCTACCTCTTTCAGAACCCTGGGGTGTAGTCCATCTGGTCCAGGTGACTTATCCACCTTCAGACCTTTCAGTTTCCCAAGCACTTTCTCCTTTGTAATAACGACTGCACTCACTTCTGCCTCCTGACTCCCTGGAATTTCTGGCATTTTGCTGGCTGTTCCACAGTGAAGAATGATGCAAAATACTTATTCAGTTCGTCTGCCATTTCTTTGTTCCTCATTATTACTTCTCCAGCATCATTTTCCAGCATGTCCACTCTTGCCTTTCTTTTACTCTTTATGTATCTGAAAAAAACTTCTGGATCCTCTTTTATGTTATTGGCTAGCTTCCCTTCATATTTCATCTTTTCTCCTCTTATTGCTTTTTTAGTTACGTTCTGTTGGTTTTTAAAATCTTCCTAATCCTCAAGCTTCCCACTAATTTTTGTAATAATGTTTTGCACCACCATTTGCAGCATTCTTTCTGTTGCACACCATCTTGACTTGGAAATATCTTGCTGGTCTTTTACCATTGCTGGGTCTAAACCTTGGAACTCCCTCCTCAACAGCACTGTGCGAGTATCTTCACCAGAAGAACTGCAACAGTTCAAGAAGGCGGCTCACTACTACTTTTTCAAGGGCGATCAATGGTGGATTTGCCATTGACACATCCCTTAAATGGAAAAAAATATAAAATCATTTGATCAGGTTATTATCACATTGCTATTTGGGGAAGTGTGCTATGCACAAATGGGCTGCTTACATTGCAACAGTGGTTACTTATCAAAAAAAAGCACTGGCTGTAAAGCGGTTTGGAAAGACACAAAGGCAATACAGAATTGTCTAGTTATTGCATGTACACAGATAGGTGGATTAGATACTTGTCAGGTTTGCCCCTGGTTATGAACCATTGTGGTCTCCAAATTCAGTTACTGTGTGAGACCTGCAAGTATCGACTCAATGATTCATTACTTGTGGCTCAGGGCTATTCGTTTGCCTGCTATTGTATACTGATACATTGAAACGGGATCATGACCCAGATGAAATATCTGTCGTCCAGGAAGATCCCAAGACAAGCTCAGCTTTGTGTAATAATACCTTACGAACTTCCGAAACAACAGCTAGGTCTCTGCTGTTTCTTTCATTGTAAATGGGGGAGAAAAAAAGATCATTGGTGATAAGACCAATGGGAACAGAACGATTTTCCATTCTTTGCAACATGTTGGAGTTAAGACATTTCACATTAGGTGGATCACGGTGAATGAGCAAGATTCAATGCTTTGAAATTGCTTCAACAATTAACCTCCAATTCAGCCTGTGCAGTGAGCCCTGAAGCTTTTCCACATCCCACCCCAGAAAGAACACGTCCTCTCTGAAGAAGGGTCAATGTTATATCAATTAATGGACATTTAGGAGCTTCTGTCAGGAATCTCACTTTCTACCCTTTGCAAACCACAGCTCTGCTGCCTGAATCCTAAGTCACATCAAATCCTGTTCATCCCGGTGCTCACTTCTCTATTTTGACTCTGTCCCAGCAACAACTCAATCTTAAAATTTCCACCTCGGATTCAAATCTCTCCACCCTCCCCAATCTCTGTAATCTCCACCTCAGTTCTCTGTACTGCTCCAGTCCTGCCTTTTCGCCCAACCCCGATTGCCATCAATCTGCCAGTGGAGGCCATGCCTTCAGCTGCCAAGGACCTCTAGAATTCCCTCCGAAAACTTCTTTGACTCTATTTTTAAATGCTTCTTGAAACTTAATCCCCTCTGACCACGTTTCTGCTCACCTCTCTTCATATCTCTGTAAATTGCTTTATGTCAAATTTTACCTGATAATGTTCTTGTAAAGTCCTTGGGATAGATAACTCCATTAAAGGTGCTACATAAATGCATGTGGCTGCTGTTGTAGATCACTAGCTTTATAGTGTAGACTTATGCTTGTTTAAAACTGTGCTGAATCCACACAAACTTATTTCACTTTGTGCTTTTATGGTTATTACAGTAGACTGTTTTCTATCAGTCTAGCCTGGATACTAACCACAATCCCAGAGGTAAAAGGACAGTGTTTGAATTATGAACATTATCCATTCTCACTCTCCATACTACAACACTGAATGTGAAGATGTTCACTGGAGTAATTGCTTGAGCTCCATCCTGATTTCATTGCGGTACATTCTAACTATCCCAGTCTATCATGTAATGACAGCTCTTGTTAACTATCACGTTGAAATGAAAGGTTTGTTGCACACAAAACAAAAGGCAATCGGTCCAAAACTAAGAATGCGCATCAAAATTCTGATTACCGGAATCCTGGGTGTAGGCAAGGTCATGAGGGAATGTGAAAGCTTAGGTGATTTAGTTTGCAGTTACTTCAATTGAACTGTAATTTTGTCTTCAATAAACAATAAGTTGCAGCTGCTAGAAATTTGAAATAAAAATACAGAATGCTGGTAACACTCTGCAGGTCAGGCAGTGTCTGTAGAGAGAGGAACAGAATTAAAGTTTCAGGTCGATGACTTATCATCGAAGCCTTTCAACCAATCACTTTGTCTTCTTCTTCTTAAGCAGTCTGTTTGGGTTGAAAGCGACATGTTTTCACTCCAGCCTTGTGTTGTACACTCCTCTTTACTACTTGACCTCAGTTGAGATCAGGTCTGTTTTATCTCTTGATGGACAGGATCTGCCCTGTGGGAGGGGTTCTTCCGCCACTGGGGGGAGGTGTTTGAGGAGGACCCTTGTGATGACTTGCTCAGTGTGGGCCTGTAATTCCTGCAATTAAATGTCTCTTTTCTTGAAGATGGTTGAGATTACTGCATCTCTGAGACGTCCTGGCATGCTCTCCTCTTCCCATGTGAGGGAGATGACATCATGAATTTGCCCCAGGAGTACCTCTCCACTATGTTACAGTACCTCAGAAGTGACTTCATCTGTTCAAGAGGCCTTGCTGTTTCTCAGCAGTCACACAGCCTATTCAATCTCTTCCCAGACTGTAGCAGATAGTCGACTGTGGGATGCAGTTAAGGACACCCACATCAAAGACCGAGTCTTGATTTCGATCTTTTGTGTGTTCCTTCCACTGGGCACTGACTGCCTCATTTTCCTTGGCAAAGCTTTCCTCCATTCTTGGCTCTCAGGATCTATCTACGCATGTTGTGGTTATCAGCGAGTTGCTAACTTCCTGCGCTCTTCTTGTCCACCATGTGTTCTTTAGGTCAAGGATTTCCTGTTGAAACTTAGCCTTTGGGTGCCTACAGGGCTATTAGATTTCCTTGAGGGGTGGTGGAGTTCCCTATTCAAGTACTGTGCGCAATTCTGGTCGCCCCATTACAGGAAGGATGTGGAGGCTTTGAGAGAGAGTGTAGAAGAGGTTTACCAGGATGTTGCCTGGATTAGAGGGCATGAGCTATAAGGAGAGGTTGGACAAACTTGGGTTGTTTTCTCTGGAGCAGCGGAGGCTGAGGGGAGACCTGATAGAGGTTTACAAGATTATGAGAGGCGTGGATCAGGTAGACGGTCAGAGTCTTTTTCCCAGGGTGGAAATATCAAATACCAGAGGGCATGCATTTAAGGTAAGAGGGGGAAAGTTTAAAAGAGATGTGCAGGGCAAGTTTTTTTTACGCACAGAGCAGTGGGTGCCTGGAATGTGCTGCCAGGGGTGGGGGTGGAGGCAGATATGATAGAGGAGTTTAAGAGGCTGTTAGATACACACATGAATACGCAGGGAATGGCAGGATATGGATCATGTACAGGCGGAAGAGACTTAGTTTAATTTGGCATTGTGTTTGGCACAGACATGGTGGGCCGAAGGGCCTGTTCCTGTGCTGTTCGATGTTCTAACACCTTACATTTATGACTAATTAGCTCCTGGATCAATCTCATCAAAAATCACTTCTGGCCTGTCCTGGTAGAGAAGCCAAGAGTCTCTTCACAGGTGCTAATTTTGGTGGACTTCGAGGCAATCCAGGCACTGTGGGCACTCTGTGGCTTCTATTGATTGGGAGTTGCCATACAGGCCATTATTGCCATGTTGGAGGGTACGTAGCGATGCCCTGCAATGAGGAGACCTATGGGGCTCAGCTGAAGTGGCCTTGGAGCCTGCAGTCAGCAGTCCTGGGGGCGTCGTTGGAGCAAGGTGCCCTGGGGAAAGGGTGGGGTTGTAGATGAGGTGGAGCGACACTGGAGAGAGTGGGTGGTGGACAGCGCCTGTTGGGGTGAAAGGCATTCCTGGCAAGGAAGTGCGGCCGGTGGAGTGTGGAGAAAGTTGGCAGAGGGTGGGGTAGAGGGCGAGTGGGCCAAGGAGTGAGTGGGGAAAGGAGAATGAGTTTGAGGGAGTTGTGGGAGGGAGGGAGAGTGCGGAAGGGTGATGGGGGAGGGAGGATGGTGGAGGGGAAAGGAGAGAAAAAGTGGCAGGTTGGGGTAGGGGAGGGAGAGTGGGGGAGGGTCTGAGGAAGAGGAGGAGGAATCAAGGGAGGGATGGGCTGGAGAGGAGGTAGGACTGAGGTGGGAAGGGGCCCAGAATGGGGCATGTGGGAGGGTTGGAGACGGGAGTATCAGCCCATGGGCAAAATCATATTATGTTCTATATGTGTGAAAATCGAGTATGTGCGCTTGAATGCAGAGTGTGTGTGTTCTGTGTGGCAAAGCCTGGTTTCCAGCCATCCCAGTCCTCCTGGCTGTTAGACCAAGACCTCGCTCCTGTGAGTCTGTGCAGTGGCTGTTGTGAAACAACTTCCCCATGCTCAAAGGAATCACACACAGGAATATCCACTCCTGTCATTTCGGAAAAGGTAGTGAGAATTTAGTTTTATTACTTATTTTTTTCTGGAATGGGGGTGTCCGCTTGAACTGCTGTTGGGGAGGGAGTTCTAGCAATGATGAAGGAACAACAATGTATTTCCTAGTCATCATGGTGTGTGATAATGGAGGGGAAGCTGCAGGTAGTGGTGTTCCCATATACCCGCTGTCTTTATCCTTCTTGATGGTAGTGGTCACAGGTTTGGGAGGTGCTGACAGAGTAGCCTGGGTGAGTAACTGCAGTGTATATTGTAGACGGTGCACACTGCAGCCACTGTGCACCAGTGGTAGAAGGAGTGGATATTTCTGGTGGTGGATTGAGTGTCGTTATCAAGTGGCTGCCTTGTCCTGGATGCTGCTGCGCTTCTTGAGAGCTGTTCTCATCCAGGCAGGTGGAGAGTACTCTATCATACTCCTGACTTGTGCCTTGTCGATGGTGGAAAGGCTTTGGGGAGTAAGAATAGCATTATGTCTAATAAAGACACACTTTTCATTTAATTACTCATCCATTGGCATGTGGCTGTCACTGGAAATCTTTATTCTCCATTCCCCATTATCCTTGAACTGAGGAGCTATTTAACAGTCAAACTGCATTCACCAATCACGTTTCTGGAAGCGGCAGCAATCTTGCAAACAGACCATCTAGGAGATGGTCTATGAGAAGCCAGAGCCCCCATTCCATTTCTCTCCCTGACCATACTGCCTGCAATCTCAGCATCTTGTTCAATTTCAAGATGAATTTCCAGCCCACAGCTCCACAAAGGCTGCCCGCAGTGGTCTCCACTGCTTCATCCACCTCCGTCCTTGCCTTGGCTCATCTGCTGCTGAAACCCTTGTGAACACCAGAGTCAGCTGTTCTACTGATCTCTTGGTCCCCATACAAAACTGCTGCCCATCTCTTTACCTGCCTTGTTGCATTTATCCATCATAAAGCAACCAGATATGTGTGTCCACCATCGAGACCCTCTGTCAGATGAGGGACATGCGTTTACAAGATGCATCTGCCCCCACCAATGAGATTCCTGCTAATCAGATGTGCCCACCATCAAGAAACCAGACGTGTACTATCAGGGATATCTGTCCATATAGACTCCCCTCTACCAGATGTGTCTCCCCACTATCGATGTGTCATTGGTTGCCAGGTCTATACGCATGTGAAAGTTTTGGCCGCTGGTTGCAGTCATCTCAATACATTCAATTGCACTGACTTCAACACCAAGACCTGGGTAGAAGTAATGGACAATCCTCCTGCACTATTAAGCACTGGCGACCAAAGGCAAATTCCTCCCTCCCCGTACAAACTCCTGTTGAAGCAACACCATGTAGAAGCAAGACTTTGTGATTATTTTTCATAATTCTCCACGTATGTGTTACATCTGCCATGGAGTATGAAACCAGGTGACTGAATGAACAGGGGGAACCAATCCATAGACAACCTCTCACCAAGCACTAGTGACTGCAGGGAACCAAACCACAGGCTGCAAGGAAATTACTGGATTTTTTTTGTGTGTGCGGCAATAACCCCAGCCAGGTTGCACTCACCCAGCAAGCCAGCCACTTCATAAGCTTTCTTCTGTTCAATGGTTTCGTAGTTTAGGGCTTCAAAGAATATATCCAGCACAAGAATGTTCTCCCTTGAAAAGAAGGAAAATTGCATCACATCAATTTTGCACGCACCTGATAATAAAGGTAGTTCTGTTCGGAACAGAGAAATCAACCTCCACTCAGCCACTTAATTGCATCCTGCGAGCTAAAATAGAATTTTGAACATCAATGGTGCCCCAGACTATTTTTGCTTCCCTGGGTCAAGGTCAACCTAATAAGGTTGTGTGATCTTTTGAAATATGTGTTCTTACCAAACTCCTAATGATGTTGGCTTATGTGGATTTGGAGGTCAGGTTACATTAGTCTTTCACCACAGGTCAAAGATTGTGCAAACAATTACATGCATTTCAAATAAAATCAAGGCATATGCTGGGGAAACCAGGGCTGGTAATTCTGAAAAGCAATTATAAATCCTGAATATCATTTCAACTGCAGTCCATTTTCTCTGCTACAAAGAACACTGTCACACTGATGTAATTTTTAGTTTTTTTGTTTCCTATAACAGTCTTGGATTCTATTAAAAAAGCTGGTATTGGCTTTGAGCCTTTTACCTCCCATTGTATTCCAATGCAACATCCAGCAGTATTAAAGGACCTATTAGATCTCTGAATATAGTAAACAGAATGCCATTTATTCCCTGTTCTGACATTCAATTAGATCAACACTGATCTGTTTCACACGCTAGCAAAAATCTGATTATCTCGAGACTGAAATATTCATTTGAACCCACCCTAAATTTCTTCCTGAGAGGGAGTTCCAGATTTCCACTGTGTGAAGAAGTCACCACCCAGGGTGACTCTCCCAGCAGAAGAAATAATTCTTCTTTTTGTTCATCCTTCAAATTCTTTAATGCCGTAGGCAATTAGATCACCCTTTAGCTTTCTACACTCATGGAAATAGAAGCATGTTCAATGCAATCTGGCCTCACAACTTAACCCATTAAACTCCAGTATCATTCTGGTGAATCTGCAATGCACATGCTCCATGGTCAAAGCTTCCTAGGCCGAGGTTCCAGAGTGGAACAATACTCTGGATAGTGTCTAACATCTGTGATGTAACTTCACCCCTTTTTATTCCAGTCCCCTTGGGATAAAAAACAACATTCAATTAGCTTCTTTGAAAGAAAAAGGACTTGCATTTATATATCACCTGCCATGTCCCTTTCAGAGCATCCCAAAGAGCTTTTGGAGTGGAGCCCATGTTGTAATGTAAGGAATGTGGCAGTCAAATTGTGTACAGCGACTCCCACCAACAGAATGCCACATTTGATTAGTAATGCTGAATAAGGGACGAATATTGGCTGAGACATGGGGGGAGCTACCCTCAAGATAGTGCCATGGGACCTTTTACATCCTTCTGAGAGAGCAGGATTCCCAGTTTTAAACTATAGCATCTCCAATAGTGCAGGGCTCTTTCAGTATTGCAATGGATTGCCAGGCCAGATATTTCTTTTGTACCTGTCCACTAGCTTTTAGTCATTTCTGTCTGGGTGCACATGATCTTCTCAGCTCCTACATTTCCTTGCTTTTCGCTCTTTGGAAAGTACTTTGATTTATGTTCTTTGGGTCTAAAGTGGATGACCTCACACTTCCCCACATCGAACTCAATCTGCCACACTCACTAGATCTATCAATATCCCTTTGCAACCATCTATCCACTCCACACCACTACTGTGCCACCTTTCAGCAGACTCCTTTCCGTTACTTTATGTGATCCATTGATAAGATAGTGAAATATATTGAGCCTGCCTTCTGTACAGGTTGTGAGAAACACGACCAGTCATATCCTGCCATTTGCAGCACACAACCATTATCCTTTCTGTTTCTAACTAGCTAACCAAATCCTTCTCCATGTCAGTAGGTTACCACTAATTTTCTGCAGCCTAATTTTTGTTAACATTTTAATAATCTTAACAAATGCCTTGCAGACATCCACAAAAATAATATCCAGAGATAGTCCCATAACTGCACCTTTGTTAATTCCTCAAAAGACTTAATCCTTCACTGACATAAATTGGTAGAAATAGTAATGTAGAGTTGGTCAAAGGTTCTGTAAATACACAATCCTGTATTCCTAGAACAAAGGATATGAGGGAGTGATTCCAAGCAGTAGTCTCCATTGCCCATCCGGAGGACTAGCAAAATGGATGAATGAATAGCTGGGACTGACGGAAGAGTTTTACCTCATTATGTCGTGTGACTAGCTCTGAGAATTATTTCAGTTGCTTCTAATTATCGGCTGAATTTTGAACTCAGAGTAAAATTGTGAAATTGCTCCCAGGAATGAATTACATCCACAGAATTATCATCAAGTTTATAGGGAGATGTTGTGGGTGGGTTAGGGGCCAAAGGCAGATTGTTTTTCTGTTTGCTGCCTGTATAATTGCTGACATTTCTTAATACACTGTGGAGTTATTATGATGTTGCTGCCAGCTTTTATAAACCTTGAAAACTTAAGTGACAGGGACTTCCAAACAGTTTAATTCCATTTAGGATTAATTTTATTGTTTTAAAAACAAAAGTGAGTAGCACAGAGCATTGTGATCGTTAGCAATGTGTGATGTGTGATGAAGTTTAACAAGCAGACATTATAATATAATTCTTGAAACTTTATTCAGTGATAATCCACCTTTAATGAGTGTGAAGCAGCAGTTAGTCTATTTAATAACATAATATATGAATGTTCTTGTAACAATTTGAATTTACAGTTTATAGATTACAGTTTCTTGTTTTTTTTCCTCCATTGAAGGAATAACAGGTGGTTCCAGCCACTTTTTACTTGGTATATATCTGGGTGAGCTTGATTAGTGTATGGCAGTAGTCTGTTTGGCTGTAAAGGACATCACATTTTGGCATGTAATTGTTCTTACTATGCACTTTGTAGCAGAACTTGGAGGGTGGTGATCAGAAACAGGAGCACTGGCCCAGATTATTTTCCCTTTCTAATTCATGTGTCAGTGAACACCATGGCTAATCCTGAGCAACAAACAATCTGCTGGACGAACTCAGCGGGTCAAGCAGCATCTGGGGGAGGGGGGGAAGAAATTGTCAATGTTTCGGGTTCAAACCCTACATCAGGACTGATCAGGAAATTCCTTTCCTCCCACAGATGCTGCCCGACCCACGGAGTTCCTCCAGCACATTGTGTGTGGCTCAGGATTCCAGCATCTGCAGCCTCTTGTGTCTCCATGGCTAATCCTGAGTTCAGCTGATTGCCAAACACATACTTCCAGGATAGCGATCAGGGGCAGGAAGCCTGACAAAAGCTAATTCCTGCTCTCTGACTGCCTCAATCTTGGGTAACACCTTGGCAGAGATTATGAAGAGCATCTTATACTTCTGCATTTATGATTAGCTTAGGCAGAAACGGGAATCCATATCACTTAACTTACACAGGCTAAACAACTCATATTTTGCTACGAAATTGATTCTGTCATGCAGAATAGATTTTCTTTGAATTAGGGATAACCTTTCAATCTAGGGAGTTAATTAAAATAAATGTGCCAATATTTCATTGAATTTCTCTGGGAAGGAAATGTCTGTTGTTTGATTCAACATGCCTTTCTTTACACAAGCTTTTTTCTTAACTAATAGGGAGCTATAGGCAAAATGTCTGCTTCTGCCACAGTTACTGACAAAATAGAAATTACTTACTACTTGTCTGAATACCTTTTGAAAATGAACCAGGAAATTTTGTGTTTATATAGCATCTTTCAACAAACTCAGCACACCCTCAGCGCTGCACTGCAGTGCCAGCCAACATCTTATGCTTAAGTCTCCAGAAGCCACAATTCATGAGCCTGCACTATCTTGAGTTTAGAAGAAGGTGAGGTGATCGCATTGAAACATACAAAATTCGAACTGGGGTTGATGGGAGATGCGGAGCAAACATTTCCCCTGGGTGGGGTGTTTGGAATCATGGGTCACAATCTCAAAATAAGAGGCTGGACATACAGGACTGTGATGAGGAGAAATTTCTTCACCAAGGTGGTGAAGCTTTGGAATTCTCTATCCAAGAGGTGGTGGCTTGGTCACTTAGTATATTCAGGAAAGAGACTGATATGTTTTTGGATATTAAGGGAACCAGGGGATCTGGGGTTAATGGGGCTGTGGCAAATCAGCTATGATCTTACTGAATAGTATGAGAGAGTTCCATCTCTTACATTCTTCACTTTCTGACTCGGAAGCTACTGAACCTAACAATCTGTCTTGCTCTTCATCACTGAGTGATCAATTGTTCTCTCAGCTTATCAAAGAATACCTTGAACAGAAACAGTCCTAAAACCCATCATGTAACTGAATTTCCTGGCAGCTGCAGTCTCCTTTACTGGGTCCCGATGTTCTAAATTTGCTTTCTGAATCTGCACTTAAAAGTTACTGCTCAAATTAGGATGCTTGACTCTGCATAAAAACCTCTTCACTAAATAATCTTTTCCTCAGCAATATCCCACAGCACTATTTCAACTCAAGAGTTGTGAAGGGCTGCGGGAGGTTATGTGAGTAGGGAAGAGGGAGTCCATGGAGACCACAGAATACCATAGAACAGTACAGCACAATACAGGCCCTTTGGCCCACCATGTTGTGCCGTCCTTTAAACCACGCCTAAGACTATCTAATCCCTTCCTCCCACATATCCCCCTATTTTAAATTCCTCCATATGCTTATCTAACAATCTCTTGAACTTGACCAACGTACCTGCCTCCACCACTACCTCAGGCAGTGCATTCCATGCCCCAACCACTCTCTGGGTAGAAAACCTCCCTCTGATATCTCCCTTGAACTTCCCACCCATTACTTTAAAGCCATGCCCTCTTGTATTGAGCATTGGTGCCCTGGGAAAGAGGCGCTGGCTGTCTTAATATTTTGTACACCTCTATCATGTCTCCTCTCATCCTCCTTCTCTCCAAAGAGTAAAGCCCTCGCTCCCTTAGTCTCTCCTCATAACGCATACTCTCTAAACCAGGCAGCATCCTGGTAGATCTCCTCTGCACCCTTTCCAATGCTTCCACATCCTTCCTATAATAAGGCGACCAGAACTGGACACAGTACTCCAAGTGTGGTCTAACCAGAGTTTTGTAGAGCTGCATCGTTACCTCGCAGCTCTTAAACTCAATCCCACGACTTATGAAAGCTAACATCCCATAAGCTTTCTTAACTACCCTATCCACCTGTGAGGCTACTTTCAGGGATCTGTGGATATGAACCCCTAGATCCCTCTGCTCCTCCACACTACCCAGAATTCTGCCATTAACCTTGTACTCCGCCTTGGAGTTTGTCCTTCCAAAGTGTACCACCTCACACTTCTCCGGATTGAACTCCAGCTGCCCAAGAGGTGGTCACCTCCACAGATGAACCAAGGATCAGTATTTGAACACAGAGGCATTTCTGTAACAGGAAGCAATGTAAGTCAGTGAGCACAGGGGCAAAGGGTGAATAAGACTTGTTGTAGATGGGCTATAGGAAGCCTCAGGTTTATGGGAGGTGGAAAATGGGAGGCTAGCCAGAAGAGATGGAGTGTTTGGGTCAAGTCATAGAGTTATACAACATGGAAACAGGCCCTTTGGCCCAACTTGTCAAAGCTGACCAAGTTGCCTGCCTGAGCTAGTCCCATTTGGTGATTAACAGAAGCGTGAAAGAGAGTATGAGATGGGGATAGAAACAAGCAACGTCACAGAGTTAGAAGTGAATGACCTCAGTGATGAAGATGATTAGTGGTCAGAGCTCAGGAGCAAACAAGATATTGAAATCAATGGTCAGAAGTTGGAGGGGTAGAGTCAGTGGCAAGGTAACAGAGTTGTGGTGGGGACTAATGACCTTTAGTCTTCCTGATGGAGGAAATATTTGCTCACTCAGGACTATGATGGGCAGGCAGATTGACAGTATGGGGAAGTGGAGGGGTCAAGAGAAGTGGTGGTTAGACAGAGCTGGGTTGTTGTCAGTCTACATTTGGATCTAATTTTTGGATCACCGAGGCCAAGGTACAGGTGAGAAAATGGGAGCCAGAGAGGGGCAAACCCAGAGACAACAGAGCAGGAGCAGGAAAATTCTGCAAGAGATCCCCGGAGATGACTGGGGAGGTGAGAATGGGAAAAAAAACAGTGCTCCCCAGTGGGATAATGCTAGATAGCTGTTGGAGGGGCATGGTGTGGTCAAGCTGTGTGGATAGCTACTGACCAGTTGAGAAGTACAAGGAGGAAGAGATGACCATATTCACAGTTAGACGGGATGTCATCAATGACTTCAGTACTGTAGCAGGGAGTGTTTGGAAGGGATCAAAAATGGAGCCCTGAGAAATGGGTGTGGATCCAGGTTCAAGGACTTCAGAGATGGGGTGCTTGATTGCAACCAAAGGTCAGGGTAGGGAGATGATGACAGCTATTTTGAGTTGGGGGCTGGGAGTTTGTGGGGGGACAGGACTGTTTGAGAATTTTCCTTGGCTGGAGGCAATTTTGAAAAGTTACATCCATAATTAGGTATTTCATGGGGTCTAATATTTTCTCACAGAATATGGAACACCAATTCACTGGTGCAAAGAGAGTCTTAACTTCTGACCCATGCCTTCACGGGGAAGTCTCCCTATTGGGAACTTGCAGCCAAACAGTTACCCCCCTTTATACGGGGTTGGGTAATGACCTTGCACTGTGAGGCGTGACTGCAGCAACCCAGCAGGTATTATTGTGAGTCCACAGGGGCAGTGCAGGAGTCTGTAACATGCAGGTTTTCATCACTGCATGGAAGAGGAAAGAGATTTGCATTTCTGCAGCAGGAGATTTTCGGAATTGACCCCCGACTACAGCATGGGGCAACACAATCCCATCAGTCAAAGCACAGTGGCAAGACAGCAGGACCCACCCAGTCTAACCAGAGCCTCTTCAGATGTCTCTGCGCCGTCTCCAAAGTGCCATGCGTCCAACAAATTGCCTTGAAGTGCAGCTGCTTTGCTTTATTGGCAAGCTTGGCAAGCATTTTGCGAGCAGCAAGATCGCAGACAGCAAGAGGAAAGCTGAGAAGACTTCAGTGCAACCCATACTGTAGCAGAAATCAACGCACCAAGGAGAGTGGAGAAATGTGGAGGTGAGAGATGGAAAAAGGCAAGCATTTGGACTTTGGAATGAAGTAATACTGAGGAGGAAACTCACTTCCCATCACACCAGCACAGGCATTCACACTGCTGAAAAGGTCTTGGATTTATATTGCGCCATTAATGACCTGAAGAGATTCAGTAGCCAATGTAAGAAGAATTGAAGTAGTGTCACTGTTGTAACATAGAAAATTTAGCAAAGCCAAGACTGGTTAATTGCTTTTGGCAGCAAATGCTCTTATTTTCTTTGAGCTGCTCTGAGGTCCTGAACATCCACTGGACCCAGCAAATGAGGCCTCACTTTCCTGATTCACCCAAAAAAAAACATGGTGTCTTTGCCTGCGCTGTGTTCACTTATGGAAAGCACCAGCTGTGATTATGTGCATGATTCTTAGAGTGAGGCTTGAACCCATAACTTCTGAACTGAGCTGGTGGTGAGCCAAGCTGGCATTTGGAACTAGGAAGGCTGAAACACCTGACATCTCTGCAGTGGGAGCATCAACTTTTGAGGTTCAGTCTCAAGCTTCCGTTGGGCACACACTTATCTTTCAGAAACAGATATAGAAATCCACCTTTTACTGTTTGTGAAGGGCATCTGCCTATCCCATTGGTAGGTCCATTTGGTGTAAGAGTACTAAAATAATACAACAGAGAAGACAGCTCTCAGCTCACCTTGCCTCTTTTGAATGGCCTTACTAATAATCCCACTCCCTTGCTCTTTACCCCTAACCCTACAGTTTCCTCCTTCAAATATATATCCAATTCTCCTTTTGAAAGTTACTCTGGAAGCCACTTTCACCCTCCTTGAAAGGAGATCCCAACTCAGTGTGAAAAAAAATCACCTGTTTTTGTTTGCTCTTCACCTTAAGCCTGTGTCTCCTTATTACCAACACTAAAGCCACTATAAAGGCTTCCTCCTCACTTACTCTTAAAACCCTACCTAATTTTGAACAGCTCTCAAATCTCCTCTTAACCTTCTTTGCTCTGGTCTTCCCATGCAACTATCCTCATCCCTGATTGGAGTAGATCACCTCTGTACCCTCTCCAAGGCCTTGAGATCCTGCATGAAGTGTAGTGCCCTGAATTGGATTCAGTACTCCAGCTGCGACCTAGTTGAGTACTTTATTGCCCAGATGGATGTCTCAATGGCGCCTCTGAAACCCAAAGGACAACTGAGTCACAGAGAAACTGGAAACACTGCAGCAGCCTTGGCTATGGAGTGGGTTTACACCTAACAGTGTAAAATGTTGCAGATTTCAATATCAAAAGACCTGCTCAGAAGACAGGCATACAACTAAAGATATCACGATGAAGCTCTTTCTATTAAAAGGGAGTATACCATTTGCTTTCTGTCCGCTACAGTGTTTGGAGAGACCACTGGAGCATTCTACGAGAGCTGTCCAAATGGACCTTGTCTTCGTGTTCTGGAAAAGATGGTGAAGAATAGAGCACAAGAATTGCAGAGTCTAACATTTGAGCAGAGGTTGTTCCAATGTATTTGTAAGTTTAGGTTGGCCAGGCAGTGCAGGACTCTGCAGTCCACAACTAGATTCAGGGCACTGCCATCTTTCCCAGCACTCCAATTGGTAAAGTTTCATCCAGGTAACAGGAGAAAGCACTGGATGTTGCCCGACTCACTGCCAGCAGAGGAGTAGCTGATGTGACCTGGTCAGGTCCCAGCTGGGAGCTCGTGTGCTGGAGTATTTTTATATTCTGCAAGAGTCTTGCTCAGACATGTGGATGGGGCAGAGATGTGAATTCCGGGCGGTGCCTACAAAATTCAACGACAAGAATGTCCTGGCACCGATGAGATTGGACTTCAGTCAGAGTCTCCTAGAAAATTGGGTTGCTGATTTCTGGTCCCTCAACGAGAGGAATGTGAGGATCAGAGGAAGTATCACCACCTTTGTCACTATGTAGAAGTTAAATGACTTTCAGGTGCTGGTAAGTGAGGCTCATAGGCACCATGGAGAGATAGCACCCCAAAATTAGTGAAGATCAATAAAAACACATCCGTCTGTTAAAAACTACATAGTGCTTTTATTTTGCTGAAAATGAGATTGCTTCAAAAGGGAGAGAAAGTACAAGTCTTGAGAAAAAGGAAAAACAGATTCTGCTACCAATGAGCCAGGAATGGGCTTTCGAACGCCAGCAAGCCTACCAGAGAAATCAGCAGTGATGATGGCCTCCCACAACAAGCTGCTGGCTAGGTCTGTCCTCCAGCCTGGTCCTTTGTGCCACCATTGTCTCAGCTCCTCCTTCATCCTCCTCCAACACTGGGTGTCTGTTGGCAAGACTGTGCAACTTGCCGCATATGGTGACAGAAAATTCAACTTCTGCAGGGGGACTGTGCCCCACGAAAAGATCAGCGCACTCTCTGAGCACTCCATAAGTTTGCTCACCGAAAGCCCTGTTTTTTGATACAGTTGGATAAAGACCAGGGTCCTCTCAACAGCTGTTGCACATTCTATTGTCCCTTCAAACAACTGGGTTGCAGTGAGCTGCCTCAAAATGAAAGCATCACACTGGGTGGAGTGTGTTAGGGTGCGTGACGCGCTGTCTTTGCTCCTCAGATTGCAGCCCATGATGAATTCAATGACTGAATGTGCTTTCACTCGGATCACACGGGTCTCTGGTTCCTCAGGATTCACCTCTAGCTGCTGGGAAGGTGGAGAAATCCTCGGGACAGTTGTCCCTCAGCCTTGACTAATGGTGCCACTGTTTTGATGTGTCTCTGGCTACAGATCTTCCCTCTCAATAACATTGCACAGCCTGAGCGAGGCCCACCAGGCACTGCCCCAACTATATGCTTCATAAAGCTGTACTTTGCACAGAAGAGAATCAGCTTGGACATCTGGCAGGGTCAGTACTGAGTCTCTTGCACCCTCAAATCTCCAAGCAGACAGAACCCACCATCTCCCCTTCCACAACTGATGAGCATGTAGGGCAATCAACAGCACCAGAAAACAGTGCACTAAATGCTCAGCAGCGAGGAACAAATGCTATTCCTCACCATAGGTTAAAGAGGCTGATACTGCTCGATGTGCAAAATAAAGAGAAGATCCGCAGGATCCACTATGTGTTACAGGAGTTCACACACTGAAGCTTTGCTCATTGGAACTAATGGGTATCTGATTCACAGCTATTCACATTGAACAGGCCAGTTCACTTTAGATTGTAGCCCAGCCATTGAGGATGATCTTAGGCTCTACCTCCACTTCCCCCTCACCCCTCCTCTTGACTTTCTTGCTTGCAGGTAGCCCCAATGGATCTGAATTTCAGAAGCAAAGCTCAGTGCACACATGTTGCAGCATTGTGCATTTAGCATACACAACAGAAGATGGATTTCTACCCCAGAGTTTTTGTTTCTTTGCTAGGGAATGCTGTTACAGAGTGAGCACATCATCCAAGGATATTCCTTCATCTTCGATAAGCAAAAGGTTATGGTGAGGTTGGGTGGGGAGTGGAATAAGAGGGAGTGTGATTGAAACTATGCACTAATGGGTATCATGTATAAAGTGCACGTCAAAAGGAAACAGACAATCATAGAGTTACAGAGTTGTACAGCACAGAAACAGGCCCTTCAGCCCACCACGTCCATGCTGACCTTTTTGCCCATCTACACTAATTCCTTTTGCCCACGTTAGGACCCTATCCTTCTATTTCTCATCTACTTAAGTGCCTGTCTAAACGTAGTGATTGTATCTGATTCCCCCACCTCCTCTGCAGTGAGTTCTAGATATTAACCACTCTCTGTGTTAAGAAACTTTCCTTTCAAACTCCTTCCTCTCAACTTAAACCTTAGTCTTGTTTTTGTTACCTCTACCATGGGGGAGAAAGATTCTGACTATCCACCTTATCTCTATCAGGTCACCCCTCAGCCTCCTTCACCCCAGGGAAAACAAGCCCAGCCTGTCCAATCTCTCCCATAACTAAAGTCCTCCAATCCAGACAACATTCTGGTGAATCTCCTCTGCACTCTCTCCGGCACAACCACATTCTTCCTATGGGGTGGCGACCAGAACTAAACACAATACACCAAGTGCAGTCTAACCGGTGATTGTAAAGTTGAAACATAACGTCGCAACTTTTATATTCTCTGCCTTGACCTTTGAACGCAAGCATGCCAAGTGCCTTCTTCACCTCTCTAACTATATCTGTTGCCTCTTTCAGGAAGCCACAGACCCCTGTGTCCCTCTGTTCATCAACATTCCTTAGTGTCCTACCAGTTACTGTATGTGTCCTACCCCTGTTTGACTTCCTAAAATACACTGCGTTGCACTTATTGGCATTAATTTCCATTTGCCAACATTCCGGCCAACTTTCCACCTGATCTATATCCTGTTGTGGCCTTAAGCAACCTTTCTCGCTATCCACAATAACCACTAACTTTTGTATAATTTGTAAACTTACTAATCATACCTCCTAAATTCACATCCAATGGTACTATCATACATTCTCATGCAGGACCTGTGACACACATGATTAGAACTATACTCAACTGTAGAAGAGGTACAGAAATTGAATGATATTAACATACAAAGACATTCATATAAACTCCATTTATTTGCCAGCTGTACAGGATAAGGATCATAGAATAATATAAGACAGAACCATTTCAAGACCACCATTTATTCTTTCCAGCCACCTCTTTAGGATGTTAAAATGCAGCAGTCCTGAACTGCTGGTCGAGTTCTGCTGGTGATTTCCCAGGTGTACTCCGACATTGTGGCAGAGCACAAACTGGCTGCGATTTGGCCCACTGAACCTGTGCCAGATTAAGCTTGGTGCAGGAACAGTGAGCCCATTCATTTGAATGGAGAAGAAAGGCTACAAGGGAGAATGGTAAGTATCTGAAAATTTAAATGTTTTTGAACTTTTGCTTTGGATCAATGTTTTTAGTTGTTTAAATATGCCTTGAAGTGTTTTCAGTGCTTTCTCATTTTTAATAACTTTAAAGATTTTTTTACCTGCTTCTCAGATTTTTCTTATTACTTTTCAATGTTTCTGAATGTCAGATTCATTCAGAGCACTCAAAGTCCTTGACATGTTTGACAGTTGGCTAAGCCTGAGGCTGTAGCTTAGCTGGCTGTCAGTTCTTCTAGTTGTTTCATAGGCTTGGCTTGTTCTGGCCAGCCCATGTTTCCACTTTGCTGTCACCGGCCAACAGCTTTGATCCATTTTGCACTAGGACAGCTTCTGCAAACAATCGTGGATCCACAAAAAAATAAATCCATACTTACCATATTTTCTTAGTGGTGAATGCAGGCAGCTAGTTCTGGCCTACTGATCCATTATGTTAATTGCCATGTAGTTAGTAAACTATCAAATTCTCACCTTGTTTTTAAATCCCTCCATGTCTTCCTATCTCTGTAACCTCCTCAAGCCCTAAATTCCTCCAAGACCTCTGCCTTCCTTAATTCTGGCCTCTTGATCATCCCTGAATCTAACTGCCCCACCATTGGTGGCTGTGTCTTCAGCTCACCATGCCTGAAAACTCTGGAATTTCCTCACTAAATCTCTCTGCCTCTCTACCTCTTAGGCATATCTCATTTATCTCATTGACCAAGCTCTTGGTCACCTGCCATTATGTTTTCTTAACTGGCTCCGTGTCAAACTTTATTTCATAATATGGAACTTTGTGGGACATACTACATTCAAGGCGTTATATAAATGCAAGTTGGTGGTGTAAAAATGAGTAGGAGCATTGTACATCACTATCTGCACTGAGTATGTTGCATTGGAATCTTTAATTGGCCACATTCTTCAATTTAACTGGGCTGTCCAGTGTGGCTGAGACTCTGGAGGCAGTGTTTACATTGCCATGAAATGTGTTCATTTCTGTTATATGGTGTATAAATTAGTCAATATACCCACTCAAATTATTTTTATCCAGTAAGGATCTAAAAGGAGAAATAGAAGCCATGAGCATATCAGGCATTCATGACACTGGAGACAATCAGTCACGGTTAAACCCTGGCACGTACAATCTGCTCATTAGAGCCTAGATTTATATCAAGAAAACAGAAAGAGGTCCTCTGTCTTGGACTAAAATCCAGCCATTAGTTTGTGACCTCATCAAATGTACATTATACAGCACTTAAAGAAGCATGGTCTTTGTTTATTCTTTTGCAACCCAATCCCAGCACCATGTCTGTCAAACATTCAATACGATCCCAGTTTTAAAGGGCTTTTATTGCAGTTGCTCCATTAAGAAGGTGGATCAAACATCGTAACTGGACTTGGAAGCAATTTTGAGAACTAAACACATGGTTCTGTGCAGATCAACAGAAAAGGACAGCTGGGATATAGAGAGAGAATTGCAAATTACGAAGCTATGATGTCTAAATGGTACTCCCCCCTTAGAGTGACATGGGAAGGGCTGGGGAGATCCACACAGTAGTCGAGATTCAGAAAGGCAGAGGGCAGGAACTGAGATGCAAGGTTAAAGTGGGTGAGAAATGGAGGATGTGGTGGGACCATGTAAAACAGTGGAGGGCTTGGTAACTGAGGATGAGAGTTTTGGAATCCCTGTGCTGAGAGAGAGATTTGACAGAGGTAAAGCTGGTGAGCACGAGATAAGGTGTGGGCAATCTGGAGGAAATGGAGTTTGTCAAGGTTGGAGGGGGGGGGGGACAGGAGACCAGGAGGATTGTTGGAAAAGCTGAAGGAAGGAAGTCACAAAGGTGTAGTCAATGATGAGATGGGGGTGACAGGCAAGCAGTATGGAGGATTTGGAAACAGATCGTTTTGGGGGGATCGACGAGAAGTGGGGAAAGAAGCACTGGCTTGGATCAAGTGGAATGCTGGGGTTATGAATACAGGGTTCACCCAGTGCAAGCGGTGAAGCAGGGTGTTGGAAATAAGGCAGAGGGGAGTATCTGAATGGAAGGCATGGAGATGGGATGGGGGCTGGGGAGGGGGTGGCTTCAATCTTGCCAAAGATTAGCTGGATGTAGTCCTGGCTCCCCATAACTTCATGGTAGGCAAGCTGTCAGAAAGCACAGTGACAGGATAAAGTGGTGAAGAGATAAAGCGAAGTGATGTATGGAACTAGAACACATTCCTGCAGGTGATTTTGCAGAAAGCTAGGATGTGGCTGATGGATAGAAGAAGCCAAGTTACAAAGCTCTGGGATGGCCCTATATGATGATGTGAAGCAGGAGGAGAAGGTTTTACATGGATGCAGCTGGAAAAGGAGCCATGCGCCATCAAGCCAATGAAGGAGAGAGTGGCTCTCCTTATCACTGAGGAGGGCTTCAACATATAACCCAGGTGTAGTCCCACATATATTAACAGGAATACTCTTGGTGGCTTAGGTAGGACTGATGTGAGGTTAAAGAAGTTCAAACAGGGAGACACAACATTACCTATACCAAAACTCAACAGTGCACTTCGAAAACATCACTGCATAACGTTTGATGCCCTTTATGCTTCCCAGTGACAAAGATGCTGCCCCTTTAATCATGGCTATATCGTGATACAAACACAAAAGCAGTAGAGGTACTCACCCTATGTAATCTTCCGATTTGTTGTACTTTTTGGCCAGGTATTTGGCCGAAGCCTTGCTGGGGATTTTTACCATGGACAGCTCCTTACCATATCGAGTCATGTTGCATGGCGTCTCACATGTACAAAATAGACTGTCCTTCTCCACCAAGAACCCTGTTCAAATAGCAGCGACACAGGTGTATTGGCAAGGGTGGACTGCTTGCTATAAGAGGGGGATTTATGGTGTGCTGAGCATTTTTACAACCTCCCTGTTCTAAGAGTGAACTGGAAAAGGGTTGTGCTGTAGATAAGCACGAGCAAATGGACCACGGCTGTTTAAAGTTAGCGAGAGAATAAACAGTCAAAAAGGCTGTTGTTTAACAACCCTGTCACTATTCTAATCATATCCACCAATCTTTTCAAAAGAGCTTCTAATTCCAGATTCAAGGATACTGAGAATTTCACTTGAAATAGCAAACAGAGGAAATCTTCACAAATGCACTTCAGATGCACAGCATGGAAAATAGGCTCATTTAAATAGGAAGCTAATTTATTGATCAACCAGGGCGACTTAAGCACCAAATTGTTGGAGGGAAATTTTAGTGGGCGGAGGTGGGGTGAGGGGGTGAACCCTTGATTAAACTCTGGAGATCCAAACTGTGGATGCATGTTGAGTACCAGGAAGGTTGATCCACAAATTTTTTAAATCTCCTTCCAGAACCACATCCAATTAACTCTTCCAATCCTTTCCAGGTGAGTTTTTCCTTTATTTATATCATGAACTTCCATTCTTACCTCTCACTCCCTGATCTTTTATCTAGTGAACTTTGACCCCATTGCAATAGTGTCAAGCTTGCATTAATTAATGCTGTCATTTCCCTTCATTTAGTCTTTAGATTGTGTCAACTCAAAGTCTGTGATTTTGCAAAGAGCTTCCTTAACTTTCCCTCGCAGGTGAAATGATTAGGAATATCTTATCCACTTGTCTTTTTTGCTTTTCAAGGGCAAGAATACCTTTCCTATAAACTGGAAGTAAATAAATATCAAATTTATTTTCAAGGCTGGAGTAACACAAACCATCAAAGATCAAGGGTCAATATTTAAACTGTGCACTACCCAGATCTCTTGTAAAACTTGCAATAAATATTTATTAATATTGAGATATACTCCACTGTCTCCTGCTCTACTCATTAAATTAATAATGTGTTTGGAAAAAAATGATATAGAGTCAGCAGAATGGGACACAGCATTGCAAGGGTTCTGGGGTTTTGTTGAGTTAGATACAGAATGACAAGCTTTGAAAGCAACCTGTAGGACACTGTGGGTTTCAAGACCAATGCTGCCCCTTAGTAATAAATTGCATGTGTCTACCATCACTACAGTTCTACAGAACAGTCCACACTTAAAAACAGGTTACAGATGTCTGAATATGGTCAAAATCTTATCTTGCTCAACTTTTCTTTTCTTCTACCATTTTCCCTTCCTGCATGAAGCTACTGATAGTTCCTGGGATTACCGTTCCACAGGCCAGCTTCTGGTTCATCCTGCAAGTGGATACTCTTCGCTCATGAGCCCAGTTGATGCCAGGCTGTTTGGTGATGGGGAAGGGGAGATTATCAAAGCAAACTTAATCCTGTTCTGATCCAATGCCGACATTCACGCCTTCGGGCAGGAAGCGCTCACAACATTCAGGAGTAAAGATCCTGGCTGATGTTGATCATCTGTATTCCAGCTAACTCCAAAAAGACAGGGAAACAAACCTATGATTTTCCTGCACATTGTAGCTCAATACTACAGCCTGGCTGATGTCATTTGGGGAGCATTTTAATATTCTAAGTAGAGCAGTCATCTGAGAGTTGTTAAACATGAAAAATAACTCATTCAATACTTGCAGACATAATAATTTGGCAACATCACAGTCCCTGCTTCATTTCACAGCAAGCTGGATAACAAATAAACCAGCAATCATTTCTTGTTTTTTTTTGGTTCTAATTACTGCGGTTGTGCCTCACTTGTTTTGCCATAGAGCGGAGCATTCCACATTTAGCGATGGAGACTAGCCAGAGGGGTTTCAATGTGTTGCTTTTACACCTGTGAAGAATTCTGGGTACCTGGGTTCAACAGAGACTTGGTTTCTGGGACAACCTTACTTTTTGCAAGATCACTGTGGTTTACACGTGGGAAATGGCACCTCAGATGGTGTGGTTTACATAGCGACTATGGAATGCTCAAGGTGTTTTTACAGAAAACGTAAGCTTCTATCGGACGTGTTCCTTTTCGCGAGCGACTCAAGATTCAATGAGCTGTTCGCATTTTAGCTCTATAAGAAAGTGCTTGCTGGGGATTTGCAAGTCAGGTTAAGGCCAGTCTCTTTTATTTGTACTCCTATACACTGTTTCTATACAATGGCACCCAGCCTCCAATGGTGAGCAGTTTCTGAAGCTGAATGCAAAGGAGAGATAGACCATAACATTGGTCACTGGTCCTCTGAAGAGAAACAAGAGCTTTAAGTGCCATAAGAGTTACCTGTAATTCTTATTAATGAAAAATAAGAGAATTAATAAGCAACAGAATAAAAAGTAAAAGATAGCACAAACACAGCTACAGTAATTGAACAGAAAGGGGAACACAATGCATAACAATGGGATGAGTTTGTAACTGAAGGTTTAATTTCCCTTTTGAAGAGAATTAGTAAAAGTTTGCAAATAATTGTTAATGTAAATTGAGACTTTAATTATTTTCTTAACATAGGGCCCAAACAGAAATGAGGCATTCTGGAAAGATCTGGGCAGCTCTTTGTGCTTTCATTGCCAATTTGGGACCAGTGCCAATTGCTGGAATGCAGCATTGTGAAGGTCCCTGATCACCAATTACATTACTAGAACACTGGATCGGGTCTGCCTTACCTGCACGGAACTGGGGACAATACGGGAATTTCAAATCAAGCTAAGCTTTTGTTTTTGAAAAATAGTTGAGAATCCTTTTTTGTTTCCATTGAAACAGGGAATGAGCAGTAACACACTGACCTTTGGGATGTTGAGCAAGCCCCTTGCAAAGATGGCAGCTGCAACATAAAATGAGATGGGGCAATACGCTATGAGCTTTGTTGGGGCAAAATCAAATTCACCTATGCCTTTCTCATTCCCACATTAGTACCATCATTTGGCTCCTCTTTTCCATAGTCACTGTCCAATGCATGCACATTAAGATCAGGCGGACATGGCGTCACTGGCTGTTCTGTGCTGCCAACTGCAATCCTAATTGATAGGCAAACTAAATCCATTCATTTTGCTTGGTGCTGAAAATAGTTGATTGCAAAGTACAGCATGCATTTTTGTTACTTGCATGATGAAAATGCTGGATGAATCACTGCATGTGTGATGGAAATGCTTGACTGGAGACTATAGAACTTTGCTCAGCAGACTTGGATCGGTCAGGGAAATGTGACAACCAACATCCAAGGAGCTGCATAAGAAGTGCTGGCCATTCATGCTAGTATATTTGTGTCATCCAAAATGGGCTTCTGAGCTATATATTGTAAATAAATTGCAATGTCTTAATGTCCCATCTCATTCAATTAGGAGGCCTCTCGGCTCTTGAGCAATTGCCAGATCCACTGGCCAGCAAAAGAGAGAAGGTGCAAAACCCCCACAAGCACACGCTTATTAGGTATTACCAGTCCTTGCAGCTGAAAGTAAGCCCAGTGGTTGTATTGCTCAGGAATAAGAAACAAATGAAAAACAGGCCATCACAGGTAACTGTGTGGAAGAGCCAGAATGAGAAAGGTAAGAGATGAAAGGGAGGGAAGAAGAGTGAGGGAAAAAGGCAAGGAGAGAAGAAATGGAAGAGGGAGGGAATGAATCTTCCTTTTTGATTAACACATTACCTGACATATTATTAAGATCCCCTGGATCTAGCTACTGATAAATCCACACCAACATTCAAGCAATCCTCTTAGCTAAATCCAAAAGGTTCCAGCATAGGTTAACAACTTTTAGGGACTCACAGGTATCCACAGGGGTTTTTGCTCAAGTTTAGGCAGCTGGAAACATACAGTGTGATGGAGTGGGAAACAGCAAAACTGGTGGGGTTATGGCTTACAAAGGCCGATGAACCTCTGCCATAGCAATAGGTCTACTCTATCAGATCCCATCAACGACCAAGCTAATCAGTGGTGCACAAGGTCACTGCACATCTGCTCAAGCCAGGTATGGGATAATCACATCTGTGCAGAGGGATGATTCGGGTTCAAGCCTCCACCACCAGATGTTGTATCTTGCAGCTGGCTTGACCTCATAGAGACCTCATTCAAACCATGTGCCCAGCCACTTGTCAACAGACAAATGGCAAGGAATAGGAACTGCACAGTGAGCAGAGCAACTAACCACACTGGCCCACATCACACACCATCTGACATGTAGCTCATCAATGACTGTTTGCCTTTCCCCATCATAGAGGACACCTAATCTTGGCAGCACAAATGTGCAATCTTGTGTCCTGCCTCCATGTAATGCATTAAACAGGTGCCATCCCAAGCCTCCCAGTTTCTTCAAGTTAGCTTGTCACTTGGACTAGTGTGTAGGTTTGATCTCTGCACCAAAAGGAGGATATAAACGCTTTGGAGTCAGTGCAGTGAGGATTCACTAGGTTGATTCCTGGGATGAGGGGGTGTCCTACGAAGGGAGGTTGAGTAAGATGGGCCTTTACGCTCTGGTTTAGAGAAATGAGAAGTGATCTCGCTGAGACATACCAAGATTCTGAGACAAACAGACAAGATAGAGGCTGAGAGGCTGGTTCCACTGAGAATGAAGTGAAGGACCACCAGCTCAAGATAAGGGGTGGTCCACTTAGGAGTGAGACAGGGCAAGATTTTTTGACCTGGAGTGATACAAATGTTTGGAATCCTCTACCTCAGAGTATATTCAAGGTTGAGGTGAATACATTTTTGGAGACTGAGGAAATCAGAGGGCATAGGGATTGGCCAAGAAAGCAATCATGTGGCACAGGGCCACCCATTGACTTTATCAAAGGCTCCCATTTCTTCTGTCACGAACTGTTCCAACCCTTTGGGAAAGAGGCATTTCCATCATTGCTGCCCCTTCAGGATGTTGAATGAGAGGGCAACATACACCAAAACCCTCTTCCACCTCACAACTGTTTCCTCACCTTTGTCACCATTCCCTGGAGCATCCATACTATGCCTTAAACACCACAAGGTTAACCTGCAATGAGACTTTGGCAAAGACTGATGAGAAAAATCCAAAGTTCCCCTCGCCCCTTCCATATAAGATCTCCAAACTGGGGCTGTGCCCTTGGAACTTAGCGGTGATTTGATTGCTGTTCACAAGATATGAAAGAGAATGGATGGCGAAGATGGAGAGAAGCTTTTTCTGCTCGTTGGGGAATCTGGGACAAGGCAACAGAATCCAAAATTAGAGTCAGGAGTAAAGTTGGGAAATACATCTACACGCAGAGGTTGGGAGAGATTCTCTTCTGCAAACTGATGCTGGGTCAGTTGTTAATTTTAAATCAGCAATTGATGTATTTTTGTAAGCCAAAGGTAGAAAGAGATAGAGGGATAAAGGCAGGTTAATAAAGGTTGACCACAGATCAGCTGTGATCTCACTGAATGGTAGAAAAGGCCCAAGGGGCTGAATGTACTCCTCTTGTCCCAGATGATTGTAGTAAGGTGAAGATGGCAATCGAGAGAATTCAGGGCCTGAAATGTATCCACAAAGGAACAGCCCTCCTCGTGTTGTAATGAGCATGTTATAGATACCAGGGGAGTAGATACAGTATTCCTCCACAGTTGCATGCAGTAAACCCATGATGTACATTAAATTTGACCTCTTAAAACTGATTGCATTTCAGAAGCAGAGTTCAATGTGTGTACACCATGCGCTCAGTGCATACAATAGAAGGGGAATATCGATGCCCTCAACTTGAGTCACGCACAACCATATTTCTGCCCACGGCAAGAGTGTCAGATCTGTGAAACACATTGTCGATAGAAGTGCAACAATTCCTTCAGATGCCATCCAATGCATCCATAATAAAGAGCACAAGTAGGATGGGCAAAAGTAGATTACATTGTCTCACTCCTCCTCGAGAGAGTTAATTTCACTCTGCCCCAACTTTGGACATCAAACCAAATGACATGCTCCCAATCCCCATCTTACCAATGACTCTAGGAGGCATGAAATTAAAATCTTTTTGAAGACTGATGAGCACAACGTATGTAGATTTCCCCAGAACCCTGGGCTTTCTATGATCTCATTGGATGCTACCTGCCCTACATATTCCACCTGAGAACAGGGGCCTCCTAATCATCTCATGACCCAAAGAACCACATTAAAAGCAGGGAACTGGAACACCAAAGTATGCAAGCCTCAGATAAAGACTTATTCCCCATTTTGAAAAGGGCAGCACTAACACAAGCTGATAGTTCCTGGCACTGATGCCCAAGATGGCCAACATTCTGCCGCCAACTTCCCCTCCTGTCTAGAGGAACTTCTTGGAGTGCTGTCCATTTTTCCCAGTAGCCAGGTGGAGCAGTCCATTTCCTCCCTGAAGCTCTTCATTCATGGCTCCCACATGTTTGCATTTCTAAGCTCCATGCATGTAACCTTCTCCTACTACCCTTTGAGCTCAAGGTTTAATGCTCTCTCCAAACTCTGAGGATGCCCTTACAATTATGAGAGAGGGGTGAAACAAAGAAGAGATAAAATGAGGAGGAAGAGAGAGAATAGGGGTGAGGGAGAGGTGGGGTGAATGAAAGAACACAATCAAGCTGTCAAATAAATAGTTGGCACCAATGCAGATCAGACGTTATTATCATGGCCTGGTTTTGCTTGTGGACTTGCAGTTACAATGAGAATTTGAGTGAGCATTTCATTAAATGATTAAAATGTGTAGCTTATTGTGATTTCTATTTCTGGCTGGAATTTTGAAAGGTTGGCTAAATCTGTCTTGTGCATTTGCTGCTGCTGTTGTTGGACACTGTGCTGCTGTATTGTAAATTGCAGTTGCTGTATGTCAGTTCACAGTGGCTACATTAAACATTGCAGCTGCACTGCACCTTGGTGTTGCAGTCATGTACCTTGCTGCTTTTGCACTGCACCATGTTATTATTGTATTGCATCTTGAACTGCTCTTCTGTTGCACTGCACTGTACCTTGCCACTGCACAGTTGCTTTGGGCTGCTTTATTGTACACTGCAGTTTGCTGCTGCTGCTGCATCATAATTGTTGTTGTATTGCAGATCACAGTAGTTCTAGTACATTTCATGCATTTTGTTGTCGCAATGTATTTTGCTGCTGTACAACGTCTTGGTTCTGCAGCTGTGAATTGTCACTGTAGCATTGTACTTCATTATGTTACCTTTAGCTGCTGCTGGCATTTAATTTGTTACTTTTGCATTGTACCTTGTTGTGCATTTTGCTGTAATAGCTTTGAACCCTGTTGCAGCAGTATTGCTTTTCCCACTGCATTGTGCCTAGTTACTGTGTTGCAATTTGGTGCTACTGCATTGCATCTTGCTGCTGATGCATGATAGCTTTTTACTGTTGTACTGCACCTTACTGCTGCATTGCACCTTGTTGCTTTCACATATGTTGCTGCATCTGTATTGCACCTTGTAGATTACTACTGCCATTTTGAATCTGGCTGTTTATGCTGCTGTGTTTATTTAATTGTTGCGGCACTGTACTATGTTGTTGCAGTACTTTGAGCCCCTTATATCTTATTACTATAATCTACCTTGCACTAGTGTATTGCTCAAATACACTAGCTTACTGTATTGCACGTTGTTGTTGCATTGTTCTTTGTTATTACTGCTTTGCACAGTCACTGCTGTTGCATTGCATCTTGCTGCTGCACTTTTTTTTCTGATGTAGCAATGTGGCCATTACTATTACATTGCACCTTTCTGCTGTTGTGCTATACACTGTTGGTGCAAGTGTATTGTACCAGGTGCTGATTAATTATTTTTTGTTGCTGCATTACATTGTATTGATGTGCTATACCTTGCTGACTGCACCTTGCTGCTATTGCATTGCATCTTCTTACTGCTACATTGTAGCACGTTGACACCAGATTTCATCCTATTCAGACAGCAATGTGCCTTTATCGCAACTTGGCATTGTACAGTTGCTGGTTCATTTTTCTCTGCTTGGATTTCATTTGTTCTTTGCTCTCTGTGAATGCGCTGTACATTGTTTCTCAATGAATCCTACTGCTGCATTATTGTATGTTACTGTGTCATCATGACAAGCAGTTGCACTATTTTACCTTGCTGGTTATACATTGCAATTCTTTGCCTTTGCATTGCTATTGGCTTCATTACACTTTCCGGTAAATGAAATGGACCTCATTGTTCTGGTATTGCCTTTTCTGCCTTTGCATGGAATGCTGTGGCTGCATTGCATTGCTTTTTCCAGTTATTCTGCTGTGCTTTATTGCGCCAGCATTGTGCCTTGCTGGTGCATTAGACCTTCATGTTGCTGCACTGGTCCTTGCTGTTACATTATTTTGCTTATTCCTGCACCACATGCTGTTGCATTACCTCTTGTGGTTGCTGTAGTGCAATCATCTGCGTTATTTATTTCATTGTCACATTTTTTCAGATGTTGCATATAACTACTTTTAAACTTGATGCCATAAATTGCAACATAGGACACGTGCCAGCTGCAGTGACAATTCATGTGAATATCCTGATCAGAATGAATTGCAATAGCTGAATATCCAGAGAGGGGAGATGCAGTTCCTGCAAAGTATGATGCATGCTTCCTTATGTAACACATTGTGGGAAGAGACAGAACTCCATCAAATCAAAAGTGGGAGGACTTCAGATGGACATCACCCTGAGATTGGATGATCATAGGCAGTAGGAGAGCACTAATGATTGCTCAAGGTACGAAATGGCATTGATGACCGCTGGATATGTAGTGCAGCACTTTAAGCTAACCACCAGCAAACCAGTGCCACTGCCATTGTTAAGTAGTTCACCTACACAGTGCACAGCCAACGTGATGGGAGATAATGGGGTGTGCACTTCTGGAAGAAACGTACATGTGCTCCACTGAGGACCAGAAACGGCTGAGGAGCTCTGTGAGTACCTGTGTTAACTACCAGGCATGCAACAGTATGCACCGAGACACCCAGCAAATGCCGCTCTGTGGGCTGCCAGAGCAGAATGGCACGGGATAGCAGGGCCCATGTAAAATGCTGATGCTATTGCCTGCGTATTGTCCAGTACTTACTTGCATGGGAATGTCATGGTGTGGCTGGACCTGAAATGACCATGAATCTTATTCCTTCCAGTTTAATTTGCTTTATTTGCCAGCTGCTAGGCTCACAGCCACCTCATGGCTGTCAGAGAGATTTGAAGCAGCATATAATACCTGTAGCTCGTCAGCTGATAGCCACGAGGTGCCTGTGATCCTAGCAGCTGATGGGCTACAGATATTATATGCTTCTCCAAATCTTTCTGCCTGTGCATGCAGAGCTCCCTCATGGTTCCCCTCGGGTACTGAATTTCCCTCTGGCGGGCGACAGGTATCAGGGTGAACCATGCAAGTGATAGCTTTGCCAGGCTCGCTTGTCAACAGGAACAGAATTGACAAGGCCTATGGAGTTCAATATCCAAGGGGGAAGACCATCATAGTGATGAATGGCCCATACACCGAAAATACAGAACCCCCAACACAGATACACACACACACACGCACGCACACACACACACACGCACGCACACACACACACACACGCATGCACACACACACACACACACACATGATCCACCTGTGTGTTGCCCAGTGGAGGCTGGGTGCCATTGGGCGGATGCCATGTGCGGATCCTATGCACCTCATTAGTATCTTCCACATTGGTGTCACTTAGCTAAACCTCAGGCAACTGGTGCTCAGCCACAGGAACCCTGCAAATAGCAGCAACTCCTGTCAGTCTTGCGGCTGCATGGGAAACAATGTGGGCCTGTGCCAAGGTGAGTGGCCAGGTTAGTGTGCATTCCTTTAGCATGGCAACAACGCCCTCCCTGCTCCCGCTATGTGTAAAGGCCGTGGTGCTTGAGCAGCTTCAACTTCACCTCGCACCACTTGGCACGAGGGATCCCCCGTTCTCCAGCAGTCCAAACAGACGGGGGAGCCCCTTGTGCCCAGGGGCCTGCTCTCCAGTGCAGATGCTACCTTAGGAATGCTCCGTCCAAGGCAACCTTACAATGTGGAATAAGAAAAACAAGTCAATACAGTACTCAAGACAACATCTGGCAACATTGCTTTGAACAAAGGAGCTTCATTGGCCTGAAGTATTTTTCTGGTATGCATAGGTACCACAGCTACACAAGGTGGGTGGGTGTGTGGGGAGAACTGGTAGGGACCAGAGGGTGAGCAACCAAAGTGCCCAAAACAGCCTTTCTGCCACAGTAGGCAGTCACAGGTTGAACCAATTGCTAAACATGGAAGCCAAATTAACAAATGAAGTGGGGAACAAGACTTTGATTTCTCTATTTGCTGTGGCAAATTGGCATTGAACCCAACAAAAAGGCAACATGCCACCTTTTGCAAACTACCACCCACTTTGCCCTTTGAATGCCATGGTGTTTAATGATCCCAGTGCACAGCACACTTCCAAAAAGATGGAGCAGCAAACCATGCAGTGGTGTAGAATGGCCCCAGAAGCAGGCCAGTGAGTCATTGTCATGGTCCATTGTCGGGCATTGGCACTGTGCCATTTGTGCCCGACTGTACCCAAGCAACAGAGTGCGTATGGTAGTAACCAGGGACCCAAATGAACAAGCAGTCTTCAGAGTCTTTGGACTAATTGTACATGGGGATTAAAAAAATGGGCAGTTTTATTGACGGCACATCTTGGGGTCAAATAAGGTACCAAGACTGCTTTAGGTAAACGGCTGAAAAACTGTTTTCAGAAAGCATTTGCAATTCCTGCCACTCAATTTGCTCACCATTGACCCACCAGTAAACTTACTTTGTTGGATTAGAATGGCAACTCAGCTTTAAGCCCTGAAATTCCACCCTGCCCAAAGTAGTGTGTGGACTAGAATTCCTGTTAAGTACTTTAAGGGCAGATTTAACCTATTCATCTGAGGGCAGCACAAGGGGAACACTGGGGAGTCAGGTAGGCTGGAGCACACATCTGCCAGGGAAATGGGCGCTGTTTTTCAATGTCCTCTGAGCCTAGCCAGTCCAAGCAGAGGTAAACCAACCATCCAAGAAGGCCCTCTAGGACTGAAAGGTTAATCAGCAGAATTATGAAGAATGCTGGGAAAAAAATTAAAGGGGCAATGGAAAAAAACTGTGATTTATTTTTTTGTTTATTGCTGATAGAAAAGATAGTGGAATAAAAAAAAGGTTTTGCCTCATCCTATCAGGCAACTGCTTGCTTTTTGATTGGCTCGAGAAGGCAGAGCCCAGTGAGTAGAGATGAGTAGGACCTCCAATGGCAGGAGTGGGGGTTGTGGCAGCTGGAGGTGTGAGATGAAACCTCTGGGATTGCTTCCGACCAGTACTGGCCACATTTCTTCAATGGTAGAGCCCAGAGCCAAACTTGGCCTTTGCTGAATTTACAAATGTAACTGGGACCCCCCTCCCCCCGTCATGATGGCCTTCAATTGGCAAACTCACTACAATTAATGGCAAGTTAAATGAAGTTCTGGTCAAGTTTAACAAGGATCACGCTCTCAGCCAACATCTGAAAATAATAGCCTGCTGCCATCTCCCAAGCTGGTATGGAATGGAGATCCAAGTTTCGAACAGCAAAGCAGAACCTTAGTGGCCAAAATGTCAACTGATCAATTCAGCTTTGAGGAAAAAAAAACAGAAAATGCAGGGAGGAAAAGCAGATCCATCAGTTTCTGAAAGGGGAGAGAGGAATTTTTTGACAAATACCCCACCCTCCCCTCCCATGTGTTTCCCTATCCAAACACTGACTTGCCTTTTTGCTTAACTGCTCAGTGGGTCTTACAACTTCTTGTTTCTTGTTGCGATCAACAGCCTTTGCACTGTTTCTCCTGTACCTACGTTAGCACTTGGCAGGCTTTTGGGGTCATTGCACTGCAGCTCAGGTTGAACTGTCATTCGGTTTTTCACGAGAGGCAAATCTTGTTCCTCAGAACATGCTGAGTAATTTGACAGTCCATAAAACAACATGTAAGAAAATCACTCCCCAGATGGGTTCAACCACCATCCAATTTTCACATCTTTCCTGTTCTAGCTTATTTTAGGGGGAGTTTATTTTGTGTCGTCAGGTCCAGTTAGATAAAGTCCCATCAACGAACTTTTCAACAGCCTCAGAAAACAGCTGATAAAACCGAGGTTCTTACCTAGGGCTGGGTCTGCACACTCTCTGTACTGTTCCGGAGTACAATATGGAGCATCGCCTAAACAAAGAGGAGAAAATTCGCAGTCAGAAGACTTATACATATTAATAATTGCCTCCTTAGGAGGTCATTTACGTCAATGAGTTCATTGCAATTCCAATTATTGGAATGACTTCCTATTCTGAAAGCATCTTCGAAGAGGTTTTTGAAGGAAAATCACTCAAATCTTGCAAGTATAGTCACAGGTTTCTGTTTGATTCAAGGCCACAATACAGGCATGCCAAGTCAGGAGGAAGAGACCTTCCAAGCCCTTCTATCAAGGCTCTTCGAGCGATTTTCCCATTGTATACTCCTCAGCCTCACTTTACCACTGCCACACTTTCCCCGACACCAACACCCTTTACAACCCCCTGCCCTAGCCCTCCCCACTGCCCGCAGAGCATGGCACGCCACACATAGCATGATCTTTCCTGGACCTCTGTGCCTGCACATGATTATTCACCTCCAATATCCAAAAAAACCCCCACATCAAATTAGAGAAAAGACAAAACTAAAGATGAGAGGTTAGAAATTACTGCCGCTGATACCAACAAGTAAATGGTGTTCATGTGCTACTGAACTGTCTTCCACCTTGATGTGGGAACGGGAAGGGTCATCACGCTCTTTGAGCTTGTTTTACCACTCCATGAGACCATGGCTGACGATGTCCAGTAAAAAGCAGCAAAGGTGCTAAGTCTGTGCAGAACCTGGGATACCACACTTGAACTGCTCTGCAGAGTTCAAGTCTCTATAGTATAAAAAGCAGATGGAGGCAGCGGAGAAGTTGCAAAGAAAGATTTACAAGGATGATGCTGGAACAATTACAAACAAAGACTGAATATACTGGGACTCCTTTCTCTAGAAAAGGGAAAGATGAGAGTGACCTTCTAGAGTCATACAGCACGGAAACAGGCCCTTTGGCTCAACTGTTCCATGCCGACCAGTCTATCCAAGCTAGTCCCACTTGCCAGCGTTTGGCCCATAACCTTTTAAACATTTCCAATTCATGTACCTGTCCAACTGTCTTTTAAAAGTTGTTATTGTACCTGCCTCAACCACTTCCTCTGGCAGCTCGTTCCACATGGATACCACCCATTGTGTAAAAAAGTTGCCCCTCATGTTCCTCTTAAATCTTTCCTCTCTCACCTTAAACCCATGCCCTCTAGTTCTTGACACCCCACCTCTGGGGAAAAAGACTGAGTGCATTCATCCTATCTGTGCCCTTCATGATTTTATTCACTTCGATAAGATCACCTCTCAGTCTCCTATGCTCTAAGAAATAAAGTCCTAGCCTGTCCAACCTTTCCCTGTAACTCAGTCCCTCAAGTCCTGGCAACACCCTTGTAAATCTTTTCTACACTCTTTCCAGTTTAATAACATCTTTCCTATAGCAGGATTAACAAAAACTGAACACAATACTCCAAGCGCGGTCTCACCAGCATCTTGGACAAACACAGCATGACCTCCTAACTTTTATGCTCAATGCCCTGACTTATGAAGGCCAGCATGCCAAAAGCCTTCTTCACCACCATGTCTACCTGTGACACCACTTACAGTGAACCATGTACTTGTATTCCAAGGCCCTTCTGTTCTGCAACACTCCCCAGGGCCCTACCATTCAGTGTGAAAGTTCTACCTGGATTTGACTTTCCAAAATGCAACACCTTGCACTTATCCGAATTAAGCTCCATTTGCCATTCATCAGCCCATTTACTCAGCTGATCAAGATACCCCTGTAACTTTTGATAACCTTCTTCATTGTCCACCATACCACCTATTTTAGTGTCATCTGCATAGAGGTATGTAAAATTATGAACAAGTTTGATGGGGTACACATAGAGAATGGTGTGAGACAGATGAGAAGCGGGACCCAAAAACATATGATTGTCACAAATAAATTCAGTGTTCACATCAGGGGAAACCCAAGCATGGAACAACAGGGGAGTAGCTGAGGTAAATACCATAGATGCCTTAAACTGGATAAACGCAAGAAGGAGAACAGAACAGCAGGATATACTGATGGGGTGAGAGGAAGTAGAGCTGGGGAGACTTGTGTGGAGCAGTAACACCACAAAAGACCTGTTGGATTGAATGACTGGTCTCTAAATTCTATGTCATTTATAGACAGGTTAGTCCCTCCATTAAAATGGTAGGATGGCAGAATTAAAAGCTAACATTGGCATCAGCTATTTTTAGTCTAAAAGTAGAAAACAAACAAATATCTCAAAGAATATACAAAATCAGGCAGAGAAAGAACAGAGGGAGTGTGCAAGAGGCATGCATGAGCACCAAAGGAAAGGCAGGCAGGAATTCAAACAATGTGACGTTTATGGAGTGGAACAGATAGAGAAGAGGGAAAGGTACTTGTCTGAGTGAGCAGACCTACACCGAGGCAGACAATCATGTCCTGAGAAGAAAGTTCTCCAAGCCATCCACGCAGAAGAGTCAACCCCCAAGTTTTCCAATCGTTTTCCCCATCACTGGTGATTGCAGGAATGAGGATAAAAATTCTGGATCAAAGTTACACTTGCCAAATCTCTGCCTTTGTGCCAACTGAGAACTTCCAGTTAAACAATAATATTTAAAGTGGTTTTGCGTGCATTCACGCTGGGAATGAGCAAGTGTTTCAGCTACCTTTCTTCCCAATTGCTGCCATTTAAAGGACAATTGCCATCTCCCAATTTGATTTCTGGAGTCAGCAAATCCTCTTTGTCCTTCTGCATGACCATTTCTTTTGGCCTCACTTTACATTTGCAGCTGGCAATATGTTCCATTGGCAGCCATGGATATTTCCATGGGCATATCTGGAGGAAGAAAAGGTAAGGAAGAACGCTCCACAATTGAAGTTACATCAGAAGCAAGCGGCCCTTCCTCTCCATGCACAGTCGCACTTACCTGGGTTTGTTTATGAAACTTCTTCTAAGTCCTCATTTGCGACAGAGTTGTTCCCATCTGCTGGGACCTGAGCTTCAGCCAAGTTGCACAGCTGGCACAGCATTGCCAGTGGCTTCCAAGTGGCTGGGCATCAACATGGCAATGCAACTATTGGCACCAATAAGAAATGTAACTTCTAATTCCCAAATTGAGGGGGTTGAATGTGGTGGCTGAGTGGGGGATCAGGATTTCCAGAAGAGCAAGGCATCATTAATGGCACAGGAATGATGGAACATGGGGCTCTTGTAAGTAATGTCTCTGTGCCACCATGGGCTGCCAGCTGTGGCCACCAGCCCAGAACATTGTAGCTCGACAGATGCTTCTTGGGCAGTGACCTTAAGGCCAATTCACTGTATCCCTGCTAAGTTGTCCACAGAGATTGCTTGGGTCTGTGGAGGAAAGGATGCCCTCTTCAGACCCATCTCGTGCCTCCTCTATGATAGCCCACAGACAAGTGCCAAGCACAGATGGAATGAGATGAATGCAGTTGCTGGAAGTGTCACCAATAAACACCATTGGCACTTAGAGGCAGTGCTTCAGATGCCTTGACTGAGGAGGGAGCATTCCACTATACAGCCCAGTCAAGATCTCCAGGATTATTAAAGTTGGGGTGTAACTGATGTATCCACAGAAAGACTGTTAACTCCAGTGTGGAGATGAACATGAACAGGTGTTTGCAGCCTCCAGCTGCTGAAGCCTCTTGTAGACTGCTGGTAATGGTGTGCCAGGCTGCCATCAGCCAGACTTTCCCCAAAGGCTTCCAACCACCCATTGTGTTGAGAGACTTTTAACGTGTCTTCACTATGTTATCACCGAAACATCTTTTTACTATGTTGTTCATTGCTGCAAAAATTCAGCCCAGGAATCTGTTCCTGGCACCAGGAGCATACATTATGGACACCACACCAAGAACACCCTCTGGACAATTTTAAACATTAATGAATTTTAATTCCTTAATATTGATGCATGTTGAATAGATCCTCAGCAATCCAGTGCTTCCCTCCATTTATACACCAGATGTAGAATTCATCAGTCTTATTCTCCCAGCCTCACTTGTATGTGCAGCAGTCAGTTTTAGAGTGCCAAAGGTCTATCTGCAACCCACTTTCTGACCAGGCATTCTCCACCATGAATTTGTCCATATGTGGCATGGGTGCTCAGGACCATAGCCTCAAGTTTCTTCTGAGTGATCCCTTGTGATGAGGCATTTTGGTGCTGTGCATCAGTGGGAGTGGAGTAACTTACCCACTAGCTTGAGGTGGGTCATCCAATGGCTCCATTGATTCTTCCAAACCAGCAGCTGCCAGCATAGCCTGGGTCCCACATTCTTGCTGCTATGTATGGCACTCAATTGAGTGAAATGGCTTGAGGCTATCACCCTGAGGAACCACACCTTGACCCATACTAGCACAAGCCCTGACCCTGAAAGGCAGCATCGTCATGCTGTGGCTGATGGTCAGCACGACTGTTGGCACCAATGAGAAATGAGAAGGCCAACCAGGGCATTCCCTTTGCAACTGCAGGAGAGCCCCATACCATTCTGGAACAATATGCTGACTAACCACTGGAGACTGGCACTGAGGTGCATGCTAGTAGGCACTTCTACAGACCACAATAGAGATCTCTCATGAGATCAGAGGCAATGTTTCAGATCACTCTCTCTACAGATATTTCCAGCACTTTGATTTAATCACACACTTTATGGTCCTGAAAACCCATCTGAAGATATCAGCTGCAGATAAACATAGGGTGCGGAGTCCTTAGCAAGCCATCAGCTGATGTGGATTGGCTGTAACAGACTCTGATGGCCTTGCTTAGAAGACACCTTTCTCTTCAAAGCAAATCCTAAGAGCTCAGGGGTTCTTGCTCCTCCTCCACGACCAGCACCTGCCTCTCTGCAAGGCTGTTTTCTGTCTCAGCCAGAGTATCCTCCCCTACCTTAACATCCAAGTCTCATGGGGTAAGTGCACCAGAACTGCTGATTATGGGAGTTATTTTTGAGTGACACAAGTATTGGGTTTGGGCCACTCGCCACCAGCACTGCTTCCTAGACCACACCTGGGGAAAGAGGAGAGGACTTTTCGTTATAACATGGTCAACATCTGTGGAGGAAAGAATGCCCTCTTCAGCCCTGTCTCGTACCTCCTTTAAGATGGTCACAGACGTGCCAAGCACAGATGGAATGAGATGCATGCAGTTGCTGGAATTGTCACCAATAAACATCATTGGCATCTTGAGGCAGTGCTTCAGGGCCTTGACTGAGTCTCAACCTGAAATGTTGACATACAGCTTTTGCCTCCACAGATGCTGCTTGACCCGCTGAGTTCTTCCAGCATTCTGAATTTTGCTCCAGATTCCAGCATCTGCAGTTCCTTATGTCTTCAAACCGTTGGCATATTGCGTACAACACAGGGGACCACAAGGTATTGGTTGCCAGTACGTTCTGTGGTACCAATGTGCGACTTAAGGTGAGAAGGAGGAGCTTGAGAAGGAAAGTACTGAGGGTGTGTGGCACTGGAGTACCTCTGACCATCGCCCAGTGACCTTCTCCAGAACCAGTTGTCACCTTGAGGCTGTGGGGAGGAGTAGGCTGTTGCTGTTTGAGGTTAGGGTCACTCCTGCCATATGACTCTGGGGAGGGGGGAACCCCTTAAGGATGTAACTGCAGGAAGATTTAGAGGTGCAAGTTCCAGCTGTGTCACAGCCAAACTTCGGCATATTGTGAGGGAGTGTGAAAAGGAAGAAGCACAAGAAAGAGGAGGCTCTTCAGTTCCTAGGGTCTACTCCACCATTCAATATCATGCTTGATCCTCAAGTCTCAACTCCACTCTGTCCGTATCCCTTCTAACACAAAAGCAGCTCAGGGATAGCTCACATTTAAGCAAATGCACCACATGTACTTTGCACTGGCTAACTCATTGAAACTCACGGCAGGCAGTCTGACCTTGGCTGAGCTGGACAAAATCTGGAAATGTTTTGCGCTTGCTGGAGCTCAGCGTTTGGATAAAGCACCAGCTTCTCCCCAGTGCTCCACTGCAGACAAGGTGTTGGTATCAAGGAGCATTAATGTCCTCTGCCCCAGTTAGTCCGGGAGGATTGATGTTGCACTTTTGAGAAATGCCCGTGTTTTGGGAGCTGCACTAATTTCCTGCCATTCCATCACTCCAAACATACTCCTCCCCTGCTGCAGAGCCTTGCAATGTTTTACTCCCTGAGAAACAGACCCAGTTCTGCATAATGGAGCACAAAACTGGCAAGTGAAGTGCCCTCGATTGATCCTTGAGGCCCATCCTTTTGCAAAAATTCTCAAGGACCCTGAAGTTTTTTGACGTGCCCTTGTGGGAATCACTCACAAAGGCCATGTTGTTGCAAAAGCTAGGGCAGTACAGAAAATAATCTCTGTTCTGAGGTAAAATTGTGAACCATCCTTATCCAGTGAACATAATAAAACATCCATGGCAATGTTAATGTTGATGTGTTCTCTCCAAGATCAGAAACTGGGAGGCTGCAATTTTGCAATGCACAGACAGTAATGCTGAGGAAAGAACCATCTGGCCCCATGTAATTCTGATACCTTTGATCAACTATATTCATAGATCCTCTACTCTGCCCAGAAATATGTGATCTCCTGAAAAATATTAAATATCCCAGATTAAAAGAATAATAATACCCAGGTCAATTTAGGTGATGGTGTAAAATTTCACTTTGCTCCTTCTAGGCAATCTAAATGAACCCCATCTAGCCCCAAAAGTACACAAGGTAATCAATTACTGGACTATAGCACAAACTAGCTGAGAGACAACACAACAAGCGGCAGTGTTACCCAATATTTACTCACTGACACCAGAAGTTTCAAAGTCAGGTAGTGTTTCATTTTACAAGGTGAAGAACTGTGATAAATCAAGGGCTTCCACAGGAGGTCTGAGTGAGTGACCCCTGAGCAAAGGGGTGTGATTCTCGACATATGTGAGCATTCCTAACTAACATCTCCAGTAACTCTTTCCTACATTCTCACCACTCCCTTCATGTTTAATTTTTAAACCTTTCAGTGGTAAGTGATGATAAAGAAATGTATTTTGATATGCTGCTTACATTTCCAAACTGAATCAAATTCCCAGAGCATTTGCATTGCTTCCTGCATTTCTGTCTGTGCATCTTCTGGAGTGGAGTGGTTGTTATTGACAGGTAATCCAGAGCCTTGGACTAATGATCCGGAGGAATATTCAAATCCCACCATAGAAACTGGGGAATTTAAATTTAGCTAATTAAACATACCTGGAATAAAAAGCTGTATCATTAATGTGGCCATGAAAGACTAGATTGTTGTAAAAACCTACCTAGTTCACTTGTGTTCCTGAGGAAGAAAATCTGCCATCATTTCGTGACTCCAGACCCACAGGAATGTAGTTAATGCATATCCACCCTGTGAAATATTACTTCATGGCAAATTAGGGATGGGCAATAAATGGTGACCTACACCCCATAGATGAAGTGAAATAAAGTAATGTTGAACAAATTATGTGACAAGCACAGGCTGGCCAACATGAGGGAAACTTTGGGTACCGACTGTTGAAATTGCAGACTTTATGAGGAGAACTGAACCAAGCTGCTGATTCAAACTGTGTTGCTTTGTTGCTTTCATTTTATTTGTTCATGGGCTGGAAGATCTTGCAACCTTCTGATGCCAATGTGGAGCCATCGATGTGAAATACAGCTTGACAAAGTGAAACAGCCCGCCCATTCAGCCCGACTGTCCGACCTTGGCTTAAACTTCCTCCTAGCCCACCACATCTCTGTCAGCATCACCCTCAAACTTGTTCTCCCCCAGCATGTGTATCCACTTCACTTTAAATTCATGGATGCTAATCGCCTCCATGAGGCAGCAAGTTCCACATTTTTAGTACTCTCTGGGGAATGGGGCTTCTCCTGAATTGCCTGCTAAGTCTTCTCCACTGTGTCTGTGACTTTAAACACACTTCATTGGTTATAAAGCACTTTGGGACATCCTGAGGTCATGAAAGGCAAACTGCTCTTTCATTTCAACTCCCTGTTAGATTTATTAGTGACTATCCCAGCAAGTGGAAATATCTTTTCCACACCCAACTTCAACTCTCACTAGGTTTCTAATAGGTCACCTCTCAGTGTTCACTCTCCTAGAGGAAAGAGCCTCAGTCTATTCACTTGTTCCTGATAGCTATAACCTCTGTTGTGGCATTATCCTTGGAGACTTTCCTTGCAGTGCAATTATATCCTATGTGTCAGATGGATAGTTAGATGTATCACACTGCTATTAAAACTAAGTGCCTTACTAGGCTACCCCAGAGCACAGTTAGGAGTTAGATACATTGGGATAATTTGTAGGCCCCACAAGGTGAGGGTGGCCTTCCCTACCGTGTGTTAGTGAACCAGGTAGGTTTTTATGATAATCTGACAACTTCATGGTTACTTTTATTATTACCAGCTCCCAATTAATTTTAAAACACTAAGCATTCATTTCTGAAAAACCAGAGGGAAGATTTGAACTCACATTTGGCTGGATTATGACATGTCTAGTAACATAAACACTGCTGCATCTCAGTGTAAGCCGTCCAGCATATACCAAAGGTTAAAGTATTTCCAAGTTTACATTTGATTATCACCTCAATGAAATTGCAGACAAAGAGCAAGGATTTTTCTGTCCTGTCCTTACATGGCTTTTCTTCCCACTGCTGTGTATATATTCATTCACAGATATGGATGTCCCAGCACTTATAGCCTTTCCCTGAAACTGGCCCTTGAACTGAGCAGCTTTCTGAGGCTCTTTCGAAAGTCACTTAAGAGTTAACCACATGGGTTTGTTGAGAGTGATATAGAGGCCAGACTGGGTAGGGATGGCAGAGCTTCTTTCCTACAGGACACTGACAAAGCAAACAGGTTTTTGCTGACAATCTAGTAGTTACTATTACGGTCACTATTATGGACTTTTCATTCAAGATTTATTTAATTACTTGAACGAGTTCTCTGGCTGCTCTAGTGGGACTTGACCTCATGTTTTCAGATTAATGGTCTGAGCATGTGCATACAAATGATCACTGGGCTACTGTGCACCTTGGTGCAATAACATACAGGAAGGCAATGTTTTTTCTTCATTCAGACACTAAAATGAAGGGTTAAAGCTTATAGTGCAGGTACCATGGACTTTAAGGGAGATGACAAACTGAATGAGGAAGCAGTGGTTGGGTGACACTGTGGCGTGATTCAAAAGCCTGAAGATCAGGAAGAACACACTAAGAGAGAGGGGGGAAAAGTGAACGGCTTTGAGTTGCAGACGCAGAATGAGTTAATAATGGGATAGGGGGTGATGTGTCTCACTGTAAGAAGCAGGGAGGATGAAGAGGGCGGAAAACAACGGATAAGACAGGCAGATCCTGAGCAGCGCTGATCACGGTCACATTGATGGAATGGACAGAGTGACAAGAAGAAGAAGGCTGGATGCTAATGGAATGGCGGGGAGTGAAGGTGGTGGAGAGAGTCAGATCGGTTCTGAGAGAAAATTCACCTCTCAGCTGGCTAGTGTTTCCATGTATCTTGCACCGGGCTGCAAGGGAGGGGTTGCAGGATTGCTCTCATGCTGGAGAGACTCATTAAAGAAAAAAAAGAGTTTGGCACAATTGAGTTGGCCAAGCTTCTGACAGAATGCAAGATGGTTCCACTTTCAGCCAATCGGCTCTCCAAACTCACTAAAGTTGAAAGTGACCTTGCTGTGTCTTTGAAGGATTGAAAGAAACATGACATACCCTACCCAGTAAGGGGAAAGTGAGGAGGTACAGTGATTGTCATTGTGCAGGAAAAGGATAGACATTTCCAGCACTGCTGCTGTGCAATCAGAACCAGTTGAGGAATGCAGAGTTTGATCATCAACAGAAAAGCGGTTAGGCTTGGAGTACTTTAAACCACACATGCCACTTAGAAGCAACCGTGCTTGTATGATCTTGTGCAAGTGCAGTTACATCTGGCTTGGTTGTTGCTTGGTTGTTGCTGTGAATTCTACCTTACAAAGTGAAAGGAACACTGGTTGTTATAAAATATTCCAGGGCAACATGTACAGAAACTTGCATTTACTTCGTACCTTAGTAAAATGACTCAACTGCTCCACAGGAGAGTGTTACTGGATGAAATACATCTACAGATATGAGGACAACTGATCAAAAACTTAGTGGAAAAGGTAAGAATCACAGCCTGGTACGGAGCCTCCAATGGACAGGATCGCAAAGAGGCTGCAGGGTTGTAGACTCAGCCAGCTCCATCACGGGCACAACCCTCCTCACCATCGAGGACAATTTATAGTAATTTTCTGCCTTTGCACTGTACTGCTGCTGCAAAACAACACATTTCACGTCATATAAGTCAGTGCTAATAAATCTGATTCTGAAGTTTAAGGGAGCATTGACATTAGTGAGGCGGAGATATTTAGGAAGGGAGTTCCAGAGCTTAAGGAATGAGTAGCTGAAGGCACAGCTGCCAATCATGGGGCAAAAGAAATCAGGGAAGCATAAGTGTTGAAATTGTTGGAAGACAGTTTCAGGGGGAATTGTGGTTTTGAAGACGGTTATAGATGAGGCCATGGAGGAATTTAGAACGCGAAGATGATAATAGGAATCAGCAAGCAATGTAAATCAATGTTATGGTCTAAAGTTTATCTCAGCTTCAAACTGATGTCAAGCCTGTGAACAGACTGGGTCAGCCTCTAACAATGTAATAGAGTCAGTGGTGGGGTCTCCAACAAGGGCTCAAGTGTTCCCAATGTTTAACTGGAGAAAATTTCTGCTCATGCAGCATTAGACACCGGACAAGCAGCTTGCCAAATCTGATGGAGTGAATGAGTTGGTGCCATTAATTATTCAGCAGTTTGTCCCCTGTAATACTGTGGTTGTTCCCTGGGATAAGGTTCTTCCATTTGAATATAATTGTGATGTGATAATGGTTTTCTTGGTGATTTGTTGAATGCTAAAGATAACTAAACTAACTTATCTCTGTCTATCTCTAAATCAACCACATGAGTGTCATGGGGCAGGCAGTAAAGGTGAGCATTATTGACTAGTTTCACATTGATATTACCATTCTTGATGACCATTAACTTCTCCTCTTTTAAAATGGCTGCTCGTGTAGTTTCTTTCATACCTTGGAAGTTTGCCCTCAAGTGTTTTATTCCTGTAAAAGGGTATAGGGTCAGATGGCTGGTATACAGTTTAATGCTGGCTTTATCTTAGACGGTGGTAAGAAACGTTTTCTTTGTTTGTCTGTTCACAGGAATGTGGGCACCACTGGCCAGATCAGCATTTAATGGCTGCCCCGAATTGCTTCTGAACTGAGAGGTTTGCTGGGCCTGCAATCCAGATATTGTATTTCGCTTTGTTGCAAATGCACGACCACCCTTAAGAGAAAGAAACTGACGTGGAGATTGAAATTTCCCCGAATAGCTTATGATGTCACCGCAATTACCTGGAAATACTTACTTGAATGAGTGGCCTTAATGGCAAAGCAAGATTAGCTCCTGGACATAGTGAGTTTGTTGCAGATTTCCCATGTGGCATGTTACAGGAGACTCACTCATGTCACCAAAGACATTTACTGCCCTTTGAAGATGAGATCAGTGTCATCCTGATACAAACAGTGATCAAAAGAGCAGTTTATCTGGCTGACCCTTGCACAACCTTAACTGTGCTTCAGCTTGACAGAAATAGACTAAGTATCTGTCCTGTTTCTCTTTCCTCTGTTGACTCTTTAAAAAGTACCACAAAATATAAGGAACAGTTGCACCCAGTCTGGTTTGAAACGAGCTAACAGAGTTACAGTATCATTTTCAGAGGCAGAAATAAGTTGAAAGGCAGCTGTATAATAAAGAGAGTCTGACAGTTATCACAGTGACGGATGGTGATTTAGATCACATAAAATTAGACAAGCACTGACAAACAGCCATAATCTGAGCAATCACTTGTTTTCTCTCACTGACCATCTCTGCGATAGATGTTATTTTAAATGTGCTGAGCCCTGTGACGGATGTTTTAATGCATAACTCACTGCTGTTCATTCGCACAGATCCCTCTGGATAATTGAGAGCAGAAGCGATGCTCTCTCAGAGTAGTGCACAGTCAAGGTCTCTGTGCCATGAGTAATTGTTTGCTTTGCTCCTTTCCAGATCAAGAGTCTCAATCGAGGTTAGCGGCTCTTTCAGACACAAGAAGATAAATCAAATACTGGACTTGCAGAGGAAAATGGCACCCTGATGCTGCATCTGTGTGAATGGTTTTCACAGGCACATCTGGACAGGGAAGAGAATCTTACACAGCTCACCTGCACAGCTTCCACTACACCCCCCCATAATCTTCAGCTGAAACTTTCGCCAACTCTCTTAAATTTGCTGGCGTAGTCAGACCAGCCAAGATATGATTTCTATGAATGACGCTGGTTTGAAACCATGATACACTGCAAGCAAAATGAAAGAAATCAAACCATGCTGAATTTCAGATAAAAATGCACAGATTTTATTAGACTATCATTGCCACAACCATGCGTAAGAGGACCCCTGTCCTCATTATCTGTCTCCTTCAAATGAGAGAGCTTGTAAGTCAAGGTGAAAGAAGCTGATGTTAAAGGTTTAAACAATCACCTTGTGTATAACTCAGAATGCTTGTCAGAGGCACAGCCTGGGTCCAGATATGATAGAAAGCCTTAACGACGAAGGAAGGCAGGATGCATGGTGGGGGAGCAAGGGTAAAGGTATGAAGAAAGACAGGGCTGCTGAGCAACAGTCGAGCACTGTGCATGGAAGAAACTTCATGATGGTAAACTGGTAAGCAGCTCCAATGACTTTCATGCATAAGACAATCCAGAATATATCAACGCCATCCTTAGAGGAGGCTTCCAAACCCATAGAATCATACAGCACCTGAGGCCATTCAGCCTTTCGTGTCTGTGCCAGCAATTTGAATGAGCTGTTCAATTAGTCTCATTGTCTCCTCCTCTTTCCCTGCAGGCCAGAAAGTATAACGAACAGTTGCACCCAGTCTCATTTGGAAACAGCACACAGAGATAGTTATTTTTGAAGATCAAAATAAGTTGAAAGGCGGTCTATATAATAGAGCGTCTGACAGGTTTCACAGTGAATCTATACCCACCAGCCTTTGAGGCAGTGGATCCCACATTACGATTATTTGTCTCTCAAGAGAAGCCCCTCCTCACATTTTCCATGAAGCTGTTAAAGCCCACATCCCGACCCTAATAAAAGTTAGTTCAGAGGTGTATGGAAACAAAAGATCCTTCAGCACAGAGGTCAGTGGCTGCCCCTGCGACTCAGTCTTCAAAGATAGCTGGAGCTCAGAAACACAGGAATGGTTGGTTGGCTCTCCACTGACAACACCAGCCCTGAGCAGATGGCAGATGAAGCTCCTGAAGGCACGTAGGCTGCATAGCTGGAGTAGTACAGGGTACCTTTGGCCCACAGGCAGCACCCTCTTCTTGTACCACACAGAGTCCTGCCAGCAGTGGATTACAAATAGACCTTGAAGAACCCACTACCACAACTTGCCTTCAACAAGGCCCTAGTTGGGAACAGTAACCAAGAAACTGGAGCATGTTTATGGATTTAAATGGAACCTAGGTAAGCACACGATGGAGAAAGGAGCAGAAACAAAGATCTGAATGTACACATCACTTTCATAACCTCAGGAGAGCCAAAGTAGCGCACAGCAAGCTCCCACAAACAGCAATAGGTTAATGACCAGACCATCTGTTTTAGTGGTATTGAGTAAGGAATAAATATCGGCTGAGACACCAGAGACAACTTCCCTGCTCTTGCTCAAAATGGCGTCGTGGCAACCTTTTATATCCAACCCGAGGAAGTTAACAGGCCTCTGGTTTAACTTCCTATCTGAAGGCAGCACCTCTGATTATGAAGTGTCAGCCTGGACTTTTGTGCTCAAGTCTCTGAAGTGGGAGCTGAACCCCCAAATCAGAGGCATGCATGTTGCCCAATGAGCCAAGGCGGGCATAGGAGGTCTACACAGGAAGACTAGCACAGGCTGAGATGGCTTGTGGCTGTGCTGTACATTCTGCAGAATTCTATCTGTGGTGCCTCACCATGAACATACTCTGAGAGGAATAAAATCAAGTGCTCTAATGATTTAAATCTTCAGTCTTTTACTGAAAATATCCCCACAAAAGTACATTTAAAAAAAAATAGAGGAGAGCCAAGTATTCTCTGTTCAGAAATGTCTGAACTCAAGTCTTTCTGGAGGCAGAATAGGCCATGTGGAGCTTTCAAGAGGAAAAATTCATGGTGCACGTCTATGGGGACAGGGACTTTGTGTTATCCCTCACTCCCTTCAGTGGGACTTACTGCGGTCCTTCTTGGGTCTTCTTGGTGGCGAAAGCCACACTACCTGTAATGTACAACGACTACTCTGCTGGCTCAGTCTAGGCCACACTGAAAGGTATCGTTAGATTGTCACAAACATGGAAATATTGCCTTATCAGGTCAAAAGTATGTCAATTCTCACAGAATTGATACAGCAAAAAAAGTGGCCATTCGGTCTATTGAGTTTGTGCTGCCTCTTTAAAAAAGCTTTGTAATTGGTCCCGCTTCTCTGTTCTTTCGCCATAACCCTGCACATTATTTTCCCAGGAAGAGCATTTCCAATTCTGTGTTGGAAGAGTCAGTTCTGCATCATAACACTGAATATTTTTTCTCTCTTGTCATTCAAGTTGAAGTTGACTCACAAATTTGTGTCATTATGTTGCCTTTTCCCGAAGAATCTGGGGCATCAGCACAAACAGCAACCGAGGCAGAATGGCAGGAATTCATGTGGTTAATGCCATCATGCCAATCTTTGGCTTCTCTAGAGAAGATACCACATTGAGCCTGCTCTTCACTACATCTGGAACTTGGGCAAAGACCTGGTCCCTTCCCAAAATTCCTCCCTTCACTGCCAAGAAAACAATGACTTTGTACCTGCAGACCACAGGAAGCTGTAGCCTCAGCTCTTCACAGGCTTCCAGGTGGCTCAACTCTAAGGGCTTGGAAACCCATGCACTTCAAAATGCTCTGTGCTCAATCCCGTTGACTTGTCACAAGCTCTATGTCATCACCAGCTGATTGCAGGCAGTGAAAGAATAAATGATGAACTTGCATTTCTACAGCGCCTTTCACACCCCTTTCAGAACATCTCAGCCACTTCCAAAACCTATGAAGTACTTCTGAAGTCTAGTCAGCATTGTAACATAGGAAACACGGCGGCTGATTTGCACACAGCAAGATCTCACAAACTGCAAGGTGTTAATGATAAGATAATCTGCCTTAGAAATTCTGGTTGAAGGATTAATATTGGATAGGGCACTGGCGATAACCATGGGATCTTTTATGTCCACTTGAGAGGCCAGACATGACCTCCATTTAACAGCTCATCCAAAAGACAGCACCTCTGATAACGCAGCACTTCTGTGCTGCACCGGATAGTCAGCCTAGATATTTGTGTGTGCTTAAGTCTTTGAATGGAACTTGACAGCAGTGACACTCCAGATCACCTCCTGCTGCTGTGTTGGCCTCTTTTGTGCTCTCAGAAGGAATTTGTGGCCTCAGCACTCCAAGTGCCACTGGATGGCTCAGCTGTAGGATTAGAAACCCATGCACTTCAAAATGCTCTGTGCTCAATCCTGTTCATTTGTCACAAGCTCTATGGTGCTATTTCAAAGTTATTTCCAGCACCACTGCAGAATTTAACAGTCTTTCATCCAATTTATGAGGGCCCTGCTATTGCATCCCTTCAAAATATTGCTTACTATATAAACTGCGGAGATTCAGTCCATTGCCATCATTATTCAGGGCGATAAGTGCCCGTCCATAACAGCAGGTAGAATATCATGTCTGTGTTCAGTGCTTGACAATGTAGTGCTTCCATGCAAGAAAACGATAACATGGCACTCTCTCTGCTACATCTTTATGCTAAAGCAACTTCTGTTTAGGTTGATCAAATTAATTTATGTGGCAGACTTGGGAAAGAACTGTGAGAGAGAAAAATATTATTAAAAAGGCAAATGAATCAACTATTGCAAAAGTGTTAACAGTATACTGAAAATAATGTAGGAGGGATTTTTATCTTGGTTAATCTCCATTGCTTTCTCTATCCCTGTCTGGCTCTTTCTGTGAATGTTACCTCCCTTCATCTATCTCCCTCACTTTCTCTTAATCTATCTTTTCTTTAAATTTCAAATTATACTTTTCTTATAAAAAATTCTGTAATATATAAATACAGACTGTTCAAGTCAACATTTTGATAACGAGTAATGTTATTCCCTTACTTAACATTAGCACATCGTCAGTTATCCATTTACAAACTTACAGCAAGCAGTTCATGCTGTTTTAACACAAATGTTAACTTATTTGTGAGCAACGGTAGGAGGGCCCTCAACGGTGACCCTTCCCCATTGAGACCCAGCAGCTTTTTTTTAAAACAATAACTGCCATGTCTGTTGCTACATCTCCCTTTCTCTAACTCTCTCCCTTAGTAGTACTTTCCCTCTGCCTGACTCTCTCTGTCACTGTTTCATTTGTCTGTTTGTCTCTCTCATTTTGTTTCTCTTTCTCTAACTGTTGCCCTTTCTCATTCCTTTGATTCTCTCTTTTTGATTGTGTCTCTCTCTGACTGTCTGTCTGATTCTCTCTAACTCTCCGTCTCCCAATGGTTCTCTCTGCGTTGCTTTTAGTCTGTCTCCCTTGCTCTCTGTATTCATCTCATTGTTTCTCTCTGACCCAGTGTTGCTTTCTCCTGCCTCTGTCTTTCTAGGATTATCCCCTAATCCCATCCAACAGAACATTCCAGGACTGGTAGGTTGTGAACCGTTATTGCAGCAGGTACCGAGGACAGATAGTTTGTGAGCTCCGCCTTCCATGGTATCCATTTTCTTTTCCCAACCTAGCATTTGTCAAGCATTTAAACATCCAATGAGATAACAGTAAGTTAAGAAGAATGGAAGCAAAAATGAGGTAAAGCAGAAGAATTGTGTCTCAAAAGATTTAAGTGGAAGAGCCAAACAAGACTGGATTAAACTATTTCCAATCCGTTCTTCCCTGCAGATAATACAAATTGATATCAATTACCAAGACACTCCTTCTGCAACCCCACTGACTAAAAGGGAACCTACCTGGCATGTGCACCATCCGACAGTTACAGTTTTCAACCAAATACCGAGTTTCACAGTCAATTCTACAAGCAGTGATGCTGTAAGTGTCAAAGAAGTCCGAGTCCATTGGGGTAGATTTGCAGTCACCCCAGGGAGGAGGCAAGTAGATGAGCTGAGAGGAAGAACAGAAACATAGAGGATCATTCAGCAGGTATTCCAAAGAAAGATGTTTTATAAAATTATGATAAAGACTTGGTGTGGATCGGATGCCTCCAAATTCCTTTTTATTAGACATTTAATTGCCAAGAGTTTTTTTGAAGATTACAATTTGCAAACCAGTGTGGCTTGTGCGTGGGATTTGTACAGTGCTAAATCCCAGAAGGAGTGGTTGTAGCTTTAAAAAGGGAACTGGACAGAGAATTAACATTCCAGGGCCAGAGGAAAAGAGCGTGGGGGTGAGATTGACCTAGATTGCTTTTGCAGAGAGCCAACATGGGCTCAATGGGCCAAATGACCTTCCTCATGCTATAAAAGACTTTTTGATTCAATAAAAAGGACAACTGCCCAAACAGTTTTCTTTCACACCAACATGACTTATTTCATTAACATGTCTCCCTTAGGTCTGTTTGGAGTTAGACTATCTCAAGAGTGCCAACAGGGGGATTACAGTTGATCACATTGTTCTTTCTGGAGCGAGGTGCTTTGAGCTCCCAAGTGCTGTGCAGTGAAAGCTCATGGAAACTGCTTGGGTGAGTCAAACTGAGCTTAACCTGTATATCTTCTGTTCTCCATGAATGAATAACCTGGCATCCAATGCCCAGGCTCACATTGGGGAAAACGTACCACTGGGTCCGTGGGCTCTGGAGCTTCAGGAAAGCACACAGCAACACCATACAACATGAACAGCTAAGCAGATGAACTGTATTTGTTAATTGTGTGGTGCTTCCAGTTACAGTATCAATGTGACATCTGTACCGGGGTACATACATACTACCACGATGGTCTAGAGGTATTCAAAATCATGAAGAGCTTTGATAGCTCAGGTAAAACTGAAGTTTGTCCTTGGTTGTTTGCACTAAACACAAAACATAGCATCTGTATGATTTGGTTCCATTATAGCCCAGCAGAGCAGAATCATTGTAGAAAGATACAGCATGTAAAGAGATAATTTGGCCCATCATGTTGGTGGCAACTCTTTGAAAAACATCCCATTAGTTCTGATCCCCTACTCTATCCCTATAGCCTTGCAAATGTCTCCTTTTCAATTATATATGCCATTCCTCTTTGAAAGTTACAACTGAATCTGCTTCCACTGTGTTTGTGCTTCAGGTCACAACAATACTCTGCTTAATAAGTATTCCATTCGCTTCTCCTCTGGTCATAAATCTGCATTTGCTGGCTACTGATCCTGCCACCACTGAAAACAGTCTCTCCTTATTTATGCTATCAAAGGCTTTCATAATATTGAACACTTCTACCCACCACCGTTCCACGAACCGATTAAAGCTTATCTTAACCTCTCTATTTCAAGGAGAGCAACCCCAGCTGCTCTGGTTTTTCCATGTAACAGAAGTGCCTCACCCTAGGTATTAATCTGGTAAAAGTCCTCTCATTTATGGTGCCCGGAATTGGGCAAAGTAGTCCAGCTGGGGCTTAATCAGTGATTCATAAAAACTTAGCAGATCTTACAACCCAGTGTCTCTTTTTCCCTGCACCCCATTTAACATTGCATCAATAACTGTTTACTGCTTCCCTTCAATCTTTCTTTCAAGATGTATCACCTCTCTGGATTAAATTCTATCTTCCACATGTCTGCCTATTTCCCCAGTCTCTCTAGCTCCTCTTTCCGCCCCATGTCATTATTTACTAGTTTTCTAAGTTTTGTATCGTTTGCAAACTTTGGAAGTATGTCTCCTGAATAATGCAAAGAGAGAGAATGCTGGAAAAACTCAGCAGACGACCACCATCTCTGGAGAGAGAAATAATGTTTTAGCTCAATGGCTTTTCATCAGAACGCCAATACGGTAGAAGCAATGAAAATTAGGTGATGTTTTGGCACATTGGATGAAGTATATTTTCCTAATGGATCACATTTACAAATTAAATATAAAAATGTCACATTTACAAATAAAAAGGAAACCTGGGAGGATTTTGTTTAGTAAAAGCAGTGGCAAATGTGTGAAATAGATAATCTGCAAGACTAGTGGAACAAGTGTAGAAGACAATGGGAAGGGAGCTCTGGTGAACAAAGGGTTACTCTCTCTCTCTACTGGTAAACAACTTGAGCCACCTGCTCATGTAAGGAGTTGCTGAGCTTCAAGGCCACAAGAACAGGGTTGTTTGTGCACACAGCAGCCTCGGCTTGACCAATGGTAGTGTGAGCTGGTCAACCATACCCAAATATGGGTATGCCTGTGCAGTAGGTGGACACCCACCGAAGAACAATGTATTTAAATTTGTTAGCACCCTGTATTCCTTGAGTCAGGTCCCGTGCAGGGAAGAGCAGCACTGACTGTTTGCTCCTCCATGTACCCCCACTCTCACTAGCGTGAAACAATAAAGAACTTTTTGTACGCTCCTTGGTTCTGCTGTTGTCTGATTTATTACAGAGCGCGGGTCGACTTTGACACAAGAAGCCTCACTGGATTTCAAGAAGGTATTAAACAAATGGGGGATTTGTGATTATTGGAAATGTGCCAATGGAGCGTGGTAGATAGGTAGGCTCGAGGGCTAAAGGTCTCCTGGCTGAAACTGAGTTCAGCTCCTCAGTGCCGATATCCTTCACTTTGAAGAGTGAACACCCTTTCCACTCTCCAACACAAAAAAAGGCCAAATCTCCGAACTAAGTTCCTTGAAAGGTTTGATGCATGTGAGTTGATTGCACGTACAGGTTCATTAAAAGCACAAGAGCAGAAAATGCTGGTGACATGCAGCAGGAGAGTCGAAAACCTTGATTCACTTTTCAGGTGGGGATCTTTGGAAAGGTCACAAGTGAAACACTAACAGATGTGCAGTGGTGCACCATGTTGTAGTAACATCTCATTAGCAGAAGCATTTTGTCTAGGGGAAAGCTGATGTGTTTATATTGGTGAAGCTCAATACTTGCACTGGCAACAGCTTGAGCTGGAGTACACAGAAGTGAGTCAGTACAAAGCTCTTCAATTTTTCAAATTAAGTAGCCGATACCAACTAGAGTCACAGTGTGATCTTGGTTCCTCGTACCCGCTGTTCTTGACAGGACACAAACGTTTGAAATCCAGGTGGCACTCCAAAACCCAGTTGGTCGATAAATGGAGGTTCATTCTGACCATGGATCTGAACCTTTATACCAGCTTCGAAGGAGGTTTCATCTGTGTGGAAGAACAGAGTAGATGGACATTAACACCACATTAGTAAGCTCCTGAGCTGTCATCATCAACCACTAAAGCTAAGAGCAACACACAATCTGCTGGAGGAACTCAGCGGGTCGAGCAGCATCTGTGGGGGGAAAGGAATTGTCAACGTTTCGGGTCGAGCCCCTGCATCGGGACTGAGAGTGGAGAGGGAGGATGGCTGGAATATAGAGGACAGGGTGGGGAGCAGAAAGACAGGGGCCAGCAGGTGATTGGTGGACTGAGGAGGGGTGAAGGATGACAGGCAGATTTAGCCAGGTAGGGGAGGGGTGGAGTTGGGAGACAGAGGCTGGTGGATGATAGGTAGAGATAGACAAAAAAAAAGCAGATGGAACCAGGCAGGGGGAGGGGAGGGGAGGGGAGGGTGAAGGTGGAGACGGCTCAGAGGGTGATAAGCAGGAACACAAACACCAGTGCTAGAACCTGATAAGACAAGATATCTTTATTAGTCACATGTACATCGAAACACACAGTGAAATGCATCTTTTGCGTAGAGTGTTCTGGGGGCAGCCCGCAAGTGTCGCCACGCTTCCGGCGCCAACATAGCGCGCCCACAACTTCCTAACCTGTACGTCTTTGGAATGTGGGAGGAAACCGGAGCACCCGGAGGAAACCCACACAGACACAGGGAGAACGTACAAACTCCTTACAGACAGTGGCCGGAATTGAACGGATAAGTAAGGGAGGTGATAATGGGAATCATTAGGGAAAACCTGGAGGACTTGGAGCCATTTTCTTGTCAAAGCCAAATTCTTAATCCTGGCATCACTTACAATGGTGTCATTCAAAAATTAAACCCTCACACCCAGTGCCTGCATCACACAGTAAAATACTGCAGGTACAGCGCAGTGATCAAAAGATTCCCTGGCTTGGACTCCAATTCACATCATCAGAAGCAACCACTTTGGCTGCTACATGTGAGAATGGGGACCCAGAAAAGAAAATACTTGATCCGGCCTGATGCGAGAATTGCCGAGGTCTTTCACCTGTATTCTCTCAGCGTCTATTTCTCTCTATGACACCCAGTGGGAACCATCACTGTGCTTTCAACAGATCAGACACCCGAAGTACACTTATCTTGGTGGTTGCTAGGCAACCGACTACTTTGCCCGTTTTGCATGGAGCTATAGCTCCCTGCTTTTTGAGCACACAGAGTTAGACCAGGTTTTCAGCCTGGCAATTTTACACATTGCATACAATTTGTTACATTATGTGATGTAACATAAGAAATATAAAATGCTGTAAGATGCAGTGGGTATCACACAGAGCACAATATGTTCCATGGAATACAACCCATTTGATTCATTCATGGGATCTGGTGTCACTGACAAGGCCAGCATCTGCTACCCATTCCTAATTACCCTTGAGAAGGTGGTGGTGAGCTGCTTTCTTGAGCCGCTGTATCATTTTTATGTTTCCCTGATTGCAGACATGAATATAATGTACACCTTATTATATATTAGTAATGCTTCTGCCCTATATTCAAGTATCATATGTCATTTTTATTTCACTTTTTTAACGTTACACAGTAGAATAATAAATTTTCCAGTGAACTCTTTAAGACTAAAGGGATTGGGAAATATACTCACTCCAACCCTGGCTCCAGCCGCAAACCCACCCACGTTCCTGACCCCTGGTGTTCTGGACCCCAACCCCCAGTCTGGACCTCGGCTGCACTCCGAACTCACGACTCTGGCTGTAAACACCACTCACACTCTGGACTAATGAGTGAGCCAGATGCCAGACCATCAGGATTTCTGAACTATCGGATGCCAAATTATTGGAGTTTTACTGTATTATGAGGAATATATCTTATCACATTATATGAGAGTTGAAACTGTGCTTTATGGTATCATAGAGAAACACATTAAAATCTGTATTGAACTCCTGGTCCACAGCTTTATAAAAGTACTTCTTTATTTAACCATCTTAAAATAGCATACAGAGGGAATTCATATTCATATTAATGTGATTGTTACAAATATTGGAATATTTATATTGGTAAATAAAATATTATATAAATGCAGTTTCAACACTGCAGTTCATCATTATACTGCACTGTATAATTTATAAAGACAATATCCAGTGTGTATGCCTGGTGTCATTTATTTCTTGCTAATCCTCTAGGTCTCAAACACTCCCAGGAGGCTACAGTGCTGGTCAGGTTATCCTTCGATGCCACTATCATTACTCTTTCCCAAGGTCACATCATTTTTATGTGCCTCCTCCAGCAACAAGGTAAAACAAAATTACAAAAAGCCAGCTGTAGGTTTAAGGTAGAAGTTCCTTCTCAGGATTTTTTTGAGGTATAAATTGTGAGCACTACCACTAAATGGGTGCTGGAGTATAGGCCAGCCCTTGAACTCCCCTCCTGACAGTTGCAGGAGTATTGGCTGCTTGTTGTACTCCTAACATTGGGTGAGGAGTACAACAAACAGCCAATACTCCTGCATCTGTTTAGCGCCAAAGACCCAAGATGGAATCCTGACACTTTCAGAACCTTTACTCTGGCAGTTTGTGCCACTCAGTGACCACTCAACTGAGCAACCAACTGCTGAAGACACAAGAAACTGCAGATGCTGGAATCTGGAACAAAAAACAAGTTCCGGAGGAACTCAGCGGGTTCCTTATGGAGGGAAATCTGTGGAGGGAAAGGGATAGTCGACATTTCAGGTCGAGACCCTTCATCAGGACCAATGGCCCAATGCCTCCACAAATGCTGCCTGACCTGCTGAATTCCTCCAGAATTTGATTTTTACTGCAATTTGATTTTTATCTTTATTAATTAAAAAAAGGCACAGGTTAATCTTGGGTACGGAGGCTCAATTTGACATCAAGCCACATGAGGAGATATTAGGACCAGTGACTTTATCAAAGAGGTGGATTTTGAGGAGGGAATAGAGGAAGAGGAGTTTAAGGAGGGAATTCCAGAGCTGAGTGCCTCAGCAGCTTAAGGCAAGGGCGTCAACGGTGGAGTGATTAAATTCAGGGATGATCAAGAGGGCAGAAATGGAGGAGGGCAGAGATCTCAGAAGGTTGTGGTCCTGGAGGAGGTTACAGAGTTAGGGAGAGGAGAGAGCATGGAAGTGCAACTGTAAGTCATGAGCCTGGCTCTGACTGAACGGTGTAACATAAGTGCCAAGATAAGATAAGATATCTTTATTACTCACATGTACATTGAAACACACAGTGAAATGCATCTTTTGTGTAGTGTTCTGGGGGCAGCCCACAAGTGTCGCCACGCTTCCGGCGCCAACAATAGCATGCCCACAACTTCCTAACCCGTACGTCTTTGGAATGTGGGAGGAAACCAGAGCACCCGGAGGAAACCCACGTAGACACGGGGAGAACGTACAAACTCCTTACAGACAGTGGCCGGAATTGAACCCGAATCGCTGGCGCTGTAATAGCGTTACGCTAACCGCTACACTACCGATATATATGAGACGACATCTCTGAGGTGGTCGTTCTTCACTGGGACTGTACCATATCATCAATATAACACCAGCTCCTAGTACATCACAACCTAGCCAGCCAAGGAACTGAACTCTGCAGCACATGCACCAAATACACAGGCACATAGCTCCTTTGGCACAAATCTCAGAGCAAGACATAGTCAGCTGTATAACTAAAGTCTGCTGACTGAGCATCGACTTTACTGGCAGAATTGGATTATTCCTTTATTTAGTCACAATTGGTATCTAAAATGTGATTACAACCTTGATATCCCATAATTTTTGAGCTAAGAAAGGAAGCATTGATTAAAGTATATCAACCTCTGAAAGGATCACAAGCTATTTTTGGTCAGGCTTTCTGTGCATTTCAGATGAAATTATGACTCAATGTTAACTCAAGTCCCGATTCCCCATTCTGAGAATGTCCTGCCATCATCCCAGAATTTCGCCCAGATATGGGAAAATGCTACGGGAGAATTTCCTATGATCTACTCTATCTATGCTCCTCATAATTTTGTATACCTCTGTGAGGTCTCCCCTCAGTCTCCTGCACTTCAAGGAAAACAAGGATGTTGCCAGGATTGGAGAGTATTAGCTGCAAGGAGAGGTTGGATAAACTTGGGTTGTTTTCTCTGAAGCGTCGGAGGCTGAGGGGGGGACCAGATGAAAGTATGTAAAATTATGAGAGGCATAGATAGGGTCAGAGTCTTTTTCCCAGGGTGGAAATGTCAAATACTGGAGGGCATAGGTTCAAGGTGAGAGAGGGAAAGTTTAAAAGAGATTTATGAGACAAGAGAGTGGATGGTGCCTGGAATGGGCTGCCAGGGGTAGTAGTGGAAGCAGATACAACAGCAATGCTCAAGAGGCATTTAGACAGACACATGAACAGGCAGGGAATGGAGGGATACGGACCACGTGCAGGCAGATGTGCATTTTAAATTGGCATCATGGTCGGCACAGACATTGTGGGTTGAAGGGCCTGTTCCTGTGCTGTACTGTACTATGTTCTAAACCCAGCCTGTCCACTCTCTTCTTATAACTGAGACACTCCATCCCAGGCAACATCCTGGTGAAACTCCTCTGCACCCTCTCCAGTGCAGTCACATCCTTTCTATGGTGCAGCAGCCAAATTCTTGAAAGAATTTCTCAATCTATTTATCGCCCTGTTATATTCCACCATTAAAGGGCCAAGTAAACTTTGCTTAAGTTTTTTGTCATTTTCTAGGTAGAGTTGGCACAATGTACATTTACAGGCAGGAGTGCACCTGATTCCAGATGTGAGAGATGCATTCCAAATGCACGCAACTCCTGGCTTCCGGAACTGAGAATTCTGTTGACCTCACAAGGGTACATTTACAATTCTCCATCGGGGAAGTCTGTGTTTTGGGAGCAAGCTAAATGGAGGAGGCCCACACCAAATGTTTGCTCAGTGGTTCTTTGCAGGGAATTTTAACCTTATGTGTCCAGTGGAGAATTGTGTTAGTGTGGCCTGTAGCAACAACGACATGTAATGAGCTAAGGCACCTCAAGGGAGCATTCTTGGATAGTTTGTCACTGACCCACAGAAGGTGCAAGATTCAAAAGCTTTTTCAAAAAGGTGGTTTTAAAGGGAATCTTAAAATATTTAAAGGAAAGATTTTGGTAAGGAATTTTGGAGCTTCAGGGCATGGAAGCAACTAGTCTCAGTAATAGTGACCACAAAACTATTGACTGTCATAAAACCCCATCTGGTCCACTGATATCCATACCATCCATACCGAGTCTCGTCACTACGTGACTTGAATCCAGACCCACCTCGTGTGGTTGACTCTTGATTGCCCTCAGAAATGGCCCAAACACACCACCAGTTGTCCCGTTGCTGCTCCGTTCTAACACAGAAAGAATAAAACCGGACAGACCACCCGGTAGCAACCGAGGCTCCGAATTCAGACGTGGCAAAGTTACTCCCACCCAGTCCCTCTCACGTACACCTGGAGACTGGTGTCTAAGTGGGGAGAGCCGTCCCACAGACTGGTCAAGCAGCAGCCCGGCACAGTCGTACTCACAGAACCAGACCTGACAGACACTGTGCCGGACTCCTCCTTCCCAATCCCTCTCCCACTGGCAGGGCAGACCAACCAGAGGGATCGGCACAGTGACGGAAGGCAGGAGGGAGTAGCCCTGGGAGTCCTCAACATTGACCCCAAACCCCATGATGACTTCCCGGCAAATGGCCAAACATGGGTAGGGAAACGTCTGCCTGGTTCCCGCCTACTGTCCACCCTCAGCTGGTGAGTGAGTGCTCTGCCGTGTTGCACAACACTTGGACACAACATTGGAAGTAGTAGGGGCACCAAATGGGTGGGGGAAGGGCATAGACTGGGTCTGCAACAGGTAGTGAGCAAACCAACAGGAGAGATAAAACGACTTGATCTTGTCCTCACCAATCTACCTGCAGCAGATACAATTGTCCATGTGAACACTGCACAGCCCTTGTGGAGACAAAATCCTGTCTACACACTAAACACATCCTCCATTACCAGGAGACTAACCCTGGTTTTAATGAGGAGTACAGAAGGGCTTCCTGGGAGCAGAACAAGGAATGCCTAAAAATTGATGAGGTGCCAGCCTAGAGAAGCTGCAATACAGAATTACTTGCTGTCAAACAGTCAAAACAGCACATAATATACAGAGCTAAGTGGTCTCACTTCCAATGGATCAGATCAAAGCTCTTCTAGTTGTGAATGGTGGTGTAATGTTAAACAGCTAAGGAGAGAATGAGGCTCCAAGAGCATCCCCATCCTCAATGATGGTGGGCCAAGCATGTGAGCCTCAAAGACAAGGCTGAAGCATTCACTTCACAATAATGCTCAGCCAGAAATACCGAATAGATGACTCATCTCAGCTTCCTCCTGAGATCCCCATCATCACAGAAACTAGCCTTTAGCCAATTCGATTCACTCCGTGTGATATCAAAAACCAGCTGAGAGCACCGGATACAGCAAAAGCTCTGGGACCAGACAGCATCCCAGATGTAGTACTGAAGACCTGAGCTCCAGAAGTATCTGTATCTCAAGCTAATCTGTTCCAGTACAGTCACAATACTGGCATCTACCCAACAATGTGGAAAATTGCCCAGGTATGTTCTGTTCACAAAAATCAGGACAAATCCAGTCCTCTAAGTACCACCCAATCAGTCTTCTCTCAGTCATCAGCAAGGTGATGGAAGGTGTCACTGACATTGCAATCATGTAGGGTTACTCACCAATAACTTGCTCACCTATGCCCAGTTTGAGTTTCACCAGAGCCACTCAGCTCCAGACCTTATTACAGCCTTGGTCTAGATATGGGCCAAACGTGGAATTCCAGAGGTGAGGTGAGAGTGACTGTTCTTGACATAGAGGCAGCATTTAACCGAGCATTAACATCAAAGTGCACTGGTAAATCTGAAGGCAATGGGCATGAAGTGGAAAACTATCCAATGGTAGGAGTCAATCCTTGCACTGAAGAAGTTGGTTGTGGTTGTTGGAGGTCAATCATCCCAGCCCCAGGACATCACATCAGGAGATCCTCAGGCAGTGCCCAAGGGTGAACCATCTTCAGCTGCTCCATTAATGATCTTCCATCATGAGGTCAGAAGTGGGAATGTTCTCTGATACACAATCTTCAATTTCATTCATAACTCCACTGCAAATGAAGCAGCTCCTGCTTGCAGGCAGCAGGACCTAGACAATATTCAGGCATCAGCTGATAAATGGCAAGTAGCATTTGCACCACAAAAGTGCCAGGCAGTGACCATCTCCAATGTGGGAGAGTTTAACAACTTACCTTTGATAGTAAGTGGCATCAACATTGATGAGTCTCCCGGCATCAACCTCCTCGGGTTATCATTGACCGTAACTCAACTAGACCATAAATATGGCTACAACACAGGTCAGAGGCTGGGTATCCTGTGGCAAATGACTCACTCCCTAACACCTCAAAGCTCTTGCACCATCTGCAAGGCACAAGACAGGAGTGTGATGGAGTAGAATCCACTTGCTTGGATCAGTGCAGCTCCAACAATTCTCAAGAACCTCCACACCGTTCACAACGAAGCAACCCACGTGACTGCCACCCCATCCACCACCCAGAACATTCATTCTCTCTACCACTGGCTCACAGTGGCTGCATTGTGTACCACCTACAGAAATGCACTGCAGTCACTCACCCAGGCTACTTCAACAACACCTCCCAAACCGGCAATCTCTTCCGTCAAGGAAAAGGGCAGCAGCAAATGGGACATCGCCACCTGCAGGTTCCCCTCTCAGTCACACACCATCCTGATTTGGAAGTGTATGACCATTCCTTCAATGAAACTGGGTCTAAATCCCTGAACTCCCTCCCCAACAGCACCGCGGGAGCACCTTCACCAGAAGGACTGCAGTGGTTCAAGAAGGTGGCTCACCCCCTCCCTCTCAAGGGTAATTAGGGATGGACAATAAATGCTGGTCTTGTCAGTGATGTTCAGATCCAAAAAATGAATATTCAGTTAAAGCTGAAGGTATGACTGTGAATTATAACACAGTGTAAAGGTTGCCTGCAGAGAGCTGGAAGTACAGTGCAGAGAATATACATTTATAGAGTAGCAAGAGTACCTGTCAGTGGTCTTGGTATTAGAGCCTAAAAGAATTTGGTGAGGTTACTTGCAGGTACTGTGGCACTGTGCGAGGCTACTTTGCATTGACAGCTGTCAAGGACTGGCATAGGTCTTGGGCAAAATAAGAAGAGGTTTCAGTTGGTGCAAGGATGGAGGTTGAGATCAACAGAGGCTGGGGCACTGCTGAACTCAGAGGTACTGAGGAGCCTCCAGTACTGTATATTATCCAGTACAAAAGATGGGAAATGTAGATAGGTTATGAATGAGACGTACAAGTATCGACCCTTGCCTTAAGAAGCACCCACACTGCAGTAGACTTGCTAACAGCAAGTCCATTGCCATTTTTGGAGGAAATCTGACAACAAAAAGATGAAACCCGTCATTAATATTTAAAAGCAGAAGTAGGTTAACAATATTTACACCACTCAAAAATATTGCCGTAACTGCAGATGACAGCTGGGGTAGGGTAGGAGTAACAACAGAGTTTCACATATAAATAAGTCAAAAAAATTATGGATCACAAAAATTTACAACCCTCTTCTATACAGCAAGTGACTGATACCTTAAAATGCTTGATCCCACATAATGAATGCTACCTGTCAGGAATCACTGCCAAGTCCAGCCTTTGCCATTCAGGCATGTCAGGGCATTATTTTTAAAAAGCTGCTGTCAAAATTTAAGCATCTGGGCAAACTTCCCAAGACACCAAACAAAGGTGATTTACAGAGTTGAGAGCAAGTGAAGCAGCCCATGCCTGCGTGGATAACATTCAGGCATGCAAGTAAAACTGATATCACACAAATGCCAGGCAATGACCATTTCCATCAAGAGAGAGCCTAACATTCAATGGCGTTACCATCGCTGAGTCCCCCGCCATCAATATCGTGGGATCACCACTGAGCAGAAACTCAACTGGACCAGCCAAGTAAACACCATGGCTACAAGAGCAGACCAGAGGCTGGGTATCCCACGGTGAGTAACAACTTCGCTGATACCCTACGACCTTCAAGGCACAAGTCAGGAGTGTGATGGGGCACCCTCCACGTGCCTGGGTGAGTGCAGCTCCAGCGACACTCAAGAAGCTCCACACCATCCAGCACAAAGCAGCTCACTTGATTGACACCCCACCCACCACCCCAAACACTCCCTCCCTCCACCACCGGCGCACAGTGGCTGCAGTGTGCACCGTCTACAACATGCACTGCAGTTACTCACCCAGGTTACTCCAACAGCTCCTCCCAAACCTACAACCTCTACCACCAAGAAGGATAAAGGCAGCAGGCACAAGGGATCACCACCACCTGTAGGTTCCCCACCCACTCACTCACCATCCTGACTTGGAAATACATCACCAGCCCTTCATCATCACTGGGTCTAAACCCTGGAACTCCCTCCCCAACAGCACTGTGGGAGCACCTTCACCAGAAGGACTGCAGCGGTTCAAGAAGGCAGCTCACCCCCACCTTCTCAAGGGGCAATTGGGATGGGCAATAAATGCTGGTCTTGCCAGCATTGCCCCACATACTGTAAATGAATCCAAAAAAAATGCTGTTCCAGTTGTGTAAGTTGGCTGCTGTTGCTCTGGACTGTATTGGTCTATAACGTGTGGAGCCAGTCCCTTGTGGTCATTGGCAGCTAGAGGTACCAGAGCCTACAGAAAAGGCTAGAGTCATACAGGGACTGTGAGCAGGCTGGTACTGGTGCCTGCTAACCTGCCTGGGATGTCTCTTTATCATCATGTGTTACCCCAACCATGAAATGCTGTAATTTAGGATAGTTAAATAGCTTAACATGACTTTCTGACACCCCATCACTTGGATGCTGTGCATATCCTGAATTCCAAGGAAGGTTTGCATTCCAAGAGCTCCTTGTCTGTGGCCCTGCTTGGCGGGTTGCAATCTTGTTTCCAAGCCAAAATTCTTAAGTCTCACTTGAGAGACTTAAGCACAAATATAGAGTCATAGAGTCACACAGCACAGAAACAGGCCCTTCAGCCCACCACATCCAGCTGACCATCAAGTACCCATCTATTCTAATCCCATTTACCAGCTCTTGGTCGATAACCATCTATACCTTGGTGATTCAAGTACCCATCCAGATACTTTTTAAATGCTGTGGGAGCCTCTGCCTCCAACTTCTCAGTCAGTGCATTCTGGAAAACATTTAAGGTGACACTCCCTAAACATGTGAGATCACTGCACTGTGAGGGATGCTGTCTTTGGGACAAGACTTGAAGTGAGGCCCCACCTGCCTTCTTGGGCGGATGTAAAAGATACCACAGCAAGATTTTGAAAGAATTCTCCTAGGACCCTTGATAATATTTATCCTTCTATCAATAAGAGTAAAAGAAAATAGGATATCTAGTCATCATCACATTGCTGTTAGTGGAATCTTGCTGTGCATGTTTTATCAGCACTGTTTTCTACATTACAATAGTGACTGAACTTCAAAAGTTCTTCATCGGTTATAAAATGCTTTGGAATGTTCTGAGATCAAGAAAGAAACAGGGCAGCACAATGGCACAGCTAAAAGAGCCGCTGCCTCACAGCCCCAGAGACCCAGGTTCGATCCTGACCTCCGGTGCTGTGTGAAGTTTGCACGTTCTGCCTGTGACCGGGTGGGTTTCCCCCCGGGTGCTCCAGATTTCTCCCACATCCCAAAGATGTGCAGGTTGGTAAGTTAATTAGCGGCTGTAAATTGTCCCTAGTGTGTAGGTGAATGGTAGAATTTGGGGGGAGTTGATGGCAATGTGTGGAGAATAAAATGGGATTAGTGTAGGGTTAGTATAAATGGGTGTTTGATGGTCAGTGTGAACTCATTGGGATGAAGGGCCTGTTTCTGTGCTCTATGACTAAATGCAAGTCTGTCTTTCGTTGTTAATCCTATTTTTCTGATGTGCTGGTAAACTACAGTTATCTTTCCAGCAAAGAAGACAACACTATTCAGCTTACTTACATTCCATGCACAGCTTGGGGAAAGGAAATAATTCTGTAACAAAAACTGCCCAAAATAAAATGAGAAATTCAAAACTGCCCGAAGTAAATAGAACTCATGCCCAGAACCACAGCAAAGTCTCCTGATAGAAGCAGGATTATTTCTCCAACAAAATACAGTGAGTGAAGGATAGCCATGTAACACAAAGTATGTGCACACAATCAGTCCCAGTCACAGACTGGTCTGCAGAAGGGAATGATGAGGGAATTAGTCAATCATCTCCAGTTGAAAATTGTGGTGGTACAATATTACAGCTATTTTATACTTGTCTAAATCTGTTGTATTAAACACAGCTAAAGTATTGGTTGTATTGACAAACTTACTAGAACTTAAATAGCTCTGTTTGTGGCCCCAAAGTTTGTTACAGGATACAGGAAGGGGGCCTTGGTTTCAGTGAGAAGATTGTTGAGTCGGTACCCAATAAGTGAATTCTGGTTAGCTAATTTCAAATATGGGTTATCTCAACAGCATTGGCACTGACTTATGATATTTTGTACAATTGTTTTATTACAGTATGCACTAGTGAGACCTTGTCACAGTGAAAGGAACTATATGATGGGATCTTGCACTACAGAATTTCTGTATTTTGAATACAAATGAAATCAAAATACATCTTAATTGTGAGAAATGCAATCTTTAATTTTATTTCAGAATGATAACACTGACCCTATTGTGCCAGCCAATGTTGCGTTTATAACTGGAATTACAACAGAGCCTACTTTACAGCAGAGTCTATTTAAAATGGCCACTGCAGCAGACTGAGCTCGTGAACAAAATTACAGCAAAATTACTTTTATTATGGAAATTCAGCACACATTGCAACATACCTGCATTGAGCAGTAAGATTAAGATAAGATTTCTTTATTAGTCACATGTACATCAAAATGCACAGTGAAGTGCATCTTTTTGCGTAGAGTGTTCTGGGGGCAGCCCACAAGTGTCGCCACGCTTCCAGTGCCAACATAGTGTGCCCACGACTTCCTAACCCGTACATCTTTGGAATGTGGGAGGAAGCCGGAGCATTGCACAGAAATTCTAAGGTTACTTATGCTTAGAACAAACAGCTATTACCTGTTTCTCCCCAGACGGGAAGGTACTCATCTTGCTGAATGTCCAACATCAGTTCCAGACCGTTCCCTGTTCCTCCCTTCAAGGTGGTCAAGATTGGCTGGTCTTTAGTCTGTCCCGAGTTAAAAGTGTAGCACTTGCCATACCTTGTGAACACCTGCAGGAAACAAAATAGTTCAAAATTAGATGCTAAGAGATCAGATATTCAGGATCAAAATATACAGTGAAACTTCCAAAATATATTATAAACTTGAGGACCCCCTTGGGAAGGTCTCATTCAAGCTTATGGTAGCACAATTAAATCTGCAGATGTACAGAAGGCCAGAACTAGAGAGCTGTTGAGCTTCAAGGTGAAACCATGGTAAGATTTGAGAACATGAGTGAGAATTTTAAAACAGAGGCAATGCGGGATCTTCTCCAAGTGCACTTGTTTCAAGTTTCCTGTATGGGCGAGCATACATTAAAATTCATGTCACTTGGGGAGGTCTTGGAATGTACACTTTGGAAAAATAACATGCTGATTTATTGGAAAACTGCTCTAATTACATAAGTAAATTGCAGGGACGCACTTGTAGATCAGGCAAATGAAATCAGACTTAGTAATGTTTCTTGTCTTTCTCTGCACCAAGATATTGACAAAATGCAGCCACAGTTTTAACTGGAAGAGAAACAAGCTTCCAAAATTCAAACTCTCTTGCTTCATTCCACCAGCTTATCACACTCCAGCATCTCACCATAAATTATTCCAATTAATGGCAATAACACTGCATCACATCTCGTCCCAGGCCACAATCAGTTAAAGGTGCTTTAAAAAAGGTCCAACGTACTTTTGCTATTAATGCATCAATCTCGGGAGCATTACTAGTGGCCATGTGTGTCATGTGTACCATGAATGTAAAAGTTTTGCACTGTTTCTTCTTTTGCATATATTTTATTATGAATAAAATTTATTTTTGAAATATAAAACAAAACTCATTATCTATCTCAAGATAGATTATTCTTATCGTGTTGTTTATGGTGGGAATTAAAGTGGCTGCCCCCAATAGACTTTTTAAAGGTCTGTTAATCTCTCATAATCCACAGCCACTATTTATTAAAACAGTTCATTCGTCAGGGAATGTTTTTCTGTTGACTCATGCCAGTTCATTGCAGGAGGTTTGATTTCTTGGAAGCTTGCTTTTCTCTGCAGCATCCTGATTGAACGTTTGCTGGAAATCTGAGTGATCTGGAGACTGGTGTTACAGTGATGAATGCTGATCTTACCCACTGCATTCTACATGGAAACAAAAACGATGCCTGCTTATAGTGTGGCACAGCTGAAAGAAAGACAAGCTTGATTTCTATAGCATCTTTCACCTTCCTCTCAGGCAATGAGTGCTTCTTGAAATGTGGTTGTTGTAATAATGTAGGAAACGTGGCAGCTAATTTGTTGCACAGCAAGCTCCCACAAACAGTCCTGTGGTAATGGCCATATAACTTGTTCGGGTGATTTTATTGAACAATAAATATTGGCCCCTGGGTGAACTTTAAATAGAGCCCTGGGATCTTCTACATCTACCTGAGGGTTTTATATCGCATCCAAAAGCCATGCAGCACTCCCTCAAGGCTGCAGCAGAGAGGCAGCCTAGGTTCTTGTGCTCACATCTCTCGAGTGAGATTTGAACCCAAAACTTTTGGATTCAGAGAGAAGAGTGTGACCAACCAAACCACAGCTGGCACTGCTAAACGCACTGAGTTTAGTGTCATCTGCCCTCACCTCTGAGGAATAGGAGCACCAGCCAGGTGTGTATGTGGTGCTGGAAATTGCCCCAGGTCTGCTAACTTTTCCTCATTAAATAGTTTTTGTTCTCATTCCTTTTACAATCTCCCCTGACATTTCCTCTCCTATTGGTTCCAACTGGGATGTGGCTCCAGACAGCAGCAGAGAAACAAAGGACCGCAGATGCTGGAATCTGGATGAAAAACACGATGACGCTGGAGGAACTCAGCAGGTCAGGCAGCATCCGTGGAGAAAAGCTTGGGTGGAGAATGACGAAAAATAACAGTCCCGGGCACATCTTGGAGAGCGAGGTCTGGAGGGAGCGCAAACTGGAGGAACAGCACCTCATTTTCTGTCTTGGAACATTGCAGCCTAATTGCATGAATATTGAATTCTCCCACTTTAGGTAATCCCACACCCTTCCCCACAACACTACACCCCCACCCCACCCGCCATGGTTCTTCTCTTCCTCCCTTTCCTAGCCTCTTTTTTCTTCCTTTCTCCCCATACCTTTGACCCATCCGCCGGTGGATCTGCTCTCCCCTCCTCCCCCGCACCTGCCTATCACTAGCTCTTACCTGCATCTACCTATCACCACCCTGTGCCCAACCCGCCTCCCCTCTTTTGTCCACCTATCACTGCTCTGCTTTTCCCTCCTATATATTGGGCTTCACCTTTTCCTATCTTCAGTCCTGAAGAAGCGTCCTGACCCGAAACGTTGACCGCCTGCTTTTCTCCACAGATGCTGCCTGGCCTGCTGAGTTCCTTCAGCATCATCGTGTTTTCCATCCAGACAGCAGCATCTCTCTGATACCTTGCCTCAGTAACAGCTCTTTGTGTGTGCTTCCAGGTGAGCCTGTGTCGCAGGGCTGTTCAACTTAGGCTGCATCACAGGCAAGCCCAAACCTGTCTGCACCCGACCGTCATGGGGGTATTATGCAGCGGGGCTGCAGGATGGCGATCTACAGCAGGGTTCAGCTGCCCCTGGTCTAGGCCTCCTAACACAGGACACTGCCAGGCTTAACCAGGATCAAAGTTTGGACTCCTTCTGGGCTTGTGACAGGTGAGATGAGGTAAGAAGGGTGGAGGCACATGTGCAACATAAGCACTAGCATCGGCAAGTTGGGCTGTCCGGAACTTAACAAGTACATTAGAACTCAAAAATAAATATCAAGAAGTCATGGTTGCTTTCGAAAGGAACTCAAACTAATACATGTGGAATCCTCCAGATTCCGGAAGGGACTGAAAATCCAAAAGCTGCGGATGCTGGAAATCTGAAACAAAAAAAGAAAATGCTGTAAACACTCAGCAGGTCAGACAGCGTCTGTGGAAGAAGGAACAGTTAACACTTCAGATCCAGGACCCTTGCCTCCATCCATCATCCACCTGCCTCTGTCTCTCAACACCACCCCTCCCCCTTCCTACCTGGCTCGATTTGCCCGTCATTCTTCACCTTTCTTCAGTCCACCAATCACCTCGGCCCCTATCTCACCAACTCCACCCCCCCCTTTATATTGTCCATCTCCCCTCTCTCCACTCTCAGTCTTGATGCAGGGTTTCAACCTGAAACATCGACAAATCCTCTCCCCCCACAGATGCTGCTCGACCCACTGAGTTCCTCCAGCAGATTGTTTGTTGCTTCAGATTCCCGAATCTCTGGTGTATGCCCATATATAGAAATGCACAGCACACTGTTGCTCTTATCTAACTGACTATAGTATGTTTATATATGGTAATATACTACAGGCTGTCTGTCTTGTCTCTGCGTTTGATTCTACTAATGCTTGGTACCACTGCAGAATTCTTTGAAATGCACAAGTTCGGTGCAGTGTTTTCACATCACTAACTGTGTCACTGTGCACCTGTTTCCCACAACTGGTCAGAGGCTCCCATTACAGGCTGAGATGCCTTTAATGCAAATAAGATGCATGAATACTTGCTCACTCATTGCAGATGATCTCCACCGTGGAGAATTCCATCCACTTCAAAGCACTGCTGCCCACAAGGAGTGCAGTACAAACGAGCCTGCCAATATTTCATTCAGCTTCAAACACATAACTCAAAATATCCTGAGGCTCCCTCCAAGAACTCCTTGAAAGGAGTGGCTAGGATTTGGCCTACTCGTTGCTGGACAATATGTTACAGAGTAACATTGGGAGAGAATGCTGGCAGTGCTGTTGACTTGAAAAGCTTTTCCTCATTAAGTGGCAATTTGGCACAGCTTTGTTTTATAGTCAAAATATTTTCGTCAGATCTTGAGCCAACACTCAACAGCTCTGTGATGAATAATAATGATTGAACTACTTTTGTTCTCCTTACAGCCGCCCCTTCTTCTCCTGTCAGAACCTCCTTGGGGAAGCCAGTGCACCCACCTCCCCTTCCTCCCTACACAAGAGAGCAACCTGAATGATTGACAGGGCTGGTAACAACATTGTTCCTCAAACACAGGAGAAAGGGTTCGGAATCAGGAAGGATTCCATTGGATCCTGGAAGCTCCCACTCTGAGGTAAGTTTCAATTAATCTGGAGGTCAGCAGGAAGCCGGCAGTGCATGCACCTGATCCAAGGACAAATAGTTTCCGGGGGGCATTTAGCACAGGGCCTGCCAGGGAATCAATCCTTGTAGGGTGGGTCAACAAACAATCTGCTGGAAGAACTCAGCAGGTCGAGCAGCATCTGTGGGAGGAAAGGAATTCTTGACAGGACCTGATGAAGGGTTTCGACCCAAAACGTTTAGAAGATTGTTTGTTGCTCCAGATTCCAGCATCTGCAGTCTCTCGTGTCTCCCTTGTAGGGTGGGTGCCTGGCTTTGGAAAATTATATAAGCAATATTATCCCATACTGAAACCACGGAGCAGTCCATTACATCTCATCCCCGAGGCTTTTTTGCACTAGAGCGAAGGAGGCTGAGGGGTGACCTTATAGAGTTTTATAAAATCATGATGGGCGTAGATAAGTTGGATGGTCACAGTCCTTTTCCCAAGGAAGGGGGGGTCTAAAGCTAGAGGGTGTAGACTTAAGGTGAGAGGGGAAAGGTTTAAAGGAAATCTGAGGGGCAAGTTTTTCACGCAGAGGGTGGTGGGTATATGGATCGAGCTGCCAGAGGAAGTGGTTGATGCACCATAGAAAGCATCCTATCTGGATGTATCACGGCTTGGTACGGCAACTGCTCTGCCCATGACCGCAAGAAACTGCAGAGAGCTATGGACACAGCCCAGCACATCACGGACACCAGCCTCCCCTCCTTGGACTCTGTCTTTACTTCTCGTTGTCTTGGTGCAGCAGCCAGCATAATCAAAGACCCCACCCACCCGGGACATTCTCTCTTCTCTCCTCTTCCATCGGGTAGAAGATACAGGTGCCTGAGGGCACGTACCATCAGACTTAAGGACAGCTTCTACCCCACTGTGATAAGACTATTGAACGGTTCCCTTATACAATGAATGGACTATGACCTCACGATCTACCTTGTTGTGACCTTGCACCTTATTGCACTGCACTTCCTCTGTAGCTGTGACACTTTACTCTGTACTGTTATTGTTTTTACCTGTACTACATCTATGCACTCTGTACTAACTCAATGTAACTGCACTGTGTAATGAATTGACCTGTACGATCGGTTTGCAAGACAATAATAAACAAATACAAATACAATTACAACACTTAAAAGACACTTGGACAGGAACGTGGATAGGAAAGGTTCAGAGGGATATGGGCCAAATGCAGGCAAATGGGACTAGCTCAGGTAGGCAACTTGGTTGGCATGGACGAGCTGTGCCAAAGGGCCTGTTTCTGTGCTGTATGACTCTATGTCTCTATTGTGTGACTGAGGTGAAACCCCTGCTCCAACCTCCCTCCTTCTTACAGCAGCAACCTCCAGTAGCCAAATGACAGTCAGCTGGGCCACACCCCTGACCAGCTTAGCTGTCAAAGGAGGGCATTAGACTGCTACTGCTGAGATACACAAGATTCTGCAGATGCTGGACACACAAAGTGCTGGAGGAACTCAGACCTCTGCCCTCTTCCTTTCCAGTCCAGATGAAGGATTTCGGCCCAAAACGTCGACTGTTTATTTCCCTCCATAGACGCTGCCTGACCTGCTGAGTTCCTCCAGCATTTTGTGTGTAAGACTGCTACTGCTGTTGCAGCAGTGTTACAGTGGGCAGGCTTGCAGTGGGTGGGGCCTGTCGCCATGGGTGGGGCTTCAGCCTTGCCAGGCAGGGTTCCCTAGCTGTTGCCAAGTCCCCACTGGAAGAATCATTGCAAAGGTATGTTTCTGTGAACTTTGCAGTCAGCAGGGTGCTGGCAATGTTTAATTCTCTCCACTGACAGCAAAATCCTGGCTACTGGGTCTTTTTTTGGCCCAGGATTCAACCTTTGTGGATGGAGAATCATAAAAATCATCAGGAAAATCATAAAGGGAACAGAGCATCCTGGACTGGTTTCATATGAGACAGTCTATTTCCTTTTGAATGAAGGGAAGTCCTGTACAACATAGAACCATTGGCAACCCAGCCTTCAGGGCTCTGTTGCACCTAGTAACCTCCAGACCTCAACAGACAATATTGGAAACACTCAGCAGGTCAGGCAACAGCCGTGGAAAGAGAAACAGAGTTAACTTTGCAGATTCTGAGCTGCTGAGTGTCATAGTCATGTTGTCGGACATAACAGAACCAGGCCCTTTGACCCACCACATCCATGCTGACCTATCTGCCCATCTACAATTGCTTGCATTAGGACTGCATCTTTCTGTGTCTTGTCGATTGAAGTGTCTGTCTAAATGCCTCTTACATGTTGTAACTGTATCCGATTCCACCACCTCCTCTGAAGACTTGAAAAATACGGCACGCAGAGCCACTGACACTTTATATGAAATGGGTTCTGCTGTTAACTTCTTAGCCAGCTCTGCTTATAATTGGCCAGGTTTTCTCAGTTCACTTAACACTCCATAATTGAAAGACTAATTAGAAGACTGAAATAAATGGCACTTTAAAAATGTCATGGCAATGTTCATGAAATGTAAATTTTTAATAGAACGTTATCTCCTAATAACAGGACTGGATAATGATGTCAAAAATAATTGTCGCTCTTCCAAATATTTTGGAAGGAATCACCACAGGAAACTGGGCCCAGTGGGGAACTGGTGGACTATCTATTCCTCCCCTGGGACTTGGCTTGAGTCTAATGTCATTCTGCCGGTGTGAGAGATTATGGTTTATATTAACTCTGAAGACCTTAAATGAAATGAAATTCAGCCTACTTTGGTATAGATAAGTCTCAGCGAAAAGAACAGTGCTTGTCCTTCAGCACAAATTGGCATGAAATTGCTTGTCTTGCCCAGAGGGCCCATTAGTTCAGCTCATTGGGGAAACAAAATCATCAGGAACAGAATACTTTTGATTAAGAGGGCAGTGGCTTATTGGTTATGTCAACCGACTAATGATCCGGAGGTCAGGAATATTGATCTGGGGACAGGAGTTCAAATCCCACCAGGACAATTGGGAAATAAGAACTAGAAAGAGGAGTAGGCCATTTGATGCCTTGAGCCTGCTCTGCCATTCATTGAAACCCTATCTGATCTTCTGCTTTCCTGCACTAACCCCGACTCCCTGAACGTCTGAAATACTCTTGATCTCTGTCTTGAATATACTGAGTCTCCATAACTTTCTTGGGGAGAGAATTTTGAAGACTCACCACCCTCTGGATGACATTCAAGTAATAAATATTAAAAGCTTACAGTAGTAATTGCGACCATGAAAATAATGGATAATCTTGAAATCCCAGCTGGTTCACTAATGTCCCTCAGGAAAGGAAGTCTGCTGCCTGAATCAGGTTCGATCTATATGTGACTCCAGACCCACAGACTCTTAACTGCCCTCTGAAATGACCGAACAATAAATATTGGCTTTCGCAGTGAGCTGATATCCTGGGAATGAATAATGTTAGATACGATCCCTAAATGTTTCTGAACTCACCCCTCACAAGACCTCAACTGCATTCTGAATCTAATTATTTCCATTCTGCAGGCATGCCAATCTTTGTTTGAGCTTAAAAGATGAATCTAAAAAAAACAATACACACAAGTAAGTGTAGTACAGTAATACAGCGGGTAGAGCCGCTTTCTCACAGCTCCAGAGACCCAGGTTCAATCCTGACCTCCGATGCTGTCTGTGTGGGGTTTGCACATTTTCCCTGTGACCGCGTGGGTTTCCCCTGGGTGCTCCAGTTTCCTCCCACATCCCAAAAACGTGCGGGTTGGTGGATTAATTGGACGCTGTAAAATGCCCCTCATGTACAGGTGAGTGGTAAAATCCGGAGAAAGTTGATGGAAGCGCAGAGAGAATAAAAAAGGGATCAATGTAGGATTAGTGTAAACAGGTGGTTGATGGTCGTGTGGATCCATTGAGCTGGAGGGCCTGTTTCCATGCTGTGTGTGTGACTCAATGACAAGTACATGAACCTGGGATAACTAACTGCATAATGTAGGTATGAGGTCTTCAACCACCTCCCCTCATCCCTTCTCCCTAACCTGGCACTCCCATGGAAAAAAACAAAGCTTAAAATCCCTGATAATGTTATTTTCTGCTAAGCATCCTATCACATAAATTTACAGCGGTGTGGTAATTTGTAATGAGCCACGCATTAGAAGCGCTCTCATTACTTACTGTTGCCATGGCCCATGCTATTAGGGAAACTGTTCTGTGCTGTACCTTAGTTTAAATGTAGGTTCAGAGGAAGGAGGAATGATTTAACAAGGCAAATTAAAATTGAAAGTCACTTATTCTCGAGGAAGTCAAAAAACCTCCTGATCCAAGTAGAGTGTTTCTTGGCAAAGTGGCTCTGCATTTATCCTCGACTAACTCAGGCCTACACGGAGCCTGTGATCACTGAATGCCAAAACAATTTCAAAGCACACACGAGGAACATTTGTTAAGCAACCTGCCCATTTTGACATAGAATTTGAAATACAAACAACACCCCTTTTTAAGCACTAAAGCTGAATAGTGTCCTTTTCTTCTTTTGGACGGGAGTTTAAATCTAATCCAGACTGATGGGCAGTAGAAATAGATTCAAAATTAATCATTAAAAGGGAAATGGATAATTACATGAAAAGTCTGCAGGACTGTGAAGAAAGAGCAGTGAGAGTGGGATGAATTGGTCTATGAAGGAGTCATAGTTACAATAGAAAGATACAGCAAGGAAAAATGCCCTTCAGCCCACTGGGTCACTGCCAACCATCAACCACCCATTTACACCAGTCCTACACTGATCCCATTTTATTCTCCCCACATTCCCAACAACTCCCCTCAGATTTTACCACTCACCTACACACTAGGGGCATTTTACAGCAGCCAATTAACCTACCAACCCGTATGTTGTTGGGATGTGGGAGGAAACCGGAGCATCTGGGGGGAAACCCACATGGTCACAGGGAAAACGTGCAAACTCCACACAGACAGCACCCGAGGTCAGGATTGAACCTGGGTCGCTGCAGCTGTGAGGTTGGGCTCTACCAGCTGTGCCACTGTGCCACAGTTTAGTGGGCTGAATTACTTTCTTTCACACTCTTGAGATTCTACCATTGAGCCTCATTATACTTCTAAGTTTTGACCTCACTTCCTGTTACTATTGGCTTTACTATTGTAATATTTTAATTTTTCAGACTTATGTGCCCAGTTTAATATCTTTTATTCGTAATTGTTCCTCTTGCTCTCACAGTCTGAGAGCCCAGGAGAGAATGAGGTTGGTGCATAAGGGAACAGAATAAAATGATCACAAAAGCAGCCAGCTTGTCGTAAAGGTTAATGCCCTTCAAGGAAGTGAATCTACCACCTCCACCTGGTCTGGTTCTACAAATGGCTCCAGTTCAACCAGGGAAGGAAATTAAATGTGGATCCACTTATTATTAACTGAAAAATTCCAACCACTCTCCTGCTGCTGAGATCAGAGAACCAAGTTCAGAATTTGAATCAAATGGTGAGAGGTATGAGCCAGTAAAGATTGAAATTTGACAATCACAGAAATATATCTTTTCTGCTTTGCTGAGAGATTTATAAGATGTAAAGTATACTTCTACCATGATACAAGCAGCGACCAAATCTACAAAATGAACATACAGTACATAATTCTCTGCATACCAATCCTGAAGAGGAATTGGATAAGATTTGAAGACAGTGCCAGGTCCACGAAGCCAAAGTTCCTATTACAATTAATCAGGTCTCTTATTCAGAGTTATATCCCTCATGGTCAAATTGCTTGACCTTTGATGTATTGCCTTCAACATTAATGTCACTAAATGAGGCATCAGTGAAATGAAGGCGAAGTTTTCTCAGGACCAGACTGGGCAGGATATCAAATACTATTTATAATCCAATGCTGCTAATTCTTTGAGAACACTTTTACTGGGGAGTGGCACTGACAGTACATGTGCGCTTAATTCAAATTCAAGTCTGGAGTGACTTATCCAATTATCAGATACAACTCATCCCTGTAGGTCATTTTAGGAAAATGAATCAGCTGTGTGTATGTTTGTGTTTGTGTGTGTTGGTTGCTAAGTAAGTTCATTTTTGCAGAGAGTAATTTAAATACATTCTTCAAAAAGCACTATGAGGCACAATGTTTCTTATTGTGGTGGGTTGGGGGTCATTCTGGGACTTGGAGCCTTGCCCATATTGAAATCCAAACCTCCCCTTGTTTAATCTTTCCCAGTCGTGATTTTCCTCTGCCCATCTGCAGCCTTTCAGACCCCATTTACTTGTGCCACAAACTCCTGCTGGTTGCTGGTCATCGTGACACCGTAACCTCTTTAAAGTGTTGCTGCAGATCTTTTAAGCAGCTGCAGGCTCCCTGAACTCACCCCCACACTCCTCTTCCTGACCAATGAGCCCAATCAGGATCATGATGTGCTTGGGCAGCAAGTTAAGGTCGCAAGTGAGAGTGCCATGCCATCTCCCCGAGCTGCCCCATTAGTGGAAACTCTGAGCCTTAGCTTGTCTGATAAGGGGAGGGAGGAAGGGCACAGGTGTTAGGAATTCAAAGATCATGGCTGACTTCAATCTCCCTCTAATTACCTCTTTGCGAAGCAGCAATTAGGATGAGGTATTCGATAACTGTTATTCCCCCTTCCTTCCGGATCCAAAGGCACAATTACATCGAGACATGTAGCTACTTAACTAAGCATTTCATTTCCATTAAGAAAGGAAAATTCCATTTGCTCGCATGCGTCACTTTGAAGGTGACACAAAAATCAATGGCATACAGAACAATATAACCACTGTTGTCTGCGTGGTAAATATTTAAAGCTACATCTGTCCTTTTCACCGAGAGTTCTACTCAGTCTCGGCACTTCAAAGATTTATCCTTTAAAGAGGATTCCCAGGTAACAATTACTGGGATGTAATATCACATTAGCACATGGGCTGGGAGCCAGGAAGGGGCAATCTTGATTCCTGGGTGGGAAAGCAGACTTGCATTTGATGAGCTGGTATTGGAGCAGCAGAGAGGCCGAGGTTATTTTATTGGCAGTTGGCTGACATCCTGGGGAAAACAGGGCAGTTTGGAGTCTGTCTGAGGAACCAGGATAATTGCAGGATATTTGGTGTTTTGTGTGGATGGTGAATTGCCTGCTTCAGCCTTCTCCACAGATGAGGCAACAGAAGTGCCCTGGCACCAAAATCCTGAACTGTGCTTTCAGGTCTGACTGATTTCAGAGTCAAAACAAGACTGCCATTTTAAAGAGATTCATTCATCATTATCATTGCATCTTCTCCCTGAAAGAGGTGTGGATAACTCTCAAATATTCACCCTTCAGAACTGTTTCACCTCACTGGACAATGGTTATGTGCAGCAAGCAACCAGAGAACAGATCAGTTTATATAAAGGAAGGGCATTAACAATTACGGATATGTCAATGGTCCTGTTTCATTCATGTGGAGGGAGAAGGAGAGAGGTTTAGGAGTTGGGATAGGGCATGGATAGTGCCTGACTAAGTGGTCATCCAGGCTTTTGCTATAGAACATAGAACAGTACAGCACAGGAACAGGCCCTTCGGCCCACAATGTCTGTGCTGAACTAATTAAGCTAATGACACCTAATCCTTTCTGTCAGCATATGGTCCATATTCCTCTATTCTCTGCATATTTGTGTGTCTATCTAAGAGCCTCTTAAACGCCACTATCATACCTGCCTCCACCACCACTCCTGGCAACGCATTCCAGGCACCCACCACTCTCTACGTAAAACTTGCACTGCACATCTCCCAACCTCCTCTCACCGTAAAAGCATGCCCTCTAGTGTTGGACATTTCGTTATCTCTGAGCCTGACCATTTCAATGCACTCCTGCACACTCTCCCTCATTCCAAGTACCATGTCCTGACTCGCGCCATCTTCTATTCAATGACCTGCATTGGCTCCTGGTCAAGTAAAACCTTGAGTTTAAATTTCTCATCCTTATTTTCAAGACTCTCCTTCCCCTTCATCCCACCCTAACTCAGTATTCTACTCCTAGATCTGCAACCCCAAGACCTCTGTGCTCCTCCACTCCTGGACTTGAGCACCACTGATTTCCACCACTACTTCACTAATGGACGTGCCTTCAGCTCCTTGCTCCTTATGCTCTGGAGTTCCTTTCCTAAACCTCTCCTCCTCTCTTCTTTCTCCTCCTGTAAGATTCCCCTTAAAACCTACCTCTTTGACTAAGCTTTTATTCACTTTTGCAGCTCAGAATTAAACTATGTTTTCTATATTTCCTGTGAAGGCACTTGAGATATTTTGCTGCATTTAATAGCTTATAGAAATGGAATTTGGTACCATTACTATTAAAGGCAGGATACGATGGGTCAAATTACTTTTCCTCATTCCTAAACTTTGATACATATGTAATTCAGGCCAGAAGTCGGTTTACTCTCAGTAATTCTTGGGGGCAGCATCACTCAGCCTAAGCACTCTTATCACAGAGCAGCAACTTCCTGAGCCCATAAGTTGGTCAATTAATTGATGTGGTCAACTGGTCCATCAACCAATTGGAGTAATCAACTGATGCGGTCAACCAACTGGTGTGGACAACCAGTGCCGTCAACCAATTGGTGTAATCAATTGGTGTGGTCGACCGATTGGTGCACTCAACCATTTGGTGTGGCCAAATAATTAGTGCAGTCAACCAGAATCCTGCATTTACCATGGGGGAGGTGAAAGTGAATTCATGAACTGTTCTCTTGTTCTCTCTTTGTATGCTCACTCTTGCCAAGAGGCCATTTTTCACCATGAGCAGTGTCCATTGCTGCCCCCAGATCCACCAAACTGTACCAGGAGAATCACTGGGGATTTCTTTCGTCTTCTTCAGCCACATATGGAGCATAAATATAGGGTCGGATGATTTGTTCCTCTGCCGTAAATGCTGTGTAATTCTATATAACTCAGAGAAGCCCATTGGCCAACAGCTCAAACTATGGAGTAAAAATAGCACCACTGCTTTTTATCGCTCAGTTTCACATCAGTTTGATTCTGAGCCACAAGCATGTGACCAAAAATTCAATCAAGGAGATGGGTTTTAAGGAGTGTCTTAAAATACAGCAACACTGGGACCACTCTGCACTACAATGGACTTCTTTTGTGGTCTAATTGTGTTCTTTCTTGTAAAATTTTTTTTTAAACTTACGATTCTCCTGTAAATGTTGTGTCTCTGACGCTCTGTGCCTGTGATGCTGCTGCAGGGAAGTTTTTCATTGCACCTGTGCACACACGGACTTGTGTATGTGTGACAGTAAACTCCACTGTGACTTTGACCTTGTGCAGACCTTTGGAAGTGTCCTGACCAGTTGCATCACGGTCTGGGATGGCAATTCGAATGCACAGGAAGCTGCTGAGAGCAGTGGACCCAGCCCCAATACATCACGGGCACATCCCTCCCCACCATCGGTAGTATCTACAGGAGGCGCTGCCTCAAGAAGGCAACATTCATCACCAAAGATCCCCACCATCCGGGCCGTGCCATCTTCTCGCAGCTACCATCGGGCAGGAGGTACAGAAGCCTGAAGTCCCACGCCACCAGGTTCAGGAACAGCTACTTCCCTTCAACCATTTGGTTCTTGAACCAACCGGCACAACCCTAATCCTACCTCAGTACAGCAACACTGGGACCACTTTGCACTGCAATGGACTTTGTTTTGTTTTTGTTCTAATTGTGTTCTTTCTTGTAAAAATTGTGAATAATTTATGTTTTTCTTGTGAATGCTGTTTATCTGATGCTCTGTGCCTGTGATGCCGCTGCAAGTAAGTTTTTCATTGCACCTGTGCACACATGTACTTGTGGATATGACAATAAACTCGACCTTGACTTTTAACTTCAAGCTGAAGATATTCGATTTAAATTCCCTACACAGCAGGCTCTTTCTTTCCCTTTGCACATCTTCTTGTGCCATGTGCTGCTGCCCAGGGAAGATGCCAGGTGGCTGGTCTATTCCCAGGCCTCTGAGACAGATGCATCACTGCCTCCTCCAATGATAACTTGCTCGCTGACTGCCTTTCATTCAGAGAATCAACAGATCTGCTCCATCCCCCTCTGCCAACATCCTTTGGCGAGATTAAGGACCCAGTCGCACAAGGAATGGGCAATGCCAAGATGACCTCACCCCGCACTGCACCCCCATTCCTCCCCCTAGCACCAGCTGAGATGACCCTCTGAGGAATCGAGGAAATCGACATCTAGTCATACATGGCTTCCAAGAACACCGTGTCTCAAACACAAACAGGCTGCAAATCCCCATTTATAAAAAGCCTCTTCTGGAAATGCCTAGACCATTCGGACAACTGCTTATGTGAACTCTGTACTTCACAGTTTACTGGATGCATTCCACAGTATCAGCTTTGATTTGGAAGGAGGATTGATAGATGCTGTATTAATCTATCGACTTCATTCCTTGTTTATGGTTCATTTTGTTTTCTTCGTTGGAACACTTACTGACAACAAATGACTTCAAACCTCTGCTGTTTTGATTAATCTCAGCTGGGTAACTGATTCTGAATGATCATATTTCTTGGTCAGTTAGCTGGTCAGTCAATCAGCAAATAGATGGGCATGTTTAACAGGATTTCTACAAAGCTTGTGTCACCGTTGAGAAGGCAGCACAGATGAAAGCACACTAAAACAAAATTGTGGGCCATTATGAAACTGCTGAAGGGGCAAAGGCAGGCAAAGTCCATTGGCATTGTACAGAATACAGAAAGAGGCTGTTCAGACCATCATGCTTGTACTAGCCCACTCGAATCACAATCCTTTTCCTCCGTAACCCCATAAATTTTCCTTTTTAAATGCTTATCCAACACCCTTTTAAAAACTACAAGTACTAATCATATCAATGCTGCTTTCACTCTTGTGTTCTTGCAGTGCATGCCCAGACCACAGCATCTCATGGGGTGAAGGTTATTTTTTCCCCCTTGCAATGCAATGTGCCATTGATATCAGCTCTGACTTGGGAGGAGGGCAGAACCCCCTGAAAAAATAATGCCCTTGCTGGACTTCCCTTTTGCAGGCGCTTAGCACTAACCGCCAGTTCAGCTGACCATGGTTTACCATAGGGCGGAGCCTGTTGCAGGTCCTCACCCAGGCATCTGGGGAAACTCATGGCAACAAATGGGAACCTTGAAATCCCAGTAACTGAATGGTGGAACCTGTGCCCTCCCTATTTAAGTATACTGGGAAACAGGCAGATTTTGCAGGAAGGTGCTGGCATTGTGCTTCAAAGATGCCGGTGTGTGGGGTTGCCATGTGAATGTGGAAATCCCAAACTTCATAGCTGCTCTTGACTGGCAATTTCCCAAATGACTCTGACACTGGACTGTTCATGGTATTGGACTCTTACCCTGAGCAGTCTGCCCACTGAACCTGCATGAGGTTAGACCTGGTACAGGAACAGTGAGCACATTCCTTTGAATGGAGCGGAATGGCTGCAAGGGAGCATGGTATCAGTAATTTCTACTTAAAAAAAATAAACTGAGGTTTGTCAAATTTTCATAAGTGTTGCACATAAGGGTGGCACAACATGGTGGGCTGAAGGGCCTGTATTGTGCTGTATTGTTCTATGGTTCTATGCTTATGGTTAATTTTAATCATTTAAAATATGTAATTGATTGATTTCAATGTTTGAGTATTGGCTGTGGCAATACAGAGGTTTAATTACTGGACTGGAATTCACTAGTTCAAATTAATTATCTGACGTTTTAAGTTCAAATGCCACAAAGGGAGCTTGGAACTTCAGAAAATTAAATAATGTTTTTTTTTGTGCTTGGGAACTGGTATGTGGTTAGGAGCCTAGGATATTCTCTACAAACTTCTTCCCATCTTAAAATGCTCCTTAAAACCTATCTCCGACCCAGCTTTTGGTCACCTGCCCTAATATGGCTCTGCATCAATTTTTGTTTGACAAAATGCTCATGTTAAACCTTAAGATGCTTCAACGGATGAAACGTGCCAAATAAATGGAAATACCTGCTCTGTTGTATATTTCTCCTCATTTCATAATTCGCATTCAGTACACAGCCCAGGAGTAAGTCAGATTTAAAGAATGTGAAAGATTAATGCTGATGGACAGGTGCGTTGGGGGAAGTTGTTGGGGGTGGGAGCCAATGTTGGCGGGAGGATACAGTGATGAAGCAAGTAAGGAGTACAAAAACTGAAAATTAATTAGACCCTTCAGGCAACATTTCAACAACACAGCAGGAAGAATACATCAGATTACCAGTGACAATAGAGTGGGCTCATTTCCTATGTTTGCTTGCTGAACTCCAGAAGCTGCTATAAGAGGTCTATGATGTCATTTTGGAAGAGTCACTAGTAGGCATTCTCCCTCTCGATCCAGCCAGAAGCCTCCTCTGCTAAAGTTCCACTCCACCAAATCGCCTGGAAATACAACAACCAAGAGGGCACCACGCTCGATCTGCCCGTTGAGAATTTATCTGTAGCTCCTCATAACAAAGTGCCCTGACTCCATGCGAGTGAGGTAAACATTTCTTCCAGTACTGTAGGGAGTCTCCAGTTTGAAAGAATATATGTTATTGAAGCACACAATTCAAATCACAAGCAGCTTGGTCAAAGTCAGCCATAGAACTGAACAAGTGGCTTCAATTTTACACTGAAGAAATTGGCTCCATACTGATAATGAAAATAATTACCTCTGTCTCAGCATCACTCTGCTGGCTTAACCTAATCTACTTTCAGCATCAGTTTGGCTCTGTCAGGTAACCCTTTTGCCTCTTGAGTCAGAGGCCTATAAGCTGGATCAGCAGACCAGTGGAATATGAAGGGTGCACTGCATGACTGTTTGTGCTGCCTTTTCAGGCACAATATAAAGCAGAGGCTTTGCCTGCTGTAGAAATGGATGTAAAATATCCCATGATTTGATTTGAAAAGAAGAAGGAAGGGATACAGTTACAGGAAAACTGTAACCCCTCCACTCTTCCCGCAGTCCTGAGGAAGGGTCCCTAACCCAAGATGTTGACTGGTTTCTCTTTCCACAGATATTGTTTAACTGGCTGAGTTCTTCCAGCACTTTTGTTTTTGTTTCAGATTCCAGCCTCTGCAGTTTTATTTGTTCTACATTTCTCCCTCATCACTCCTGTGAGTACAAACCCAGATCCATTCATTTACTGGCTGTTGAATGCCGGTCAGAGAAAGTTGGCTGCTTCTTGCCAGTGGACATCCCAAAGTAACCAATTGTCTGTTAAATAACCTTGGGACATCCTGCATTGTTCTTTCTTATTTCTTCTCTATTGTTGAATTAAACATCAGAGGAAAAATCTTCTCTCAATACTAGAATACTGAAACTGTAGTTGGATTAAAAGGTAATCATGTGTCTTTTCATGGCATCCCTCTGTGTGCTATCTTAATGTACCCATTAACCTGTTTGTTTCACGTGCTACTTAAAGAGATGCAGCTGCCCTTGACATTTAATTTTCAACTGCTTACAGTGGCAACTCTATGGCAAACTAGAGTGGCAATGATTGGGTAATTCCACTGTCAATCAAGGCTGGCCCCCATACTGTTCGAAGTGGTTGATGTTTATAATTTATATGTAACTATCCTCCACTCACTGCACTCTTCTGGAGAAGTTACTCAGTTTTACTGACGGATGTTGATGTACTGTTTTTCTGTCTTTAAATAGAATCTGTTTGCAGTCCCAAATACCATTTGCTGTGAGTCACACGCTCCACCTAAGCTCCAACTAAATGGCTGATGCAGCGCTATCAATAAATACACTCTTAATGGCTGTTCTTAACTACATTAGAAAAACATACAGTCTGTCCCGGGTTACAAACGCCCGGCTTACGGACAGCCCTACATACAAACGAGCTTCCACAATATTAGTAAATTCAAAAGTCCAATGTACATACATACTTTCATTCCTACGAACAGCAGAACCAGTTTCCTCTCTCTCCCACTCTGAGTGATTGTTCTTTCTGATTAGTCTTATGTGCTTTGGATGCCATTCATTACAATACTATAGAGGTGTGGTTAGCATATCAAGTGATTTTTGTATATTTTCTAACTTAAGGACGAATCGACTTCTGGACGTCTGTAAAAATGGAACCCGTTCGTTACCCAGGGACGGCCTGTGAACTTTTAAGTCGGAACATTGGAAGCAGAGGCCATTTTGCCCTCAAGCCTTTTGCCCCATTGGCTGATGTCGGATATAACACCATCTACCCTTCCTTGCCCCATATCTTTCAGTCTTCCATTTAATATCGACAACTGAGTTTAGAAGATCCCATGGTGCTATTTTGATTAACAGCAAATGAAGTCTTCCCAGAGACCCACACAATCTTTATCCCAACATCGTAAAAGCAGATCATTATTACTTTCCTGCTGTGCGGACATCTGCATTTGAAAGCGCGTGCATGAAAACCTGAGCCTTACTGGTTTCAACCTCAGTGCTTCTGCTTGGAACTGCAAACAATAGTCAGTGAGATTTAGCTTAATGAATATACATCTCCATTAGAATAATGGACAAAGAAATTCACGCTGATATATTAATGTGAATATTCAAAAGGACTTTAAAAAATTTGCATTTACATTGAACCATTCAGTGGTTCCAAAGCTCTTTAAAATGTAGTCAGAGTTATAATGCAGGAAATGTTGGGGTAATGACTACACAGTCTGCATTAGCGGTGTTAAATAAGGGTTAAATATTTACTTGAAAACTATAGATGACTCTTCTGTGCTCAACCATCTCTCCTTTACACCTCCCTGCACCCATGGGATTGATCTATAGCCAAAGATAATCGGGAAAGCTTCCATATGGGGAGACAAAACGAAAAAATGGGGCTTGAATATTTTACATCCATCTGAGAGCATAAATGTGGCCTCATTCATGCCTCAATCAGACCACCATGCCTCTGACAATGCAGCACTCCCTCAGTGCTACAGGACCTAATCCTCAGCCTGGAAATTTGTGTGTCCGGGCCTCTGGAATGGGACTCAAGCCCGGGACTTCCTAAATAACAGGTAAGAGAGCGACCCACTGAGCCACAACGGGACACAATTTCAATACAACTGTGTCACTGCAGCTTGGAAAGTAGCTTTTTGGCACTCGGTTTGCATGGTATTTAGGCTTCAAAATTACTCACCAGATGCTGGAGTGTTCCAGGTTATTATTTTGAGATTTGTCAGCATAAAGCTGGTTGAAGAAACAAATCAGAGAGATTTTAATAGCTAAGAATAATGCTCTTGCCAATGGAATCAACTTAGTTGACAAGGAAATCTTACTTATTGAGTTTGTGTAAGTGGGGCCAGAGGGAGATATGCCAACAGATTTTTTTTTTATCCGGCAGAGATATACAAGCAAACAAAAACCAATAGACATAAAGCAAGATTAATAGCCTCCTGTGCCATCTGCTTTATAACCTGAGGGCATTTTCAGAGTCACAAACAGAAAAGGAAAATTCTCTCAGGTTATATATTAGAGCAGTGCCTTTGCACTAAGTACGATAACTTATGCTCAGGAGATCCTAACCAGCTACTGCAGACCAGCATTCCAGTAGAGCAGCCAATCTTACTAAAGTCAGCTCTACTCTTCTGATGAAAGGTCATCGGCTTAAAACCTTAACTGCTTCTCCCTCCACAGATGCTGCCTGACCCATGGAGTGTTTTCAGCACTTTCTGGTTGGCATTTTCAGTATTTTTATTTCTGATTTCCAGCATCTGCATTTGTTATTGACCTTGAACTCTTCTAGTGCCAGGCTGGTCACAGGAAGCTTACTGCCTTATCCACTGTTAGGACTTCTCCCAGGAAATCATTTTTTATGATCGTTTCTTTGCAGGATCGGGGGTGTTGCATTTATTGTTCACTACTAAGGCCCTATCTAAATTGCAATATTGCAGAAACTGCAAATTCTGCAATATCAGGCCTCTACTGCAATGAGCTGGATAACCTGACACGCTCCTGGCATTGCTGACCCCTTCTCGGCTGCTCCGAGGGTTTTCTGTCTCCCTGTCCTAACCTGAGATTCCAGACAGCAGATTCCACGATCCAAACCAATCGTGTCCCTGGATTGGAGCACTGATCTGCAGTGCACCCTGGGATGGGTTTTGAAAAAAAACAAAGTTACTGAGGTAAAACACTGCACTGACATGATTTAGTGGCAATGATTTAATTGTTTTAAAAAAAACACAAAAAGTGTTTATGTAGCTTAAACTGTCTCCCTCACTGCCACAATGAATAAAAATGAGATAAAGTGAGAGTGGTTGAGGCAGGTACAATAACAACATCTAAAAGGTACTTGGACAGGTACATGGATAGGAAAGGTTTAGAGGGATATGGGCCAAACGCAGGCAAATGGGACTAGCTTAGATGGGCACCTTGCTTGGCATGGACGAGTTGGGCTGAAGGGCCTGTTTCCATGCTGTATTGCTCTCTATGACTGTAAATAGCATTTTCCACAATTTTGTCTGTTTTGTCCACAGCTCAGCCACACTTTTTTGAAGTTCATCCTGCAACTTACTCAGAGCCATAATCACCCCCTGATTGCCCTTGAGAAGGTGGTGGTGAGTATGCAGAGCCCAGCAGCTATGAGGAGAACCTGCTCTTGGCATCTCCTGCTTTCCATTGGCAGTTTTTTTTAATTCATATTCTGGAATATGGGAGTCACTGGCAAGGCCAGCATTTATTGTCCATCCCCAATTCCCTTGAGAGGGAGGGTGTGAGCTGCCCTCTTGAACCGCTGCAGCCCTTCTGGTGAAGATGCTCCTGCAGTGCTGTTGGAGAGGGAGTTCCAGGATTTAGACCCAGTGACAATGAAGGATCAGCAATAGTTTTGCAACTCAGGCAGTTGTGTGACTGGGAGGGGAACCTGCAGGTGGTGGTGTTCCCCTGCGCCTGCTGCCCTTGTCCTTCTTGGTGGTAGAAGTTGTGTGTTTGGGAGGTGCTGTCGGAGTAGCCTGGGAGAGTAACTACCACAGTGCATTTTGTAGATGTACACACTGCAGTCACTGTGTGCTGGTGGTGGAGAGAGGGAGTGTGTCAGATGGTGGATGGGTGATTGGAAAAGCCAGACCCAAGGCCAGAGAGCTATGCAAATCTGAGCATCCTGCTTGCCATTTTACAGACTCAGACACCAGTTCAATTCCTGAATTTATACTAAGAGCTGTGTAAAGTACATAACTCTAGCACAACTCCAACTCAATAAAGGGAAAATAAAACTCTGCCCTTGAAATTAGTCACCATTTGCAAAGACATTTTGCCCAAGAGCCAGCCAGCAGGAAATTCAATAGCAAGGTTGCATGTGCTACTGAGCTGTTGTACGTTCTCCCTGTGTCTGCGTGGGTTTCCTCCGGGTGCTCCAGTTTCCTCCCACATTCCAAAGACGTACGGGTTAGGAGCTGTGGGCATGCTATGTTGGCGCCGGAAGACTGGCGACACTTGCGGGCTGTCCGCAGCACATTCTCAGTAACGCAAAAAGACGCATTTCACTGTGTGTTGATGTACATGTGACTAATAAATAAATATCTTAAATATCTTAAAGAGTTGGCCGCCAGGATGGTTGGGTTCGGCAGTAGCTGAGTTGGGAGGTTGGTTGTCAGAAGGGGGTGGGGGAGACAGTCATTGGCATATGAGGGGGTTTGTTGGTCTGGAGGAACAGTGGTCGGGTGCGTGCTGTTAGATTTCGGGTGGGTCAGATGGCATCTGGGTGGGGGGAGAGTGCTTGGGGTAGAGTTGTGAGCTTGAAGGTGAGGTGGGGATTCACAATTGCGGGGCGGGGTGGGGGGGTGCGGGGACAGTGGCGGTGTGTCCGAGGGAGAGCCAAGTAATTAAATTAATCAGGACCCGTGTGAATCAGATTCCCAGGTGGCAAAGTATTCTGGGATACCTTGAGGTTGTGAAAGGTGCTCCAGAAATGTAAGGAATATAACCAGAAAATGCTGGAAACATTCAGCAGGTCAGGCAGCATCTATGGACAGAGAACCAGAGTTAATGTTCCAGGTTGGTTCCGATGAAAGACGGAGGCACAAGGGACCGCAGGTGCTGGAATCTGAACCAACACACAATCTGCTAGAACTCAGTGGGTCGAGCAGCATCTGTGGGAGGAAAGGAACTGTCGACGTTTTGGGTTGAAACCCTGCATCAGGTCCTGGTGCAGGTTTCAACCCGAAATGTCAACAATTCCTTTACCCAACAGATGCTGCTCGACCCACTGAGTTCCTCCAACAGATTGTTTGTTGCTCCAGTTCTGATGAAAGGTCTTTGACCTGAAACATTAAATTTTTATCTCTCTCCACAGATGCTGCCTGACCTGCTGAGTGTTTCCAGCATTATTATTTCAGATCTCCAGCATCTGCGGTTGGCTTTTCTGTTTTGTATAAATGCTGGTCCTTTCCTTCAAGTCTTTCAGCTGCTCGTTCATAACTGTACTTGGCATTGGTCTAGAAAAAGCAGCTAAAGAATAGAAACATGGAGACAGTACCCAGGCTCTCTGGCAGTATTTCAGATCCACTTCCTAAGGCATTTCTGTGAGATAAGCACACCTCAAGAAGGACTAAACCTGGCCAGATAAAAACAAAGTGTCTTTGCTTTCACTCTTGTTATGACCTTGCACCTTATTGTCTGCCTGCACTGCACTTTCTCTGTAACTGTAACACTTTATTCTGCATTCTGTTCTTATTTTACCTTGTACTACCTCAATGGACTGTGTAATGAATTGATCTGTATGAACGGTATGCAAGACAAGTTTTTCACTGTACCTCAGTACATGCGACAATAATAAACCAATTCCAATTCAATTCTCTTTAAAATTTCCCTCCATTGTTTCTGATTGCTCCTGGTCAGTGCACTCAAGCATCTCTTCTTTACACCTCCCTGCACCCATGGGATTGATCTCCAGCCAAGGATAATTTGGAAAGCTTCCGTATGGGGAGACAGAACCAGAACCAGAGAATGGGTCAGAATTATATGCACACAAAGTATAGAAGTGCTTACATTTCTATAACATCCTACATGATCACAGGGTGTCTTAAAGTGCTAACAACCAACAAATAGTACTATAGTGTTGCCACTGCTCCAGTGTGAGTCACTGCATTCTACTCTTACCTTGGAGTCAGAAGGTTGTGGGTTCAAGTCCTACATCAGAGACTTTAAACCCAGAATTCCAATCTGACAATCCAATGGAGTGCACAGACAGTGCTGCACTTTTAGATTATCTACTCAACCAAGACTCCATCTGCTTCCTCAGGTGGATAGAAAAGATCTCATGCCACCATTTTCAAGAAAAACAGGGACTATGTCCCAAATCCTAACCAAATTTATTCCTTAATCAGCATTTAAAAACAAGATTATCTGGTCACATGATCACATTTCTGTTTGTGCAACATTGAGTCTGAAACTTGGCTGCTACATTTCCTGCATTACAACAGTGACTAAAATGACATTGTAGTAGAGTACTTTGGGTCCCAAGGCCATGAATTGTGTTATATAATGCAAGCTCTTTGATTCAAACTATAATTGTAGTGTAGACAAAGTGCTGGAAGCCTAGCCGACCATGACTCACTTGTGAAAATGCACATTTCTTGAGCACTTAACAGATGCATACAATAGCAGAGACCATTAATCCAGCCATGCAATTTGCAACTTCAGAAAGCCTGGCTCACTGGTAATGCCGTTGAAATTCTGATGGGCCCTTTAATGGATGGAAAGTATAACCTTTCTACACAGGAAGGTAGACACTTCAAGGTCCATCAAGACCATGAGGAAATGTTTACGAGGTAAAACTGATGATTAAAGTGATGGAAATCAGAAAAGGAAGACAGAAAAAGCTTCACATTCTTATGAGTTACCTGAAGCAAATTGCCTTACTCAATATTGAATTCAAAAGCACCAGAGAGCCCACTTTCTCTATCTATATGAGAACTGGCCAGTTCTGCTGATGGTCGTCCATCTGTAATATTAACTCAGTTTCCCTCTCACCATGAGCACGGCCTGACCTGCTGGACATTTCCTACATCTTTGCATCTTGTTGCTTTTATGTTTCTTTGTTTGTGCTTTCTCTCTCTCTCTAACTGCCCTTATTTTGCTGCTTTTACATTCCTTTGTTTGAATTATTTCTCTTGAACAGCCCTCATTAATCTATCTCCAGAGAACTTCATCGATAGCTTATCCCTGCAACAACTCTATCATTGATATTCCCTTTGTCCTATCAATCCCTCCCTCATGCTCTCTACAACTTAAGACCGACTTGTTTGCTCTTTCCCAATTTTGACAGTCTTCAGCCTGAACCGTTAACTCTATTTCACTGTCCACAGATGCTGGTTGACCTGCCGAGCGTTTTCTGTTTTTATTTTAGATTTCCAGCATTTGCAGTTCTTTTTATTTTCATTCAGTGACAATGGCAGAATTGGATCAATATGGAGGCCATATATATGGAGAACTAATTTCACTCATTTTCCTAAAAAAACCAAATTATCCACAGAAGTGAAAATTTAAATCAAAACACAAAATGCTGAAAATACACAGCTGGTCTGTCAACAATTGCTTAATTGCTACAGGCAGGTTAACCAGTTTAACATTTTTAAGTCAGGGTTCCAGAGGAACAATGGAGCAGTTATTATCTGATGTAAATACAAAGGCTGCATATAGTGACATCCCTATCCCCAGCCAAATGGAGGTGATTGGGTAATCCTCCCGTCAATTAATCACAGTGAGACACTGTTATAGTGATTTTGTGTACAACTATCCTCCACTCACTGCATTTTTCCTGGTTTACCATGTTTTATTGAGAGACACTGCTGTAGTTTCAGTCATAATTTTTGTTTCTGCCTTTGATTAAATGTGCCTATAAATTATTTAGCATCAAAAAGGTGTGTAAGATTGACAGAGCTTTGGGAGCCAGGTTTGTGTGCAGTCTAACCACTACCAATATTCTACCACACACAAGGCCAAAGACCTCGTACACAATGGAGAAGAACCAGCACATGAAGCCTCTGGAAACTCCACAACCTGTGCACAAAAGACCCAACCGCGTTTTGTGATCAGATTAGGTTTTCGATTGAATTCATTCACATAGCATTCAAGATCAATACACCACATGAAAGAACTTCCACCTGGTTCTCTTTTCTAATAAAATTGACTGTGCTTGTTAACAAATCGGCTGTGTGGCTGATCTTACCCCGTCTCCAACTCACTTGCTGATGCAGTGTTGTTAATAAAATCCCTATATATCATAAAATGTTCCTAAAGACCCTTGCACCTAAATGTATTGTTATCAGTCACTCAAAGTAAAATTGACTTAAACAATTTCCTTAAATTTCTCTGTCATAAACTCAAAACTGATCTGTTATTGAAGCTATAACCATTGTGCAAGCGGGGACCGAGGCTATTTGAGTCACACAAATTTAAAGTCCTAACTTTGCTTTTGGTGCAGAGGAGAGAGAGGAGAAATGTGAGTAGATGTCCTGTAGAGAAAGGACGCTTTCTTCAAACCAAGGTCATGTGCGAAGACTGAACTAAAGCAGCTGAACAACAGTCAGAGGGCTTTCCCATCTGTCAAGAAACTACCGTTACTGGAGAATGAACCCCCTAGTGATTTATTCATGATCTCTTTACTAACCTGCCGTAATCACTGGCAATAATGAAATCCATTTAGTGGCATACTTTGCAAAAAGCCTCTCCATCTGCAGAAACATTTATTCTCGATGGCAAAAAGTCAGCAAGCAGTAGTTTTACAATTCAACATATTAAAAACTGTAATACCTAATTTCCATAACAAATAAATAAAACCTGACAAATGCCTTTCAATTGCAAGCATATTCACTGAAGAAAAATAACATTGACGCAAACGCCACCATGAAATTCTGTCTCAAGGCACATTCTCAGTGGAGTGTTCCCACGGAACAATTGACCAAGCTACGTAGGGAATTATTAGAGCAGATGACAAAATGTTTAATTTAAGAGGAAATAGGTGCAAAGAGATAGAATGGTTTAGGGCAGGAATTCCAGATGTTGGCTGCTGAAGGCTGCTGAAGGCTGCTGAAGTATTAAAGTTCAGGGTGATCATGAGTGCATTGACATCAGAGGAACTGGAGGAAGTCACAGGGAGAGGGAGGGGTGAGACCTTGGGGGCTTTTTGAAACCAAGAGCAAGAGTTTTAAAATGGAGGTATTGCTTAGAAGCCTGCATAGGTCTGGAAGCAAAGGGGTAATGGGTGACGGGAGGGCGGCGTGAATTAGGGCATGGGGAGCAGAGCTTTAGATGAGCTGAAATTCATGACAGGTGGAAGAGGAGAAAGTTGGGTAGCAGTGCATTGAAATAGTTGTCTAGAGATAACAAAGGTTTCACCATCAACCTGCACCCCAAAAGCAGTCTGCAGCCACAGGTGCATCCTCTCCACAGCACCTCCCTGCAAGAGAGGATGGGAAAGGACAGGGAGAATAGAGCCAAGCAAAAAAACAGTAGCGTAAAGACAGCAGAGACAAGTTAAGAGAGAGCATCCAATATCACATCACAGGAGAGTTATAAAAACTGACACTTGTGTACAAAATTCCAGTGTACACTTCCTGCCTCTCGCACTGTTTTTGAAACACTCATAAAGAAAAATAAAAAGAAACACGAGATTTCTTCAAGAGAATATAGTGGAGCCAGGATATACACAGTCCTTTGACTGACCCCTGTACAAATGCAACTACTTAACGGCAGCGTCCTCTTAAATAATCTTCTATATGAATCTATGCCCTATTTAAAAGCATTGAAATTTTGGGGCCAGGAAAACATTGTTCTTTACAATGTTCCTAACCTGAGAGCCTCTGACTGAGATTTGACAGTAAATATGGATCTGATGTGTGTCATTGTGGGTATCCCTGCCAATTGAGCCTTGGCTGATATAGTTTAAACCATTCTTCCCACAGGGAGCGCTGGAACATTAAAGTGATCTGAAAGAGGGAGGTCAGTTTTAACATAGCTCTATTTTAGCAGCTCAACATGACAAACAACGCTTCAAAAACCCGAAGCTGTCAGCAACATCACACAAAGTCATGTGTACCTTCCCCACAGGCTTTCAGACTCCCCTTGTCTTTCGCAGCTCTTGTTCTCCAATAAGGCTTAATGACATATCCCGATTCAGATATTTCCCATTAGCAGCCATATTCCCCAGGCTCAGCACTAAATACCATCCCGGCATGTGAAGGCGGCCTTGGGTAAAGAACTAATTTAATTTTAATGCATTGTCCATCACATTTCAGGGAAATAATTCAGCCCAACAATTGCAAGCCATAAACTATTAAATCCACACAGCTGAGCCTGCCCTGTTTGAAATATCTATCTGGAACATGGTTTTAGCACAGGGGTACATTTCTTCTCAATACCTGGTAGGAGCTTTCTTCAGCAATGCACATTTGTACCACTTGCTGTTTGTGGGACTGTGCTGTGCACAGATTGGCTGCTGCACTTGCAAAATGAATCGAAGTTCATTAGGCTGTGAAGCAGTGTGATATCCTGAAAGTGTGAAAGGTACCTCAAGGCAAGATCTTCCTTGGAGGAGAATAAAAGAAAATGCAGATGCTGGAAATCTGAAATAAGAACAGAAAACGCTGGAAACACTCAGCAGGTCAGGCAGCATCTGTGGAAGGAGGAACATTTCAGGATGGAGACCCTTCATCAGAATTAACTTGAAACATTATATCTGTTTCTCTTTCCACAGATGCTGCCTGACCTGCCGTGTGTTTCCAGCATTTTCTGTTTTTATTTCTTCCTTTATAGAAATGAATCAAGAGATTAAGAATCATTGTCCTTACAGATGACTGGCATATTTCTAGGTTCATTATTTGGACTATGATTCACCCATTATTTACTTTGGTGACTATGCCACACAGTGGGGAACTCTCACTTAATGATTCTGAAGAAGAACCTCAACAGAGTAATGTTCCAATGCAATCCCTAGGCACCACCCCCCCCCACCCCGCCCCTCCCATGGTAATTCAAATCCAAAAGTGCATCCAAAAATGAGTCAGCCTTTAGCCTATACATTGAACAGAGACACAACTCTGCCCAGGATCTCAATGTACATAAGCTAATACACAGCAGAGACTGAGAACTGGAGAATCTTTATCCTCCATTGAATTTTGGAGTATCATGAAATTTTTGAGCACTGCAGCTCTACGGGACGCTCATTTGAAATCTTACCCTGTGCTATTCTTAAAGCCACTACTTTAAAGAAAAGATCATTGCCAGGATGTGGGCATCACTGACAAAGGCTGCATTTATTGCCCTGTCCTTGAGAAGGTGGTGTCATAGAGTCACACAGCAGGGAGACAGGCCCTTTGGCCCAACTCATCCATGCCGACTGTGTTGCCCAGCGAGCTAGTCCCATCTGCCCGCGTTTAGCCCATAGCCCTCTAAATCTCTCCTATCCACATACTTTTTTAGATGGCTTTTAAACGTTGCTAATGTGCCCGCCTCAACCACTATTTCTGGCAGCTCATTCCAAATACGCACCAGCCTTTGCGTGAAGAAGCTGCCCCTGATGTCCCTTTTAAATCTTTTGCCTCTGATCTTAAACCTATGCCCTCTTGTTTCTAGCATCTCCTCCCTGGAAAAAAGACTGTGTGCTTTCACCCTGTCTATGCCCCTCATGATTTTATACACCTCTATCAAGTCACCCTTCAATCTCCTACATCCCAGGGAATAAAGTCCTAGTCTACGCAACCTCTCCTTGTAACTCAGGCCCCCAAGTCCAGGCAACATCCTGGTGGTGAGCTGCCTTCTTGAACTATTGCAGCCCTTCTGGTGAAGATGTCCCCACAGTGCTGTTAGGAAAGAATTCTAGGATGTCAGCCCAGTGACAATAAAGGAACGTGATATATTTCCAAGTCAGGATGGTGTGCAACTTGGGAGGGGAGCACAGATGATGTTCCTCTGCACCTGAAGTCCCTGCCCTTCTTGGTAGTAGAGGTTGGGTTTGGTAAATGCTGTTAGATTGGCCTTAATGAGTAACTGCAGTGCATTTTGTAGATAAACTCTGCAGCCACTGTGCATCAGTGGTGGAGGGAGGGAATATTTAGGGTGGTGGGTGGGGTGTCAATTCAGTGGGCTGCTTTGTCCTGGATGGTGTCGGACTTCTTGCACGTTTCTGGAGCTGCACTCATCCAGACAAGCGGAGAGTGTTTCATTACACTCCTGACATGTGCCTTGTAGATGGTGAGAAGGTTTTGGGGTTTCAGGAGGTGAGTCGTTCATGACTGGACACCCAGCCTCTAACTTGCTCTTGTAGCCTCAACATTTGTAAAGTTGGTCCAATTGAGTTTCGAGTCAATCTCGTAGGCCATTATTGCTGCCGAATACATCATCATCAATGTCAAGGTGAGATGGTGAAATGCTCAATTGTTGGAGATGGTCAATGCCTGGCGCTTGTGTGGCATGAAGGTTACTTGCCATTCCTGCAGCTGGTATTTGAGCTGAAGCACTTGACGAGGTACCTAGTCAAGCAATTCTCCACGAAAAGCTTTTACTTATGAAAACAATCCAAAAGCAACAGAGGTCTGAATGAAGGGCACCGAAGAGCAAATTCTCTGATGTGAGCTGAGGAGCTGCGTGACTCGTATCACAGTGGTTTAACATAGAACATAGAACAGTACAGCACAGAACAGGCCCTTTGGCCCACAATGTTGTGCCGACATAGCTATTCCCTCCTACCTACAGAATGCCCATATCCCTTCATTTTCCTCTCATTCATGTGCCCATCCAAGCCCCTCTTTTAGGACTGCAAATAGGGATCTTTTCTCCCTCAATGCTTTCCCACCATCCCCAAGGTATTGACTCTTTATTGGAATAGAGAAGTGAGCAAGAGAAGGGCTAATCAGCTACTTTCGGGCATTATGCACATTGGGCATTATTCAGGAGTGTGTCTGGACACTGCAGCAAATTTTTATAAACTGCGAACTTACACATTCTGGCAAAGAGTACCAACCTTCAGGAGTCAATCTCTTATCTTTTTTCATTTATATCCAAGGCTCTTAGTCAATATGACACAAGGAGCAAGACTAAAAAGATGTCTGACACATACTTCAACCCCATCATACCCTGTTTCCTCTCAGTAGCTGGCTTGCTTCAGTGGCTCACCCTGGACTCTGGGTCTATATGGGACTGCGGAACATAACACTGAGGCTCTATCTGAGGTATGCAAATATACAACTTGAGTAAGGAATTCTCCAACATTCCCTGCTTCATCACCTCCATCAAATACAGATTTAGCTCTCCATTCACCTGCTGCCTGTGGAATCTCTCTCAATACAAATTGGGTATAAAAATGTCAAAAGCACCATAGATTTTTTTTGCATTCAAAATGGTTTAGCAGAATTAATGGCAGTTTTAGAATAAATGAGGCAGTGTGTGGCTCTAGCCCTGAGTATGCCAGTAGAGAGATCACGATTGACAAAATATACCACAATTCCAATGTTTCAAAGTTAGACGTGCACGTGAGAGAGACAGATAGGCAAAGACGCAGAGAGAGACAAAAAAAGGGAGAACCTATATCCCGCAGTTCAAAGGAGAATGTGCATGACAGTGCACCATGCCAACAACCTCAGCATTTGATGTATTGTGGTGATGTTCCAAAGTTAATATCACACTTGACAAACCTTTTTGTTGGTCGTGATGATGCGATGATTGAGAACAAATGGAAGTGCTACTAAAACCAGCTCACAGTAGCATTCCTGCAATAGTCTACGCCCACACAGGAGATAAACCACAGCTAAAATCCTTGCCTTACCTTCTAATTTGTTGGCATTACTACTTTTCCAGTGAAATACATTACACTGGTAAAGTAGTCATGCTGAACGCTGTTTGCTAAGCTTACCCGCAATACAGGTGTCGGCAGGGTTCCGTTCCTGAGAACAGTTCGTAACCCGGACAGTTCGCAATTCGGAAATGTGGCTGTGAACCCAGTTCCCACCCGGCAGAAGATGCCGGCAGAGGTGGGTTGTCCCATAGGAACAGATGGTCTGGAGAACCATTTTAAACCTCGTTTTGCCAGTCTTGATAGGAACAAATTCAGCCCGAGCCTATCTCAGGCTAATAATGACATCCTTTAGAAGATTTTACTGCAGACGAGGTTTTAAATGCTATTGACGGCTGCTGGCAGGGACGGGTATCTCCAGATAGGATTCACACAATGGACATCAATGTGTTAACTAGAACGTATTCTTCTTGGGTTCGATGTGACAAAATTCCAGCCAGTGTCAAGAACAGTCGCCTGCAGCCCCGCAGCAGCCGGCAAATCATCTCCCCGGTCTCCCAAACGCTCGCTCGTATGTACGGGCTGTAAACAAGTCGGGCATCTGTAACCTGGGGAGGAGCTGTACCTTTTAAGAGTTTCTAGCTTAGCTCACGTGAAGTATGTTGGATGCTGTGGATTTTACTCCCTATCCTACATAACGTTACATATTTTGTAGTGCCCTGGAATTTGCTGCTCACCCACAGTAACTGCACACCAGCTGATTGTAATTCCCAACAAGTTCACTGTAGAAAGCACCTTGTAGCGTGTGCTCCCAGGTTTGATTTTTCTGGCTGTAATGAGTTCTGTACAGCAATGGTGACAATTGACCTCCGCACCTCTGGACCAGGGAGGACTCAAATCAAATGGATAGGACATTTGGCTTCTTGCCCAGGGACATCTAGTGAATGCAAGGTTGAGCTTGGCTATAAAGGTACCTGTGGCCGAACAGCATGGGAACAAGAGATAGTCTTGCTCTCACAACCTTAGTCTTGATCTGCATTACAACTCCATTACTGCATGACAAAGCCTTAGCTCCAAAACCCTCGATACCTTTCAGCAAGCAAATATTGACCAATCTCGGGTCTTGAAAGGTCCATCAGATTTTCAGTGCTCTTAGTGTGACTTTATGCTTTCTGATATCATCGCTGGTTCCAATTTTAAGTCTTAAGTCCTCTTGTTCTGGACTCCCCCCACTTCCCCATTAAATCTCTTTATTACTTTACAAGCATTGATTAGGTATCCCCCCAACCTTCAAAACTCAATGGAGCACAAACCAAGTTGTACAAATGCCTTTGGAAAGGTAACCATTGTGCTACCACCTAGGGATCACACCTCACCAATCAGTATAAGTTGCTGTTATCCATTTTATTAATTCTTCTTAGATATCTCATTTTGGTTTTTATAGTTTTCCCAGACCTTCGGATTTCCACCTTTCCTTTGCATTTGTGCCAGCCTTTCCACTCATTCTGTTGACCCACTATTCCTGTCTTTTTGCCTTCACTGGCTCCTTGTTAAAATTCTTACCTATTTTTTCCAGTGCTTCCATGGTTCTGAACTTCCTCTGTCTACAACCTCCCAAACCTTACAATGCTCCGACATTGCCGCATTCCTAAAATTCTGGCCTCTGGACAATGCCTGGATTAAAATCGCTCCACTGCTGGCCACACCACACCCAAGCTCTGGAATTCCCTCCCTAAACTGCTTTTCCATTCAACCCTTCTTTCTTCCCTTAAGACAGCTCTTAAAACCCACCTATTTGATTAAGCATTTTGTAGCTGCCACAGTGTCTCCTTCTGTGGCTTGGGAGTCCTTTGACTGAAGTTTTTTTTTAATACTTAACCAGAGGTGCTTGATTCTACTGAATAGAATAGATACCCTGAAATGAACCAAAACTAAAAAATTCAATCTTGACCGTACTTATCTAAATACCATGATCTTGAGTTTCATTCACCAGTTTCCCATTAGTCCACGCACACATCACCTCTGGAGCTGCTCAGATTTGGCTACCAGCCAGAATTTACGACACAGAACTTTCTGCATTAATATGTGAAGCAATAAGGTGCCGCCAGGAAGTCCACTGATATGCAAATACTGAAAGCATCAAAATGTTTTTGCATGTATTAGAATTTTCATAACAGGATGATAAGCCGACTGCCTCCTTAGTAAAGTCTGCATGTGCGATGAAGGAAATGAAAGACTTAGGTGCACAGTTGGCAAGCCTTTTCTTTCACCCTTCTTTGGGACCTGCAATGAATCTATTGCATGGTCCAAAGAAGGTAATTAGTCTATTACTGTCACATGTACTGAGATACAGTGAAAAGCTTTTGTCTGCGTGCCATCCAGACAGATCATTCCGTACATAAGTACATCGAGGTAGTACAAAAGGAAAACAGAATGCAGAATATAGTGTTACAGTTACAGACAGAGTGCAGTGCAGGTGGACAATGAGGTGCAAGGGCCACGACGAGGTAGATTGTGAGATCGAGAGTTCATCTTTATCGTACAAGAGGTCCATTCTTATAACAGTGGGATAGATGCCGTCCTTGAGCCTGGTGGTACGTGTTCTCAAGCTTTTGTAGGTGGGGGGGTTGGGGGGGGGGGGGTGGTCCTTGATATTGTTGGCTGGTTTCCCACAGCAGCAGGAAGTGTAGACGGAGTTAATGGAGGAGTGCTGGTTTTTGTGATAGACTGGGCTGTGTAATGGACATGCTTTCTCTTTCTGACAGCTACAGAGGTTTCAGACAGATGTTAGATTGCCTTAGAAGCAAGCTGGGGGAAATGACCCATATAAAACAAACCAGATTGGCCACAAATTAGTACCAGGCTGGCTGCTGTGAGAATTGGAATCTCCTGAAAATAAAAAAACTGCAGATGCAGGAAAACTGAAATAAAGAAAAGGAAAATGCTGGAAACACTCAGCAGGTCAGGCAGCATCTGTGGAGGGAGAGAAAGTTAATGTTTCAGGTCTGAAATCCTTCATTGGAACTGGGAAAGAGAAAATACAAGTTAGTCAGTAGATGGTGGTGGAAGGATTGATAAAACAAAGGAAATATCCCTGATAGGGTGAGACCAAGTGAGTTAACAAAGCAGTAAGAGGAGCAGTTGGAATCTCCTGATGTTCCTCACATTCCCATACCAGTATTCGTGCTGTTGATGCATGCCCCCATCCCTTTCAACCGAATGAACGGGTATCTCAGCCTAGTGGTCAATCTCAATGTTTGACCCATGGCAGTAGGATTGGTGGGAATCGGTGGAATCACATCCTGCTATCACCCACTGCATGGGTTAAGGCACAGCAGTAAGAGATAAGATTTCTTTATTAGTCACATGTACATCGAAACACACAGTGAAATGCACCTTTTGCGTAGAGTGCTCTGAGGGCAGCCCACAAGTGTCGCCACGCTTCCGGTGCCAGCATAGCACGCCCACAACTTCCTAACCCGTACGTCTTTGGAATGTGGGAGGAAACCGGAGCACCCGGAGGAAACCCACGCAGACACGGGGAGAACGTACAAACTTCTTACAGACAGCGGCCGGAATTGAACCCAGGTCGCCGGCGCTGTAATAGCATCACGCTAACCGCTACACTACCATGCCTGCCCCAGTAAAGAAATGGACCTCGAAATTCACACAGACAAATCAGTTATTTCCGAGGTGGAATGCAATTGTAATGATTTCTGGGTTGAATCGTGGTACTCTGGAAACTTGGCTGGACGTTTTAAGTTGCAAATCGAGCTTGCACAGATGATATGATTTCCTCATCAGCAACACATGCAATTTCTCTGTTCCCAGGAAGTTAGGTCATGTTGTTCTGAGGTGCACCTGTTATTGGGCATTCTCAGAACAGCCACCATTCCCTTCCTTTCCTTCGGGCACCCACATCCATCCAACGATTTCATCCTAACTCCCACCAACCCCCAATTCTGGCCCTTACCCCACAACCTCTGATTTGCTCCAATCCAACCTTCAAACCCCACCCATTGGTACCTCTGTTCCGGGACCCCGCTCCTTCACACCCTGAATCCCCACCCCGCAGGGGTGAAGCGTGTGAAGGAAAGTGTGCAAGAGCCATTCAACTGAATATTGCTGTGACAGGTTCAAGAGGCCACTAGCTGCCACATGACGATTCTTTAACGTGTCTCCCTGGTGCCAATGCATTTCTAAGCCATGTCTTCCAAATCTAGTGGAGAGGAGGATAATTGTAGCATCATATAAATTTAGATGCATGCAAATTAGGAGCAGGAATCAGCCACTCAGCTCATCAGGCTTGCTCTGACATTCAATAAGATCATGGCTGATCTGACTGTAACCTCAGCTCTGCGATTCTGCCTAACCCTGGTAATCTTTTCACCCCCTTGCTTATCTGGAATATATCTAACTCTGCCTCAATAATATTCAAAGACCCTGCTTCTAGCGCCCTTTGAGGAAGAGAGTTCCAAAAACTCACTACTCTCTGAGAGGATCCTTGTTATTGTTTTGGCTGAGAACAGGGCAGGCTGAGGTTTTCTGGGTTGGGTGAGGCAGTGCTGCACTGTCCGAGGTGCCGTCTTTCAGCTAAGATGATGGCCCTCGCAAATGAACGTAAAAGATTCCACAGCACTACACTAAAGGAGAGCAGGGAGGTTCTAGGTGTCCAACAACCCAGCTCGTTCAGGATTGGAGCAGGGAAAAGGTGAACGGCCAGTTGCTGGTATTAATGGTTATCTGGTCGTCATTAACGCTGATTGTGGGAGCTTGCTGTGTGCAAAGTGTCTCTCAGTTTTCCTACAGTGCATAAGTGACTACACTTTCAAAGGAAGTGTGAAGTGCTTTGGGACATTCCAAGGACAGGACGCTATGAAAATCCAAGTGTCTGCTTTTATGGGCGATGTCTGCTTGTGTTTAGGGTAATTTATGGAGGTTGCTGAGTTTGCCATCTACAAATTTCAGCTGAGGTGCAATATTCCACATTTAAGCATGAACAGTATAAACCACAGAGATGCAAGATTAAGTTATGGGATAGTGTGAAGTCATGAACACTCACTACACGACTTCCCCCCATATACAAAATCACTCACAAGACATGTCCCACCACTACAGCTCTCATATATTGCACCCTCTGCACTAATTGAGGCCCTCTCGATGTGTATCTCACCAAACCTGTAGCACACTGCTCACTGCCGCACTCCTGTAACCAGAATCACAGCTCAATCCATTGCTGGGAATAGCTGTACTTCACTCACATTGAGACCTTTCAGGCTACGGGCAGGCCCGTGGACAGGCTCGACACATAAATTTGCATAGGCAAGACATTTTGTCAATCTCAGCAACAACTGCTCACCAGGAGATCTGCTCCACACTCAGAGAGAGGTCTCATGGAGCAGGTATGCTGTTTGCCCAGGAACATGCTATACCATCAAGGACTTTCCCCACAAAACAGTCACTCCAGGAGCACACCCTAAAGTCATTGAAGCCTGAGTAAGTGCCATAAATTTACGGAGTTTCCAAGACAAATCCAGAGACTCCCAGGCACGTTCAATGACACATATCCTAAGACACTCAAATTACTTCTTCCAAGGCCTCATAAGCAAGCATATTGAGAGAACCAACATGATTTGGCTTTTGTGCTTGCATCAAAGATAGATCAGAGAAGACTTACGGGAATGTTGCCAGAACTTGAGGGCCTGAGTTACAGGGAGAGGCTGAGCAGGCCAGGATTTTATTTCTTGGAATGTAGGAGATCGAAGGGTGACCTTACAGAGGTGTATAAAGTCATGAGGGACATGGATAGGGTGAATGCACACAGTCTTTTTCCCAGGGTAGGGGAACTAAAAGCTAGAGGGCACAGGTTTAAAGTGAGAGGTGATAGATTTAAATGGGACCTGAGGGCCAACTTCATCACAATGAGCTGCCAGAGGAAGTGGTTGAGGCAGGTACAATAACAACATTTAAAACACATTTGGATAAGAACATGGACAGGAAAGGTTTAGAGGGATATAGGCCAAACGCGAGCAAATGGGACTAGCTTAGATGGAAATCTTGGTCGGCATGGACCAGTTGGGCTGAAGGGCCTGTTTCCGCGCTGCATGACTCTGTGACTCTAAAAAGGAATCTGTTCATGTTTAATGATTTGGCTTAAGGACTGCCCCATTTTTTCTGGGCTGTTACCTGGTCCAAGCCTAGTTTTTGAGTGCCAGACTACAATCAACTGTAAAGAGTGAAAAAACGACCCAAACACAATCACCACCCATCGTGCACATAAGCAGCTCCGAGGAAGTGTCTTACGGCAATCCTTTCTCCTTTTGCCTTACAACATAGAAGAAGGTCATTTGACCCTTCGAGCCTGTACTAGCTCTCAGAGCAATCCCAACAATCCCCACTTATTTCCCTGCAATTCACTCTCTCTCACATGTCCGTTCTCCTTCCACCCACTGCACCAGGGGCAATTTACAGCGGCTAATTAATCTACCAAACCACACGTCTATGGGATGTGGGGGGAACCCAGACCCCGGGTGCTCATGGAGAACGTGCAAACTCCACACAGACAGCACCGGAGGTCAGGATTGAACCCAGGTCTCTGACACTGTGAGGCAGCTGCTCCACCAGTTGCATAACGGTGTCATTTTAATAGTAACTCTCATTCCCCTAAACTCCAGTGAGCTGGGGATGTGAGAGAAAAAAAACAGGATTAGTGTACATGGGTGCATGAAGGTTAGTGTGGATGCAGTGGGTTGAAAAGCCTGTTTTCATGTTGTACGATTTTCCCCCTCTCTCTCTTAAGTATTGGGCCAACCTGTTTACCTTTTCCCCATATGTCAGGCCCTTTATCTCAGTAATCAACTGAGTGAACATTCTCTGAATTCCCTCCAATGCGCGGTTATCCCTCTTAAAATAGGGAGACCATGACTGTACACAGTCCTCCAGCTGTGGTCTCACTGGCACCCTGAGGTTGACAAAGGAGCCAGCAGGCTTGTTTCAGCTTTTTTGTGATACACACTATATATCGAGATGAGGCATCCTGTGCGTGCTCAGAATGAGCAGCTGTTTTTTCACTTAATTGGAATGCAATCTAGGCTAATTATCACACATTGTAGCTTCTCAGAAGCTTTCAACATGGCTAAGAACTCAGGATGGAGTTTAATTGTTATTGGATTTTTGTTTTTTGAATGGATTTTCCAAGATAATATAATTCCTTTTTCTAAACTAAGCACTAGTCTCTATATGATTATGCTCTAGGCTCTCATGCACAGATACAGAGCATTTTCTTTCTCTCACAATGAAAAGAAAGACAGTGAGCTTTGAGCATGAAATAAAGGTTCTGGAAACAGACAATATGTCCACCAAGAACTGAGAGAGAATGCCCCTCTTCTGGGGTATGCTCCATACTTGGATGGCCCAGGCAAGGGTTACCATGCCAAGCTTCCCCTTTTCTTTGAGGTACTGACTCAGCAAAACCCTCCAAATCCACTGGAAGGATTAGTGAACCAACATCAGTGTCCTCTCGCAGGCCAACATCCCCAGCATTCGAGGCCCTAGTCGGTTACAATGGGTGGACTACAATGATCATATGCTCAATATCAGACTCCCTAAAAGGACACATTATTCTGAGCTCTGTCATGGGAGGAGGTTGCTGTGTGGACAGAGGAAAGGATTCAAGGCCGAGCTCAAAGCCTCCTTGAAGAAATGCAACATCCACTGACTCCTGGGAATCTCTGACCCATGACTGCTCAAGGTAGAGAAGGCGCATTCAGGCTGGCACTGAGAAGTTGGAGTCCATGCATCGGGAACACATAGAAGTCTAGCATAAGTGGCAGAAAGAGTGCACCACCTCACAAACTGCTCACCCACTTGTCCTGTCCCATCTGTGCATTTTCAACATTTGCTGGTCTTATCGCAGGAAAGGGCAGAACCTGCTGGGCACCCTTCCAGGAAAACTGTGGCAAAGAACTCTTGCCATATTTTCCTGGGCTGTGATTGTAGTTTGGCTTCAGAGATTCCCGACAGCTCTTCGGCTTGTACTGGATTTCCCCATGGTTATAGCCATGGCTCAGTTGGTACCACTCTCGCCTCAGAATCAGAAGGTTTCCAGTTCAAGTCCAACTTCAGAGACAAACACGCAAAAACGGTTTGGAAGGAGGCATTGACACAGGCCACAGGTGATGCAAGTGACAGGGGACTCAACCCCCATTTAACACTGTCAGAACCCTCATCTGCCAGATGGGCCAGAGTAACTTCAGGTGGGTTCAGCCAGTCTTTTTTCTGCTGGGCTTTATTATTGGGAGTCACATCAACAGAGAATAAGATAAGATATCTTTATTAGTCACGTGTACATCGAAACACACAGTGAAATACACCTTTTGCGTAGAGTGTTCTAGGGGCAGCCTGCAAGTGTCGCCACACTTCCGGCGCCAACATAGCATGCCCACAACTTCCTAACCCGTACGTCTTTGGAACGTGGGAGGAAACCAGAGCACCCGGAGGAAACCCACGCAGACACGGGGAGAACGTACAAGCTCCTTACAGACAGCAGCGGGAATTGAACCCGGGTCGCTGGCGCTGTAATAGCGTTACGCTAACCGCTGCATTAACTTGGCTTGGTTCAAATCACATTTGCTTTTGAAGTAACCCATTAAAGATTGATGGTCATTCCTGGATTGTTAGCATTCCCATTGGAGGGGCATCATAGCTGAGCTTTGACTCTGACCCTCCTACAAAAGGGAGTCACTGGATAGTGATCAGGTCTGACTGCAGTGCTCCCTTGTATAATTAGGAGTGAGGGGAGAGTGGGGAGGGTGAGAGATGATGCTCAGACCAACTGATAGGATCCCTTTACTGCTCAACCAAAAATCAGCAATCAACACAAAGCTGGAACCTTTTTTGAGTCTGTAGGTAGGTTGCCAACTCTGCTTGGATCTACCCCAGCATGTTTCATCACATCACGTACTGTGTTCGGTATAGTAACGTCTGACGTTGTACATCATGTGATGAAACAGCATCAATAACCGATCTCCAACCACCAGCTGAGCAGCCCAGTCCAAGCCAGGAGGGGCTCCTGATTGCACCTTCAGTATAAATTAGACACCATCTTTGTGCCATGGCTTCAGGCCTTGCTGGTGTTGAGGGCGGTCTCTCTTCTCTGCATGCACCCTTCACTTGCTGCATCTGGCCCACCTCCACATCACACTTCAGTCCAGGAGAAGGGGAGCGATGCGCGCAGATAGGAAGGTCTAACCTTCCGCACTCCCCTAACTTTGAAGTCGTATCCTGGCTAGTTCAATCTCCGGGCATTCATTCTCTGGAGCTGGTTCAATCTATAGCCATGTGATGTCCCACACACCGCTAGATAGATCTGTCTCTCAGATTGCTCTCAGTTGTCTTCAGGAGATTTTATTTAATTCCAGGAGACTCCTGGACTATTTGTGAGGCTCAACACCATCATGATCTGGTACACTTCGTGACAAAGACACCAGGAAGATTTCTACCAAACCACTTGTGTGGGTTGTTCTGAGGAAGCTTACCATTACCTTGGGGCAATTTGCAGAACTGTCTGAGCTCTAACCTCTGAAATCCCCCCCAAACCTCTCTTCATTACCACATCTCTCCTTCCTCTTTTCAGATGCTCATGCCACTTTGATCAAGCTTTTGTTGCCTGCCCCAGTATCTCTTGATGCACTTGGGTGTCAAACCTGTCTTCTCAATGCTCCTGTGAAGTGCCACGGGAGGCTTCACTGCATTAAAAGGTGATTTTGAAGCTCAAAGTCAAAACAAATCGTGTATGTCGGAAATCTAAACTAAAAACAGAAAATGCTGGAAACGCTTAGTAAATCAGGAAGCAGCAGTGGGGAAAGGAACAAAGTTCACATTTCAAGTCAACGACCCTTTCTGTGATCTTGTTATTAATGCAAGTTGTTGCTGTAATCTAATACAAGGCATTTGTAACCATTTGCAATGTGACACCAATCCAATTTAGACTTTGGTGATTGTCAGTTCTAAACAGTAAGCTGCAGCCACAGTACCCATCAGCATACTCGCGATACTGATTTTACTCAGTCAATACCATTCTTCTTCAATATGTGCAGCACCACACTACTTCCCTCAACCACAACAACACATAGAGTCAGCATCACTTTTTATGTTATCAATGCAGCCTTATTGAAATATGTCTGAAGACTCTTAAGGTCTTAAAACAGAAACATGATTATGCAACAAGTTTTATACTTGGCCAACAACAACTTCCATTTCTATATTGCCTTAATCACAGCAAAAACGCCTCAAGGTGTTTCACAGGAATGTCAAAGAAAAATTGATGTCGAGGCACAGAAAGAGGTGACTAAAGGGTCAAAGGCTTGGACAAAGAGGTAGGATTTAAAAGGAGGCGAGTGGTAAAGAGGTTTAGGGAGGGGATTCCAGACCTTACAGCCTTGGCAGCTGAAGGGACGATGGCCAGTGGTGGAGTGATTAAAATCTGGGATGCTTAAGGGAGGAATTGGAGGACAAGAGAAAGTTTATCAAGCGCTTTTGAATTCAAGGGCTAGGCTAATGTATTTACTGTAGTCAGAGTCACAGAATTATACAGCACGGAAACAGGCCCTTCAGCCCAAGGTCCATGCCAACCAAGTTACCTAACTGAGCTAGTCTCATTTTCCTGTATTTGGCCCATATCCCTCTAAACCTTTCCTATACATGTACCTGTCCAAACGTCTTTCAAATGTTGCTATTGTACCTGCCTCTACCACTTCCTCTGGCAGCTCGTTCCATATACACACCACCGTCTGTGTGAAAAACTTGCCCCACATGTCCATTTTAAATCTTTCCCCTCTCACTTTAATCCTGTGCCCTCTAGTTCTAGACTCCCCTACCTTGGGGAATAGACTGTGACCATCCACCTTATCTATGCCCCTCATGACTTTAAAAACCTCTATATGGCCACCCCTCAGCCTCCTTCACTCCAAGGCAAAATGTCCCAGCCTACCTAGTCTCTCCTTAAAACCCAAACCCTCCAGTTCCGATAACATCCTCATAAATCTATTTTGCACCCTCTCCAGTTTAATGACATCCTTTAAAGGTGAGATTTTATCAATTGTCTTAAAAAGGTTTGATTTTGAAGATTGGAGCTCCTACGTTAGATTGGCAGCTGGTCCAAGCTGTATTACTGGAGTCCATTCTTTCCACCAACTAACAGGAGTCCAAGGTGACTAAAAGACTATTTTATATGACTAAATTTATTTAAACAAAAGATCTGTGTGCAGTTACTCTCTGTGATACTGTTGGGGAGAAAAATGACAAGCCAGTGGCAGATAAAAGGCTCAGGCGTAGATGCAACTGTGGTGCCTGTTAACAATTAGCTGTGACTAATCTTCTTCACAATGCGGGGGATTGGAGCTTGTAGCCTTCTGTATATTCTGATGTTAATGCAGTGACACAGTCAGTCCAACATCTCCAAGGCAAATTCATAACAGGTTGGACGTCCACATGGTGACTGTGAGCAAGGGGTATATTTTATTGGGCTTAAAACTGATAATCAATCAATATCATTGGCACTAATATTCAGATAGTATGAGGACTATAATGTTATAAGCATGTGGCAAGTTAGATTCCAAACCACTTAAGAGACACAAAAAAAAACTTTGCAATCCTATAACAACTTTCAGGAGTTTGTGGAACACTTTACAGCTAAATCAAGGACTTTTAAAGTGTCCTTAGTGTGTTGGTTTAATTCATCCACAGGATGTGGGTATCACTGGCCAGACCAGCACTTATTTCATGTCCCCAATTGCCTCTTGAGCCTTATTTCTCTGAGCTCAGACAGGGCACATGTTCAAGCCGAGGACTGAGAAAGCATTGAGCATGTCCTCAAAGCAAATGTCAATAAGTGCAACATCGTCACCAATTAAGGGAATAACTGCCCAGGACAGCCCTGAATGGATTGAGAGCCTGTTGTAAGGATAACAGCAACTTGGAAAACAGAAGATGCGTGTGCATGATTTCTTTTAACATGGAATGCCCGTTACTCTCGACTACCACATGGTCTTCACAGAGCAAGGTCTTGGCCCAGTGGCAGCAAGGTCCAAGACGATTGGAGGCTAGGCTCTGCTTAGCACCTCGAAACCAGACTCAGCAATAGGAAATGGAAAGGTGAGAATCACAGAAACCGTACACTGAGGACCACATCAACAACCCACTCCCACATATCCCATTCAGAAATATATGACCAAGTTGCAGCAGTCAACCAATCCCAAATCAGCCTCATTGGCCATTTTCAGGCCCACAGGTAAAATATTCCATGGGAGATAATCAGCTTTGGCCATGATGGTTTGCCAATGAATAAAGATTTTTTTTTAATTTCAAAGATATTACTTTATACATAAAACTTGCAAATATGATACAGTACATTCACACGTCACTTTTCTCAGTACAAGCCACATCACTCCACTTACATCACATCAAATTTCCTTCACATATATTCCTTGAGTAAACAGTCCCAGGATGTTGTTTTCAACCATGGGTTGCAGCCCCTCAGTGCACAATGGTGGGAAGACCCTACACTGTGACCCTCTGCAGTGGCTGCACCAGGCTTCAAGGTGTCCCACAACACATGGTGCTGGGTCCTGGAATATGCCAGCCTGCAACATTTGGTCACGGATAGCCCCATCTGCTGGAAGTCCAGAAAGTTTTAGCTAAACTGGAGGACACCTTCACCAAGCTGATGATCTTCCAACAGCGGTTGATGTTTGTCTCAGTGTACATCCCTGGGAACAATCCCTACTGCACAGAGTCCTGTGTTACATAGCTGCTTGGAATGAGTCTCGACAAAGACCACTGCATTTCTTTCCATACCTATTTGGCAAATGGCGATCTCATCCCCAGTGCAGCTGCCTCGAGGGCTGCGTGCAGTGGTTCTGACACTCCCGCTGTGCATGCAGGATCTGACAGGAAGGGCCCCTCTTCCCACCAGCCCAACAAGGTCTTGGTGCTTGGTTTAAGTTCTGGTGATGAGGCTTTCCCACAAGTGACTGTGACTGTTTGCTCAGGGATCCAATTGGATCCACCGTCTCCTCCTGCAGGGCTTTGAAGACATTCTGTTTATATCACTGCCCGACTGAGTTGTGATCAAAAATATTTCCCTGCACAAACAGGTGGTCAGACCCATTCTTCACAGCACCAGGGACAGATAGAGCCTCAGCACATGGTGACACTTTGTGTTGTGCACCAAGGGTCTATGCTCAGCTTGATGCAGCCACACACAAAGATGGACATCAGGATGAGGGTCACATTGGGTACACTTTTCCTTCTCTTTCTCTGGAGATCCATACACTGCTTCTCTCTGGACAAAGTCCATTTTCAATCTCCAAATAAACTAGAAAGTGGCTCAGGTATATACTTCTGTGCAGGTACAGGGTATGGGCCACACCTGCACCAATGAGTGATGATGATGCACTGAGGACAGTCAAGAAAGAGTCAATGACATTGTTTGGTTTGGGTCTGGAGTCACATATAGCCCAGACATTGCAAGAATGGGAGATTTCCTTCCTTTAAGGACATTGGTGAATCAGATTTTTTTAAAAACAACAATCCAATATGTAAATATCATCATAATTGATACAATCTTTTTGTGCCAGATTAATTAGTAAATACTTCATTTCCTGGTTGCTGCGGCCGGATTTGAACATGCCACTGAAGGGACAATCCTGTGCTATCCCAGTAATATCACCACAATGCCGCTACACCCTACATGGTTAATGTCTTTAATGCAAGTATACATAAAATCAACATGTTACAAGACAAAACTGAAAGATGAAGTAATGAGTGATAAATTAATAGATTGCAACACTTTTGAATAAAGGTTGATTGAAGAAACTTAGAAAATATTAACGTTGTTAAAGGTTCTAAAGAAACATACGTGTTCCTTTGTGTTCTCACTCTCTAACTGCCTTCATTTCATAGCTTCTGTTCACTTCTTTTTCTCTAACTGCCCCTATTAACCTATCAACTAGATGACTCAACTTATCCCCAGGGTAACCCTGGCTTCACCCTATCCATACGTCCATCACCCTCTCTGCAACTGAAAAGGAGGAAATGGATGCTTTAACCATAGCTTGGTTCCTCTCTTTTCCAGGTCTGACTAAGGCTCTTGGACCTGAAACATTAACTCTATTTCTCTTTCCACAGATGCTGCCTGACCTGCTGAGTGTTTCCAGCACTTTGTTTTTATTTCAGATTTCAAGCATCTGCAGGTTTTTTTGATTTTCATATACATTCATCTCTTTAGGTGTATTAAGAATTTGAACGTACCCACTTTCGTGTTGTTGACTGGACTATAAAGATAAAGATAAGACTTCACAGACCGGCAGAGCCTGTGGATAAAGCTCTCGAGTGGAGGCTTCAAAGGACGAGGCGATGAAAGCTCACAACAGGTCAATGTGAACAAATTCGAGCCAACTGAATTTGGCTTTGACACCCTCAACGCGTTTCTGGATCGGAGTCCTGACAGACACGGGGAAACAAGCCAGGCTGAATAAAGGTAGATATAAAACCGGAACTCACGGTTGTAAAATTCTGTGGTCCGCACAGCCGCCCCTGGAACCTACAGTCAAGGACCATGTCCTCGATCTGGTGACCCAGGCGATTGAGAAGTTGGAACATGGCGCTCTCGGTTGCTCGTGGGGGCAAGAAGTGAGAGAAATCCAGCAACTTTTCCACCCATTTCCATCGCTTGTCCTTGAGGATTTCCAGAACGCTGGGGTTGATGCTGCGGCTCTCGTTCAGGAGCCCCAACCAGTGGCCAGTCAGGTAGATGTCCGATTTGGTCATCCTTCGCAGGACCAGCATGTTGTTGTTACAAATGGTGACAGCTGGGAACGAGAGGTTCTTGGCCCAGATCATGTGCAGTTTGGTGTGGACTGGGGAGGACAGCAGGTACCTGATCCGGTTGGAGGACCAGGTGCACAGGAGCCCCAACGAGGCGACTAGAGCCAGAAGCCACAGCGCCCGCCGCTGATAGGAGAGTCGCTTGCAGGAGATGTACCTGATCCCATGCAATTTGGTGTGCTCCAGGAATGGCTGGGTGATTTCGTGCAGGGAATGGTCCATGCTGGTGTTAGCCACAGTAGTTCAGCACCGTCATTGCTCAAGCCCTTTCTACCTTGCAGGAGTATAGAGTGCTTGCACGCTTCTCTCTGGCAGCATGCACTGTGCGTGCATGCTCCTGCTTAGTGACCGAGCAGCCTCCACCTCAGCTACAGAGAAGCGGCAGCACACTGAACGATCGTCCCTGTCCTGTCTCAGATGCCCACGACAGGTGTCCCATCCCGCACTGTTCTTTGGGACGCACCCCTCGCTCCTCCGACAAGCTGCTTTTGCAAAAACACTGATCTGAAAGGGCAGCATCAGAAGACAGCAGCTCCCTCTGTCAACCGAGTCCCGCACCAGCCCCGGCCAGACAGACTGGAGCAGGCGGCAAGACTGGGAGGAGACAGGCTACCGGCCAATTAAACGTACTAATAAGATGCTGGCCAGAGCTCCAAGCGAGCTGGGGTGAAGGACTGGAACTCAGCGGTGTAAAAGGTGTTAAATAAACAGTGATCGAGGCAACGCCGTTGAAAGGCCGCTCAGATAAACTCAAGTGAGTCAGTGTACACTGGCAGCAAACCCTCCTGTTAACCTACTCGTTCCTGCAACGGTCGGCTACTTGCCAAAATCCTGAGCATTCTTGGAGCCAAAGGCGCCCTGCGAATGCTGGACTCCCCGACAGCAGCATCCCAGCGCCACGGCACATGTTATTTTCTTCGGACTGCACTGTACACCGCATACTTTTACAACCTGACTACCTAAATTCAAGGTATGCGCTGAGAGTCTCCGATTACGTCTTTGTTTTTGCACTAAGGTCTTGATTTTGCAATAAACTCAACTGGACTTGACTTGGTGTTTTGCTACATACTTGGAGTCGAGCTGACACCATGTCGACACACCGCTGATGGCGGAAGCCAGGAAGCCTGTAGCTCGGACCTGGTTTCGACCCCGTACTATATGCTGCGGCAGCAGGGTTCTCCGGCTGGTTCAGGAGTGAAGAGATGGCCGGGGTTTCTGTACTTACAGTGACGCCTCTGGGCTGAGGACAAAATTCGGTCCCGCTGTGAAACGCCAGTTGAGCCGCACAACCTGTCAATGCCTCCCACTGCAGACCAGCGTGGGTGGGCAAGAAGGTCGGCATGGACGTGATGGGCTGAAGGGCCTGTTACTGTGCTGTACCGCACTAATGACAGAGTGGGGACACCAGAGGCTGCAGATGCTGGAAATCTGGAGCAACACACAATTTGCTGCAGGAACTCAGCGGGTCGGGCAGCATCTATGGAGGAAATGGACAGTCGTCGTCTCCGGTCGAGACCCTTCACCCGGATTGAAAGAGTGGAGGGGAGATAGTCAGTGTGAGGGGAAGGGGTGGCAGGTGATGGGTGGATCCAGGTGAGGAGGGGGGGATAGGCAGATGGAGGAGGGGGGAGTGGAGACAGTGACAGAGGCTGGGAGGTGAGAGGTGGAGGTGACAGAGGGCTGCAGGTGGTGGGATCTGACAGGAGAGGAAGGTGGGGCATGGAACCAAATAAGGGAGGTGGGGAGGGCAGGTGGGAACAGTGGGGGGAGGGGACCCAGTGGGAGGGGTGTGTGGGTGGTGGGTAGATGGAGTGGGTGGGGGAGGGGGAAGAAACAGGGTGGTGGGGGCTGGGGTGGGTGTAGGAGAAGGAAAAGGGACAGAGGGGGAGCAGGTTACCTGAAGTTGGAGAATTCACTGTTCATACCCTCGGGGTGTAGACTCCCCGGGGGGAGTATGAGGGGCTGTTCCTCTGGTTTGTGTTTAGCCTCACCAAATGACAAGTGGACTGGCACCTGACCCATCATTCTGGAAGCACATCAATGGTCCCCAAAACCTTCTCTAAATTTATTTTTGTCCTTATCCTTCATTCTTCATTTATTAATCTTTCATTCACTCCTCCCCACTTCCTCAGGAAAGCACAGAGCACAGTTGGGATTTGCTCACTGTTTGGGACATTCAGAGTGGTCCTGTCCCTTGACATGGGGCTGCCCTGGCAGCAGCCAGAGAAGGAGGCTACACTGTGGTAGTGGTAAATGCTGCCCCTATCAGTGAGGCTCTACCCCAGGAGTGGAGTCTCACAGGATTTCCTCCACAACCTGTAAGATGAAGCAAGGATGGAAGAAGAACTCTTTCCCCCAGAGTGGGTTGGAATCTAGAACGCACTGCCTGAGCGGGTGGTGGAGGCAGAGACTCTCACAGCGTTTGAGATGGGTGGGTCAGTGGCATAGCGGGTAGAGCCGCTGCCTCACAGCACCAGAGACCCGGCTTCGATCCCGACCTCCGGTTCTATCTGTGCAGAGTTTGCACGTTCTCCGTGTGGGTTTCCCCCCACATCCCAAAGACGTGCAGGTCGGTAGGTTAATTGGCCGCTGTAAATTGTCCCCAATTGTGTGGATGGGTGATGGAATCTGGGAGGAGTTGATGGAAATGTGAGAGAGAATAAAATGGGATCGGTGTAGGATCAGTGTAAATGGGTGCTTGATGGTCTGTCTAGGCTTGGTGGGCCGAAGGGCCTGTTTCTGTGCTGTATTCTTCTCTAACTCTGACTATTTAGTCAAGTACTTGAAATACCACAGCAATAGAAGGCTCTGGGGTAAATGCTAAAAAACGGGATAAGTAGAAAGGTGAAAGTCAAAGAAACTGCAAATGTTGGAAGTCTGAAATAAAAACAGAAAGGGCCTGTTTCTGTGCAGTATGACTCTGTGACTATAAAACAATGCCATGACAATGCTCCCTCCATGTTCCCAACTCTTGTGCTTCAGCCTTGGCATGGTGCTTCAGGGCACTTCCATTTTTCTGTGTCCTCTCTGAGTGAGCTCATCCAATGTGTGCCAATTTAGGGACAGTTCCTGTCCTCCCAAAATTGATTTAGGTGGCTCCAACTTGCATCACATTGGACTCTCATAGGCAGCAAATAAAAAGTGATCTTCATTCTACCTGAGACATGTTTTATTTTGAAGGCATTCCATTCTTTAAACTTACTGAAATATTAATTTCCCTTCTGAGGTCAACTTGCTTTGATATAGTGCCTTCATTATAATAAACACCCCTTTGGGCACTTCATAGGAGTTTTACCAATCAAGAATATGACACTGAGCCATTGGGATAGCTGGTTGGTCAAAGGGGTTGTTTTGGAGTGTCTCAAATAAGGAAAGGGACAAATGTAGAGGTTTAAGGAGGTTACAGAGTTCAGAGACTAAAGTGGTTCAAGGCACAGCCGCCAATAGTGGAGCACTGATAATCAGTGCTGTGCGGGGGTCAGTACAGGACCGTTTCAAGTTCAGGACCAACATTAGCAAAATACTTTCATTTGAGTTTTGATTTGCATGAATTCAAATCAAATACAAGGGAGGGAGAATGAGAAGAGAACGCAGAAGTGAGGAGAAGGTGGGATGGGGAACTAGCTGGAACTCAATGAAGGATAGCTCAGATATTCAACATCACCTGCCAGCAGGCAGGAGTGAAAAAGACATTGACTGAAATCACATATTGAAAGCAATGTGGATATAATAGGAGTAAAAAAAAATCAAACGGAGCATTCTGGAACACATATGCCAATAACAAATGATCCATCTGTCGCTGCCCTAGATTGCTAATGTATTGTGTGATTGTTATCAACAGCTTGTGACTTGCTAATTATGTCAAGCTCTCAACTCCTGTAAATCTCATTTCAAACAATAACTGGGGTATTTATACTGCGATTTTTTTTTATGAGTTACTAAGGGGCATTAGATGCTTTTAGACAAGAGATGATCCTCTTTAATCATGTTGATGGCACCTTGCTGAAGTAACCATTCACCATTTCTGAGGTCAAATAACGATTGGCAACAGAATATTCAACTGTAACAAGCATCACGGTTGAGCCATATGTCAGTCACACCATCTTTTACCGTGTGGCAGGAGTTGTTGATTAGCAATAGGAGAAAAAAAACCTTGTGATTTTCCCTTTCCTCCTCGGTTATTTACTGGATTAAGATCATTGATCCACTGAGGAAGCCATTTTTAAACATTCATTTATTGGATCTGTGTGTCATTGGTAAGGTAGGCATTTATTGCCCATCCTTAATTGTCCTTGAGAAAGTCGTGGTGAGCCACTTTATTGAACTACTGCAGTCCTTCTGGTGAAGGTGCTGTTAGGGAGGGGGTTCCAGGACTTAGATCCAACAACGATGAAGCAACAGCGATGTATTTCGGAGTGACAGACTTAGAGGAGAACCTATAACCATACATCAGATGCCCTCATCCTTCTTTGTGGCAGAGATCCCTGGTTTGGGATCAGAGAAGTCTTGGTGATACATAGCACACGCTGCAGTCACAGTGTGTCAGTGGTGCAAGGTGGGGGTGGGGGGAGAGGGGTGGGGAGTGAATGCTTAAATCATCATAGCAGACACTTGGCAAATTCCCTGACCCCAAAGGTACATAAGTGCCAGATCTCAACCTGAAACGTCGACTGTCCATGTCCCTCCACAGATGCTGCCTGACCTGGTGAGTTCTTCCAGCAGATTGTGTATTGCTCCAGATTTCAGCATCTGCAGTCCCTTGTGTCTCTATTTCTCTTTGTTCACGTCAGGATCCTGTGTTCTCCCCCCCCCCCATAAGTCTGCCTCATTATGTGCCAGAAGGGAGGCTTTTCATCTTTGCCAGGCCATAATCAATCGAAATTCGCACCATCAAAGGAATTCAGTACCGTGACAACTTATCAGGCACTAAAATTTATCCTTTACCCACAACACAAAATTTACTTTCTGCTCAAGATCACATTGCTGTTTGTGGGATCTTGCTGTGTTAATTACATGCCACGCTGGTTGAACTCACCAAACTCAAGACAGTCCGAGGATCATGACTGGAGCAATCTTGGTCTGGATAACTCTGCATTAAAACCAGATGGCAACCTCAACAACTTAGGCACTGGAGGACCATCCTTTTGGTATTGGTATATGATTGTCACTTGTACCGAGGTACAGTGAAAACCTTGTCTTGCATACCGATCATACAGATCAATTCATTACACAGTGCATTGAGGTAGTACAGGGTAAAACAATAACAGAATGCAGAATAAAGTGTCACAGCTACAGAGGAAGTGCAATGCAGGTAGAAAATAAGGTGCAAGGTCATAACAAGGTAGGTTGTGAGGTCAAGAGTCCACCTCATCGTATAAGGGAACCATTCAATAGTCTTATCACAGTGGGATAGAAGCTGTCCTTGAGCCTGGTGGTATGTGCCCTCAGGCTCCTGTATCTTCTGCCTGATGGGAGAGGAGAGAGAATGACCCGGGTGGGTGGGGTCTTTGGTTATGCTGGCTGCTTCACTAAGGCAGCGAGAGGTATAGACAGAGTCCATGGAGGGGAGGCTGGTTTCCGTGATGCACTGGGCTGTGTCCACAACTCTGCAGTTTCTTGCGGTCCCGGGCAGAGCAGGTGCCATACCAAGCCGTGATGCATCCAAATAGGATGCTTTCTATGGTGCATCAAATTTGTAAGTGTCAAAGTGGACATGCCAAATTTCTTTAGCCTCCTAAGGAAGTAGAGGCACTGGTGAGCTTTCTTGGCTGTGGCGTCTATGTGGTTGGACCAGGACAGGCTATTGGTGACGTTCATTCCCAGGAACTTGAAGCTCTCAACCCTCTCGACCTCAGCACTGTTGATGTAGACAGGTGCATGTACACCGCCCCCTTTCCTGAAGTCAATGACCAGCTCTTTGAAGGGTCTCTGAGAAGGGCCACTATAGTTTATATTATATTTAAAAATAGTCAAGAGAAATTGGTAGGGTTGTTGGGTTGGGAGGAATCTCGAATAACAACCATTAAAGCATGAGAGATTCCAGAACAGGCAGTATAACTTAAAATTAGTCCTGGGCTGTTCAGGGGTGAGGTCAGGAAGCAAGTCTTAAACATATGACTAACCCAATAGTTAAACATACAATACGAATATGCTTTCAATTCCGTAAATTCTTTGGAATGAATAAATTTAACTTATCAAGCCCCATTCAATCTAATTTTTTCTTTCAACCATCCAGAATCGACTCAGCTTTTTCTTTATGGAAAATGAAGGGAATAACATGTTTCCGTGATTTATTCATTGATAACTGTTTTTTTTTATCTTTGGAACAGTTGTCTAATAAATACAATTTGCCCAGATCACACTTTTTACGATACTTACAGATAAGAAATTTTTTTTAAAGTTACTATGCCTTCTTTTCCGACTCCATATAAAATTCAAATTACGGAAAAAATTTTAGGTTTTAATCCCTATCAGAAGGGCTTGATAGCAATAATTTATGATCTAATTATGAAAATATGTCCAGAGACACTTGATAAAATTAAGAATGAATGGGAAAGAGAACTCCAGATACCTTTACCCACAGAGACATGGAAGAAAATTCTTCAATTAGTTAATACATTTTCAATATGTGCCAGACAGGACCCATATGTCGAAGGACAAGTTAGCCCGTTTTTAATCACCATATAAATCCTATATGTGATAGATGTAATTTGGAGGTGGCTTCCCCGACACACATGTTTAGGTCCTGTCCTCTTTTGGAAAAATATTGGAAAGATATTTTTAATATTATTTCAACTGTATTGAATACTGATTTACAACCTCACCCAATCACTGCAATTTTTGGGCTACCAATGATGGAATCTGGCCACTATTCTGCTGCTGCTCGTTGTATGATGGCCAAGCGATCCATTTTGTTCAAATGGAAGGATCCAATACCCCCCACCACTTTTCAATGGTTTTCTCAAACTATATCATGTTTGAGCTTAGAAAAAACTAGGAGTGGTACTGTGGATTCTTCACTTAAATTTGAGGAAGTTTGGAGTCCATTCATTCAATATTTTCAAATGATATAGATCCCTTTTCAATATCTTTGAACTTAGAGGAGCGGAGTTGACGACATAATAATGCTCTTTGTTCATCGAGAAATAACAGTCCAGTTGTTTTTTTCTTTTGAAATTTATTTCTAGTTTGTTTCATTTTATTACTTATAATTTTTTTTCAATTTGGGTTTTTTATATAATAAATCTTTTTCTTTCTCGTTTTGATTTTTTTTGTAATATATTCGTTTACTGAGAAACTGTGGAGCTTAGAATATATTTTTTTTATTCTTTATGACTATATATGTCATGATTGTCCTCCCGATCTCTTTGTATTACATGTATAATTACCGATGTTATATGTATTATTCTGTATTAGTTTGAAAATTAATAAAAAGATTGAAAACGAAAGGAAGCAAGTCTTCACACAAAGGACCGTGGGAATCAGGAACTCCTAATATTCCGAAAGGTTAGGAATAGTCAAGGTCCAAAGTGAATGAAGGGTACGTGTATAAAAATCATTAAAACATAGAAGTCATGTATAGCAAAACAATCAAAAAAGGATAATGGGATCTTTGCCTTTATATCCAGAGTCTAGAATGGAAAGGTGAGGATACCAGTCCACATTTGGGGCACTCTGTACCATTTTTAGTACTGTACCTCAGGAAGGATATATTGACCACAGAGGGATCGTAGATTGAAGAGAACTTTGCCAGGACTTAAAGGGTTGGATCATAAGGTGCGATTAGATAAATTGCTTCTCTATTTCCTGGACAAGAGTTGGTTAAGGAGTGATTTGATTGTGAATTTTAGGATTTTTAAAGGACTAGTTTGAGAGAAAGTATTTCAGCTTTTGGGGAAATAGAGGACAGGGACACATCACCTTAAAATCAGGGACAGCCAATCAGGAGTGAAATAAGGAAATGCTTCTTCAAGAGCAAGTGTGGAAATCATTCTGAAGATTCTCGCTCAATCAATAACACAGATGATAGATTGTTGCTTGACAACAGTGTCAAGAGAAAGAGACACAAGAGGCTGAAGATGCTGAAATCTGGAGCGAAAAAAACAAGACGTTGGAGGAACTCAGTGGGTCAGGCAGCATCTGTGGAGAGAAATGGACAGTTGACGTTTCAGACTACCCTTTGTAGCTCACGTTAAGGGATATGGAGCTACGGCGGGTGGATGTAGATAGGATACAGATCAACCACAGTCTCATTGCATGCTGGTGGAGGACTGAGGGGGTGAATGGAACCTTACTGTTCCAAGTGCCTCAGTACCCCTGCCTGGGCTGGCAAACCAAGGTCCCTGCTCTCAACTGAATTTGAGTAACTCCTGCTACAAAGTGGACGGACATGGGTTTCCAGCAGTAAGATAGATCGAGGCTGTGCTGTAGTGCATTCTACGAGCAAATAACCAGTTGGCATTGATTGTTGGGCGTATCCCACGATGATTGGCCCTTGGGTGAGCTTTTGGAGAACAGCCTTAGCCAAAGCCTTCAGGAGAGGAAGGGTGAAAAGTGGAGCCAATTAGGCAGAGAAGCTAGGAGATATAAATATTTAAAGGAAGATTTATCCTGGGGGTGGGGCAGGGTGTAGTGAAATAACTTCCATGATCTTAAAAAGGGGGTGTGCTATGTCACAATATGAAACCTCAATAAAACTGAAATGAGATGATTTATGTCATTTCTGTATCTGAGTCATGATAAATTAGATCTGAATTAGAAAAAGCAGGGGGTCCATGCTTTTTTAATGTATCTATTACACAAGACAACAGATTGTATTTCTATATCACTTTCCAAAACACAGTAAAATGCCCCAAGTCTCCTCACAAATCAAATATAATTTTATTGAGCCATATAAGGAGGGTGTTAGGGCAGAGGATGAAAGAGGTAGGTTCTGAGCAGTCACAAAGGGATGTTTAGAGAGCAACTAAAATGGGGAAAGGGGCTAAAACTGGGCAAGTGCAGGGATCTTCAGGATTATAGAGCTGGAGGACATTTCAGAGATGAGGGGCAAGACGACAGAGGCATTTGAAAATAAAGAAAAAAAATGTTTTAAATCGGTTCCTTGCTTAATTGGAAGCCATTGTAGATGAGAGAGGAAAAGGCTGATGGGTGCATGGGACCTGGTGTGGGTTAGGATACAGACTTTTTCTCAATTAAGGAGAAACACAAGTTCCTGTTGTGTGCCTACTGAAACACTTAATCAGATAGGGACTAAATCATTGAATCAAGACACTCATTAACCATCAGATTAACAGCACAGAGAATTGACTCTTGAATCCTGATTAGATGAAAGGATCAGTATTAACTGCAAGGGCTTCATTTTCAATTTTCTTGGTCATTTTTATTTAAAGGAGATGGGCAGGAATGGCCATGAAGGGATCAAGATAGAGACAGCTAATTCTGGAAGAACAAAGTGGAGACAACAGTGTCTCAGAAGGACACGACTCGAAGTGACTAATAAGCAAAATGGCAGTGGTCTGACTCATGCTTGCTGAATATTGAACTGGCACTGACAGGCTGTAATGGAGCTTCACCAATGGCAGAAACAAGATCTGGTAAAACTCATAAGGCCAGCTCTGAAAGAAAGCCCCTGCCAGCATTATGAGGGGAAAAGACAGCTTTCACACAGGGGAAATCAGCCCTCAGTCTTTACAATGCCTAGAAATTCAACTGCATAGTGCTGTTTCTTCCCCACTGTTATGCATGTGAAAATTGATTTTCTTTGTCAAGAAGGAAACAAGAAAATGACCATTTGCATCACTTAGAAAATTCCACTGGGCACTTTCCATCATGATTATGCTTATACCTTTGTCACAATTTCTGCATTGGGGCATACAGGATGACATCATTCCCTATGTAACACTCCTTTTGGAGAACAGAGAGATTCTGGATCAGGCTGTCCTGGGGGCACCATTGGTTGGGCACAATGTGGCCTAGGGTGAATGCACTCAGTCTATTCCCCAGGGTTGGGGAATCAAGAACTAGAGGGCACAGGTTTAGGGTGAGAGGGGAGAGATTTAATAGGAACTTGAGGGGCAACTTCTTCACCCAGAGGGTGGTCAGTATATGGAAGGAGCTGCCAGAGGAAGTGGTTGAGGCAGGTACAATAGCAGCATTTAAAAGACATTTGGACAGGTACATGGATAGGAAAGGTTGAGAGGGATATGGGCCAAATGCAGGCAAATGGGACTAGCTTAGATGGGCATCTTGATCAGCATGGACCAGTTGGGCTGAAGGGCCCATTTCCATGCTCTGTGACTCTAATAGTGCCAGAGTTCCCAACCTTAATTTTCCACCCTGAACGTTTCCAAAAACACATTGGTCTTCAGCTCTCAATTCTTTGCCCAGCTACTGGCCTTAGCACTTCCTCAACCCCCAAAGCACCAGCTGCCAGTCTCTTGCTCCCGATCCGGACCATACCCACTTCTCTTGCTACCCCATCCAACAGCCGAGCTTCCAAGCCTGACCTTGTGGAAGGAAGACTGGGCAACACATTTTCCACTACAAAAGTGGGCAAGGCTTGGTCGTTGCGGCCCTGTTGCTGCACCATTCTAATGGGTGCACTGGAATCTTGAGGTAAAGCAACTCTAATCTAGCCATAGATTCACAGCTCCACATTTTCAACAACTCTAGTCTGGCCACCGCAAGAGAAAAGCAATGTTTGCATTTGTGTAGCGACTATCACAACTTTTTTTTATGTTCATTCAAGGGGTGTGGGCTTCGCAGGCTGAGCCAGCATTTAATTGCCCGTCTCTAGTTGCCCTTGAGAAGGTGGCGGTGAGCTGCCTTCTTGAACCGCTGCGGTCTTTGAGGTGTGGATATACCCACAATGCTGTTAGGGTGGGAATTCCAGGATTTTGACCCAGTGACAGTGAAGGAACGGCAGCTGGTAGAGGTGGTGGGTTTGGAAGGTGCTGTCTGAGGAGTCTTGGTGAGTTGTTGCAGTGCATCCTGTAGGTGGTACAAACTGCTGCTAATGTCAGTGGTGAAGTGAGTGGTTGTGGATGGGGTGCTTATTAAACGGGCTGCTATATTCTGTGCGATGTCGAGTTTAAGTGCTATTGAAGCTGCACTCACCCAGGCAAGTGGAGAGTGTTCCATCACACTCCTGACTTGAGCCATGTCACGTGGACAGGCTGTGGGGAGTTAGAAGGTGAGATACTCGCTGCAGGATTCCAAACTTTACTGCAAATGAAGTGCTTCTGAAGGAAATGAAAATTTGTGCCTAGCAAGCTCCTACAAACAACAAGATAATGACCAGAAATTCTATCTTAGTGATTTTGGCTGAGGGAAATATTGGGTAGCACAGGTTCCTTACTTAGCTAGCAGTGTTCTGACCAATTAAGCCTTTTAGATTGTTAATGAAAACTTACAAATCAATGAATTTTAGGGGTCTATTGATTTTGAATGTTGTCCTGTACCATTAAATGCAAGTAGTTTTGTACATTGGGTCCTGCTTTGTCAGGGATACACCCATGAATCACCCTGGTTTGACTCTTAAAACCAATTCCTTTTAAACAATTAAGGCATAACCATCAGTCCCCTCACTTCAACTACTGAAATTTAAACTCAGTCTTGTGACGTTATCCAAGAAGTAGCTGAGACCTAGTCATCACCAAGGTTGATCTGTGGTGTGAATGAGCTTCGCTCATCTATTTCACTGCATGTTTCGATGTGCATGTGACTAATAAAGATATCTCATCTCATCTCACCAGGGATCTGCATTTTTCCCCGAATACAAGAGGATGCAAAATTTAATCCTTGGTCCTCACTGCCATCTGGCAAGCCCCTCCAGGAATGGTAGTGCAGTGGTTAGCATAACGCTATTACAGTGCCAGCGACCTGGGTTCAATTCCCGCCGCTGTCTGCAAGGAGTTTGTACGTTTTCCCCGTGTCTGCGTGGGTTTCCTCCGGGTGCTCCGGTTTCCTCCCACATTCCAAAGACGTACGGGTTAGGAAGTTGTGGGCATGCTACGTTGGCGCCGGAAGCGTGGCGACACTTGCAGGCTGCCCCCAGAACATGCTATGCAAAAGATGGATTTCACTGTGTGTTTCGAGGTACACGTGACTAATAAAGCTATCTTATATTCACTGCGTGAGGATGGGATGGAACTTGCTTCTAATGGCCCATGGAATTTTTAATCTGCAACATCGTAGCTTATAAAATACTGGACAGAATATACAAGACCAAACTAGGAACGGTCAACTCCCTTACAGGGACAATAAAATCAGGGCAATCTGCATACAACAAGGAAATCTGGGCTTGCAAGATTAAAGTTCCTTGATTTTAAACAAGCCATTTGCTTTGTTCACACATCCATGGCCCAGTCTAGTCTCAAGCTTTACAAAGGCACCTTTTTTTTGACTTAGTCAAACATGCAGAGGTTTCCATCTGCAGACTGCTCCTGAGATAAGAATGATATCTCAGCATTGAAAAGATCCCGGCGGAATTAATGTCAACATTTTGCAATTGCCAGTGGCAACAGCTAAGGTTGCTCTGAGCATATGCCTACTCTACAAGTCGAATCATGAATCCTTTAAAGTAAATGTTTAAGTAAAACTTGAAAAGACTGCAACTATGGTCAAAAGATGTCACGCTTTTCTCTCAAAGACAATTGTTTTCCCAAAATGATACATCTTTTATCCCATAATCACTGAACATAGAATATTACCACACAGGACAGGCCCTTCGGCCCACAATGTCGTGCCGACACAGCTAATCCCTCCATTTTCCTCTCATTCATGTGCCCATCCAAGCCCCTCTTAAAAGCCCCCAATGAATTTGTCTCCACCACCCTATCAGGCAACGTATTCCAGGCATCCACCACTCTCTCAGTAAAAAAACACCCCTCACGTCTGTTCTGAACCTACCCCCTCTCACCTTAAATGCATGCCCTCTGGTATTGGATCGCTCAATAATGGGGAAAAAGATATTGCTTGTCCACCCTATCTATGCCCCTCATAACTTTATACACTTCCAACAGATCACCCCTCAGCCTCCCCCGCTCCAGAGAGAAGAGCCCAAGTTTGTCCAGCCTCTCCTGATAGCACATGCCCTCTAATCCAGGCAGCATCCTGGTAAACTTCCTCTGCACCCTCTATGTTCTTTCTGTTCTTTCCTCACATATTTTATCATATGTGACACTCAAAACAATTAAAATTAGTTAAAAATGGTCAAGAATATTGCCAAATAATATTCTGGAGTGACGGCCTAGATTTCTGTCCTCAAATCCCTGATGTGGCACTTGAATCCATTAGCTTCCAATTTACAGGCAATAGAGGTACCAGTGATCCAGGGCAGACGCAGCTGAAGCAGTAGTAATGAGGAGCAACGCAGGCAAGAACTCTACCTACTGTCCTTCCACCAATTACTTTAGCTCCGTGTGCCTTGGATTTTGACCCCTCTGTTAAGAGACGCGAGTCTTTTCCATTTACTTGATCCCGCCTCCTCGTAATTTTAAACACCTCAGTTAAGTCCCCCATCAGCCTCTGTTCCAAAGAAACATCCCTGCGAATATCCTCTACACCTTCTCCAGTGCAATCGTGGCTTCCCTGTAACTTAGCGGCCAGAACTGTATGCAGTACTCAAGGTGTGCCCTAACTAGCATTGCAGACAGTTAAAGCACAACCTCCCTGCTCTTAAATTCCACGTCTCAGCTAATAAAGGAGAGCATCCCATATCCCTTTTTAAACCACCTGAATGACCTGATCTGCAACTTTGAGGATCTACAGACATACATCTCAAGATCCTTTTGTTCCTCCACACCTCTTGGCATTCTCCCATTTATTGTACATTTCTCTGGTGCACCTCTCCAAATGCATTACTCTGAATTGTTGGAATGCCGGCCAATTCCTCAACCGATGTCACTATAACAGGTCATTATCACACTGCTGTAACTGCACTTCAAAAAAGGATTTTGTTGGCTGCATAGTGTTTTGGGATATCCTAAAAGGAATGGAAAAGACTCTGCACAGATGCAAGTATCTTTTTAATGCTTTCATTTACTCAATCATCTCACACACCCTCACAATTTTGTTGTCGACCTACACGCGTATAGATAACGTGGTCCAATTTTGTTTACACTCCATTCTCCCAGAGCAGTTTGATGACTGAACTTGCATTCTAACTGCTACAGTGAAGACTGCACTTCCTTTAACTATGGAAAAAGTAAATCCATCAGTCAGAGGGTTGAAATTAGAAAGGATCATCTAAGCAGTCTGTTCATTGAAGGTGATTTGACTTCTTGTGTTCAAACAAAGGGCAACCAATTAGATTTCCTTAGCCTAGCTTCTTGCTGAACAGTGTGATGGCGTGACAGACTGTTGAGTGGTTTGCTCTACTGCACAATATGGCAAGTCATTACATTGTATGCAAGGACACCTTGTAATCCAGGGGGAGCTAAATACCCTGTTGCATCAGGCTATTTGTAATGACAAAAACATATTTTTGGGAAAAACTGTCATCATCCTCATACCGAACATTCAACAACTTTGGGAATTATGTAACACGAATGGGAATTGGCATCGGTACGTCTTCTCCCACCTATCGCAGACCCACCAGAGGGATCGGCACAGTGACGGACAGGCGGGAGGGAGTAGCCCTGGGAGTCCTCAACATTGACCCCAAACCCCATGACAACTCCAGGCAAAAGGGCCAGACATGGGTAGGGAAACGTCCGCCTGGTTCCCACCTACTGTCCACCCTCAGCTGGTGAGTGAGGGCTCCGCTGTGTCGCACAACACTTGGAAGAAGCGATGAAAGGTGCAAGGGGACAGAATGTATTCTGGGTGGGGGACTTCACTGCCCATCATCAAAAGTGGCTTGGTAGCACTACCAATGGCTGAGTCCTGAAGGACACAGCTGTCAAACTGGGTCTGTAGTAGGTGTGGAGTGAACCATCACAAGGGATAAACCTACCTGACCTCATCTTTGTGAATCTACCTGTGGCAGATGCCTCTGTCCATGACAGCATTGGTAAAAGTGATCATTGCAAATTCTTGAAGAGTTAAAGTTCCACCTTTCATCATGGTGTGTGGCACTACATCGTGCTCAAAGGCACAGACTCAGGACAGATGCGGCAGCTCAAACCTGAGCCTCCATGAGGCACTGTGGACCATCAGCAGCAGAAATGTCCACCCCCACCACCTGTAACCTCATATCCCCGACTCCACCATCCCCGTCAGGCCAGGGGCCCAACCCTGCATCAATGAGGACAGAAGGACACACCAGGCGCACTTCAAAATGAGGTGTCGGCATCGTGGAACTGCAACACAGGACCACTCGTGTGCTATGGAGCAAAACCAGCATTCGGTCGGCAGAGCGAATCAATCCCACAGCCAATGGGTCAGATCAAAGCTCTGCAGTCCTCCCACATCCAGTCGTGAACGGTGGTGGACAATTAGATGGGAGGAGGAGGAGGATCCAAGAACATGCCCGTCCTCAGTGACGGTGGGACCCAGTGTGTGGGTGCTGGGGACAGGGCGGAGGGATTCACACCCGTGTTCAGTCAGACGTGCCGAGCGGATGATCCGTCTCAGCTCCCTCCTGAGATCTCCACCATCACAGAAACCAGTCTCCAGACAATTCGATTCACTCCAGGTGATATCAAGCAGCAGCTGAGAGCACCAGATACAGCAAAGTCTACAGGCCCAGATAATATCCCAGCTGTAGTACTGAAGACCTGCACCTAGTCAAGGGGTTCAAGTATGGTTATAACATTGGCATCTACCAGCAATGTGCAAAATTGCCCAGGTATGTCCCGTTCATAAAAAGCAGATCAAATACAATGAGCTAATTACTACCCAATTAGTTTATGCTTAATCATCAGCAATGTATTGTTGACAGTGCTATCAAACAGCACTTACTTTCCGATAGCCCACTCACTGATGCCCTATTTGCGTTTTGCCAGGGCCATTTGGTTCCAGACCTCATCACAGCCTTGGTCCAGGTGAGAACAACTGCCCTTGAAATCAAGGAGCCCTGGTTAAACTGAAGTCAATGGGTGTCAAGCAGAAAACGCCCCAATGTCTGCAGCCACAGCTTGTACAAAAGAAGGTGGTTGTGGTGGTTGGAGGTCAATCATCCCAGCCCCAGGATATCACTACAGGTGGGTATCTGAGGCCCAACTATCCTCAGCTGCTTCGTCAGTCACCTTCCTTCCATCAGAAGGTCAGAAGTGGGGACGTTCTCTGTTGCACAACGTTCAATTCCATTCACGACTCCTCAGACAATGAAGTAGCCCATGACTGAATCCAGCAACACCTAGACAACATTTGGGCTGATAAGCAACAAGTAACATTCACACCACAGGAGTACTGGGTGATGAACATCTCCTACAGGATAGGATCTAACCACCTAACCTGGGCATTCAATGGCATTACTATTGCCAAGTGACCCACCATCAATGCCCTGGGGGTGACCATTGACCAGCCACATAACTACTGTGGCTACAAGAGCAGATCAGAGGCTGGGTATCCTGTGGTGAGTGACTCACCTCCTGACTCCCCAAAGCCAGTCCATCATCTACACAGCACAAGTCAGGAGTGTGATGGGGCACCCTCCACGTGCCTGGGTGTGTGCAGCTCCAACACCATCCAGGACGAAGCAGCCTGCTTACGTGACACCCCACCCACCACCCCAAACACTCCCTCCCTCCACCACTGGCACACAGTGGCTGCAGTGTGCACCGTCTACAACATGCACTGCAGTTACTCACCCAGGCTACTCCCAAACCTGCAACTTCTATCACAAAGGACAAGGGCAGCAACGCAGAGGAACACCACCACCTGCAGCTTCCCCTCCAGGTAACACATCATTCCTTCATCGTCACTGGGTCTAAACCCTGGAACTCCCTCCCCAACAGCACTGTGGGAGCACCTTCACCAGAAGGACTGCAGAGGTTCAAGGTGGTGGTTCACCTCCACCTTCTCAAGGGACTTTAGGGATGGGAAGTAAAGGCTGGTCTTGCCAGCAACACATAGGTACTGAAAATTGAATGAAAAGGACTAACCCCATTTTCATGCCCCTTCCAAAAAATACCCAGAAAATAGATTCATTTACCAGTTTTTGTGGTATTTCTTATATTACCTTACGTTTACTATGACACAAGACCATTAGCCTACTGGATCCGTGCCATCTCCCAGAAGAGCGATCCCATTAGGTCCACAACCCCCCTCCTTATTTTCCTGTACCCTTGCTACTTATTCTCTCTCACACATTCCCATCGACTCTCCTTTGATTCTTTGGCCACTCACACTTGGGATGATTTACAGCGGCCAATTAACCTTCCAATCCACACGTTGTTGGGATGTGGGGGGGAAACCCGAGCACCCAGGGGAAACCCACGCGGTCACAGGGAGAACGTGCAAACCCCACACAGACAGCAGCAGAGGTCAGGATCGAACTCAGGTTACTGGCACTGAGGCAATTTGCACACACCTTTTATATGCAAAATGTTTTAAATTGTTTGTATTTTGAAATGGTTATGTTTCAGTTTTTTTTATTGCTTAAAAATTTTTCTTTCCCCAATAGCTTAATTGTTTTTTAATGTCTAAAACAGTTTGTGCATTGGCAGTTTTAATGAAAGGTCACTGACCAGAAACATTAACTCTTTTTTCACTCCATACAGTTGTTGCCTGACTTGCTGAGGATTTCCTACATTTTTTTGTATTTCAGAAGCATTCAGTCTTTGAGAGCTCTGTCTAAGTTAGTTCATCTTCTTTGAATGCGGGGCTTGATGTGACCCCACTTCACATGATTACTTTACAATGCCGAAGGCCTTTCTACGTGAGGGATTGGACTGGTTATTCGCCCTCTCGCTGATGAACGTTCAGTCAAATCCCGAGCATGTTACAGTTTCAAGTCATTAGGACTGTTTGTACCATCAGGAAGGCCAGTAATGTGGAAACAATGAACTTCAAAATTACAAGTTCTGGGATCAAAATGGAAAAAGCTAGGAACACTCAGCAGGTCAGGCAGAATCTCCAGAGAAACAGTTAATGTTTCAGGGTGGTGACTTTTTGTCAGAGCTGTTCTGACATTGAAGGGTCATTGACCCAAAATGTTAACTCTGTTCCTCTGTCTACAGATGCTTCGTGACCTGCTGAGTGTTTCCAGCATTTTTACTTCAAATTTCCAGCATCTGCAGTTTTTTTTAAATTTCCACCTGCAAGTTCTGGGGTTTAGTTTACTAAAATGTTTTAGACAACCCTCTGGAAAATCTGACTACCCTGCCCAAGTTCAGGAAGGAGAAGGGAAGCCACCTCAATACGGGTTTGACTGAAGAATGTTGCATTGAGAGGGTATCCAGAACCAATCATGCAGCATTGCTACCACCTCCTGGCCAATTGAAGCAGTATTCCAGGGAAAGGTGCTTTTATCCCCCTAGAATTGGTTGCCAAGTACAGACAACCCCTGTGGTCCGGGAAGGTGCGTTCCCAGAAAATGGTTCATATTGCAATTTTCCATAATGTAGAACCACATCATCTGCACATATGTCAAGAAACGCGAGTTTAAAAAAAATTGTTTGTCTATTTACTTTTTTCACATAAATTCCGTGAGAGTGAATTTTATTCTGTATCTCATCTTTTTGGGTAGCGTTTTGTGAATTCTGTAAGGGTGAATTTCCATTACCTGGGGGTCGCCCGTACTTTAATAACCACGAGGCAAACAGAAGCACACTATGGGAGGACATTCGGCCCATTGTTTGTACAAACTCATTGAAAATCCTATCCCATGGGCATCCCCTTTCGTTGTTTCATCAATAACTATATTTTTCAGGCGGAATTAATGACCGTAACCATTTCGCACCATTTGTGCTCACTCATGGGCCTTTGACGGAACTCCAAAAATTCATCCACATCTTTTATGCTCAGGTACAGTAAAGGACACAGCTTAAGAGTCTGAGCTATTTTTTTTAAATGTTAAAATGAAGTGCTGTAACTGGGAATTGTTTTTTTTTCCCCCCAACGGCATTTTCAATTATTTCAAACCAGTATGCTCAGCGCAATTGGGTTGAGGTTGATTTTCTGTCAGCTGTGCCTGTCAGATTACCACTTTTAAATAAATCCATGAGCAATAGTTAAAGCCATATTAAAGCTGGTGTATGACTGATTTTGCATTTGGGGAAATTAAAGCGACTTGGAGCAGAAATCTGCGAGGAAGGAAATCCTTTATAAAATGCACACGGGTTTGGATGCAAGTTGTGTCTGGGTTACTGCCTGCACTTACTGCAGAAACTACCCACTGCATTAGGGCACAGCAGTGGTTATGTTACCAGCTAGTAATTCCGAAACCTAGTCTGTTAATCCAGTGACATGAGCTTGAATCCCAATACATTGGCTGGGGAATCTAAATTTAATTAACTTAAATAACCCAGAATTAAAAGGAGTCTCAGTAATGGTGATTGTGAAACTACCAAATTGTTGTTAAAAACTTATCTGGTTCACTAATGTCTAGGGAACGCATCTACCATGGTTACCTGGTTTGGAGAAGACAAACTAATCTGGTTGACTCTTAACATCCTTCTGAAGTGGCTCAGCTGAAGGGCATTTAGGGAAAGGCAAGACGTGATGGCTTTATCATTTTTTTTGGCACATTCAATAGTCTGTTAAAACTGATGTCCTTCATGCAGTGCTGACCAATTTTAAGGAGAGGCAAGAGATTATTTCATCAACTCATGACAGCAGGTTCAGAAGTTTAGTTAAGGAGCACAGTCTCAGTAGGTTTTTAAGCACAGGAAATCAGCCCTCTGCTTTCACATGACAGAAACAGGCAGCTTCAACCAAGTGGTAGATTCACCATTTTAATCAGGTCTTGATTGGTCAGAAATGCAGCTGACAGAAAAGAAGCAAGACTGGCCACTCCTAAAGTACTTTCACAATCTCATGGTGTCCCAAAGCACATTGCAGCCAATTAAGTACTTTTAATGTGGCAGGCACATTACCCAGAGGACAATTTTGTACTTAGCAAGCTCCCACAGGCAAGTGATAACAACCAGATAATCAGTTTTCAGTTATCCATTCTTCTGGACTTCTTCAAAACACTGTTGCCAGACCTGTTGCATCCATCCAAGAGGAGGGACAGGATGCACTTTTAACATCTCATCTGAAAGTGAGACCTTAAGTGCCAGCAGCATGGCACCCCCACAGTACAGCACTGGCGCGACAGCCTGCAACCTTGTGCTCATATCTTCCGGAGTGATTCTCGAGTGCACAACCTACAAGTGTGACCTACAACTGCATATCAGACGGAAGTTAAATTCTACAAGAACATTAAGGTCAAGTGATTAAAGATGACCCCAGTTCATTCCAGTGCAACTGAGACTTGATGTTGCCAGGTCTAGAGAGTTTGAGTGAAAGGGAGAGGTTGACCATTTGGTTGGTCTTTATTCCTTAGAACGTAGGAGAATAAAGGGTGATCTTATGGAAGTGTTTAAAATTATAAGAGGCATAGGTAAGGTGGACAGTACATCTTTTCCCCAAGGTAGGGGAGTCCAAAACTAGGGGGCATAGGTTTAGGGTGAGAGGGGAAAGATTTAAAAAGGGACCTGAGGGGAAACTTTGTCACCCAGAGGCTGGTGAGTATATGGAACGAGCTGCCAGAGGAAGTGGGTGAGGCATTGCTCTATGGCTCCATCGTTAAACTGGGGAGGGCGCAGAAAAGATTCATGAGGATGTTACCAGGACTGGAGGGCTCAAGTCACAAGCAGAGACTAGACAGGCTGGGGCAGTTTTCCCTGGAGTGAAGGAGGCTGAGGGGCAACCTAATAGAGGTTTATAAAATCACGAGGGGTGTAGACAAGGTGAACATCCAAAGTCTTTTCCCCAGGGTAGGGGAGTCAAAAACTGGAGAGCACAGGTTTAAGGTGAGAGGGGAAAGATTTAAAGGGGACCTGAGGGACGAGTTTTTTCTTAAACAGAGTGATGGGTACATGAAACGAGCTGCCAGAGGAAGTGGTGAATGTGGGTACAATTACAATGTTTAAAAGACATGTGGACAGGTTCATGGATAAGAAAGGTTTAGAGGGATATGAGCCAAACTTTGTGTTGCACTGTACTGCTGCCACAGAACAAATTTCACAACATATGTCAGTGATGATAAACCTGATTCTGATCAGGACTGGCTCAGGTAAGCAACTTAGACAAGTTGGGCCGAATGGCCTGTTTCCACGGTCTACGACTCTGATGAGTTTGGACTTCTGATCCACACATTACTTGGTGTCAAAAATACCACATTAATCCATATGCAACTGTATCATTCTCTGATTAATACCAACTTATAACTGAAGTTGCTATGGTCACTGGGGCTGTAATACTTAACAATCCACTAGGTGGCAGGAACAGTTCTTCCTCAATTGGCAGGAAGTTATAACATCTAACAACAGTGACACCTGCTGTGAGGGAAGAGGAGGCATCGCCTTTATTGAGTCTTCCCTTCAACCTGAAGGAGATCTTAAACACCAAAAAAACAGCAAAGTTGCGAGGCTTTGTTCTGTTGTTGGTTTCAAACATATTTAGGCTATGCTATGAGAAAATTCCTTCCCTTTGTCTCAAGTGTCATCGATTTTTCTATATATAAAACTGAGAACATCCATTCTGTTGGGACATCCTCAATACAACTGTCATCTTACAGTGCATTAACAGTGGCAGTACCGAAGGCTCATCATATCTATAGGAAATATGACTGAACACCTTTGGGCCACCAGAGTCCCTGCTGGTAGAGGTGGAGTTAACAAAACAAAAAAAAAATTGCACTTATATGCCACAGTGTCGCAAAACATTTCAAATTGTTTCAGGATTGATAACCAAAGAAAAATTAACACCAAGCAACATAAGCAGATATTAGGACAGGTGGCCAACATACACAGGAGATAAAGGAGCGCTTTAAAGAGGGAGGCGGAGAGTTCATGGTGGGAACTCCAGAGACGAGGTCCTTGTCAGCTGAAGGCACTGCTGGAGCAATGAAATCTGGGGATGATCAAGTGGAGGATCTGGGGGAAGAAGAAAGATCCCACCGTGTTTTAGGGTTGACTGTTACAGAGGCAGGGAGGGGTGTGAAAACAAGGAAAAGAATTTTAAGATCTAGACTGCGGTGGAAAATATACTCTGTAGAACGGCTTTATTTGATCGGTGAGTTTCAATAGCCTCGGTTGCTCAGGGAGGAGTTTTCCCACAGTAATTCTTCCCTTATTTTAGCCCCAAGGATTTTGGCCTCTCTTCAGAAAGATTGCATGGCTCATTACAGGGGAGGGCCAATGGAGGAGAATTAGTTCATGGAGAGGGCAGGCCTGACAGACCAGCTTGTCCTTTGCTGGCTAGCCGTCTTCTTGGTTTGTATGTAGCTTGAAAAAGGTCAAATGTAGCTCTAACGGAACAGAATCGGCCTGCAGGCCCAGGATTAACAGGGGTTATGATTGGGAGGAGGAAGAGTTGCAGTAAGGTCTTAGGAAGCGAGTAAAGGGAAGCCAAGTTTTCTCGCCTACCCTGAGAGGGAACATCAAGCCTTGGTGAGGAATCCCAGAGGAGGAGGAGGAATGCAGAAGATGGTGCATTTGAAAGGAAAACAGGAGGGAATTCTGTGGCATGTTAATTTAAAATAGATTGTCAATGAACCTGACTGAAAATCAAGACACTGCAGGTACTGGAAATGTGACATAAAAGCAGAAGGCTGGAAACACTCAACAGGTCAAGCAGCATCTGTGGAGAGAGGAACCAAGTCTTCAGATTGATGACCCTTCATCAGAACACCATTGCAACACTGAAACTTGACTTTGAAGTTTTGATCCACACATTGCTTGATATTGCCAAAAATGCTATGTTGTAGTGAAACCGTCAAATAAAAAGGTTAGCAAACTGAAACACTGACTGTGTGTCTGTCTCTCTCTATACAGGTGCTGTCTAACCTGCTAAGTATTTCCAGCATTTTCTGTTTTCATTTGGAATTAAATCCACCCAGACTCAAAGGCTGAATGGTGTGATAGATTGAAAAACATTGCCCCTTTATCACAGGCATCGACAATGTTGAGGAACGGCACCACGATTGGTACCTCATGCAAGTGTCCACTCTTCTAGTACAAGGCCAGGCAGAGAGTGCCGTCAAGCTATCCTGCCATAGGAATTGCCACAGCCACACCCACACCCCACCTGTGTCCTCACCTCTCTCCACATTCACACCGCGCAGGAGGAGCGTAGTGGGCAATGATCTGGATCGCAATGTGACATGCTCCACCTCAACATGTCCAGCCCTCCAACTCCCAAACCCAGAGGAGCGGGGATGTTGCCAGACCCTATGTGCAGCTAGGGTCTGATAGATTCAGATGCTCCACAGACATTTTTGCTTGAAAACCCCAATGAGTTTCCAAAGATTTTTGAGTTTTTGAGACTTTAGGCTGGAGATGAGTGTATACCTTCTCATTGTTCCAGAGAAGTCTCCAAGGTCTTCATAACCCTGCCAGGTGCAGGAATGTGGAACATTCTCATCCTGGGTGGTTTCAGATCAGAGCCTATTTGAGAACACAACAACTTAAGATATAAAAGCAGGAATGGGCGAGACAGACTCATGAGCCTGCTCTGCCATTTAATACGATCATGGTGCCTTCTAGCTCACTTCTCCGCTTCTCCCTTCTTTACTCAATCCCTCGTCCCCCTTTCCCTCAATCCTTTCATCAATCACTCTCCCCTCTTCCTCAATTTCTCCCAAAATACTTCATACCTCTCCCCAATCTCTCTTCATTTCTGCACCTCACCTCTCTGCCAACATCTATCCTACAATTCCTCGTGCCCCTTCCCCGATACCTTGCCTCTCCACCACTCTCCTGCATCCCGCATTCCTCTCCCCAATCTCTCCAAATCCTTTTTCACTTTCAGTCCCTCTCCCCATTCCCTTAACTCCCCCCCCAATTACCACACCCCCTTGTCCCTCTACCCCTCAAACATCTCTCCACAATCCTTCATCCCTCAACTCTCTCTCCATCTCTCCTCTATTTCTCACCCCAACTTGCCTCCCTTCTGTCCAATTCCTCACTATACTCTCCCCCAATTTCCTTCCACACTTTTCTCCTATCCCCCTCTCCTCATCCCTCCACAATCCATCTCACCTCTCTCTCCTCCACTTTTCCCTTTCCTACCCCAGCCCCTCACCATTCTTTCCTTTATCCCCTCATCTATCACCCAGTCCCTCACCTCTCATCCCCATCTCTCCCTCAATCCCTTGACTCTCCTCAGTCATCTTCCTGTTCCCTCTTATGAATGTGACTACAGACATCAGGATAAGGTTGAAGGGAAAGCATGTAAACTGCTTTCAAAACACCTCATTTTCTGGACATTATCCGATGTAATTTGAATGGATTGATTCAAAGAACAGCTTATCTAATTGTTTTCTATTTTTGCTGCTCTGTACCGTCTCTGCCTCTTCCTGTGGTTAGGTGCTGGAAAGCCTGCTTGAATTATGAGTACTGCTTTTCCTGTGAGTCAGCTGCATCTTTCTTACAAATTCATTAAGAAGCAATTTTCTCTCTCTGTGAATCTCCTCCCCTGAATGTGCAGAGATATTGGTAAATTGTGTGTATGATTATAAGAGTAGGAAGCCTCACCCTTGTCTTCTGGGAGCAACTTGGAGCTACTGCTGAATATTCGGGGTACGCTGACTTAATTTGAAAGCCAGCGTGGACGCGGCTGTCGGTCATTTGTCAGCAAAATCTAAGGTCAAAGGTTGCGTTGGTCTTCAAAGACCCATAGAAATCTGCCTCCTAGAATGTAGATTAGGATTTTACTTTTTTACCTCAGGATTAAAACTGAAATCCTGAGGTTGGCTGAATGGATTTCAAGAAATTCCACACAATAAATTCTCATCTCTTTTTGAAGAGATGAGAGGTGGGTGTAGCCCTGATATTAAAGACAGTAGAGGGAATCATTGCTGAAAATCAAAAAAAAACTGCAGATGCTGGAAATCTGAAATAAAAACAGAATGCTGCTAAGAATCAGCAGGTCAGGCAGCATCTGTAAAAAAAGAGAAACAGTTCACATTTCAGGTCTGGGACCCTTCATCGGGAAACTGAGTGAATCCTAGCTCAGCAAATCAAGAACTAGAATCAATCTGGGTGGAGCTCAGAAGCAGAAAGGGGCAGAAAGATCTATACACTGTTTCCCTTAAACTCCAAGTTCCTTCCCAAAACCTTTCTAACCTCTCTCTCTCTTCCTTCAAGAGGCTCCACAGCTTGAGTACAACAAACAGTTTGGGGAATTACATTACAGGAGAGGGGTGATTCTGCTGGAGAAGGTGCAGAGGAAATTGATGCGGATGTTGTCAGGACTGGGAAATTGCAATGATTGGAGGGGAGATGAAGCATTTTTCCACCTAGAGGATGGTAGGGGTCTGGAACTCGCTGCTTGAAAGGGAGGAAGAGGTAGAAACCCACATGAAGATCAGATTAAGTTGGTCAGTTCTTCTTTGACTGACACAGACAAGATGGGCTGAATAGCCTTGTCTGTCATAAATTTTCTTCAATTCTTTAAACTTTCTTCTTTGGACAACCTTTTGCTTCTGTGGCTCAATGTCTTCCTATATGGCTCAGCGTCAAATTTGTTTGATAACATTGCCGTGAAGCAATTTGGAACATTTTACAGGTGCTGAGTACATACTCACCCTTGGCATTACTGCATGTCTCCTTTAAATAAAACTGGTTGTTACATTCCGAGAGAAGAAGTCTCATGCCTTTAATAAAGCCCCAGGAGTATGCAATGTCTTGTAGAATATTTACTGCCTCATTGACACCCAAATAAAAGTTCATCTACAGTAAAATGCCAGTTGTCAGCGATATAACAGCATGGGCAAAGACTTTGGTGTCAAGGATCAGCACAGATTAAGTCCTTCTCCCAGATCTCCTGGAACTTCACCCATTTAACTGGTAATAGCTCCCAGACACGAGTCCTTTTCCCTCAATGCCACTTCCAGCATGAAAGAAAGGGATATGGACATCGCAGGCAAGTCAACATTTATTGGCAATCCTTAATTGATTAACTGGTGGTGAAGGCACTTCTGCACTGCATAGTGGTTTGGTACAACTGAATGGCTTGCTGGGCTCCTTCAGAAGGAAGCGAAGAGTCAACAACGTTGTTGTGGGTCGGAGCATTCAGTTAAGGCTGCCAGATTTCCTTCCTGCAAAGCGTGGTGAATCTCTGGAACTCTCTAGCCCAGAGCATTGTGGAGGCTGGATTGCTCGAGGTATTTAAAGAGGCAGATACATTTTTCAAAGATCGTGGAACTGAGGGCTATGGGGAACTGGCACAGAAGAGCAGTCGAGGTCTGGGGCAGATCAGCCATGAACATACTGAACAGCCAGGCAGGCTTGAGGGGCTGAGTGGCCTACTCCTGCTCCTATTTTGTGTGTTCACAAAAAGGATGTTAGTGAGTTCGATGAGTTTTTACAACTATCTGATCACCATTAATGAAATCAGTGTTTTATTCCTCAGTTATTTAATGGATTGAACAAATTCACCAACTGCCTGGAATGATTTCATCCAGTAACATAACTGTTATGCTTCCATACACTTTAGGTTGTACTGTATACTGTACTCTGCTACAGTACAATCTGAATTAGTGCTGAGAACATCCTTAAGGAGAGAGGGGATAAGCTTGGTCTTCTCACAGGGTACGAGTGAGGGTAAGGGAAGAGTGGATACCAATAACGAGGAAAGTACACAGAAGTGGAAGGATGTAAAAGGGAAATGGCAAAGAGGTTAATGAAGGCAGAAGGAAAGGAAAACCTGAGATCACAACTTCCCAGGAGAGGGAATGCCAACAAAGATTGATGGTGAGTGGCATAGCAGCCAGGCACAGGAAATAATTGGCACCCTGAATACAAAGGGGAAGGAGTGCCGGTTTGAATGGAGACATCATGCTAAAAAAATTAATTGTTAATTACAAAACACTTAAAATTGCCCAGACTGACTCACTTTCAGTGTTAATATTTAACATTGCTCAGGTCCTAAAAATGCACAGACAATCTGGATCTGCTTTTCAATCTTCTTGTTTTGCTTTTAATGCAAGGGAAGGGTTGTTTCATCCACCTTATGGTATGCAGTCCATATAACCAGCTGCCAAACATCACTGGCCTATGACCTGGGTTATCCTCGAAGGTTCTGTAACCTTTGTGGGCCCCACCACTTTTTTTTGTATTGAAGCTGATAGTCAGTGTTTGAAAGGTTTTCTTTGTTGGCCTGGAGTTCTTTTGTGTTTGCCAGTGTCAGTTTTGCAGAGAGCAACTCCACGATACCATTGTCTCAAGATGCCTCAGACACCCTAACTTCAATGAGCTGAATAGCCATTTGCTATCCCTGACTTTCCAATGGGCTGCACAAGCTGATTAGCATTAATGAATGGTGAGATATTCGTGTGTCCTGGCTGACTGTGCACAATTAGCACACATTAATCGATCTACTTTCCATTAATACCACAAGGTATTAAGTCTTCAACTTTTGAAGCCAATCGATATTTCCTGTAGGGAAAAGAGATTGCAGCAAATGTAATGAACTCAGTCACACCAATCCACTTGCTTGGTAGCATTCTCTAAGCCAGCCCAAAAGGCATTGCTATGGTGTAACAAGGCTGTAAGAGAAGCCATACCCACAGCAAACTGGATACAGTGACACCACAGACCATACACAAGGACTTTTCTGCCGATGAGCGGCCAGTGAAAGTATCATAGAAGCCGGGGGGGGGGGGGGGGGGCGGGGTTGGTGGTGAAGAGGCATTCTGGACACACTGGAGGCAATCATGGAAACTGCAAGGCTTCCTCTTGCATTCTGAGAAAACCAAGCCTCAACTAAAGTACTCATTGCACGACTCTTAACTAGCATTTCCAATTAAAGGTAGTGGCAGCAGCTTCAGCACTATGGGCCGATTAACACATCATGGTTGTCAGACAGATAAGACTAACAAGCTGGGAAGAATCCCGAGAAGCCTTGATAATGACAGCAGGTGTTGTTCTCATCGTGATTTAGATAGAGAAAAGTAGAAGAGAATATGACACTTAATTGGAACACTATTCCTTGTCAAGCTAACTTAAATCCAGCATTTATAGCTACTGACAGGTGTCTGGTTGAAAGACACATTGGAAAAGATCTCCGTGATAGATTTCCTTATTTCAGTTGGTTCCCAAAGGTTGCATCCCTTCAGTGAGTAAAAATGATAGTATATGAGCTCATGCATTGCCCTGCCAAATCAGAAGCTCTCTCTTAAGACTTTGAGACAGCTTTTCGAAAGGGGGCAACAAAAATGAGGGAAACTTTAAGGAGCTTTTGAGGAAAGGATAAACATTAAAAAAAAGCAATGTGGTAGAAGTTGGAACATTAAGGAAAATTAATGCTTCAACTTTTGCCTTGTGTATCCAGGTAAAATACGGTGATGACGAGTAAGATACCTGTTTGAGTTTCATTTCCATTGGAACCAATGGAGAGTAAAATCAGATAGGGTGCTTTTGTCTATTCACACAGAGACTGGATCCTGCCGTAGCAAGCAATAAAATCAAGACAATTGAAAGAGGGGTCAGCAAGTAGAAGCAGAAAAAGTGCAGCATGGTGTTGCAGCCACCCCACAGCTCCAGAGAATGGGCGAAACCCTGAACTCAGCTGCTGTCTGTGCAGAGCTTGCACACCCTCTCTGTGATTATGTGGGTTCCCTCCACATCCCAAACACGATTTGGTAGATTAATTGGGTATTGTAAATTGCCCCCGAATGTAGGGAAGTGGTAAAAGAATTAGAAGGGAGTGGATAGGCACGTGAGAGAATAAGCTGGAGGACGACAAGGAAATGAGGAATAACTGTTGTGCAGGTTCTGCTGGGAGCCAACATGGGCTGAATGGCCTCCTGTGTTGTAGCAAATAATAAAATCAAGAATGTGGAAGGCCACTAATAATTGCCCGTCCCCATCCCTCGTTGACCTTGAGGTGGTGGTGAGCTGTCTTCTTAAACTGGTAAAGGTGCTCTGAGAGCAAAGAACAGAGGTGAACATAGCAAGCACCCATGGGAAGGAATATGGAGGATCTCCTCCACCAAGACTGTTACCAGCCTTGGCTTGAGCTCCGAGTCATTGTCGGTTCATTCACTAAGGCATACAAAGAACCTTACACTTAACATCTGCAAATTAAGGGTCCTCGACTAATCTGCCTCCGCTGTGCGCCATTGCCCTCTGACATTAAAGGCCCACGACAAGACCTGGACCACTTCCCATATCTAACGAGCCACCTCTCAGCACAGGCAAATATTGACAATGAAATTCACCATCACCTTCAGCCTATGAGCACCTGCGGAAAAGATTGTTTGAAGATCAAGGCCTCGAGCCCAGCACAAACCTCACTGTTTACTGGGCAGCATGATGCCTGTCCTCCTGAGTCTTGGACTACCAACAGCAGACACTTCAAAGCACTGAAGAGACACCAACTCTGTCTCCACAAAACCCTCAAATCCACTGGCAGGGTAAGTAAAGCAACATCAGCCTCCTCTCTCAGACCAACATCCCCAGCATTGAGGCCCTAGATATACTGTACACTCAGTCAGCTACCTCGGGTAGGTCACATTGATCACATGCCTGACACCAGACTTCCGAAACTCCCAAGCTCTGTCATGGGAAGAGATTACCAGGCAGACAAAGGAAAAGATCCATGGATATTCTCAAAGCAGTCAGAATAGCCATGCCAAGTAACTGCAGTACATTTTGCAGACAGTGCACACTGCAGCCACCGTACACCATACTGGAGAGAGAGTGAATATTTAGGGTGCTGCCGAGAGTCGTTGAAGCCGCACTCATCCAGGCACGTAGAGTATTCCATCACACTCCTGACTGGTACCTGGTGGAAAGGCTTTGGGGTGTCAGGCGGTAAGTCACTATTAATAGTGAGGAATTTACAACTGTCATGCCATTGAATGTCGAGGGTAAGTGGTTAGACTCACTCTTGTTAGAGATGGTCATTGCCTGGCACTTATATTATTTGCCACTTATTAGCCCATGCCTGAATGTTACCTTGGTCTTACTGCTGAGAAGTTGCACATGGAATTGAACATAGTGCAATTATCAACAAACACCTCCACTTGTGACCATACGATGGAAGGAAGATAGTTAACAAAGCAGCTACGTATTTCTTTCTTCCTCTTGCATTCCAGAGTTTCCTTAGCACATTCCTCATTGACTAACGCAATGAAGGTTTCAGGAATGCCAAGACCTAACCAGACTTCCTAATCTGAAAGTACTTCATACAAATTACCATCTTCCCCCTCCCAAGTACTAATGACGTGGCGATGCATTGGACCAAAAACCCTTGTTTGGAGTCAGAATAACGTGTCACTTCTCTGGGTATTCACAGTTAAATATCTGAATGGCAATGATGGATGAAACAACTCTACTGACAAAGTATTATTTTTTCAGCTGTGGGTTACACCGCAGTGTCTGACATTCAAGCACTTGAGACTCTGTACAAAGTATGAACAGAATAAAGGAGAAATTTGGAAGTGTGCAACAGGATAAGAGCCAAATGTGGCATGTGAAGTACCCACAGAACTATCTTGCCAGCATCATTCCTGTTTTTAAACATTAGTTAGACAGAATTATTTTGCACAATAATTGCACTGAAGAGCAAAGGGCTTCAATTTATGCAATGGCTTTCACAACCTCAGCATACACGAAAAAAGCTTTACATCAACCCAGCCCCTTTGAAGTTTTACCACTGTTATAATATTGGAAATGCAGTGACCAAATTGCACACGTCAATAACCCACAAGCAGCAATGTGATCATGATCTGGACAAGTGCTGCTTCACTCAAGAAATAGAGTACTGCATGACTGTGAGGAAGCCAAACCAACCATTTAGGTCTTAATGTGAATGACTGGAAAATGCATATGCACTCCCCACTGATGTTTCTTGGGATCATTGTACTCGAGCAATCCAAAAGCACCCAGGTCCAGGAACACGAAGATGTCTTGTAACCTGCTGCTGTGAAGTTATGCAATATCATTTTATTTTAATGAGATTATTTTTCAAGATAGCCAAACTAATTTTTGGGAAGGAGTTACCATAAACGATGCAAGGTGCTCATGTCAGAAGCAAACCTTCAACACCTTTCCAAGTTGCACCTCACCAAGTTTAACTATCAGAGGCATAGCAAATGGTGATTGGGACTTAAAACAGGATCAGACGTAGAACTCACAGGTAATTGGTTTGATAACTCAAGTCAGCAGCTCACCTGGTCATTTCTAATTTTAGAAGCAAGCTGACACAGTGCGAGAGAAATATTCATCTTAGGAGGCCATTTAACCTCGAATCTGTTCCACTATTTAATCTCAAGGTTGATCTGTAACCTAACTCCAGGTACCTGTCTTTCTCACATCTCCCTTAATGTCCTCACAATTACACAAGGGCACTTTAAATATCATTTTCCTTCCTTGTAATGTAGAGATAACACTATGACATCACTATAACCAGCAGTTGACCTGCTCATGGAACTTTGCTGTTTAAAACCTATTTAAAAACAATTGGGTTAATGTTGGCAGTCTGCCCAAAGCAGCGAGAGCCAGTGGAATATTCACCACAAGGTCAATCCTGGCATCACCCATGTGTGTTTCCCCAGTAAAGAGCTGGAACTCTGGGTGACATAGTTCCTTCTGCTTAGCCAGAGGGAGTAAGTGCTAACAACTTTATTGCCATCCTGGGTTGAGATCATGCAAGACAAGCTAGAACCTCCCTAATCTGCTCCATCTTTTCATAGAGTGATCAGGCATGGAGGTGGACAGAGGGCATATAACTACAAGGGTTAATTTAAATCCATCTTCTAGTCTACTGCTCCACTTCAGCATCGATCTCTCGACTTCTCTGGAAGATATCAGCTCTTCGGAAGTGTTTCTTAATTACTTTGTATGTCATTGAGCTTCATTTCTGACAAAATAATTGAAATATACTCTGACTGCCATCAGACAGCACAGTGTGATTAGGCCTTCTTTCACTTGAAATACTTTGTAGCCTTGCTCAGTTATGTGAGGAGCAACTCATTAAATGGTTATAAATTTTTAACTAAACTGCCAGCATCAGCAAGTCTCCAAATACCCCAGCGAACACTTAACTGATGGCTTTTAATTAAAAGCTTGGTGCCTCAGCTAGGCCATACATCGTCACTGCTGCTCCTATCTCCCCGTGCTCCTCAAGGACAGGCTGACTTGAGTTTGTCCGCAAAATCCATCAAATGCTCTGAAGCTGTGACATCCCCCATCTCCTGCTACAGGGTCATTGGAGAACTCACCAAGCTGCCCTCAGTTCCAATTATCCTTCTGTTCAACTTAGCTTTCCCCGATACCTGCCACAAAGATCACGCTCAAAATTTACATTGGTCTGATCTTATCTATACACCACTGCAAATTGGTAAAAGCAGTAAACGGAGCATTTCTCTGCAGCGCACAACTTGTCAGTATGATAAAGTCATCTTCCCCCTCCCCAAAATGGGGACAATTATAGCAATGAGAAAAGGAAGCACGCCTTAAACACGAGTTCTGAGTCACTACTTCAGCCACAGATCAAATAGCTACTCCAGTTATTTTTTATATATATATATAATAAAAAAAAATCACACGACGGCTGCTGTTTCTCATTCAAGAGAAGCCAGGTGTCTTGGATAGATTTTGCCCAGCTACTGTCAGGTGTTGGGCAAATTCCCCTGATTTTATCATCCACTGTAAAGGAAGTAATGATGATGGTGAGAGACTCCCTCCAGTGTATAAATCAATGATTTCTGAGAAAAAAAAACTAATGGAGCAGTTTGTTTGAAGCAGAGATACGGTGCAAGACCAATGCTCATTTACTATGTCACACACATTTAATCAGACCCTTTATCCAGTAAGAAATGCAGTCTTCGACAGTACGTCAGAGTTCAGCCATGCTAAGCCATGGGGAAGCACGCTGATCCAAGTCAGTCTGGGTAATGAAGCTGCAACTATTTTTACTTGCCACAAATTTGCAAACCGTCCACTAGTCACCTATGGGACCCTGGCTAAAAGGATCGCATTACAGATGCTTGTATTAAGTACAGTTCCACTGACAGTACTGCACGCTTTAACACTTCACGCATCAAAATTAGTGTGCCTGTGTCCATCTGTTCAGTTGGAACTGCTGCAAATCACTCAGCAGAATGCCATTCATCATCCCCTTATTCTGAGTGGCAGCAAGCTGCCAAGTCTTTTTACTGGTTGCTTCTACCCACCTCTCTCCACGACTGACTGAAATTGCTGACTGTGCTACATCAGGTCAGTCCCACACCAAGATCAAGACAGTTAATTTGAGGGAGCTGTCAGTGTTCTCCGGCTGTGACTGAGGAGGGCGTCACAGTTGAGCTGAGTGTCCTTAAACACCTCAGCAGTGAGATCATCTAGCTGTATATTCCACCCTCTATAACAAAAAGGTATACAGCAGCATCTAGCTGGAGGTGAAATCATGCCACAATACATCAATATAGTCTTTAATATAATAAAACAGCCTTCATTTCATGGGAACAATGTCTTTCAAAATTTGGAACAGAAAGTGACCATCCACTCCTCCAAGCCTGTTCTACCATTCAATGGGATCTTAGCTGATCTGTGCTCCAGCAGGTCTGCATTTCTACATTTTCCTAAATACCTTTGGTGAATAAAAGTTCGTCAATTTTCTGAGAGAGGAACTGTTTCCAAACTTCACTCCTGAAACCTCAGATCTGATTTTCTGCCACTGCCTCGTGGTCCTGGACTCCCCAACCAGCAGAAATAGTTCCTCTCCTTCCCCATTAGTTCCCCTTAATATGTTGAAAGCTTCAATCAGGTCACCCTTAAATCTTCTATATTCTGTGGAACATAACCCTAGTTTGTGGGATCTCTCCTCGATTTAACCTCAGAAGTTCATGTCACATTCTGGTGAAACTACGCCACTCTCCCTTCAAGGCCAACATCAATTCCTTAAAGTATGGTACCTCCAACGATTTGCAGTGCTACTAATGAGTACCACTATAGCTTCATGTTTACCCCCTTGTTTTCTCATCCATTAGATAACAGGACAGTATTCAATTAGCTTTTATTGCTATTTTCAGGACCGATCCATAATTTAGTATTTCATGTAGTCAGTCCACCTTTCTGTAAAACAAAAGGTTGTTTCTACCTTTCCCTCTTATTTGAAGTGCGATAGAGATTATAGAAAGTTTTAGAGAGGGAATTCCTGAGCTTAAGACTTTGGCAACTGAAAGCATGGCCTCAAGTGGAATGATTGAAACCAAAGATGCTTGAGGGCAAAATTGGAGGAGCACAGAGATCTTGGAGAGCTTACAGAGATGGGGAGGGACAAGACCCATGGAGGGATTTGAAAACAAGCTTGAGAATTTTTAAATCAAGGTGTTACTCAATTGGGAGCCAGTGTAGGTCAGGAAGCACAGGGTTGATAGGTGAATGGTACTTGTGAGAGTTAGGACACAGGTTAACCTCCTCATCTCCATTTCCAGTTCTGAAACATTACTTAACTCTCTCGCGCGTTTGTGTCTCATTCTCTCTCTCCATTAAACTCTCCTCTGATCTACCTTGTGATGTTTTATCTCAAATTTCCAAAGATGGAACAAGTGACATACTCTGGTTCCGGGTCATTTGCTGCTGAAACTCTGACCCATGGCTTTGTTTCCTTCAGATCTGACTATTCTGATGCTCTTAATGCTGCCCTTGTTCCACCTTGGGAAATTTGGGGTACAACATCACAAGATAGATCAGAGGACAGTTTAATGGGGAGAGGGGGGAGACAAACACAAACAGACACTAACTTGCAGAAGAGAGAAATATCCAGAGAGACACACAAAAAGGGCGTCATCACAACATATGGTTCAATCCTCGCCTGACCAAAATACATTCTGGACTGAACTTTTGTGACTGAAGTTTGGGGATGGTATTGTTTACAGTTCAATGGCTGCAAGTGATATTTTAATTACCTACTTGATCCGTCAAAGTTGGCTCAAATCCCTTCCTTTACACAAAAATTAAATATTCATTAAAGATCAAAGGACAGTTGACGGCCAGTCAGTTCTGAAGCCAACCCAGGCAGTAATGCAAATCTACCACCTGGATGGAGATATGGGTTTAAATGTCAGCAGAGCCTGGAAGCCAGAAATAGTGGCAAAAGTGCCACTACAGTTCTCACAGATGAAAAGGCACACTATTCATTTTATTTCACTCTGTGATCTCTCCCGACGCTGCTGATCACAGCCGAGTCATGGTATAACAGGGATGGCCAGATCCTTACCCAGGTTCTCTATCCTCGTAGCAACCACTTCCCTTATCAACAAGCACCGATAGCCTATTCAGCTGATGTTTGGAAGGTGGGGAGCAGGGTAGGCATTGCAGCCTATCACATTCCCTCATTCACTTTTCAATAATGGGGCACAGAGAGTAAGCAACAACACAAACCTTGGTTAACTCTCCAACTCAAACATCTGGAGGTCAATTGTAATGCTCCGATCGCCACCTTTACTTAGACGAGCTAACCTGTGGTACTGTGAATAGTATTCTCACTTCGAGTCAGGGAGGTATGGGGCTGTCCCACACCAGACTCTAAAGCAAAATCTCAGCTGGTCAATGCAAGAGGAGGCCGCAGAGGAATGGCAGGTGGTGAAGAGGAAGAAAACACCAAAAACACCTTCCAAAAGCCATGTGACCTCAGACAACAGCAAGGTGAGTGGGAAGAAGAGACAGGTATCCCAGACAGATGTCAGTAGAGAGCCTCAGAACAGAAGGGAGGAAAAAGGAGGAAGAGGAGAAGCAGAAGCCCATGAGCCCAGTGCCCACCCACACAGCTCCGGGAGACCAGCAGCAACACAGCGCCCATCACACGCTAGCTTAGGGAGATCAGGAGTACCGACACAGACCAGAACAGTGATGGAGAATCAGGCTGCTCTCCCCTCAGCAACACTGCCAACTTCACCGCAGGGGAACCCCGCCCCCCCAAACCCCCGGGGGGCCAGAGCCTGTACATCAGCCCAGAACAAGCTGAATCACAGGTGGTGATGAGTCAGCGTACAGGAGTGAGAGAACACCTGGTTGAGTGGTGCCATAATAACAACCTCATGCTCAACGTTGACAAAACCAAGGAGCTAATCATCGACTTCAGAAAGGGGACATTGGGAGACCAGGCCCCAGTTCTCATTGGTTCGTCAGCGGTGGAGAGAGTTTGCGGCTTCAAATTCCTGGGCGTTAACATCTCGGATGACCTGTCCTGGGCCCAGCACAGATGTAATCAGGAAGAAGGCACGCCTGAGCCTCAACTTTCTTAGAAACTTAACGAGACTCAGCATTTCACCAAACACTCTGACAAACTTCGACAGATACACTGTGGAAAGTATCCTGACTGGTTGCATCATGGCCTGGTATGGCAATTCCAACACACAGGAACCCAAGAGGCTGCAGAGAGTAGTGAACACAGCCCTCCCCACCACTGACAGCATCTACAGGAGGCGCTGCTTCAAGACGACGGCATCCATCATCAAAATCCCCACCATCCAGGCCGTGCCATCTTCTCACTGCTACCGTCGGGCAGGAGGTACAGAGGCCTGAAGTCCCACACCACCAGGTTCAGGAACAGCTACTTCCCTTCAACCATCAGGTTCTTGAACAGACTTGCACAACCCCAATCACTACCTCAGCAACGGAGCACTATGGACCACCTCTTGCACTGCCCTGGACTGGTCTCTAATTGTGCAAAAGCAATGACTCAAATCTATTTTTCTCTCTCTTCACTGTCTTGCATAAATTATGCATAAGCTACATTCTGTGTCTTGTCTGAGTCTCCATGCCTGTGATGCTGCACTAGCAAGTTTTTCCACTGTACCTCACCGTACTCGGGCACATGACAATAAACCCAACTTGACAAGCCTTGGGCATGCTGGCACAAAACAAATGACTGTGATTATGTGACTTTGGACCTTAAATCTACAAAACTATGGCTGTGAAAATCACATCAATGTGTGCAGTGTGGAAAGCACTGCGCGGTGTGTGGCCACCTTGGAATACCTGGCCAAGGTCAAGGCTGATGTGCTGTTTTTGCAAGAGTGTGGCTTACCACCACTCCACATCTATCAGAAATGGTCATGATGATGGTCCCATGGGTTGTTGATATGTTGGTGGGGAGGGGGCAATGATTGTTGCACTTCCGGACTGGGCATCCTGCTGCGGGAAAGGGAACTTCACCATCACTGAAGTCAAAGAGGTGGTTGGTGGGTATCTTCTCATGGCAGACATATTGTACAGAAATACTTCACTCAGGATAATCAACGTGTATGCCTTGCCCCTGCAGAAAGAGCAGCTGGCTATCTTCCAGCAGATCCCACCACTGCCTGTAACATCCCAGCCAGTCGTTCTGGTCGGTGACTTCAACTGCATCATCGATGCGGCTGAACAATCTGGCTGTGCCAACACCAGACTGGACAGCACCTCCAAACTCCTGATGGAAACAGTTAAAGATGCCAGGCAGTATGACACCTTCTGAAACCCTGCAGATGGAACACCCTGGAATACACCAGATGGCTCAATACAGTCATGGATAGACTTCCTGTGTCCGAGAGATTCACGGTCAGATCCATTGACACGATGCCAGTGTTCCTCTCGGACCACTGCCTCCTCCTGGCAAGCTTCACCACATGCCGAGGTTCTACCCGTCCCCGGCGTCGTGAAGTTCGGGCCTGGCATTTGTTGCCACACAATGTTCCATTCATTTGGACCTTGCTGCACTACCTGTCCTTTGCAGAAAGGTTCCTTCAGGAAAACACCTTTAACCACAAGTCCACCAGGCAGTGGTCAGCAGGGAACGCCCTGCAGGTACTGAGGAAGGAGGACACAGTGGATCCTGTAGTATGGTTTCCTGAGCAGACCGTCAAAACCACTTGGCAGAATGACTCATTGCCAGAACTCACCAACAAGCACCAAGACCTCGCTTGGCTGGGAGTGAGGCCCCTCCGTCAGGTCCTTCCTGCATAATCACTCACCCCCAATGCAATCTGCCCTCAGCTGCAGTGCAGATAACATGATAATCCACCTCCTGGTGGCCAAGGTCTGGAAAAGGATGCAAGGGACCTTGTCCTTCACTCTGAGCAACTGCTTTACAGACGACTCTGGTCTATGGGCTGTTCCAGGCACATACACCGAGACAGACATCAAGTGCTGCTGGAAGGTCATCAACTCCGCGAAAGAGACCTTTGGTATGCCTGAGACTTGTCGGTCTTCCAGTGTAAGGAAATGCCCCCCAACAGAATGCTGCTGACTGGCATATTCCAGACTCTAGGAATATGTGCTGAGGGATACATTGAAGCTCTGTGGGGAAGGACTACAGTCTGGGGTCCTGTTGCCATTGGACACTGAAGGGCTGGGTCCGGTGTAACAGCCTCCATGAGTGAGTTTTTTCAGGATGAAGAATGAGTGACATTGACTCACTAAGAGAATGTATTGGATTGATGGTACAATAGGTGTAGAAAAAGACATGTCTGAATTGTATCTAGAACACTTTGAAAATAAGAACAAAATCTAGACTGGTACTCCTGCTAAAGACATGCCAAGAGTCCTGTGCTGTCAGAGCTGCCACCTTTTAGCCCATTCACCCAGGTGCCATCTTTTCTCTCAGGATAGAAGAGGGAAATTATTCTTGGCATCCTAGCTAACACTTACCACTCGATCAAAATCACTGAAGCACAGGTTGTTCACTGCTGTGTTGTTTGGTGAGAGTTTGGTGCACGCAAATCAACTGCTGTATTTCCTTCATTACAATTGTGACTGCAGTTCTGAAAAGTATTTCATTGACCAAAACATCTTGAAAGGCACCAAATGGATTTCTCAGCTTTGGTTCCCTTGCATTTATATTTGTTATTTGCATCTGGAGAAAGGTTGTCTGGTGTCTGAACCTTCCAGCAAATCACCACAGCATACCTGTCAAGAGAGTCAATCTCAAAGATTTACACCACTCCTATTCTGGATGAAAAGCAAAATAGAAGGGTATGCAATGCACAAAACACAAAGCTTCTCAAGCATGATCTTCTCAAAGAACCTAGTGGGTAGCCTTAAAGTTATATCAGAATATAACTTGTAAAAAAAAAATGTGGAAAAAATGACAGTTGACACAGTGCTGCAGGATTTAGAGCTGCTGCTTCACAGCTCCAGGGACCAGATTCAACTCATGTGGTCACTGATCACTGGGGGCTACCTATGTGAGTTTGCACATTCTCCCCCTGACCACGGGTTCTGCTGGGAACTCTGGTTTCCTCCCACATTCCAAAGATGCACCTTTCCAGATTCAACATTGAATTCAAAAACTTCAGATGATTGTGCTTAGAGCTCCTTTATTTACCACATGACCAACTTTTTCCACCTCACATTATTGTCCCTTTTATCATTCAAACTGTCCTGGCATTCACCCTTTCAGATCCTTTTATTTCTCCTCCCCTACTCCTGTTCTCAGCATCTTAAACAATTTTATTTCCAACATTTTTGAGTGCTATTGACATGAACTTTTTCTCCCTCCTTAGATGCTACTTGACCTGCTGAAGATTTGAGCATTTTTTGTTTCTTTTTCAAAATTTCTTGCATCTACAGGATTTTGCTAGTTTGGGATTGGAGATTTGGATATGGTTGACCTTTGTGTTATATGAGAGGCTTACAAAGCAAAGAGGCATGGGGGGGGGGGGGGGGGGGGGAAGAAGAGAGAAATTGCACCAATATTGTGCTCTACCCCAAGGAAGCAATACTAGAGAATCATAGAATTGTTATTGTACTGAAAGAGGCCATTCAGCCAATAGGTGCATGCTGACAATATTATCTCATGAACAAGAAACAGTGTCAAACTTTGCAAGAGAAAACTTGCACAAAGGCTTATTGACTGGGATTTTCAGCCACTGTAGGTAGTGGAGACTTGGAGAGAGTGAATTCTGAAATGCACTGGATGTGGGATAGGAGAGCAGAGGATCGAGGGTAGGGAAGGACAGTCATGGGGACGGGAGAGTGACGACCAGGTTCGCAGCAGGGGAGTTCTGTTGACAAGGTGAATGGGAGAGTATGAAGAGGGCAGGGTGGACAGTTGTTGCAAAGAGGACCATGGTGGGGGTGCTGAAGGGTTGGGTGGGAGGCGGGTTGGTGGTGGTGGGAACGATCACAAAAGAACCTACCAGGAAGAAATTGGACTCTCGGATTCCCTGCTATTGGTCCAGGGAAGGCCTCCTTTAAACAACCCTCTGGTTAAATCCTGCTTTGGTTTTGAGGTCCTTGCAGACTGCAAACACACAGAACAATTCTGCTCACATCATTAAGATGAACACTACACCCCGTCTGACATCACTGCACTGGCTCAGCAGCCTCTGGGACGCATTCAATAAGAAGAGAATCTAACAAGCTACACAAGAGCTTCACACACTGAAACAAAAACAGTAAGGAACAGGATAAAACTAAAAATTTGCAAAAAAGACAAAAATTGAGTCAGCTCTTATTCATGAAATATAGAAATATTGGAGAGAAAGGGGTGCGACATCATGTCATGAATACTTCCAGGAATACGTCCAAGCAGAGTTGGCAACGCTGGTGTGCGAGATATCAAATGTGCCAGGCTGAAGTGGGATGGACTGCACAAAGCTGACACTACAGTAAGTATGGCAGAATAGAGTCCAGGTGTTTACTTGCCTGTCTTCCTAATTACAGACAGTGCCTGCTGCAGTGTACAAAGCAAAAATCTTACAGACAAGATTAACATTCTTTCCATCATCCTTTTAATTTTCTTTCCCTCTCCTGTAACAACAGAAATTGCTGATGTCCTCCTTGGGGGAACTAGTGTTCAGGAGTTGCTGAGCTTGACAGTCTGAGATAGCTGAATTAGCATCAGCTGATGTCATCATCCCAAGGATATTCCAGAACAAGGCTTTGCGATGGCTAAGCAACAAGCATTTGTCCAGAAACTTATTCAACAAAACAAGATTCAGTGTGTAGCTGGCGTAGCTATCTTTCTGGGCGAGTAATCCAGGGACATCTGATGTGAGAGAGGTCCACAAAGCAGCACTGCATGGGGAAGGGGCTGCTACTCCAATTTCTGATTCTGTGACCTGCATCTCCTCGTTGCCAGTCACTTCAACTCCCCCTCCCACACTATCACAGATACGTCAGTCCTCGGCCTCCTCCGCTCTGCCAGCAGAATTCCGAGCGCAAACTGGAGAAACAGCACTTCATTTTCCGTCTTGGAACCTTGCAGCCTAATGGCATGAATATTGAATTCTCCCACTAAGTAATTCCCACACCCATTCCCCACAACACCCCCCCCCCCCACTTCTTCTCTTCCCCCCTTTCCCAGCCTTCCCCCCTCTCTTCTTACCTTTAACCCATCCCCCAGTGGATCTGCTCTCCCCTCCTCCCCCACACCTGCCTATCACTATCTCTTACCTGCATCTACCTATCACCACCCTGTGCCCACCCCGCCTCCCCTCTTTTGTCCACCTATCACTGTTCTGCTTTTCCCTCCTATATACTGGGCTTCCCCTTTTCCTATCTTCAGTCCGGAAGAAGGGTCCTGACTCAAAACATTCACCGCCTGCTTTTCTCCACAGATGCTGCCTGGTCTGCTGAGTTCCTCCAGTATCATCGTGGTTTTCATCCAGATTCCAGCATCTGCAGTCTTTGTTTCTCCAATTTTTGGACATGTCCCTAATCAGAATTGTTATGCCATAGAAAGAAGCCATTCAGCCCATTGAGTCTAAGTGGCTCAAGGTGTCAACCACAGTAGATTAGGCCTTGCATAAGGAAACTTGTGCAAACGCCTTTCCTCTGAGACCTTCAGACATTGCAGAGGAAATGAGTTTTGAGAAGTTCTGGAGAGCATTGGGCAGGTAGTGGCAGGAAGAGCCAAGAGCACGTCGGGGCACAGGGGAGGGGAGTTGGTTTAAATTCAGCCAATTAAGTAGATCTGGAATAGAAAAAATAGTTTCAATAATGAAGAACATGAATTGCCATAAGAATTCATCTAGTTCATCAATGTCCTTCACGGAAGCAAATCTTGTGTCTTTACCTGGGCTGGTCTACACATGATCCTAGACCCCTGAAGTATGTGAGAGTCATAACCACCCTCTGAAATGGCCCAGCAAGGCACTTAGTTGGACCAAATCATGGCACACTGGGAGTACCTACACCTCAGCAGTTCAGGAAGGTGGCTCACCGCTACCTTCTCGAGAGCAATTAAGGATGACCAATAAATGCTGGTCTTGCCAGCATTGCCAACATCTTGTGGCTGAATAAAAACTTGAGGTTGGCACTTTCTCTTTCAGCTGCTCAAACACAGGCTGCTGAGAGCCAAGGTCAAACTGCAAAATGGTTGATTTGTCAGTGATCCTGCAATGCCCAAAAACAAAAAGAGGCGCACACCATTTGTTTTTAGCAGTCTCCAGATGACCCTCTGAAGCTTCCACGGAAATTTGACACATCAGCAGAAGAGGTATAAATAGTTGTTTCCATGACTTCCAAAAGTTATGGTAATATTTCCACCCCACCCCCCATACTTTGGGGAAATAATTTGGGATACAACTTTTACTAGTTTCCCAAGTTGGTATAAACATGCCAGTATCATAACAACCCAAGCACTGGTCAAATCACATCCTCAGTCCTACACTGATAACGTCATTTATCTCTTTGAGAAAGCATGCAAATCAAACAATATTTCACCAATTAGACTCTTAAAACATTGAAGTTGACAGTTTGACTGCTGTACCTTTGCTAGCTCTCGGAATGAATTCTGCTCCCTTGCTCTTTCCTTAAAGCCCTGTAATATATCCCTTTTCCTTTTCATGTACCCAACTCCCTCTTGGATGGTCCCTTACTGGAAGGTAATGATTCAGAGTGATGAAGAGTTTCTATCAAGCACTGCGCACTGGCATTGTGGACAGTGCCCTTTGGAAAGCAGAGGCACAATGGGACAAACAGGCTTGTTCGGCAATGTGTGATGTCTGTTTGGCTCAGTCACAGACCAAACGTAGTAGGAACTGAACAACTGAGGCAGTAATATTCAGAAGGTAAAATGGTTGACAGCTGCAATGATTAAATCTGAAGAGAGTTGCAATCTCTGATCAGTGATTACACTTGAACTGATATCCACTTTCCTTCTTTTGGATGGTCAGCTCTTTCTTTAGAGGAGCAAGAACAGAAAATGCTGGAAATACTCAACAGATCAAGCAACATCTGTGGGAAGAAAAACGGAGCTAATGTTTCAGGTTAAAGACCCAGAGTTATCTCTGGTCTCTTTACAGAAGTTGACTTTTATCGCCATAATCTTATTCTGCTGCAAACAAGAGGTTCTGAGGCAATCCTGGACAGTTGGCCATCAATTTTAAAAGGGAAAGGTTGCCCCAACATATTGTCTCAGTCCCAAATTTTACAAAGAGAACTTCACTGAAGAAAGAATTTCACAGTAAATGGCCACTCTCAGGGTATCTCCAACCATCAACCTAAAGCATTAAACATCAGAACAATGGAAGACCGAGTCACAAGTTGTGGATACTGGAAATCTATAATAAAAGCAGAAGTTGCTACAAATCCTTAACAGATCAGGCAGCATATGCAGAAAGAGAAATAAATGTTTCAGGTCAATGACCTGAATGAGATACATCAGATCTATAGACAGCTCCATTTTGATATTACATCGGGGAAAAATAGTCAATGTATCCCTTTAGGATAAACTGCCCCAAATGAACTCTCCCTCGGGTAACTGCTAACTAATTGCAGTTAATACTTTGTGCTCAAAACATACAAGATCCAGGCTGAGACTGGTGTGGCTCTGAGGGAGCGCTTCACGGTAGAGGTGTCATATTTTGAATAAGATGATCAACTGAGGTCCGAGTTACCCCTGATTTCCTGACTGACATACATCTGTCAGTAGAAAAAAAAACAAAAAAGTTTGCCTGTCATTATAACAGCATCCTTTGTGGGATCTCGTTGTATTTAAATGGCTGGGACATTTCTTACATTACAACAATGACAACACTTCAAAAGGTATTTTAGTGGCTGTGAATCAGTTTGGGATGTCCTGAGATTGTGAAAGGCAAAATAGAAAGGCAAGTCTATCTTTATCTCATATATTGTACAGTCCCTTCATTGACATGACTGACACTCCTCAGGAAATGAAGCAATCCATATCTGCATGCAGCAAACATTCAGGCATGGGCTGATAAGTGGCAAGTAACATTCGTATCAGCGAAGTGCCAGGCAATGATCATCTCCAATGAGAGTGTGTCTAACCATCTACTCTCAATAGCAGTACCATTGCCGAGTCTTCCATCATCAACAATCTGCAGTGCACCACTGACTAGGAACTCACCAGTCACATAAATACTGTGGTTACAGAAGCAAACCATTGGAATCACCAGTGGAGATACAAATGGAGCCAATTACCACACACCAGAGCCATTATGTTTGCTCAGATGCATGAAGGTGATGTTTCCATGTACGACTAAATTAAACATTGACTGCTGCTTAAGAAAAAGAGCAGGTTGGAGGCTCGGGATCCTGTGGCAAGTGACTCATCTCATTAAAGCCCAAAGTCACAAAGAAGTCGGGAGTGTAATGGAACACTCTCCACTTGTCTGGATGACTGCACCTCCAACTTTCAAGCAATTCACTATCATCCAGGACAAAAGTGACTCACTTGATTGGCACCCCATCCACTACCCATAACAGTTGTCCCCTCCACCACCAGCACACTGTACCATCTACAAAATGCACTGCAGTTACTTGTCTAGGTTACTCTGAGAATACCTCTCAAACCCATGACCTCTACCACCAAAAAGGCAAAGGCAGCAGGCGCAGGGGAACAACATCTCCAATTCCCCAAGTCACACACCATCCTGACTTGGAAATATATCACTGTAAATCCTGGATCTCCCTCCCCAACAGCAGTGTGGGAGCATTTTCACCAAAATGATTGCAGTGGTTCAAGAAAGTGGATTGCTACCACGTTCTCAAGAGCAATTAGGGATGGGCAATCAAAAAAATGAATAAGAGCTACACTATCACTAAAATGCACGCCTTAAATAACATTATCCATAAATTATACTGGACAGGATAAGGAGTGAGACATTGTTCATTGGCCAAACAAAGGCTTGAAGGGGGCATAATCATTACAGGTGCACAACACTGCTGAAAAAGAAATGGAAACAAAGATATTTGAATGCGGAGGCTGTGCAATTAGTGTCGGATAGAGAAAGACAGGTAAATGGTATGGGTGGCCCTCTTCATCAGAATTCATTTCCTGGTTCTGTTTTGAAGTTACTACCAGGTGCCAAGAAATGTGATTGCATAGTGCTGTTAATTGAAGCATGCAATTGAAAATGTATTTACCACACAGAGGGAAACCCAATATTAGCAGTTTCCATGTTTTAAGACTCTGGAAACTCAACCAAGCAATTTCTAGTCTAAATAATGCTTGCACAAATGAAACAATTTACATATCAGCCATGCATTCATCAGTCCCTGTGCAATGCTCCTGCAATGCTCCAAAAAGGACATTTTATCCCCCACCCAGAGAATGGTGGGGGTCTTTAACTCACTGCCTGAAAGGTTGGTGGAGGCAGAAACCCTCATCATATTTAACAAGAACCTGGATGTACCATAACTTGCACAGCTATGGAGTAAGAGAAGTGGGATTTGGGTATGTAGCTCTTTATTGGCTGGAATGGACACAATGGGCCAAATGGCCTCCTTTTTCTACCAGGATGAATTTTCCATGGTGCACCACATTATTTTACAAAGAATAAAAAACAGCAGACATTGCTGCTTCAAGATGTTTATTTCCCCAAGTAATTCTGGTTGGAGATTACAAATCCACATGGGATTTACTTGAAACTTTGGCAAGATCACTGGACTCATTTTTACCAAATCATGCATTGAGGTGATCAGCCAAGGAAGAGCATCGGTTCCAAGTGAAATTTAAGAGGCACTGAGCGTGAAACATTGAGAATGGCACTCCTCAGTGTGCCTGGTGTGACTTAACATCTGTAAAACAGTTTTTAAGCACATTTTGAATACAAATGGTGTGTAAATAGCTGATAGAGCACCAAAGACCCGGGTTCAATCCTGACCTCCAGTGCCGTCCGTGTGGAGTTTGCACGTTCTCCTTGTGACCGCGGAGACTTCCTCCAGGAGCTCCGGTTTCCTCCCACATCCCAAAAACGTGCGGGTTGGTGGATTAACTGGCCACTGTAAGCTGACCCTGATGTGTAGGGTTGAATGTGGGGGCAGTTGATGGGAACATGGAAAGAATAAAATGGGATTAGTGTAAATGGGTGCTTTATGGTCAGCACGGACTCGGTGGGCCGAAGGACCTGTTCCTGTGCTATACTGACTCAATAGCCTGAATTAGGTTACAATCCAAGCAATTTACTAATTCAACTCGTGTACTCTACCATCACATGCCACCACTCTTCTTGCTCGAGTCAGGAATGTTGTCAGTGACTATAGATAATACGAGTTGTGCATAATGTAGAGACATTAATGCCTAGAAACTGGAGCTCACCCTCTTTTAATGTGCTGCACAGTGCTAAAACCCACTCCGATTTCTTGAAATAAATTCACAAAGTACGTGGAAGGCAGCACCATGGACCACTCACAGTTTCCATGGTCACTCTCCCGCAGTAATAAGTGAAAGAACTCTCCTGTGGCAGCCACAGGACAGGCAAACTGCAGTACTTGTTACATCCTTTATTGAAAAAGTTGCCATGGAGATGAGGGAAAATGGAGAGGAGGGGCAAGGTCACTCTCCTATATTTCTGGTGAGATTTAATGAGGAAATGCATATTAAAAGTTTACATTAAATGCATATTAAAAGTTTAATGCATTTTTTTTAATATAAAAAGTGTGCAAATGGGTTCAATTTCCAGTAGCTTGCTATACCCCAGTTGTTATGATTGAAGGATGAGTTTTTTTTAAAAAACACGTTCATATTTTGAGATTTGGGTGTCGTCGACAAGGCTTGCATTTATAATTCATCCCTAAATGCCCAAGGAAGTGGTGGTAAGCCACCTTGAACTTCTAGTGAAGGTCCTCCCACAGTGCTGTTGGGGAGCTAGGAACAGGAAGGCAATTTGATGCCATTCAATAAAGGGAACTGATTCTAAGCTTTTACATTGTGTTTTTAAGCATGAAGCTCAAATCAGCTCCACACATAACTCAATGAAGATAAACTGCAGGTCCATTAAAAAAAAGCAGAAATTGTGCATCATAGAGTAAACAGGCAGATGAGAAGATACGCCTGGGTTCTGCTGCCACAGTCCAGTGACAAGGGGGCATTATCAGTTTATCCAAGCTTGCAGCATGAACCACACTAGCCTCTAACCAAGGGTAACACAAGGCTGCTCCTGATACTGAGGTTTTACGAAGATCTTTAACACAGCATTAGTGCAATTCCCTTCCACACCTGTGACCCCCCACCGCACCGACAGCAGTCTTCCCATCATCCCCCACCTGGTCTTATTAGCATAGTACTTGCCCAAGTTCAAGTCTGGCTGACTTTAACCCATACAAACAATGCAGGTAGGAAGTTAAGCCAATACATTACCTTAGAAATAATAGAAATTCCCCTCAGCACAAACAAAACACTTGCATTTCTACCCACATCCCCGTCAGGGCATCTCAAAGCACTTTACAGCCAATGAAGTACTTTTGAAGTGTGGTTTGTGTGCTGTTTTGAAACCGTGGCAGCTAGTTTGTGCATATCAAGTTCCCTCAAACAGCAATGAAAACAATGACCAGATTATCTGGTTTTGATTTGAGGGATAACATTGGCCAGGACGTCAGGGAGTACTCTTCTTTTCTTCTTCAGAATAATGCTATAAGATCTTCTATAGGAGTAGGTAAGGCCTCTACTGAATCTCTCATCAAGAGAGAGTACCTCCAACACTGCAGTACTCCCTCAGTGTGGAATGAGGTGGCAGCCTGGATATTTGTTCTCAAGTCTCTGCAGTGGGACATAAACCCACAACCAAGGGCATGGAAGCAATTTTATGAACTTTGTTAAAAGTGCTGTAAGCACTTGATCACATTCTGCAATTAGTGTTCCAACACAATTCAATCACAAAAAGTATGGTGCTGTTGGATAACATTTCTAGGTCAATGCTTATTTGAGTTCCAAGTTCCAGCTGGACATCCATGGATTTCAACTCAAGGCTCCTGACATTCTGCCCACTCTGTTAATGGCCTTACTAGTGATGGCGCCAATTCCCCATTGGTCGCGTAACACCACATCCCTAAACTATGCACGTTACAGGTGATGTCCAGATGCCCCAGTAGTGACATGACTGCCTGCCTTATCAAGTCAGTGTTCTTTACAGCAAGCCAAGGAAAGCTGCCAAGCTCATTCACACAAATGACAGCATTGCGCATCTGCCCACTGCTGTGTCCAGTCCTATCACTGCGGAGGAACAGACAAGTTTGAGCTATTTTGCTTTGCAACTTTGTTGACACCAAGCTCTCTGGAAGTAGCACTCTAGAGATGGTGGGATTCGCTCACCATCTGTAAAGATGCTGCATTCACCTTTCTAACCTGCAATTAATGTACTGTCAAAGTAAAAGTGCAATTGGACAAGAAGGGAACATGCCTGTATTATCTAGGAAAGGAGTTTGAAGAAATTACCTCAGCTAACATCACTGCATAGTTACAGAGAAGTACACTGGCTGAAAAATAGCCTTTATTTTAGGAAAAAATGACTAAGCATGCTTCAAGGATCTTCTGGGCCTGTTTTTAATACCACAATGTTAGGGCCAAGGTCATCATTCTCCAGGAGTGAAAAAGATACAAAAGTACATCCAACACTTGCAAATTTAAAACCCTGAAGGTTACGAGGAGGAGGAGAGGCTGAGGGAAGTAAAGAACAAGCAGAGCAAAAGACAAGTGTGATTGATTGATACAGTACAGATGAAGAAAAACATTTAACATGGTATAATTGGTATTAGTAAGTGCAGTTCAAGAGATCACACATAGGATCTCAAAAATATTTGAAATGCTCATGAGGTGATGGCACTCAGGAAAATAGGCTCAGTCAACTCCATGGAGCCTTTGTAAAATGGCTGCCTGCCAAGGTAGCAAGACTGTACTTCTCATTAAAGTTAAAAAAAAATATTGATCTCTCTTTAGCAGGTTGAAATATTCACACATATGCTGGCAACACCACCAAAAGCTATTCTTTAGCTTACTTAAAAAGCTCGTTCCTTTTTTTTTGCTAGATGGTCATGTAATGGAAACCATAAAAAAGCTACCCATTATAATTTCATCAGTGACTGAGTTTTAATCTTGCAGAGTAATTTTATACAGCCATAAATACTTAATGAGATTGACAAAAATACTTCTGGCTTTATGGAATTCCTAAGAATACAGAATAAACCTAGCTTTGTCTTTGACTTAAAGTTGCTTTGCACCACACAACCAATCTGAAAACATGGACAATCAACACCCCCCCCCCCCCCAAAACAACACCTATTTTTGAACTGTTGAAGAATGAATTCACAACAGATTCCTGGAACAATTCTCACACAACCAACTAGGAGACCGGCTATTTTAAACCTTGTGATACAAATTGAATCAGGAACCTTCCAGAAAAGGGTGATCACATTGTGATAGAATCTTACTTAAAGAGTCCAAACAACTTAAGTTGAAGACTTAAATAAAGCCAGTTACAGAGGTACGATGAACAAGTTGGCAAAGGTAGTTTGGAAAAATAGATTAAATGGTTGAAGGCAGATAAACAACGACAAGAATATATATTTCATTGAGAAATAAAAATTTACATCGGAAATGGAGTCCATCTGTTGCTACCCAAGGAGACTAGAATAGTTTTCAATTAAAAAACCCTTATATTATTTCCAAGGAGGCTGGTAAATTAGAGGATTTGGAGAATGCTAGAAAACACGAATGGACAACCAAAATATTAACAGTGAATATGAAAAGAAAGAGCAGACTGGCAAGAAATATACAACATGAGATTTTTTTTCTTTAAAACATGTGGTACAGAGTAATACAGAGGAAAAGGAAGAGAGGAGTAAATGTGGGTCATTTGGAGGGAGAGGCAGGAGAAATTCCAATGTAGAAAGAGGAAAAGGCTGAGATGTTACATAAATATTTTGTATCTGTCTTCACAGAAGACACAATAAAGTTGTCAGAAATAATGGGGAACCAAGCTTCAAGGAGGAGGAAATTGAGTCAATATTGGTAAAGAAAAGTTACAGGAGAGATTAATGGAACTAATAAACAAATCCCCTGGACCCAATGGATTTAACATTTTCGGTTTCTAAAAGAGGTGGCTTTAGGAATAGCGAATGCATTAGTGATAATTTTCCAAAACTTCCTGAATTCTGAACAGACCAAGTGAACTGGAAGGTCACAAATTCTGTTATTTAAGGGATAGAGAAAAAAAAGAGGAAACCAAAGACCAATTAGCCTGACGTGAGTTGTCATGAAAATGCTGAAATCTAATATTAAAGAAAATCAAAATAGGGTATATGGAAAATCATAATGCAATCAGGCAGACTCAACACAGCTTTATAAAAAGAAAATAGTGTTTGACAAACCTAATAGCCTTTTATTTAAGGATGTAACAAGCACTGCAGTTTGGCCTCTGAGCTTCTAAACTGCAACCGTTTCAGCTTTGCAAATTGATGGAAAACTTGTTTTTAAAACTGTAAATAATGAAAAAAAAATCAAGTACAATATAAAGGCAAGGCCAGAATGGATTACTTCAAAATGGGAGCTGAATGATGCCTGCCTGCCACAGCCCAATTATCCCTTACCGCAAACTGAAGGCAATACACGCTCTTTAGTCTAAAAGTGGAATGCCACAAGACATCAACAAGACTTTGAAAATAGATGCAAGTGCTTAAGAATTGTTGTAGAGCTTCACTGAGAATGAAACAAATGCAAGATTCTGGAGCCTTTTTATACAAGGCTAGGGTCGGGGGGGGGGGGGGGGGGGATTAAAAAATGCACATTATGTGAAATTGCACAGCGCAAACTAATCTCGAGAGGCGTTCCTTGTCTCCTCATCTGACTGCTACACACCTGCTCACAGCAGCAATTAATCTTCATGCAGTGGTTACCAAAGTAAATAACTGCTGGTTGTTACCATCAATCAGTGACTCCATTCTGCTTTTCACCACAGGATCCAATTAGTGACTAAACAATACTTCTCCCATATTGATGCAGCCAGTTTCAAGATATACCAGAGCAGACATCGTGGTCGATATTAGCCCTTAATTCATTAATCGACTGTATAACGAAGGCACGAGAGTCGAGGCTGTGGTGTCCAATTTGGCACCGCAGATCCTGTCTCTGCAAATTCACTCTCACTCTCTCTCATTACATTGTTTCTTGCTGTAACAACTTGCCTTTTAAGGGACCTTTCACGTAGCAAGTTAATTCACAGGAGCAAGAACTGTCGTCAACCCTCAACCTTCCAAATTCCAGACAATATAACCCTAATTTGTATATTCTCTCCTGCTCATATTAACTCTTGCTATCCAGGTGTTACTCTGATGAATCCACTAATCTCCCTCCAAGCCCAGTATATCATTTCCAAAGTGTCAAATTACACAATGTTTCAGGTGTGATCCAAAATGGGCTTTGAAGCAGTTTCGACTTCATTGTACCCACTTCTCAAGATACAAAGGGCAGCATGTAATTATCCTTTTTAGTTTTCTGCATTGTTTGTGGCATTTTAATTGCGTTCAAGTTTCTTCTAGCTTTAGCGTGACGCTATTACAGCGCCAGCAATCGGGGTTCAATTCCCGTCGCTGTCTGTAAGGAGTTTGTACGTTCTCCCGTGTCTGCGTGGGCTTCCTCTGGGTACGCCGGTTTCCTCCCACATTCTAAAAGACGTACGGGTAGGTTAATTTGGGGTTTAAAATGGGCAGCGCGGACTCACTGGGCCGGAAGGGCCTGTTACCATGCTGTAAATAAAATTAAAAATTCTTTCCACTCCAAAGTGGATGACCTCATATTTGTCGATGTTGAATTCCATTTGCCAACTTTGCTCTGCAAGATCTTGAAGGCAACTAAAAGTAGTACGTTCAACCACCAGAGGACAGTGAACCTGATGTGTCCATTCACTCGATTAACGTTGTACACAAGAAACTCTCAAGTTCAATCAGTTCATTGATGTTGCATTAGGTCAACTTTAGTGTTTCAACTCCTGCCATAACTTAAGTTGAGTCAACTAGAAATCTGCCTTAGATATGAATCCCAGTGACCCTTGCTGGAATGTTTGTATAGCTGGATGATGATTGACTATAGTATTGTGGTACCCTGGGTGGTCAAGAAAGGTTACCAGTATGCAGTGCCTGGGCACACAGGTAGATGAGAACTTAGCTCACCACTGGATTTGTAGATTGGACAGGACGAGGAGAGTAACAGAGAGAAGAAACAGAGCCAATAATGCCCCTTCGTTCATGATCAGTTACTTCCATTACTAACGCTTTAAGTCTGGGATCCTTCATCTGATGAAGGGTCTTTGACCCAACATGTTAACTATTTCTCTTTCCACAGATGCTGCATGACCCGAGTGTTTCCAGCACTTTGTTTTTATTTCAGGTTTCTGGCATCCGTAGTTCTTTGATTTTTACTTAGAGCTACGTTGTTATATGGCAAACTATGCCATTTGCAAACATGAGCAACATGCAGACAAATCGGAAAAGCGTCATTTTTATTCAGTGCTTGGTGAACAGTTCAAATGCTAAGACAATAAAAATACCCTAATCTGCATCTGGGTGGTAATTGTTCTAGTAATTGCATAACCAGAGCTTTAACATAACATCAGCTCCTTTGTGGAAATGATGCAGAATTGGAATAATGAGGTGGGCCACTGCACATAGATCGAAGGCAAAATTCCAATCTAGCTCATTAGATGAGCATGTTTGAAACATGAGGTTTTGTTCCCAACGCTTCAGAAACTAAATCCCAACGGCAAAATTAGTCTATTTCTTCACACATCTCATGAATGTGAACATTGCTCGGCTTTTTCTTAATTTTTTTTGGTCAAGGCACTGCTCGCTTACCCATCTAATCCACTTGGCTCAATACGACAGCTTTAAAGCCGTTAATGGTTTTGCTTGAATAATCATATTGGGAAGTGAATCTTACACAAGGTGGGAGCAAAGCTCCACCACCCCACACCGCTTTCCCTCTGCCCAATAATCCCAAGCTTTAGCACATCAAGTTCTAACTCTGATAACAGAACAAGCCAAACCAATGAATCAGAAAGAGTGAGGAAAAGAGGACTACTGGGTGACATCTAACAGTGCATGCTTACTCCATGATTTGTCCAGACAGCCATCTTGGAAGTCTGTGGCACTATCACTGTAGTTCATCATACAGCAAATACTGTGGGTCAAAGCTTGTGACTCCATGGAAATAATCAAACAGGAAGGGTGAGAGATTGTCTCTTCCTATAGCATACCTTGTACTTGCTTTGTCATTTAAGCAAAATTGAATCTTGAGCTCTACGAGTCTTGTGATACTGTCTTTTATACAAGGTAAGGTATGAAGTCTGGTTCAAGGAGCCATTAGCTTTCTTCATGTTAAATGGACCCACGTGGCTACCACTTGCAATGCATTAAAACTCTCAGCCAAATCCAGAACGCAAGGTGTAGTTAGAACTGCTAGTTAAACATCTGAGGGCGAAGACAAATGTTTGACCCAACTGGCAGGGACTGCTTAGTTGTCAGACCGAGATGCGAGCAACCTTTCAATAAACAAGCTACTAAATCAAGACATGGGCTAAAAAAAATTCTTCCACATTGAGGCTTGGGTCTGTGTGAGTGGTGCATGCTGTTCGTGGGCCACAGGACCCCAAGTGAACTTTGTGGAAGTGGCACCAGAATGTGTGTTGCATGGTCTGATGCACTGTATGTGTCTGGGTACCTCTATGTAGCTGTGCCATGTGCACTCAGGACCTGGAAACCATCTGACATCACTTGTCAAACATGCAGCAAGTGCCAGCATCTTGTTTCCTGATTAAATCCTTGTGCTTAGTGTGCATGAATGTTGCACACAAAACAAATTCTAGGTCTTATTGTTTCAGGACCAACACTGTCCTCATTGGCTTCTTGACATCATTCATTTCATAAAGTTTCTCTATTTAATCATTTCACATTAAGGATTTCTGAAAGTCAAGTTTAGAAATACAAGATCAAAGACTGAAATAGCCTTTAAAATCCTTTAAACAAATTACTTTTAGACTTAATTATGCAAAGAGATTAAGTGTCTTTCTCATCAGCCTCAAAGTATTTGTTAATAAAATTCTTCATATTAATGTTCAGTATTTAATGTTAGGACTTTTGCACTGGAAATACAAAAAAATCCATGGCTTAGGAGAACAGGGATGACCCTCTGGTCATCACGCCACCTGCTCTCTTCAACAGCCTGTCACCCCCCCCGTTGCCTCTTACCAAAGCCCTCTGGGCTCCCACCCTGCTGACGAAGCCTTTGGTCACCTTCCCAAGTTTCTCTCCATTGATTTCCTCAATGCCATTTTTTATGGTATTGCTGCATATACGAAGTATTCCAGGAAACAGCAAGTGCAACAGGCTCTGGGAAACGGCAAATGTTAGCTTCCAAGGTACACTGACTCCTTACCCTGATGTTTCAATTTTAATATCCAACTGTGCTTACCAGATCAGAATATGGGAAGTTGGAAAACCTTGAGGATAACAAAATCATCTCCTTCTCCATAAAACAGTATATGCAATAGGCCCCCATTGAAGATAATTCATCTTGTATTGATTCAGAAAGCTGACAGCGATCTGTTATTTGGAATTACATGGGGCATTCAGCACAAGCAAGCCATTTGGCCCATCTAGTCTTTCCTGGGGTGTAGATACCAAATGTCTCCTTGCATTTCTATCTACCCAATTCTCAGATCTCCTGGAGCAACAAACAACCTACTAGAGGAACTCAGCTGGTCAAGCAGCACCTGTGGAGAGAAAAATCGTCGACATTTTGGACTGAAACCCTGCATCAAGACCGGACTCTTGCGTCTCCTCGGACTTTCTGGATGTCTTCCTACTTCTCATTCTCTCACAGACATCCAATTTTCACTTGAACTCACCAGATTAAGAATGGGATTGAAGCCATCAATATGGTTACACATGATGAAATGCTGTAGGTCAGTGTGATCCTGTGGTGAATGGCAGCCTGTATAATCTATCTCATCTCAGTTGGTTAATATTGGATTCAGCAGGTTGTGGATGATTTAGGCTCATAATCAAGGCTGATGCTCCACTGCAGTGCTGAGGGAGAAAATAGGAAGTCTGTAAAGAGTGTGGGACCCAGTTCACAACTCTGCTCCCCTTGCCAACTCTACTCTTTCGAGCACTGTCATATAGGGTCACTTCCCAGACCTCTCCACAGCATTTATGTTAATTTTAGGGAAACATTTCCTGGGTTTAAGGTCCCCAGGAGTGACTTAAAACCAGCTTGACATTCAGCTGGTTTCACACAAAATCAATTTGGATACGATTGTATATATGATTTCCCATACCTCTGCATGTATGTGTATGTGAACTGAATAAGCTTCCTTTATTTTAATTTTCATTTTACTAACCCTCCAGGGCTACCCCGTAATACCTGGGAATTAATAACAATTCCCTTCAACACCAGAAGGCATAGGAGTATTATAATTTTTTTTTAAACAAGTCATAGGTAGAACGATATAGCTCAGAAACAGCCCTTTGGCCCAACTGGTCCATGCTGACCAAGATGCCCATCTAAGCTCATCCCATTTACCCACATTTGGCCCATATCCCTCTAAACCTTACTTGTCCATGGACCTGTCCAACTGTCTTTTAAAAGTTGTTAGTGCACCTGCCTCTACCACTTCCTCTGGCAGCTCATTCCACACATGTACATTAAAAAAGTTGCCCCTCAAGTTCCTATTAATTCTTTCCCCCTCACCTTAAACTTACGCCCTCTCGTTCTTGATTCCCCAACCTTGGGAATGTGCCCCATCTATGCCCCTCATGATTTTATAGACCTAATCATTAGCTCCAACAAAATATCAGAACTGGGATTAGAAATTATTGGACAACCATATCAACCAATGAAATTGCTTCCCAATTGGGTGCCAGAAAATGCACAAGACAGACACTTTGGCAACCAAAGCAGGAATGTGGGGCAGGGCTGTTGGAGGGGCACGTGATGATACTTCCAGGAACGTCCCCCAATAGGGATGAAATGTTTGCTCACAGACTCCTGCCGAAATAATGCACAAGGTCAGTGACTAAGAGCACCTCCAAGACTACGTCAAAGAAGACTAGAGGCTGCACGTGACGGCATGCTGCCACCATGACTGAAAATGCTGTATCCTTTTAAGGGACAGAAAGCTTCCTTAAGCCCTGCTGAATTTCCTGTATTCCAAATTGGCAGACCACTGATTGGTGGCAATCACCAAAATAGTTAAAGCTCCTGGCGAATGCACACAGTGAACCCACTGTCCACCACCTAATGTAAACCTCAAGTAACAAGCATTGTCGCTACTTACCATGAACCCTGGATAATGACATGCTCTGGAACTTTTCACTGGCTGCTATGGATCCCAATGGAAAACATACACCCCAGGTCAAAATAAAAACAGAAAATACTGGGATCACTCAGCAAGTCAGGCAGTGTCTGTGGAGAAAGAAAAAGTTAATGTTTCAGGTCAACACTTTTTTATCTGATGAATATTGTTCCGGAGAAAGGTCATCAATCAAGGTGGTTAAATCTGTTTCTCTCTCTCCACAGATGCTGCCTGACCTGCTGAGTGTTTCCAGCACTTCCTGGTTCTGTTTGAATTTCAGAATCTACAGTCCTTTACTTTTCATTCACCTCAGACCACTTGTGCTTTTCATTTTTGAAACTCAGGCTAGGGGGCAACACCAATGTCCTACTTGGTGCCAACATTAAAAAAAACACCAGGATTGACCTCTGTACCATTGTGAGGCTTTGTTTTCTTTCTTTTTTTGAACCAAGGTTCTTTTCTGTCATCTGTCCAAAGGAGCTCTGGATATTTTTTTAATGTCACAATGAATGAGAGTTGCAAAGTCAATGTCCATTTTATCCTTTGAAATTCTGCTCAACCACTTATTTTGACTGAATTTTGTTTCTTTGCAGAGTCCAAACAAATTCACCAATCTTGGGAAGGAAAGCACCTCTGCCATTGCAATTTCCAAGGAACGAGGGGCAACCATTCAGCCCATTGAGCCATTTCCACCATTCAGTGAGATTGTGACTTATTTGAGTCTTAGCTCCATCCAGCTCTCATGGCTCACTACGTTGTAATATTCTTGCCCAGTGAGAAAATTTTTCTTTTTTTTTATATATATTGAATGGAGAAACACTTCAACTGATCAACAGTAAACAATATCTGGGAGCTGTTAGGGCCTCTGACCAAGGATCTACCAGAGCAATCCCACGCTCGGACAATCCACAATGCAGGAAGGTTAACAACTCTGTGGCATAGGGTGATACGTCAACGTTTGAGCATTTAACATTTTATTAAGGATTTAGATAGACTTTTGATTTGTGAAAAATCAATTACAGAGCTCTGGAGAAAAAGCAGTAGGCACAGGACTAATTGAAAGGATGGGAGAAGGCTTGAATGGGGACTAACTAGGTGAAATAGCCTGCTTCTGTACTAAACAGCCCTTTAAAAGAGTACAACAGGCTGAACAGCTCCTGTGTTGCACGGTTCTCTGTGTGATGTTCCGTGGAGTAGTGATATGAAGGTTTCATGTAACAGAGGCCATTCAGCCCATCAGTTCTGAGGAATCCCACTGCCTCAATTATTTCCCTGTATCCTTCTCTCTCATGTCCAGCTACACTAGGGCTAATTTACATTAAGTACATTGTTGACATTTGAAATCATCTCCATGGTGCCTTGTTGCAGCATTTTTACTGGCGCCAGTCAAACACCAGACAGACGATGGAAAGAGGCAAAGAGCCTTTGCAGTCATCCAGAGGAAAAAGTAACCAGCCTTAGAAAGTAATTTATCGGTGGGGGTACACTGAGAAATTAGGGAGCCGTGACATGCCAGCTCTTTCATCCTTTCTGTCCAGAGCAACTGATGCAAACACGGCAAGTGGCTGACTATTTCTCCTCTTGCACATACCCTGGAAATGTTTCCTTTAGAATGGAATCTGTACCTAACCAGATCGTCACCAACCAATCCTGCCACAAGCACTCATGGGTGACGACAAGGCGATGTTACTTGTCAGCAATATATTCTGCAGGCTGGCAGCATGTTTTCAGTTGAGACAGGCCTACTGCTTTTTATAGCAACCAAGTGCAGCAGAGCTCACAGCTGTTCAAGCAGCAAGGGAAAACTTCATTGAACAAGTAATGCTTGTAGTTGATGGGTCAGGAGGGGTGAAAGGAAACAAAATGGGATGGGGAAAGAGTACATTGAAACAGGAAATCAAAAGGAGGAAATTATATCAAAGAATTATGCCTTTAAATTGATTCCTTGGATGGGGACAAGTGTCCTCTGGAGGAGAGGTCACACAAAGTACAGTACAACACAGAAAGAGGCCATTCAGCCCATGTACGCATTTTCAAAGAGCTATCCAGCACAGATTGCTCCAGGGCCCTATTCTCAATGGAATTTAGAAGAACAAGAGGCGACTGTATTGAGACAAACAAGATTCTGAAGGAGATCAACAGGATAGATGCCAAGGAGACAAGAGACTGCAGATGGTGGAATCTGGAGCAACACACAAAGAGCTGGAGGAACTCAGGTCAGGCAGCGTCTGGGGGGGGGGGGGGGTGGTAGAAGGACTTGTTGACATTTTGGCTTGAGACCCTTCATCTGGGCAGAGTCCAGATGAAGGGTCTTGACCCAAAACGTCGACCGTCCATTTCCCTCTACAGATGCTGCCCGACCCACTGAGTTCCTCCAGCTTTGTGTAGATGCCAAGAACCTTTTTCCTCTGGCTGGATAATCCAGTCCAGGGGGAACTGCCTCAGGATACAAGGTCAGACATTTAAGACAGAGGCGAGGAGAAATTTCTTCTCTCAAAGGGTTCTGAATCTTTGTGATTCTCTACCCCTTTGGGTTGTGGATGCTCAGTCATTGAAGTTTTTTGTGGACATTAAAAGGTATCAAAGAACATGGGGATCAGGCAGGAGGGTGATATTGAATGGCTGATCCTGTGCCTCAAGGGACTGTATGCCTTTCCCTGCCTCTACTTCCTATGTGTAACCATCCCAAATACTTCTTTGATGAAGCTTTGCTTTAAAATTAAACTATTTGTACTAACTATTGTTTTTTGTAGACAGTGTTCTTATAGTAAAGTCTCCCTTGGTGGTTTGATTCGAACAGAGTGTCCAATCACGTGCTTACACTTTGAATCCTAAAAGCTTTTATTCTTATATATTGAGAGAGCAAGTAACATTCACATTACTCAAGTGGCAGGTAATGAACAGCTCCAAAAAGCCTAGCCATCTTCCCTTCCACGACATGACCATCACCGAGACACCCATCATCAACAGCCTGGGGGTTACCACTGACCAGAAACTCAATTGGACCAGCCACATAAATACTATGGTTTGAAGAACATGTCAGAGGCTGGGTATTCTGTGGTGAATGACTTCCCACCCAACTTGCCAAAGCTTTTTCAACATCTACAAGACACAAGTCAAGAGTGTGCTGGAATACTCTTCAATGGGCTGCATGAGAGCAACCACAACATTCAAAAAGCTGGACAACTTGACTGGTACCCCATCCACCAACCAAAACACTCACTCCCTCCACCACTTGGGCACAAAGGCTGCAGTGTGCACAGAGTTTCCCCATTATCAACATCCTGGGGGTCACAATGGCTGCAGTCAGTACCCTCTACAAAATACACCACAGTTACTCACTGAGGCTACTCTGACAGCACCTTCCAACCTGTGATCTGTCCCAACCAGAAGGGCAGGAGTAACAGGTCCCCTCTGTTACACACCTTTATTAAAAGTAAACAGTAATTCCTTTATTAAAAGAACTTCAGTGGTTCAAGAAAGGAATACACCACCACCTCAAGGGCAAACAGGGATGGGCAATAAATGCTGGATTCCCCAGAGATACCAACATCCCATAAACAAATCAAACAGCTGCAGGATTTCAAAAGGGGCCACAACAGTAGGTAGCAAAAAGGCTATTACATGACTTGAGCTTAACAGGTGACATGCTGTTAGCAAATTCCTTAGTGGTTACCAATGTGACAGAGTGGTTAGCCCAGTGAAAGCAACTCAGCTTACGATTCACACGAGTAGTTTTTATAACAAAGTGCGATGACTGATTTGTTCTTCCAGTTATAATGAGTTGCAACTAATACAATCCAGTTCCCAGGTTCCAACCACCTTAGAAAATGCACACTGACGTCAGAGAGCGACACAAGCCCAAATAGACCAGCTCCCCGCACAGCTCCACTGTTGATGACCCCCAAGCACTTAAAAGGGACTTAGTTCTGTTTGAATACAATCATAAAACATTGGGCTGTGCTTACGTATTGGGAGCTGACACACTCAGCTTGTCCTTGGGCAAGTGCTTCGGGTATCCCCAGAACTGTTGTTCAAACAGACAAGATTAAATCCCCTTTCTCGTGACTGACCGCAAAGACGAGGTCAGGAATAATTCATGACCAATTCCCACCCTACTAAATTCTCAAGATACCCCATTAATAGGAACATCCAGCACCCATGATATTTCCAAGCAGAAGGTATGACTGAGGTAGCTAATGACATGAATAATACATCCACTGCCACAAATCCCTCAACTAAACTGTAGTACTTCAGCCAGTCAAAGACTTCCCATTGAAATTCTCCATGCCCCCAAGTAGCCATGAAAATAAAGACAAATGGCTTTCAGCATAACAAATTCTCAATGGAACAAAGGCTGCCACAATTAAAGAGGGATCACTGTCTCTCTTAAAGGGTAAAGGTGACAAGAATAGAAGCAAACAAAAAAAAATCTTTCTACAGCATCTTTCACATCCCTTTCAGAACATCCCAAAGTACTGTTCAAGTTCATTCACCGTTAATTAGGAAACACAGTAGTCAGTTTGCACGCAGCAAGCTCTCACAACTGCAATATGATACTCAACCAACATTGTGGTTGTTAAGTAGTGGTCAGAGACATGGGGAAACTCCCCTGCTCTCCTTCAAAATTAAACCATGGGATCCTTTACCATTAGCTCACAAGGGGTTATAGTTTATTGGATCTGAAAGGCAGCTTCGTCAACAGTACCACAGTCCCTCAGCACTACACTGGGGAGTCAGCCTGGATTATGGGCTCAAACCTTAAGTGTTGAACCCATGGCCTTTTCACTCAGAAGCAAGCTACTGACTAAAAGAAATGTCTTTGTATGTCTCCTATTGCTTTCCATACCATCAGATCCATCACCCAAGATAACAAATAACCAGAAGTTCTAAAGCTTGAAACAAGATCAAAGAACCCAAAAACCAGAGTCCCAAAATTTGACCTTCCTTTCGGGGCGATCACAAGAATGGAAACAGGTCACTTATCTGCCACCTCCTTTCATTGAGCTTGTTCCTCAAGACAATTAGTCCACTCTCAAAGGGCAACTCACAAAGGGCAACCAGCTTCACCCGGTGCTGCTGTTATCACTTAATGAAACCAACACCTCGGGGGAAGTGGGGAATGCATGATGGTGGTTGATCCACAGCTCAAATAGGTGACGGAATGTCACAAAAGAAGGCAGGTAATCAGAGAAACCCGAGTAGTAGTCATCTGGCCCTTGCTATCAACCAAGCTAAAGAAATTGGAAGAGTTTAATTGGGACAATGCAAGAAGGCACTCTAGTGGGATCTTCCCACCCAAAGGTCAAAAGCTCTGCCTCACATAATCAATGCTGACACTCCAGTGCCACACTGCTGGAGGTGTCATTTATTGAAGGAGATCTTTAGCCAAGGCTCCCTCTGCTCTCTCAGATCACATAGCATGGCACTATTTCAAAGAAATCTTAAAAAATCTGCAGATGCTAGAAATCTGAAACAAAAATAGCAAATGCTAGAAACACTCAGCAGGTCAAGCAGCATCTGTGCGGGAAAAAAAAAGTCAACATTTCAGGTTTGCGACCCCTTCTCTTTCCCAGTTCTGACGAAGGTTCACAGACCAAGAACAATTGACTGTTTCTCTCTCCACAGATGCTGCCTGACCTGCTGAGTGTTTCCAGTATTTATTTTGAAGTGGTGGGGGTGTCCCCAAATTGTCCTTGGACCAATTTCCACCCCCCCCCCCAACCAACACACTAAAACAGGTTATCTGGTCACTTCTAGTCGTTAGAGCAATACAGCATAGAAACAGGCCCTTCAGCCCAACTCGTCCATGCCAACCTAAGCGAGTCCCATTTGCCTGTGTTTGGCCCATGTCCCTTTAAACCTTTCCTATCCATGTACCTGTCCAAGTGTCTTTTAAATGTTGTTATTGCACCTGCCTCAACCACTCTCACTTTATCTCAATGTGGGATCTTGCAGTTCACAAATCAACTACTATTGTGGGAATCAAAAGAAAACCTAGTCATTAAGAAGCCCACTGAGCTGCAGTAGATAGAAGGACAGTGTTACTGAGGCACCATCCCATCGCCTCTTACCTCAAGACTTTGCTTTTGAAAGTGGGCCAAAATTACATCCCAAGAGAAGGGAATCTCAGTTTTCCAAATTGGATGGGGGAAAGGGAGGTAATAAAGTTAAAAGGGTCATCATTTAAAAAAGTTCTAACAAATGGAGTTGATATAAATGGAGTGAAGAACTGGAGAGGGGTAGAAAACCCTCATCCCCTCCCTCTTTCACAACAAAAATTCAGCATGTCCCACATGACCCTCACCAATTTTTATAGATTCACCACAGAAAGCATCCTATCCATATGCATCAAGGCTTGGTATGGCAGCTGTTCCACCCAGGACAAGAAATCACAGAGAGTTACGAATGCAGCCCAGTCCATCACAAAAACCAGCCTCCCCTCCATTGACTCCGTCTACACTTCCCGCTGACTCAGGAAAGCAGGCATCATAATCCCCCCTTCCCATCAGGCAGAAGATACAAGCACTTGAAAGGACATACCACCAGGCTCGAGGACAGCTTCTATCCCGCTGTTAGACTCGAGTAGCCTTCTCATACAATGGAGTCTTGATTTCCCAATCTACCTTGTCGTAGTCCTTGCACTTCATTTGTCTACCTGCACTTTCTCTGTGACTGTAACACCATATTCTACATTCTGTTTCCCTCTCGTACCACCTTAAAAGTATTATCTATGGCATGATCTGTCTGGATGGCACGCAAACAAGTTTTTTTTTCACTGTATTTACATATAACAATAATAAACCAATTACCAAAAGTTTGGGAAGCTCTGTATAATTTACACTCACACCTCAACGAGAACAGCGGCAACAAGTCAGACAAGAACGCAAGAGGCTGCAGAGAGTAGTGGACACATCCCTCCCCACCACTGATGGCATCGACAGGAGCCACTGCCTCAAGAAGGCAAGATCCCCACCATTCGGGCCGTGCTATCTTCTCGCAGCTACCGTCGGGCAGGAGATACAGAAGCCTGAAGTCCCACACCACCAGGTTCAGGAACAGCTACTTCCCTTCAACCATTCAGTTCCTTGAATGGACCTGCACAACCCCAATCACTACCTCAGTACAGCAACGCTGTGACCACTTTGCACTGCAATGGACTTGTTTTGTTCTAATTGTATTCTTTCTTGTACAATTTATGTTTTCATCTGATGCTGTGTGCCTGTGATGCTGCTACAAGTTTTTCATCGCACCTGCGCACACATGGACTTGTGCAGATGACAATAAACTGACTTTCATTGCACCTGTACCTCACTGTACACGTGCACATGACAACAAAGTGGACTTGGGACAGCGTCGAAAGTCCCGGCCGCGGCGGGGAAAGTCTCCCTCAGGTAAAACCCGACCTTACCACAGTGAAGTTTTCCGGGCCGCATTCCTGCGCGCGGTATTTGCATTCTTTCAGCATGTCCTCCAGCCGGTGACTGGTCCTGTTGAACAGTTCGTACATGCTGAGGAGCGGGCCTTCGTTGGTGCCGGGCGGGGCGAGTTGGAAGCCGACCTCCATGCCTTTGGTGTAGCCTATGAGCGGGCCGATGCGCTCCAGGTCGGCGTAAGTGATCTTGGAGCGCCTGAATCGGTTGAAGTTGCATAGAGTCACGGCCGGGAAGTACATGAAGTGACTGTCGATCTCGTCGAGAGCCGTGATGTGGTGGTACTCCAGGTAATACATGACGCGGTCCATCACTTGGTAGAGGAAAATGGCCAGGGAGGAGAGGAAGGCGCAGCCCCACAGCACCTGGCGCACCCCGCAGCCTCCCTCCACGAAGATGTGGTTCATCCCGTGCAGGTTGGTGTTGCCCGCGAAGGCGGCGATGCTGACGGCGCTCGGCGGCAGCTCCCCCTCCTCCTCTTCCTCGTCCTCCTCGGAAAACTGCTCGAAACTCTCCTCTCTTTTCTTCTCCTCGTCCTCATCGGCCGCAAAGGAAATAGTACAAAATATCTGGACCGGCATTCTGAATGAAAGCCACAGAAAAGGAGCAGCCGATTTTTTTTTTGTTGTTTTCAAACTAAGAAAATTACAACAATGTTTTATTTTTCCCCTGCGGTTTTGACGCGGGAAAATTCTGTAAGATTAACGAGAATACATTGCAATGAGTTGAATGCAAAAATCATCTCATGCTGGAGGAACTTAAGAAGGCAATTGGATATTATCTCAAAGCTGCTCTTGTTCCACAATGGGTCCCAGTCAGCTCCACTGAAGAAGTACTGTGCTGTCTGTTCACGCTGCCTCAGAGTACTGGAGCCAAGATGATGAGGTGCCCAGTCTACTTAATAATTCATAAGGAGCCCGTCCCAACCGACTGTAGGGAGGAGTGTCAGTGGACTTAGCTCTGCTGGCTTCATCCAGCGTTCAATTTGCAGCCCGGTTCACACAGAACTGAATGCCTGACGCACTATCTTCCAAAACAGAGCTCTCTTACCTTCCTTGAATTGCAAGTGCAAATCAAATCAGCCAGAAGTACTGGGGCGGGGTGGGATGCTGTTAATGGTGTGAAATGCACGAGTCTCTCGTTCCCTTGCCATTCTTCTGAAAATAGCCTCGACGAAGAGTTCAATCTTCTTAATGAAACAACATTTGATAGGTGATGCATCAACCTTTCACAGCAATGGAGATTTATGACCCAGTAATTGCTATCTGTTGACCAATTTGATGGACTCACTAGGGAGGGAGGGAATTGAGAGGGGAGGGGGAGCGGTGGTGAGTTGAGTAATGAGCACCCAAGTGCCAAGATTTAGGATACGAAGGAAACTATTGAAAGCAGCGTTCGCGCAGAGTGTTGGCAACAATTGAAGCCTATGTTTGATTTATACCCTGCTGTCAGCATCGATTACAAACTAGCATTCGTCAGGGGAGCCCAGCTTGCACAGGATTACAATCCAAAATCTGCTTGCAAACTTGAGCACGGGCTTGGTTTGAGAGTTAAGCAGTATAAGTTCGAGCCATTTTTTTTGAAGTGCGCAGAAAAGCTCCTTAAATCCACTGGCTAATGTGAAAGCATTTATTCTTCCCATTCATTGCACACCATCACCATCTCCTAACCTTTAACTGAACAACTCTCCAGGTGTCCTGTTTCCACTCAGAAATGAGAAGGCAATAAAACAGATAGACTTATGTAGAGAATGCTACATAATGCTACATTCCTGGTTTATTCATCCTCGAGGACGTAACTCCCTGGGTGTTGAATTTTCCCCTGGGAATGCTCAAACTACTCTTCACATATCCGTAATTCTGAGGAATTTCAGCCGTCCAAGCGATTCCCTACCCCACTGACCTCTCACCTCCAACACCCTCACTACTGCCCAAGCCCCATCTCCAATATTTTTCCAACCAAGGAAAACAGAGTTTATTTTTAAATGCCCCCAAAAACTTCCTCTCATATTGCTCCAGGGTATCTTCCTTTAATTCTCTGAGCTTCCAGGTCAAACCGTAAGACAATTGGCAACCTCATTTTTTGCTATTCACGTTGATCAGTTTCATTCTCTGTGGCATGCTCTCTGACAGGCAGGCCCTGCCAGATTCATGCCATCTGAGAAATTGCACTGACAACATGACTGCCTCCTCCTCTTTCCAGACTGTAACATCCTTGACCCTGTTAAATTCAACTGTGTGTTGATGGCCACTTGAGATTTCTATTTATTGTCAAGAATCAGACTGGATGTGATTTCATGCAGTTGATGCAAATGGTATTGATGGTTCTGTGGCTGGAGTGGACTGCAGGAGGAGGAAGAGGATGAGCAATGCATAGCCACCATTGCTGGAAGGGGGAACTGCTCAGGAGAGGAATGGGGCTAGCAGTGATGCAGTCTGTGGGCAAATAGCCTGCAGCAGCTCAGTCACCAGGGTTACAGTTGGTCTTGATCCACTTGCATCTGTAGGGTTGCTTGCCTCTCTGGGACCAAACTGGAGCAATGTAGAAAAAGAAAAGCAAATAAAAAGATCTGATCTTAATGGATTGGGAACATCTTCCTCAACACTAAAGACAATTGGAAGTATATGGCAAACCAAGGGTTATAGTTGGGTCCAACAATGCACCACAGTGCCTTAATGTCCTTGGGCAACAGGGAATCAGTTTCTGATTGATGCATAAAATTATATAGACTGTAGAGTACAGAAGCAAGCCATTCAGCCTGACCAGTCCATGCTGGTATTAAAGCTCCACGCAACTCCGCTGTCATCCAGTTAGCATCTCCTTCTATTCCCTTCTTCCTCACGTGCTTATCCAGCTTCCCCTTAAGTGGTGTCAATCCTATTCACCTCAACGAGCCCACATGGGAGAAAGTTCTACATTCTCAACATTTTTTATTTGTTCATTCCCAGGACGTGAATGTCACTGGCAATGCCAGCATTTGTTTTCCATCCCTAATTGTCCCTGAATTGAGATAGGAGTTCAGAGTCAACCACATCGGTGAGCCTGGAATAGCATTTAGTCCAGACCCGGTAAGGAAAGCAGAATTCTTTCCCCAAGTTTCTCCTTTATTTCCTATTGACCTTATCTATGACTACTTTATAGTTAATGGGCCCAAGCTCTAGTCTCCCCCACAACTGGAAATATCTTCACTGCATCTACTGACAAGAACTGCTCCACAATCTCAGACATCTGTTAATCTCCTTTCAGCCTTGTCTTTTCTGGGGAAAAGAGCCTTAGCCTATTCATTCTTTCCTGACAGTTTTAACCTCTCAATGCTGGTATCAGTTGGGCAAATCTATTTTGCCCCTTCTCCACTGTCTTTAACTGTTTCTAATGCATGCATCTCAAATTCCATATTCCCTCTGTCCTGATACAGTAAGGTATTTGCTCAGCTGTTACTGAAGCATGCATTCAACAGCAGGAATGAATAAGATCACAACTCCAGATAGAAAGGAAACGGGGTTCAACGAAGTTTGGTCATCCATCCACTACCCAATTTGACTGACTAACTCACAGTTTGAACATAAGAATATATGAAAGAGAAGCAGGAGTTCATTCATTCAACCCCTCAAGTCTGCTCTGTCATTCAGTGCTGATCCTGTGCCATCCATTTTCCCAACTGATCCCCATATTCCTTGTTTCCCTAAGAGCCCAAAAATCTATTGATCCCTGATTTGAATATACTCAATAACAGGTCATCCATCGCAATCTGGAGTATAGAATTCTAAAGATTAATAAGAGTAAACAAATCAATAAAGAGTGAATAAATTTCTAAATCATCTTAGTCCTAAATGGTCAACCTTTTATCCTGGGCTATTACCATCTAGCTCTAGATTCTCCAGTCAGGGTGTACAGCCGCTCTTCATCCATTCAGTCAAGCTCTCTGAGAAAGTTAACCGTTTGAATGAGATCACTTCTTCTAAACCCATTGGGGTACAGTGGCATAGTGGTTAAGTTATTGCACTAGCATCTAGGGTTCCGGACCATTGTTCCAGATACGTGATGGAAAATTTAAATTGAAGTGATTAAATAAATGTGGAATCTTTTAAAAAAAGGCTAATCTTAGTAATGGTAAGCAAGTAACGACTGGACTGTTGGTATTGGTTTATTATTGTCACTTGTACCGAGGTACGATGAAAAACTTGTCTTGCATACCGATCGAACAGGTCAATTCATTACACAGTGCAGTCACATTGGGTTAGTACAGAGTGCATTGATGTAGTACAGGTAAAAACAATAACAGTACAGAGTAAAGTGTCACAGCTACAGAGAAAGTGCAGTGCAATAAGGTGCAAGGTCGATCGTGAGGTCAGAGTCCATCTCATCGTATAAGAGAACCGTTCAATAGTCTTATCACAGTGGGGTAGAAGTTGTCCTTAAGTCTGGTGGTACGTGCCCTCAGACTTCTGTATCTTCTATAAACTGTTATAAAAACTCATCTGTTTCATTAATTTCCTTCAGGAAAACAAAAATTTCTCCTCTCTATCTGGTCTGGTCTAAAAGTGATTCCAGACTTCCCAATGTGGTTGACTCTTAACTTGCATTCGTACTTCAGGGGCAATCGGGGATGGGCAATAAATGCTGGCATTGTCAGTGACGTCCACATTCCATGAATGAATTGAAAAAACAACCAGTGTCACTAGCTAGATTTGTGTGCACATGCTTATGCTGGGTCAGCAGTCAAATACCCCAGTGACAGTCAATGTCCAGGCACATGGATGTATTTGTCACTGGGTGGGTAGGGGGGGAAGTAGCCAACGCCGTACCCAGTAAAAGGATGGAAAAGCGTACGATTCTTATTGGGCTGGACAGGGTAGACATGAAATGATTTTTCTGGAATGGAGTCCTGATGCAGACTTTTGACCTGAAACCTCAACAATTCCTTTCCTCCTACAGATGCTGCTCGACCTGCTGAGTTCCTCCAGCAGATTGTTTGTTGCATGGAATGATGTTTCCCCTGGCTGGTGTGTCTAGAACCAGGGGTCACCCTCTCAAAATAAGGGATTGGCCATTCAGGACAGAGATGAGAAGAGATTTCTTCACCATGGGGAATTCTACGGAGACTCAATCAGTGGGTATAGTCAAGACAAAGACTGAGAGTCTTTTAGATACTAAGGGAGTCAAAGAACATGGGGTTAGTGCAGGAAAGTGGTGCTGAGGTAAAGGATTAGACATGATCTTCTTAAATAGTGGAGCGGACACGAGCAGCTGAATGACCTCCTCCTACCTCTATTTCTTCTGTCCTTAAGTGCTTAAACCATCAGGACAGGGAAGGGAAGCAAACTGGAAAAAGAAGAGAACAAGAAAAAGGAAAACAGAAGCTGCAGTGTTGCAGTGGAATAGAGGCATGTGGTCAATAATGGTCCGAAATGAAGCGGAGGTGGTCTGCAAATAACCCCAGCGGTATATTGCAAGTATCGCTCACTTTCCGATTTAATCTGGAGATTTCTGTACATTAGTTAACTCCGTCGAGGCAAATGATCCAGATGAAATTATGCCGCAGATTGACGTTACTCTGTGTGATCTTATGTGCAAAGCACACTGTAAGGACCAGCAGAGAAAAGGCAAGCGAGGATGACTTCATGAGTGGAATACTGGGTGAAGGGTGAAGTAGGTAAATTACTGCCTCTGCCCGGGGTGAAGCCCTTCTATGACAAGAATATCCCTGACTCTTGCGGATTTACAGGACAAATAAGTTTGGATCTGGAGCCTTGGCAGGATATCAGGGTATCTGGTTTCTCATTCAATCGGATGTTTTAGGGTAACCGGAGACAGCCTTTGTCAGTAGACAATAGGATGAATCATAAGAATCAAAAAAGGACAGCGGAATCCAAGCTGCATAAAGAATCTCCGCAGAGCACTGATGCAATGGTGCACCAACTTGTCACAACGCAAGATCTTTCACAGCCTTGCTGTCTGCTCGTGAGGCTGGTGTTCTGCGTGGAGCAAGTTTTATGTTGGGGATTCCTGTGTTGACATGTGCCACGTTAAAAACTAATTTAAAACCCTAATTTAACCAAATCATTTCTACCCTTGTATTGATCGATTATACTAATTGAAATACTAAATATATTCTTGGTGTCAATTCCCACAGTTTGCCTGCTTGTGCTAAAAAAAACAATGGACATTGGCTATCCTGACTTACCTCTCCGGAGTGTGGGCAATCTTCCTTAACAAGGGCTTACTGGATAGCCAAGGATAAGGAAGGAACAGCCTGATAAGAACTGGATGAAGGAACCGTTAGGTCTCTGCATCTGGTGCTTTTGTCTGGAAGAACTTTACAAGAATCACAGGCAAAAGAAAGGCAGAGACAATTAACCAAGATTGACATCTGGGCTGCAAAAGGTTTGCTTCAGGTGCCTTTCCCATAATTAAGCTGATGACTGATATAAGGTGTTCAGTCAACCTAAAACATAAGGGGGGGGTTCCAAGAAAAAAATCAGAGGGGGGAGCCCATCAAGGCATTAAGCATCAGGTTGGCATTCTGATCAACTTCAGGAGGCAACTCCTACAAGCTACAGGAACTAGACTGTCCGCACCATAAGCCATCTGAGAGATCTGACATAGTGAACCACTTCATTGGTTATGTGCCATGTGTCCATCCTGATTGTTATATTGTGATTGCCACCTCTCAATAAACTGATTGTTATTCCTCAACTATTTGGATGACCTGTGACCCTTGAGAATCTTACGCACATGATGGACAGCATGGCTAATTTGTCACCCTCCCAATTTTCCAGTCATTAAAAGAAACAACACTTAAGCTTAGAAGGTTCACATGGGTAACAGGACTACACCTTCTTGCCTCCTCTGCTACCTTGTCCATAGTAGCCCTGGAGAGCAGCAGTAATGCCAAGAAGGGAGAGGACCTTGTTGCAGTCTCCTCTCCTTCCAATCTGATCCCATAAACCTCTCTGTTGCTGGGCTCGACCTCAGCTGAGGCCATCAAAGCTGGCAGTTTCCAAATCTTTGAGGTTTTCTTGCATTCTAAAATCCAAGATGTTGCTCCTAATCCCAGAACTTGGCAACTGGGGCATCCTTTTGATGATGGGAATCCAATTGTGCAGATCAGATGACCTCTGACCCAAGCCTGAGGTACAAGGGAGGAGTGCAAGCTATTTTCTGCTGGAAACCCAGCTAGAAGAGGAGAACCCAGCCTTGTATGTTGTTTCAGAGAAGTTCTTTTAATGGCTGGTGTTCCAGCACTCCACCACCACCAATTGGAAATATTATTGAATTAGGCCTTGACTTGTCAATTCTAGGGAATTCAATGGTTTCTGTGCTTCAAGGGAAAGAGCTAGGTGACAATATTATCTGCAGAGAACAACATGCTAAGGTTAGACAGCAGACAATGAGGATGGGTGAATATGCTGGGAGTGTGTAGTGCCTTGGGTATACTTGTATGTCGTACAGTAATGACATATTACTGGACCAGTAATCCAATGGTCTGAGCACATCAGATAAAATCCAATCACAACAGCTAGGGAATTTAATTTGAGTTGCTTAAATGAATCTAAAATTAGAAAATTAGTATCAGTAATGATGACATAAAACTACTGGATTGTCATAAAAATCCATCTGGTTCACTGATATCCTTGAGGTCAAGAAGACGACAGTAGCTTGTCTACGGTAATCAACGTGATTGATTCTTAAATGGCCAAGCAAGACTACTCCCTTGTACCAAACCAGTACACCCTGTGGGAGGACTTTGCAACAAGGACAGCAAAGGTTCAACACGGCAGCTCATCACCACCTTGTCAAGGGCTGTGAGACATGGCCATTAAATACTGGCCTTGCCAGTGCCATCTTGAGAATGGACAAATTAAAATTAAAGGTCCCCCAGAAGATTAAATGGATGGCATTCATGAGACAGCATGTGCTTTCTGGGAAGGACACAGCTAATAAACTAACTGGTCTTGTCTGAAGTTGTACTTTCTTATTTGCCACCATCGAGCTAAGGCAAAGCAGGCATCATGATCAGGATGGTTAGATCTGGACAACTGGAACCATACAATAATTGACACAGTGCAGAACACATACAGGAAACATCCCTGAGGAGGGATGAATATTCTGAAGTTTTGCTCGAGTGCTTTGGGAGAACTTGCTCTCAGTGAGTGGAAATGATGGAGGAGAGTCAACAATAGAGCAGATTCTATGTGAGATGCAAGCAGGCATGGGCGGGTGAGGTAAAATTTCAATATTTGCATCTGACGTGTAACTTGGAGATGTGGTAAACACAGCTAATCTGCCCCTGCAAGAAGACATTCCCACGCACCTCAGTTTTAAATTACCTCCCCCTAATCTTGTAAATATGTCCTCTCATTCCAGATTCTCCCACTAGTGGAAACATCTCAACCTCTATTCTGTCCTGCCCCCTAAGGATCTTAAATGTTTCAGTAAGATCACCCCTCATTCTCCTAAACTCCAAAGAATACAGATCTAATTTCTTCAGCCACTCGTGAAGATTTCAGTGGTAGTTCAATGGAATCCAGACACTGTGGTTTGAAAACACATTGCCATTGTGCCAGATTATATGACCCAAGAGTCAGGAGAGGGAAGTAAAATCAGGAAAATCCTCAACTGTTATCCAGCAGCAGCCCTGAGCAACAGGTTCTCTGCTCAATTCCACAAAAGAATTGTTTCCCCTTTCTCAGGGTGGCATTTCTCATTGAGCTGTGTCAATTTTACCTCAGTATGGTCAGGGACTATTACTTAGCTCAGCCCGAACTCAGGTACAGTATGAGATACAATAGTCAAGGAATATGGTTTACCCAGAGATAATGTTGCCTAAGATTAACCTCTGGGACATAGCAGCAAGTAAAATCCAGGAGTGAAAACATAGGAATACTATGTTGCCTTTCCCCAATGTTTCTGCCAAAACATATCACTTCACATTTCTCTGTATTAAGTTTCATTAACCTCCTGTCTACCCATTCTGCCAGTCTCTGTCTTCTTGCAGTCTATTAACTACCTTTCTCACAGTTTTTTAATACGTATTCATTCAAGGGATGTGGGCCTTTCAGGCTGAGCCAGCACTTAATTGCCCGTCTCTAGTTGCCCTTGAGCAGGTGGTGGTGAGCTGCCTTCTTGAACCGCTGCAGTCCTTGAGAGGTGGGTGTACTCACAGTGCTGTCAGGGAGAGAGTTCCAGGATTTTGACCCAGTGACAGTGAAGGAACGGCGATATATTTCCAAGTCAGGATGGTGTGAGGCTCAGAGGGCAACTTCCAGGGGGTGGTCCCTGTGCTTTTGCTGCCCTTGTCCTTCCAGCTGGTAGAGGTGATGGGTTTGGAAGGCAGATTAGCTGTGTTTACCACATCTCCAAGTTACACGTCAGATGCAAATATTGAAATTTTACCTCACCCGCCCATGCCTGCTTGCATCTCACATAGAATCTGCTCTCTTGTTGACTCTCCTCCATCATTTCCACTCACTGAAAGCAAGTTCTCCCAAAGCACTCGAGCAAAACTTCAGAATATTCATCCCTCCTCATATCTCTAAGCTTATATGTACTCCTGTCAAATGAAATGCAAGCAGTCACTTCATTCGTTTGGCTGGGTGGTGATAACAACAGGACAGCCTGTTTCTTCCCTGCATTTTGGGGAATGCAAAGCATTACAGGATAGCTTGGAAGTTCTCACCAGTGCTAAGTCAATCATCCACGGAGCCAGTTTCTTTAAATTCACACCTCCCATGTCATGCCTCTGTATTAGCCCCACTTGGTTTCCCTGACTGAACGGTTCTCAGTCAGTGGATTCCTGGTCTCTAGGTGTCAGATGCAACCATGAACAAGAGGGTCAAAATCGGCAGCATGACCCACACCTTCCACACATCTTCTTTCAACACACGCAGAGGATTACTCACAGCTGATTAATGAGGTCACAAGAATGTACAGCTTTGATTTCTGAGAACACTATTTTATGAACAAGCCGTTAATTAGTGAAGAAACACAGACATTCTATTCCAGGAGGCTTGTTAGAAACTTTCTCGGCTGGAAAAATTGGCAAAAAGGTACACAATTGACTTTTCTGTCATATCAATCTGTCAAATTGATTTACTGTATTTTTAGCTGAATGTAATGATTGTTGAGTGAAATGATAAGAAATCACTAAGCATTCCTCAGATCCCTGCATGAAATATAAATTAATGAAGTGCTTGGTGGGACAGACAGCATGCAAAAGTGCGCAAAGTGATTGACCCTTCATCAACTGCACCGGTAAAAGGCTCTGCTTTACAACCTTTCACACTGACTGACTTCAGTGGGCCCTCAGCATTGACATTTGTCATCTCACTGGATTCCCCTGTGTTTGTGAGGCCATCTGTTCTTTCTCATGTTCAAGCTTACAATCTTGTTTATCATCCACAAAATAACCACATTCTTTCCCCTACACAACCTTGCTAAACTCTTCATGCTCTTTGATTTTCTGATGCTCTTTTCTCATCCATAAGATTCTGACATTCTTCCTTGTCCATAAGCTTGGGACATCCTTCCACCTCAGTGACCTGGTGATGATCTTTCTGGACCAGGAGTTTATGTTGTGCTCTCTCATTCATAGATTTGCAATGTTCTTTCTCCTCCATGCCCTTGATGTTCTTTCTTTTGCAGGAGTTTGCAAAAGCCCTCGCCTGTCCGCGAGCTTGCAGTGTTCTCGCTGCTCCTTGAGTTCAGGATTTTCTTTCTCGTCCACGAATGTACAAAGTTCTTTCTCATCCACATGTTTTTTTTCTCTGTACCACAAGCTTTGTTTCTTTGTCATCCAGGAGTTTGCAATGTTCTTTCACGTCAATGTGACTGGCACTTCTCCTATGCAGCCAGACAGCAGTTTTCACACCACACACTGATATCCTCATCCTCCTGCTGTTTCCTGTCCATTTACATATCCTAAACACTACTAATTTGCTGCTCATGTTGCTTTTAATATTAAACCCAAAAACCTCCTTTTGGTACGCAGGCAATATTCTGATCAATATTTGCTGTCTCTCTCATACTCTTACAGACTCATTCACAGAGTGGGCTAATGATGGAGATTCCTCAGAATACAGGCATCACATCAGCCTTGTATGCCAACCCCACACAATATGATTAACTGAAAATAACTCTTCTACTGTCAAAGTCCAAAAGAAGGGGGAATAATTTTAAAATTAGAGCCAGTCCATTCAGTAGTGATGTTTGGAGGCACTTCTTCATTCACAGGGTCTTGGGAATCTGGAATTTCCCCCACACCCTAAAAAAAAACCCATTGCAGCTGGGGGTCAATTGAAAGTTTTAAAACTGAACTTGTTTGGCCATGATCAACCGTGACCTAAGAGAACGGCCTCTTCAGGTTCCCACGTTCCTTAAAGGAGAGAGGACTGCATCTTTGAAAAGTTTCAAAATGAAGCACAAACATTTTGTTTCGGACAGTTTCAATCCCTCCACCTCTGAAAGCTCTACTCTTCAGCACTGGACTCTCCCCGGCACCTCAGTCAAGATGCCAATGCAGACAGTTCAAACAGTGAGTATTCAAGTAAGGGGATCTTTGCAGTCGAGTTAGATTAAGGGAGGTGATCTCACAGGACCATCATGCATTCCAAGCACTTCAGGGGAAGCAAATTTGGTCTGTCAGTCACAATACAATGTCACTCACTGTAGCATCACAGAACCCCCAAAACAAAAAATAGTCTCATCTGTTTATGTTCTTTTCTGGGCTAAAGTGTCAGTGAATAGAAGGTCTGAGGCTTGGTAGATGAAACTTGGTCCAACTGATCTCCAGGATTGGTTCTGATCACCTGAGTGGTCTGGAGAGGACTTTCTCAGTGTGTTTCTTCCCTCACTCTCCCTGAATTTTCCCTCTGTCACTTTGCTTCTCAATGAAGTTGCTTGGAATGGGGAGGTTCGTGGGGACACATTTGGTGGGTGGAGAGGAAGTGTTTAACCATTGTGCTCTAACCTTCATGTTGTGGGCCAGACTTGATGGATGAACATCAATTTCAAATGTTTGTTCCCAGCTGCCACAAGTTTGTAATGGTGAGTTCTGATTTTCTTTTAATTACCTTAATTTCTTTGAAACATTTTAGAACTGGGTTCCAGACGTGAACAACCACCCCTGCAGTTCAGTGGATCAGAACAACTCCTGCCTCCAGCGGATCTTTTGGCTCCAGCATTCAGTGATTTTGGTCAGTGAGGTGGTGGTCACCACTAATCGCCTTACAACCGTGGGTCTGCGACACAAGGCAGCTTGCAATGCAGCATGGATTTGTTTCAAAATCAGCAGTCTCTGTATGTCTGTCTCTCTCTCTGAGACACACTACAAGGACAGCTGCCATGGGAAATGGTACAATAACTGGTTTTGACAACGGCAGGACTCTGGAGCTTTCAGTATTCATCTGCCTTCTGGAGGCTGGTCACTCTCAATATCACACAATAGATTTTTAAGCAGCGCCTATGATTGCCCTACCACTTCCTTTGTATTTATCCGTCATCCACAGGAACGGTATGTTTTAATTCCCAATCATCATTGGCTCACTGGCTACAATTGTTCATTTTTCTCCCTGATGAGTTAAAAAGAAAAGGATGTCCTCAGAAAAAAGAGAGATCAGGTGTGGAATGGTATTGTGTTGGAGAAGGTTGCCAGGAATGTTAACTCAGACAAGTGTGAAGTGATGCATTTTAGGAAGTTAAACCAGGGCAGGACACACACAGTGAATGGTAGGGCCCTGGAGAGTGTTGTAGAACAGAGACACCTTGGGGTACAAGTACATAGTCCCCTGAAAGTGGCGACACAGGTAGACGGAGTGGTGAAGAAGCAGTATGACACGTTTGCCTTCATCAGGTGGGGCATTGAGTGCAAGAGTTAGGGTGTCAAGTTACAGCTGTACAAGACATTGGTGAGAATGCACGTGGAGTATTGTGTGCAATTCTGGTCACCACACTATAGGAAGGATGTGATTAAGCTAGAGAGGGTGCAGAAAAGATTGACAACGATGTTGCCAGGTCTGGAGGGCTTGAGTTACAAGGAGAGACTGGATATGCTGGGACTGTTTTCCCTGAAGCGAAGGAGGCTGAGGGGGTGACCTTATGGAGCTTTATAAAATCATGAGGGGCACAGATAAGGTGGATGGTCACAGTCTTTTCCCCAAGGTAGGGAAGCCTAAAACTAAAGGGCATAGGTTTAAGATGAGAGGGGAGAGATTTAAAGGGGAACTGAGGGCAGGTTTTTCACACAGAGGTGGTGGGTACATGGAATGAGCTGCCAGAGGAAGTGGTAGAGGTGGGTACAGTTACAACGTTTAAAAGACATTCAGGAAGGTACATGGAAAGGAGAGGTTTAGAGGGATATGAGTTAAACACAAGCAAATGAGACTAGCTCAGGTAGTCATCTTGGTCAGCTGAAGGGCCTGTTTCCTTACTGTATAATTCCATGACTCTATGAATGGCGTTAAAGTGGGCAGCATAAGTGGGTTTGAACAGACAATTGGATGTGTTTCTGGAGAGGAAAGTGTGTTCGAGGTTGAGTCTATATAGCTATTTAGACTATATGCATCATAGCTGTGAAAACTTACTTTTAAATAGCACCTTTCTCATCCCTTTCAGCTTATTCCAAAGCAATTCACAGTCAATGAAGAGCTTCTATGTTGTAAGGAAATACGGGAATAATGAAACATATGGGAAATAAATCTCTGGAGTGGGACTTGAACCTGCAACCTTCCAATTCAGAAGGTGAGAGGGTGGCTTGAAGCCTGGCAATTCTGGAGAGAAACAGAATTCTGAGATTTTGAAGGATGAGTTTCTCTGATCTTTATATGCTCTCACATTGTAACTGAGTTCCAAAGCTTTATGATCCTTCGACAGAGGTGACCTGAGGAGTTACTCATTAAAGAGGAGCAGATTTACTGAAGAAAAGCAAACATCTTGCACTTATATAGTGTCACTGTTAACTAAACATGTTTTTCTCAGCACGCCAACTGAATTCAATATGGGTCTGGAGTTCACTACCTGAAAGGACAGTGGAGGCAGAAACCCTCATGACCGACAGAATCAGAATCAGGTTTATTATCACTGATTTATATGTCATGAAATGTGTTGTTTTGCGGCAGCAGTACAGTGCAAAGACATAAAAATTACCATAAGTTACAAAATAAATAAATAGTGCAAAAAGAGGAATAACGAGGTAGTGTTCATGGGTTTATGACCGTTCAGAAATCTGATGGCAGAGGGGAAGAAGCTGTTCCTGAATCATTGAGTGTGGATCTTCAGGCTCCTGTACCTCCTCCCCGATGGTAGTAATGAGAAGAGAGCATGTCCCGGGTGGTGAGGGTCCTTGGTGACGGATGCCACCTTCTTGAGGCACCGCCTCTTGAAGATGTCCTCGATGGCGGGGAGGGTTGTGCCCGTGATGGAGCTGGGCTGAGTCTACAACCCTCTGCAGCCTCTTGCAATCCTGTGCATTGGAGCCTCTATACCAGGTGGTGATGCAACCAGTCAGAATGCTCTCCACCGTACATATATTGAAGTTTGCAAGAGTCTTTGGTGACGTACCAAATCTCCTCAAACTCCTAACAAAGTAGAGCTGCTAACGTGCCTTCTTCGTGACTGCATCAATGTGTTGGGCCCAGGATAGATCCTCTGAGATGTTGACGCCCAGGAACTTGAAGCTGCTCACCCTTTCCACCACTGACCCCTCAATGAGGACTGGTGTGTGTTCTCCTGACTTCCCCTTCCTGAAGTCCACAATCAGTTCCTTGGTCTCGCTGACGTTGAGTGCGAGGTTGTTGTTGCGACACCACTCAACCAGCCGATCTGTCTCACTCCTGTACGCCTCCTCATCGCCATCTGAGATACTGCCAACAACAGTGGTGTCATCAGCTAATTTAATAGATGGCGTTTGAGCTGTGCCTAGCCACACAGTCATGAACGTAGAGAGAGCAGAGCAGTGGGCTAAGCACGCATCCCTGAGGTGCGCCTGTGTTGATTGTCAGCGAGGACATTTAAAATGAACCCGAATGAGCACTTAAAGAGTGAGAGCTAGGAAGCAGGAGTAACAAAAATGGCTCCATTTATTGCCAGCCTGGAGACGATGGGCCAAACAGCCTCCATTTGTGTTGTAAACTTCTGATTCTGTATGCAATACCATGCGAAACCAATGATTTACTTCAGTTCTACTGTGTTACAGGCAATGAACACAAACAGTGTCAGTAATCGCTCAGCGGACAGCAGTCACCTCTGAGGGACATTGTGGGTTTGGCTGCACTTCCAGGTGATACTTAGAGTCGACGTCTCTCAGATGGGAAGTTAAACTGAACCCTGCCGGCTCCCTCAATTGGTATAAAAAAAATTTACAGCACTTTTGAAAAAGAGTGGAGGTGTTACCTCAATGACCTGGCCAATATTTGTTTCTTAGTCAACATCACTAAAAAGAAACACAGGTTATTAGTCCTTATAAAACTGCAGTTTGTGGGAGCTTGCGGTGCACAAATCGGCTGCCACATTTCCTACATTACAACAGTACTTTGTTAGCTGCAAAGTGCTTTGGGATATTGTGGAAGAGCCCATGTAGATGCAAGATATTCTTTCCTTTCCTGTTGACTGGATCCAACAGTGTGTTGGACATCAAGTGCTGGGAACCTCATCCCAGGATTTCCCCAGGGTGCACTTTTGCTGTGGCACATTTCGCAAGAGAGTTGAACAGGTGCTCCGTGGGTTCATGGATGTGAAAGTGCATCTATCCATTGGGTATGAGGTGGTGTGGGGTGCAGTGTGGAACATAGTATCCAATTCCCAGAAATGATTGGGGAGGTGGGGTGGGGGGGAGCGCATTCACTTGAGCTGGCAAAGAAACAGCAAAGGCAGTATAAAGTCACAGCGTATGGATGTGTCACTCTTTTGCATTTGATGACTATTTGCTCCTCTCCCAGGGAAATGAGGCATTTGACAATCTTACCCACAGCACCAATCCACAGAGTAGCCTGTGTCTAATGATGTGCTGATGCCAGTTGTTGCTGGGTCAATCTGCAGTGAATACAAGTCATCTCCCTACATGAACCACCTCGATGAATTTGATACAGAGGAACAGAGAGACCTAGGATTGCGTGTAGTATGACAGTTAGTCATGAGGCCACACAGGACACTTGCCTTTATTGGCCGAGACGTAGAATATAAGAGCAGGGAGGTCATGCTGGAACAGTATGAAACATTAGTTAGGTCACAGCTGGAGTGTTGTGTACAGTTACGGTCACCGTACTACAGGAAGAGTGTGATAGCGCTAGAGTGGGTGCAGAGACTTAGGAAGATGTTGCCAGGATTAGAACACAGAAAAGACTGCCTAGGCTGACGTTAGTTAAAACATATATAATTATGTGTGGGCTAGGCAGCTGAACAGAAAAGACCTATCTCACTTAACAGAGAGGTCAGGGAAAATGGACTTAAAGTAATAGGCAGAAGGATCCGAGGGAAGTGAAGAAATCCTTTTTTCCACTCAATGAGTGGTGCAGGTCTGGGACTCACTGTCTAAAATGCTGCTGGAGATAGAAACCCTCGCCACATTTAAATAGAACTTGGGTGAGCACTTGAAGAGCTGCAAACCTATCAGACTGTGTACAGAGCACTGGGAAACAGGGTTAGTCCGATTGGCTTTTTTTGCCCAGCATGGACTCCAGGAGACAAGTGGCCTCCTTCTGTGCCATAAACATCTACAATTCTATGAATCGGCACACTGGTATTTCAGCATTGTCCTCTTAGCAGCTACTGCATGCACACTCAAATTGTGCCATTACTGGGCACCGGAGTCAGGCATTACATTCTCTGCCCTTCCCCGCACCTTTTCCATGCCTCCTGTCATCAGCTGCCTCAAGCACCAGCAAGTTACTCGCCATAGGAAGGGATGACAGTCATTCATCTCTCAGTGTTGATGCCACTGGACACGAGGGGCAAACAGAATATGGGCAGGCTCGAGGGTGAAAGAAAATCCAATCAAGCTATCACGGAGAGGTAGCAGAGTGGCTGGAAGCAGCAAGCCTAACCAGGTGATCAGACAAATACTTTAAATTTGTTTCAGTGTTACTCTGGGGGGCCTCTGCTGTAAACTGGCTTCCTCAATGAGATTGCTGCCTTATAATTACTCCTGGGCATCCATTATTTATTGTGGAGAGACCGCAGCCAAGTTAGAGTCTCAGATGTTGTGTGTAATAACTGATAGAAGAGAGTGATTGCTTAATAATAAATGCAATCAAGTGTTTCAGAACTGATTATCTAACCCTCCACACAATCTATCTGGCCCCATGGTGTCTGGCCTTCTTTCCATGTTCCAGTACCTTCCCATAATCTGGCAGCAGGTCCTCTCAGTCCACACACTTTCCTGCTCCTCCATCTCTTCTCTGCTATGCTATTGCCTCAATACACAGTTCTTTCGAACAGAGCAAAGCATTTTTGTTTACAGCCCCTTCTAGTGTAGGGTTAAGTAGAATATAGTCTGCTACAAGTCATCCAGCAGGACTGATGGTTCCCTGCAATATCTGGGAAGGGATGCATGGTGTGAACAGAGACAGCATCTACCCCGCCAACATTACTAAGTGAGTATCTAAGGCCTTCCAGGTTTCAAGGCTTAATTTACCACCAAGGGGTTTCTCAAGATTATTTTCAGAACAAGATGTGCAATTACCAGTTAGTCAGCTCTTAATTTAGTTAGTATTGCCTTCTGGAAGAAAAGTTGCTAATTGTAGATTCAAACCAAGGAGGACTCAGAGGCTCCAAGGTTGCTGTGGAGTGAACAGCCAATGATGTAAGGGAACATGTTGGCACACAGTTCCTTTCATGCTCCAGAATCTCCCTGTCCCTTGCGAATCAGTAGCCTCAGCCATGGCATTCACACCTCTACATTACAGGGCATGTGTTCAGTTCGCACTGCAGAGACTTGAGCACAAAACCTCTGCTGATGCTCCTTTACTGACCGAGTGCTGCTCTGTCAAAGGTGCCATCTTTTGGATATTAAATCAAGGCCCTGCCCAATGGATGTAAAAGATTCCATGGCATTATTCTGAAGAAGAGCCAAGAATCCTTCATGTCTTGACCAATATTTATCCCTCAATTAACATCGTTGAAAATAGTTTACTAGGTCTCCATCACATTGTTGTTTGTGGGAGTCTGCATGCATAAATTGACTGCAATGTTTCCTACCTCACTTCAAGATCATTTCATTGACTGTGAAGTACTTTGGGTGCCCTGAGAGGGATGTAAAAATTACAAGGCAAATATATTAAAAATAAAAAAATACAATGGATAGAATCCGGCTGTGTGGGCTTTGTTTCAAGTGGAGGTTTAACTGCAGCTCATGAAACTCACAAAACTAATAAGATAAGATATCTTTATTAGTCACATGTACATCGAAACACAGTGAAAAGCATCTTTTGCGTAGGGTGTTCTGGGGGCAGCCCACAAGTGTCGCCACGCTTCCGGCGCCAACATAGCATGCTCATAACTTCCTAACCCGTACGTCTTTGGAACGTGGGAGGAAACCGGAGCACCCGGAGGAAACCCACGCAGACACGGGGAGAACGTACAAACTCCTTACAGACAGCAGCCGGAGTTGAACCCAAGTCGCTGGCGCTGTAATAGCGTCACGCTAACCGCTACACTACTACCCTGTATTCATAGATGCCTCCAGCCCAGCAGGAAGGGATTGCAAAAAAAACAGTTGCCTCCACTGTACCTTTCACTGGATGGTTAAAGGGGAACTCACTTTCTGTGACAATAATAGCAGAAACTACTTACTGAGCTGATTGCAATTGAACAAGCTAGCAATAATCACAGAGCATTCTCAAATATCTTTGTGTTTGCCAGAATGCCAGATTTATGTTGGAAGGAAGCATCAAGCTGCAATTTTGTGCATGGGCTCAGGTCGTTATACCTTTCTGCTAATAAAGCTGGGTCAATTTTTGGGCTGTGAGAGATCTATGTAAAGTTCAGCTTTGCAAACTGCATCTCGCGCTCTGTTTGAATTGTACCTTTTTGTATTTAACAGCTTTCTTGTAGTCTAACTTCCTCCATGCTCAATATAAAACCAATATACTTTGCAACAAAGCTGCCACTAAGCCTTTGCGTACCAGAGGCCAAATCTAATATGTTGAAATATTGAGTAATATAAACCTAGACATTTGAGCCTTTCTAATAGTTCACAAATGTCGTAAGGCTCAACTTACAACACAAAGAGCCCAGGAAATTATTATCACTGCTGCACCCTCCCATTAGAACCAATGACAGGATTAGGTTCATTCCATCAAAGATCTCCACTGCAACTTAAATCATTGCAAGATGGCACTAGTGGGGTAAGCATACAGGAATCCTAATAGGAGTGCGATTAGAGTCATAGGAGTCACACAGCATGGAAACAGGCCATTTGGCCCACCATGTCCATGCTGATCAGTGGGCACCCATTTGTATTAATCTGATCTTCCAGCACTTGGCCCGTAACCTATGCCTGGGCAATTCAAGTGCTCGTCTACACACTTCTTAAGTGCAGTCAGCGGCTCTGCTTCCACCACTCTCTCCAGCAGTGGACTCCAGGTACTTACCGCTGTCTGAGTGAAAAAGATCTGCCCTTGAAAAAGCCATGCTGGCTATCTCTGATCAGTCCTTGCCTTTCCAAGTGATCATTAATCCTGTCCTTCAGAAGTTTTTCCAATAATTTCCCTACTACTGATGTTAGGTTCACAGGTCTGTAATTACCAGGCTTTTCTTGAAAAAGGGGACCACAGCTGTCATCCTTCAGTCAAGAAGCAACATTCTTTCTAGCCATTGCTAAACACTAGCTCGCTGAATTGTAAATTTTCTTCGTTACACTGAAGCAGATTCCTGGCCATCTGATCTACAGAATGGTTCCTGTACAATTACCCTGAAAGCTCTCTGATGTACAGCACCCACCAGTACGGCATCCACCTCTTATATAGGCTCCTAAGCACTTAAGTGACATTGTAAGGGATGCTCTTTAATGTTAACTGTTCCATGCAAATGACAATTTATTGCCAGGAGTTCAAAGATAGTTATCTGGAGTTTTGAGGCCTTCCTTCTCCCTTTTAAAGTTTGTGCAGGCCAGAAAAAGAAGAGTATTGCTGAGCTGCCATCACAAATAGCCAGCAAAGGGGGAGCCAGCTGCTTCCATTTGATACCAATGATGAGAATACCTCAATAAGAGCATGGAAAAATGTTTGAGGTGTCCACCACTCACCCTCCCTTGAAAATACCCAGCGACTGAGTCTCCATAGCCCTCTTGGGTAGAGAATTTCAATTCTGGGTGACAAAACTTTTTCTCATCTCTGTCCTGGATAGCTGACCCCTTATTTTAATACTGTGAACCCCTTGTTCTGGACACATTGTCCCTGCATCTACTCTTGTATGTTTCAATGAGGTCAAATCTCATTCTTCTGAACTCGGGTGTGTATCATTCAAGTCTGCATAACCTCTCCATGGAGGATAATTCACCCACCCCAGGAGTCAGAATCAGAATCAGGTTTATTATCACTGACATAGGTCGTGAAATGTGTTGTTTTGTGGCGGCAGTACAGTGCAAGACATAAAAATTACTACAAGTTACCAAAATAAATAAATAGTGCAAAAGAGGAATAACGAGGTAGTGTTCATGGACCGTTCAGAAATCTGATGGTGGAGGGGAAGAAGCTGTTCCTGAAATGTTGAGTGTGGGTCTTCAGGCTCCTGTACCTCCTCCCTGATGGTAGTAACATGAAGAGGATGTGTCCCAGGTGGTGAGGGTCCTTACTGATGGATGCCGCCTTTTTCAGGCACCAGCTCTTGAAGATGTTCTCGATGGTGGGGAGGGTTGTGCCCGTGATGGAGCTGGCTGAGTCTACAACCCTCTGCAGCCTCTTTCAATCCTGCACATTGGAGCCTCCGTACCAGGCGGTGATGCCACCAGTCAGAATGCTCTCCACCGTACATCTGTAGAAATTTGCAAGTGACGTACCAAATCTCCTCAAACTTCTAATGAAGTAGAGCTGCTGGTGTGCCTTCTTCGTCATTGCATCAATGTGTTGGTCAATCCAATGAATCTTCACTGTACTCCCTCTATCGCAGGTATATTCTTCCTTCAATAGGGAGATCAGACCTGTACACAATATTGAAGATGTGGTGTTTTGGGGGCCCTACGTACAGTAAATACTACAAGTGTTGCGGTAGTGATGGCGATGGGAACAGGTGGTTATACCTGTATGTTTAACTTATACCTATCCTAGGAATGCTTGGTGCTGGAGGATATCCCTCTGTGTTTAACCCATGCCTGGCTCGTGCTGGGCTTATAACTGTGCACTTAACCCATTCCTGGCCTGAGAGTGCTTAATGGCGGAGGGTATCACTGTGTGTCAAACCTTTGCTTATCCTGAGAATGCTCAGTACGAATAATGTGCACAAAAACATCTTTCCTGGTCCACTTCCTCCACTCCCCTCAACATCCTCAACTGAGGTAAAGCAACATGCTTCAGCTTTGGTCAAGACCAGACAAGTTACAAAAATTGCAGCTAATATTATAGGACTTAATTCATTAACATAACTTTTGATGTTTCTCTATTAGGCAAGGTCACTTGGGGTGAATACCCTTTTGAAACATGGCTGCTGTTATCTTATGAATTCATAATGAGAATTTATCAGGATCAGATCATAGCTTAATTGGATAAGTGGCATTTACAACGTGCTTCATAGTACTTGCTCCTATTTTTAGCTGTTTTGATTTAAGTACAGGTACTGATGCCATCTTCTCCTCTACCTTCTATCCACAGGATGCAACTGCGTGTGATCCTTTAGAGCATCTTCGACACAATATCACTTTTCTGATAATTATGCTCTCAATCATGATAAATACCAGAGAGACACAAACACTTATTGGTTGTCATGGGGTGTGTGGTATATCAAGTGTTTAATGAAAACCTCTCACCAGCAGGATTACACTGATGTTTGAAATTTGCCACTACCTGTCTGACTAAATTTCTACCATTGTTCTCTCCCAGGCCTTGGCTTTACAGCCCAAGGCGTACGCCAGGATTTTTAGCCTTCCTTTCTGCTGATACATGACAGCCAACTCAAGACCGACTCCAGACACATGAACACAAAATCTCGGCTAACGTTCCCAGTGTAGTACTGGGGGAATGCAGCATAGCCAAAGACGCTGTCTTTCAGATTAGGTGTTAAACTGAGGTGGATGTGAAATATCAGCATTATTTTGGTGAGCCATAATGTCCTGACCAATATTTATCCCTCAACCAACATCACTGCAATGGACTATCTTTGCATAATCCATTGCTGTTTATGGGAGCTTGCTGTGCCTAAATTGGTTGCCATGTTTCCTACCTTACAACAGTGACCACACTTCAGGAGCATTTCACTCGCTGTAAAGTGCACTGGATGTTAAAGATGTTGCAGAAATGCAAGTCTTCTTTCAATGCATATTTTCAGGACTTACCACATACAAATGGACCACCTCTTCCCTGTAAACCTCAGCTCTATCCAAAATGTGAATTACCACTACTATGTCTGGGGAGTATCTTCCTGCACCTCTTGACTTTGAACCGGTTACAAGGGGCCCACTAAATCCCTGTCGCCCTGAATACCTTCCCACTTTCTGACCCTCTTGTGATCCACCTGGGCTCCTGGTTCACAAGAATTGCTCACTATTATTACCTGAATCACAGAAATGCCATGGTTTATAAGACAGCAGCTATGGAGATCAAACCCATATCTGTACATTGACCAGACTGTACGAATTGCACACAGTCAACAGCAGTTCAACCTGTTCCACTTTCCTTGGACTTACAAATGCTTATTTTCCCCTATGTTAGATGGTAAGAACACTCATTGTCAGGTCTTTCTGCTGTTCTGCAAATGGCCACTGAAAGGTTTACAAATGTTGACAGGGCTGTTTCACCCTTATTCAGGGAAGTCACTACCCTACCATACACTGCGAGAGATGGTGCCAGCACATTGTCACCGTCCATTAATGCACTGACTTGTCCACCTATGATTCTATTGAATGAAGGAATGGGTTTGGAGAGCCGAATTTCTTCAGAAAGGTTGAGGACAAGGACTATTTGGCTTGTTGAAACCACCTCATAACGTGTGACAATGAAATCCCCTCTTGCAATTGACCTCAATTTACTCTTCATTTGGTGGAGCACGTGACCTTGGGACCAGTTTGATGCAAAGTAATGTGCACAATTCCTATCCTGGGCAAAAGATTAATCAGAAAATTATTACATCAATCAATTTCATAAAAACGTAAGAAATAGAAGCAGGAGTAGGCCATTCGGGCCCTCATGCCTGCTCTACCTTTCAGTAGGATGGTGGCTGATCTCTTACTTCAACACCACTTCCCCTCACTAACCCCATATCTAAAAATCTCAACCTTCATTAATTGTTTTGTAATATTAAAAATAACAATTATTAGCAGACCTCAGCATGCAAAGCGACATCCAACTTTTCTCTCATTATTATTTCTTATGAACACCTAAATATAATTTATAGACACATTTAAATATTATTTTAGTGCTTCTTTGCAAACTCTCTCTCTTTCTCTCTCACGCACAATGGATAATTGAGGGTGTCCAACGCTCAAAGCTGTCATTCGGAAAATACAAAATTACATTGAAGGGCCAGAAATGAGTTCATTTCAAGAATGCCCCGTGTTCAGTTAATGCCATTCACCAGAAGGTTAATTGTCTAGGTCACAATCCACTGCTGAGCTGCCAAGATTCTCCTCTTAGGTTACTAGAGTCATCTACATTTCTGGACCTTGAAGTGAATTTGATAGCTGTCTGATTCCCTCATTTTGTAGAAGGTGACCTAAGGCAAGGTCTTTGTCAGCAATTCTCATGGCAGAACTGAAAGACACACAGGCACTGAGGTCTTTGCTAATGAGCCACTGTCTTCAAGTGTTGAGTTACGCAGTCAGTAGTCTTGAGCTATCAGTGTGCGCTGGGATCCTTTTTTTATCTATTCACTATTAGAGAAATTTATGGCACTGAATGAGGCCATTCTGTCCCTTGTGTCTATGCTGGACAGCGAAGAGAGATGAATCCAGGAGGATGTGGTGCATTAGATACTCATCTAGGTACTTCTTAAATGTGGGACAGGTTCCTCTTTCCACCACCTTCTCAGGCAGTGTGTTCTCAAAGTCATTGAGTAATACAGCATGGAAACAGGCCCTTCAGCCCAACTTGTCCATGCCAACCAAGATGCCCATCTGAGCTGGTTCTATTTGCCCACGTTTGGCCCATGTCCCTCTAAACCTTTCTTATTCCTATTCCTATCCTATGAAACCTTCCAATATTCAGTTGAAAAACATTTTCCTCAACTCGCCTTCAATTCCTCTATCAATACCTTAGGTCAATTCTGCCGTTAATGACACCTCTGTGTTGGAAAATAGTTCTCTAATTTACGCTTCTCTCATAACTTCATACAGCTTGATTAAATCTCCCCTTAGGCTCCTCTATTTGGAAGAAAACAAGCCCAGCTTTGACAGTGCCTCACAATTAAATCTCTCTAGCTCTGGCAACATCCTTATGCATCTACTGTACTGAGAGAGAATGGCTAGCTCAAAGGAAAAAGTGTCGTTTCTTAAAGAATGTGGTGGATTTGGCATCCAACATTCAGAAGGAAGGAAGAGGAGAGATGATGGAGGCCTTTTATGTGACGAAAGGGAAAAACGCAGGCACACGGAAACACCACCGCCTGCAGGTTCCCCTCCTTTCCCCACACCATCCTGACTTGGAAATATGTCCTAAACCCTGGAACTCCCTCCCCAACAGCACCGTGGGGGAGGGAGTTCAGCAGAAGGACTGCAGCGGTTCAAGAAGGTGGCTCACCCCCACCTCCTCAAGGGGCAATGAGGGAAGGGCAATAAATGCTGGTCTTGCCAGATCTGAAAACGAATAAAACAAAAGGTGGGACAGGAGGTGTAAGGTATGGATATAGAATAATAAGTGGTTGAGTCGCGAGCAAAAGGGAATGCGTACATATGGACTGAATAAAGTGCTTAGAGAGAAGGAATTCCATTGCAGAGAGCGGTGGGAATGTAGAAGTGATTGTCACATAGAATGGTTATATGATACATTTAAGGAGAGATTTGCTCATATGAGAGAGAAGGGAATGGGGTATACAGGGGCATGGGTCATGGGGGGGCGGTGGAATATGGTGGAAAAACCAGATGGACCAAATGGCCTGGTTCCAGTGCTGTGGAACCTATATGTACTGAGTGCACCTCATACTGTTCTGTGTAACAAGGTATATCATTCTATTGTGGTACAGTGCAACATCTCCACAACATGGAGATAACCAACTTTTAAGTTTATGATGCAGAATGAAAAACCTATCACGTTCAACTAGGGTTTGGAATCTACCAAGAGGCCTGAAGTCCCCCATAATGTCCCCCTCACTCCAAAATGCGTCCTGCAAGTGCATCCCAACAATGAAATACCTAGTTCTGAATGACCATGGGAGAAAGGTGTCAACGTCCCTGAACTCTTAAATCTTTACAGAATCACACACTTGATTTTAACCCTGGGAGGGTTCTGGGCAGGTGTGGTACACATCGCAAAAGCTGGCTAAATTCTGGACGGGGTGACGGGGAAGGTGTGAGGGGCCATTGGGAATTATAAATCCTGCCTCTTACTTGACTGCTTTTGGCCCAATTTCCTGGTGTTTGAGGTCTATATTTCTTTTGTGTTTCTCCCTTTTTCTTACATTTCATCGGCTACCATTTGGATTTTACTACATTCTTGCACACTGCCTTCCCCAGCTACACTCCTGCTTCGTTGACCTTCTAACCATCTCCCAGTAGCATTCTGCAATGGAGATCTGTTTAACTGGTACCACCCAGTTCACTGGCCATTTTGCCTGTGGTACGACCCAGGATTCCTGGCTCCCTGCTTTACCTGTTGTTCTCTCCATCATTCCTCCCACAATCCTGCTCCCTACCCACCCCAACCTTTTCCCCTCTCCATTTTATTTGCTTCAAGGCCCAGGTTCTGCTTCCAGATTCCAGTTCTGGCAAAGGAATTTCATCCTATCATTTTTTACTTGCGGATTCTAAACAGCCTCCCGCCAGTGCAGAATATCTCCCAGGTTTATTTCAGATTTCCATCCACGTGCCAATCTTTTACACGTCAAAAGTATGGAAACATAAAACATAATCATACAAAGGAAATTAGACTGAGATTGTTAACAAAATTGCTAAACAAGATGAAAAATGCCAAACATTTGCTTTTCAGCTTCCAGTTTTGTGATTGGATTAGTTCTTAGACTATTTCTAGACCTCTGCTCACATAGACTAGGTATTATCCCATCTGATTGAGTTTCCCACAAATTAATCCCATGACCTCCACCATCTGGGGCGGCACAGTGGCGCAGCAAGTAGTGCTGCTGCCTCACAGCTCCAGTGACCCAGGTTCGATCTGGGGGTATAAGTGTATAGTTTGTTGAAAGTGGCAAGGCAGGTGTAGAAGGCGGTTGATATGGGATCTGGCACAGAGTACAAGAACAAAGAAGTCTCGATGAATCTTTATAAAACACTGGTTTAGTCATAACTGGAATATTGTGTCCAGTTCTGGGCACCACATTTTGGGAAAGATGTGATGGTGCAGAAGAAATTCACTAAGATCACACAAGGAATGAGGGACTTAGTTATATTGATAGGACTGGAAAAACTGGGTTGTTCTCCTTGGAACAGAGACGTTTGCGAGGGGATCTGATGGTGTTTAAAATCATGAAGGATACATAGAGGGTAGAGAGAGAGAGAGACTGTTAACATTGGCGAAAGGGTATAGAATGAAGGGAAATGGCAAAAGAACCAAAATTAACATTTCTTCATGTGGCTCCATCTTACCTGATAACACTTCTGTGAACTCTCTGGGGATATGTCACACATTAAAGGATCGATGTAAATGCAAATGTTCTGGCTGTAGTGGGAAATATATTGGTGTCCTTTCATCAGTGCTCTGTCTAATTCCTGCAACACCTTCCCCAACAGCACTGTGGGAGCACCTTCACCAGAAGGACCACAACAGTTCAAGAAGGGCTCACGCCCACCTTCTCAAGGGAAATTAGGGATGGGCAATAAATGCTGGCCTTAAGCACATTCCAAAAATGAATGAAAACAAAATGGAACAACTCAAATATATTGTGCGTATTGTCCCTTAACCCAGTACTCCTAACTCAAACCCTTTTTAGCACTACTTGCCCTTGCTCCTTATCTGAATGCCTTAATGACAAAAGGCCCTGAAAGTGCCCAAAGCCAACAGAATAGATGATGCACAGCTCTGTTACTGTGGCAAAGGGCTGCAGGATGGGCTGTGATGTGAAACTTCACGGATACAGTTATTTTAGATGTGAAATGTTGAAAACTTCACCCTCCTCCACCTCATTTATTATTTTAGTACGGAACATTGTGATATTATTTCAACCCATTCCTGGTCACTGCATGCAGCTAGCAAGAGCAGACAATTCATTTATTTTTGAGTATTTATTTTCTTCTCCCTCGAATTAATTATCACTTACTTGCAGAAAGAAGATGACATTCATACATACACAATAAAGCCCAATATCTTGAATCACTGCCATTCAAAGCCTTCAAAACCTTTTGATATTTTTACCTGTGATTCTCAGTTTTGTAATTTAATAGCGCAAACTATTAATTATGGTTGCTGGATAGCATAACTGATGTGAAGGGAACATCTCCTGTTCCCAATTTTTGTCAGTCTCCTATTTTATGTGTCCCATCAAACAAAGGTGAAGCAACTTCCATCAGTTCTAAGGATAAGAGACAAAGAAAATCTTTCACAACCTCAGGACATCCCTGTGTGCTTTGCAACTAATGAAGTACTTCTTGGAGTGCAGTTAAGGGAAACAGTGCTTGCAACGTGCACAGCAAGCTCCCACAAACAGCCATATAATAATGAGAAGATTTTTTTTCAGTGAAGTTGGTTAAAAGCCGGCACACAGTACAGCAAGAGTTACTGTACTGGAATACGTACGCTCCATCACAGAATACGAAGCTAATTAAAATTAGCTGTGATACTGAAGTTAGAATGAATCGACTCCATAGGGAAATTATTCTCATAATTAAATATTCTGCCTTTTTTAGTTTCTAGAAAACATTCTTCTTGCTCTGGTGTGAGCATTTTAAGCTCACTTTAGTTAAACCAATGAGTTGCCATGGCACCTTTTCCCTGATGTAATGAATAAACGGTATGTCACTTTGCATTCAAATCTCATGAGTACATGTTCTCCCACTCTTCTTCTGCAATAATGGCTTAATTGCTTAAAAGATTAATTGGAGGGAATATAAGAAGCTATCGTGTGTGAGGAGGTGCCTTCACTTCATCATACCCAGTCCACGTGTGTTCTACCCCCTACTTTAACATCCTGAAGAAGACTTGTATGAATTGATCTCCAAAGGCAAGCAAACCTCTTGAATGCAAAACCAGCAGGAAACATTTGTCACTATTGAATAAAATTGCCAATCCTCCAGGATTGCCCTGCAGTCTTTAGGAATTGACAAGTAATACTTTGGTGAAAAAGGTAATTGGGACAATTAGAAAAGTGCCCTTTTTCAGCTCCGATTGAATACTTGTTTATCAGCAAATAAAAATACAGTTGATGGAGGGGAGACAAGGGGATGTGCGCATAAAAGAGCTGTTTGACCAACAGTCCAAGAATCCTCCAATTGGCAAAGGCAGGTAGTTAGGAGACCAATGGTGGGAATATAGGGGAGAGACAATTGGAAGCAAGACATCATGTGACGGAAACACCAAGAATACATCTGTTATATTATTGTAAGGATGAAAAGGGAGCTATGTAGGTGCAAGTAGAATATTTGTACTTATTTTACTGAATCACTCATTAGTGCGCTATATTCTCTGCAACAAACACTGTATCTCTCAGCAGCACTTGGACTCTCTTCTGAAATAGGTGCAATAAGACCCACGGATTTGAGTCTGAACGTGAAGGCAACAAAACAATGTGATATGGTGGCATTGATCCGGTAAGTAAAGTTCCATACCAGGTGAATAATGTGAATGCTGAATTTGACTACAAAGAAATCAGCCGTGACATGCGATGACTGCATGTGCTAAGCATGTGAAATGCAGCAACTGCACAGTTGCAGCTCATGATAAACTAGGAGCAGAACAAGGGTGTGGAGGAGTCTGGGATATTTAAGTAAACATGCACAATGAGATTCAACGGCTTTCTGAAAGCCACAAATAATGAAGACAAGTTCACCTACATCCTTTTGTTGCCGGGAAAGAAAGGATTGGATCTTCACAACAGCTGGGGAATAAGTGAGTCAGAGAGTAAAAGTCCCAACAAGATTTCCAAGTGTTCAGAAAACACCTCAAGTTGAATTCAAGTGACCAGGTGCACAGATATGAATTCTAAAGCTTGAGGAAGGAGTTGGGTGGGTATATTATCGATGCCCTCACAAAGCCAGTAAATGCAGTTTCAGGCAATGGTTGAAAGGTGAGTGGGCTGACACATAGCTAGAAGGCCTTAGTCTGAGAGGTGAAGCTCACTATTGCACTTGCTATGGATGCAGCCACAAGTGGACAGATGAAGACGTTGATGATGACTCAAACAGCCCATGTCCTGATAAGTGCTGAGAAAGGAAGCAGTTAGACAACAGGAAAAAAAATGAGACCCAGACAGGAAGAAGGCTGAGCAGGAGCTATGACAACCATGTGAGTTCACAGACATAAAGAAATATGTCCTGCATATGGATCACACTGTGGATTATGTGGAAAAATCAAGACATTGGGAGGTGTGCAAATTAAAAGTGAAAACAAATGTGTCATTTCCCAGAGAAATGAAATCACACCACGCAGATCATACACGAAAGCCTGAAAGAAGTTGGGTATCCAGAGGAAAATGCCTTGAAGCAAAGCAATGTCGTGCTTATGGCATTCAGAGATTAAATTCCACAATCAGAGGGACACAGCGAGGGAAAGAACTTAACTGCATGTTCTACATGTCAGAAACAGAAAGACCTGCCATCCTGGCTCTGAGAAGCTTTGAGGGACTACAGATGATTTCTGTGAACCTTGAGATGGAGGAGACAATGCTGAGAATTGAAAGCAACATGCTCATCAAAAAATACCCTGATGTGAACAGAAGCAAACATGTGCACCTAAGAAGCAAAACAAACCTAATCCAAATGTCCCCAGAATGGTTGATGAATGCTCTGAGAATTTTGAATGTTATATTCTCTGTTGACACTCAAGTAACCTCCCCACCAAGTAAAATACCAGCAAAGGGAATACTTGAAAAAGAATCCCAAGAGATGCGAGCAGTGGAGGATGAAGGGTTGGGTGGTGGTGGAAGACAAGTCACTAAAACCTTCTATCTGCATGAACTCCAATATGGTGAGAGAGAAATCCAGTGGAATGGCTGAGAACGTTCCTTGAATCAGGTGTTCGCGAAGGATCACTATTCACCCCAGCTCTGGCAGAAGTCACAGCAGTATTGGCCAAGGCAAACTCAATTCCAGAAGTGAGTATTGGTTGCATCATGGTCTGGTGCGGCAATTTGAATGCACAGGAACGTAACGAAGCTGCAGAGAGTAGTGGACTCTGCCCAATACATCACGGGCGCATCCCTCCCCACCATCGGTAGTATCTACATGAGGTGCTGCCTCAAGGAGGCAACATCCATCATCAGAGATCCCCACCATCCGGGCTATGCCATCTTCTCAACAGCTACCGTCGGGCAGGAGGTACAGGAGCCTGAAGTCCCACACCACCAGGTTCAGGAACAGCTACTTCCCTTCAACCATTCAGTTCTTAAACCAACCTGCACAACCCTAATCAGTACAATAGAGCAAACACTATGACCACTTTGATCACTTGCACTATTTTTGGTCCTAATTGTGTTCTTTCTTGTAAAATTGTAGCTTAATTTATATTTTTCTTGTGAATGTTGCTTATATGATACTATGTGCCTGTGATGCTGCTGCAGGTAAGTTTTTCATTGCACCTGTGCACACATGGACTTGTGCATGTGACAATACCACTCAACTTTGACTTTGACTTTGAGTACTAGAATGTGAAACTTCCTTGATGGGGAATTTTCATTGTCAACGATATTTTACACACCATGTGGACAATAGAAGTTCCATCATCTAGCTTTGGCTTATAGAGCGAGCCAAAGTAGCAGAAAGTAGGTGAGACTCACAGAAGATGCACGGCTGCAAGCAAATCCATATCTATGAGTGGATGTTCTAAACATATGACTGTCATCTTCACTAGGCAACCTCAAGAACCAGATAGGCTGGGCTCAAGTTAAAAGCTGACAAGTGCATCATAAAGAGAAAGAATGTCATGATCAACAGATATGGCAACCTAGAAAAGGAGCTATTGACAGTCGTATATGATGCAAGAAGTCTGTACCCATCTCTACACAAGGAAATTCATAGCAGATGATGATCACTGACTCCCTAGAGCAAAGCAACAAGATAAATCTATGTGGAGCACCAGAAAAGCTCAACGGATTATTCTTCAGAATCAGAATCAGATTTATTATCACTGACTTAGACTGATGTGAAATTTGTTGTTTTGCGGCAGCAGGTACAGCGTTCAGAATTATGATTTCACTCCCAAATACAAACCAGGAAAGAAATCGTGCTAGCAGATGCACTAACTCGTCTGACGCCCCAGGAGAATCATAAGATGAGAGATCTAGGTGTGAAGATACAGTGCTTAATAAATATGACACCGGCAAAGCCGAGTAAGAGTCGGAGAGACTGACAAAGACGAGGCTTCACAGATGCTTTCTCAGCGAGTGATTCAAGGGGTGGCTTGGAAGGTGAAACAAGCACAGCCAGCAGTGAGATGTTATTGGTCAATCAGAGGTGACAGCTCAATGGAAGATGGTGGCTCTGTTGGCCAAATCTAGAATCATCATACAGAAAAAGAAGGCAAGGAGAATTACTCCAGAGAGTACACAAAGACCACACTAGTGCAGAGAAATACAAGCTGAGACTACACCAGCTGTTAATGGATTGGCATCTACAAAGATGCATTTGCCAGTACAGAAATACATGACAGAAGGAAGAAGTATGGGTGCTGAATTACCACCTGGGAATGGCATACCATGGGAACTGATTTATTCCACACAACACAAGCTCCATGGCTGTACTACTCTGTTCCAATCCATCAGGAGGATGAAAGACTTGAGCACCGGAATAATTACCAGCCAGTTTGAAGCCTGCTTGCTGAACAAGAGATTCCTGAGAAACTGGTGTGTGACCACAGAAGCCGATTCACCAAGAACGTAGAAAATTTGCAGCACAATTACAGATTCGCCATTGTGACCTCATCCTCACACTATCATAGCAAGACAGAGCCAGACAGTCAGTGGAATCCTCATCAAGTGCAGAGAGACAAAGGAAGACCTGGACCTTGCCTTATTGTCGCTCCAAGCTCCACCCAGCGAGAGTGATGTAAAATTGCCAGCCAAGGTAATGAATGGCAGAAAAGTATAAGACAACTTTGCCAAGCACAATATATCCTCAGGAGAATGAGGAAGAAGCAGCACCAACAATGACAGCAGCAACACTGAATGTGGCTTCCATACTCACAGAAGTAACAGGCACCACATCACCAACATAACCCAACAACTCACCCTAGACTGGGAGAGTTACATTCAAGTCCACTAAATGGAGGTGCAAAATCTTACTCACTGAGCACTGTTGTGAATGATGCTTTAAGAAGCATGAAGTGGTTATAGCTATCGGTGGAAGTACACCATTTGATCCTATTGTACCAAATCACTCATTAGTGCACTATGAAGGAAACTCACATTATGTCTCTTGGCAGCAACAGTCAGCAGCCTTAAAATAAGTACAATGTAAGCTGCAGACTTGAGTCTCAAAGTGTAGTTAAGAAACAAAGCTCTAATAACAAGAGATAACGATATCCAGTCAGAGTTGGCACTCTTGGGGCACATGAGTAATTAACTTCAGGTTTGATGTTTGGCACTAAACAAAGAACATAGGACAGTACAGCGCAGGAACAGGCCCTTCGGCCCACCGTGTCTGCACTGGCCGTGATGCCAATCCAACCTAATCCCATCTGCCTGCACATGGTCTGTACACCCCTGCCCCTCTATTCCCTGATGCAGGATCACGACCCGAAACCTTGACCATCCCTTTGCCTCCACAGTCGCTGTCTGACCAGCAGAGTTCCTCCAGCAGCTCGTTTGTTGCTCCAGATTCCAGCGTCTCCCTCTGTTCCCTGTCTGTTTGTGTGTCTGCCTAAGTGCCTCTTAAATGTTGCTATCTGCCTCTACCACCTCTACTGGCAGCCCGTTCAGACACCTGTCCCTCTCTGTATTAAAAAAGGTGCCTTGTAAATGTCCTTTAAACTTTCACCCACTCACCTTAAACCCATGCCCTCTAGTATTTAACATTACCACCCAGGGAAAAAGACTCTATCTACTCTACCTGTGCCTCTCATAATTTTATAAACTTCCATCAGGTTCTGCCGCTCCAGAGAAAACAACCCAAGTTTATCCAACTTCTCCTCATAGCTAATACACTCCAATCCAGGCAACATCCTGGTGAACCTCTTCTGCACCCTCTCCAAAGCCTCCACATCTTTCCTGTAGTGTGGTGACCAGAAGTGTATACAATACTCCAAGTATTTGCCTAACTGAAGTCCTGTACAACTGCGACATGACTTTTGATGTAAGGCTCATGATGTAGGGCTAATGTAAGGCTCACCGGCCTATAATTTCCTGGTCTGTCCCTGTTGCCTTTCTTAAATAAAGGAATAACAATGGTTATTCTCCAGTCTTCTGGGACATTGCATGTGGCTAAAGAGGAGACAAAGATCTCTGTCAAGGCCCCAGCAATCTCCTCTCTTGCCTCCCTCAGGCTCCTGGGATAGATTCCATCAGGCCCTGGAGACTTATCCACTTCAATGTTTCTCAGTACACACATCATCTCCTCCTTCTTAATATCAAGATGAGGGAACCTTGGTTAAAAGTATATGCTCTTTTTATTGAAGTTATAAACGAAGCTGCAAGACAAGAAATAAAATACAAAGATTCAACTTACATAGCCAATTGAAAGACAGATACATCTTGCCAACCATGATTACTACACCCCCCCACCCCCCGATTTGAGCTCCAGTCGACATCCTCATTACTAGCTGTCCTGCCGCATAAAGGCATTTTGCATGCAATGTGCAATTCCATAGAACCATAGAAAGTACAGCACAAAACAGGCCCTTCGGCCCAAAATGTTGTGACGACCTTTAAACCTCTCCAAGACTATCTAACCCCTTCCCCCCACATATCCCTCTATTTTAAATTCCTCCATATGCTTATCTAGCAACCTCTTGAATTTGACCAATGTACCTGCCTCCACCACCGCCCCAGGTAGCGCATTCCATGCCCCAACCACTCTCTGGGTAAAAAACCTCCCTCTGATATCTCCCTTGAACCTCCCACCCATTACTTTAAAGCCATGCCCTCTTGTATTGAGCATTGGTGCCCTGGGAAAGAGGCGCTGGCTGTCCACTCTATTCCTCTTAATATTTTGTACATTTTGTATATTTCATTAGTGTGGTCTAACCAGAGTTTTGTAGAGCTACATCATTAAATACCAGGGGTGGGGGGGGGTGGCGGGGAGTGGGGCGGGTGGGAGGCAGGGGTTGGGGGGCACACCCAATTCTGACCAAGGCACTTTGGGAAGGATGAGAAACTCCTTCCAGAGGGAGGAGGGACTTTGGTTACTTGACCGGAAAAGCTGGGCTTTGAGCAGGAGAAGCCCCATCTTTCTCTCCTCACAGAACACCACCACCAAGTGGGAGAAGCACAATGACCTGCAGAAGCAGGAGGGAAGGCTAGAGAGAGAAAGCAGGAGAGGGATGATGAAGATGACCCCAGTGTGTCACTGCACCTGACATCCCACAGCACCACCTCACAGCCTGGCATTGCCATTATAGCGACTAAGTTAAAGGGACACATATCACGGGGAGCTACACCAGGCATTAGTGGACTTTAGATCAACAATCTGCTGGAGGAACTCAGTGAGTGGAGCAGCATCTGGTGGGGGAAAGGAATTTTCAGTTCAAATGTTGACAATTCCTTTCCCCCCACAGATGCTGCTCGACCCGCTGAGTTCCTCCAGCAGATTGGAATTGGAATTGGAATATTATTGTCACATGTACCGAGATACAGTGAAAATCTTTTGTTTGTGTGCCATCCAGACAGATCACTCCGTACATAAGTACATCAAGGTAGTAAAAAGGAAAACAGAATGCAGAATATAGTGTTATAGCTACAGAAAAAGTACAGTGCAGGTAGACGGATAAAATGAAAGGGTCATGACAAGGTAGATTGGGAGATCAAGATTTCATCTTTTAGCGTGTTAGAGGTCCGTTCAAGAGTCTGATAACAGCGGGATAGAAGCAGTCCTTGCTCCAGATTCTTGTGTCACCAGTGGACTTCAGTCTGACATGATGCACAGGGAATCGGACGCAGGGGATGAATAACGGGGGGGGGGAGGTCCATTCATCTGTGGTGCCCCAGAGGACTCCCTGCAGGTGCCCATGGGCTGAAGTGGGAGACCAATGGAGTTTCCCCTGCCATACACGGCTCTCGTTTTATCTGCACTGAGCTGCCGTGGTTGGAGAGCACATTGGTGTGAGCAGCCAGGGAAGTCAAGAGCAGTTCTTATCCCTGAGGAACCATCCCTTGGGGCAGTGCTGGCTCCAAAAATGTCTGGCAGTGCAGAGTCCCTCAGGATGAATGAGTCTCGTGTGCTTCCAGGAAACATGGCTACCAGCATGAGGAAATTCTCCTCATAACCCAAACCATCTGCATATTGAGGGAGCATAAACCCTTCCTCTTGATGAAATGGTCTGGGTCATTCATGGAATCCAGTCATGGCTACTGGCTCTCCTGGGAAGCGTGGAGATGTGACCTGCTCCTCGCTGAATTACCGTGCCTGGGTGACAGAAGTCGAAGTTGCGTGACTGGTGATGTCAGTTGGCATTTGTCCAATGCCGCACCAATGCGGACTGTGCGTGGCAATGCCCAATCCCATTTCATGTCCGTCACAACTTCACCCACAAGCGCAATCTGCTCTGTGTAAAAGTTAGATTGGATTCTGTGCTCCCTAAAAAAAACAGGTGCAATGCAATCCAATTTCTCAGCTCCCGTGCCTGCTGATGTATGTGCACAAAGACAGTTAACAACTGATGATAACAACTTTGTACCAAAAAGGCCACAATGCCTGTGAAATGTATTTTTCTCACACGACCTGTTAATTTTAAATGTGAAGCGTCTGTATTCTGCACCTACAGCCCAAGTCAAATTCTCTGACAGCGACAGCTAAATATTTTCAGAAGCTTAGATCACACCCCTATCCCCATATATCTACCTTTCCACAGGGGTCTGGGTCTGTGAGTCTGTCCTCAGAACAAGAACTGAAGTCCCAGAGCACCTGTGTTGCTTGTTGAATCTTCTTCCCTGCATGTGTTATCTTTGCAATGCAAAGACTGTTGCATGAGGCCTCCAAAGCAGCAACCAGTTCTAATTGTCAGTACAATATCTAGTTAAAAAAAAGGAAACAGGTATACCCACAGGCAAAGATCCAGGTGTTGTATAAGTAAAAGACATCTGTAACCTGAACCCATTCACCTCTCACAATGATTTTCTGGAGCCTGGCATCTCAGCAAGAACTGTCCCACTGATTTGTCGAGCGGCAGCCTGAGTCATATCTGTCAGCCACTGTCCTAGCGTCCACCACCATCAACACTGCATATGCCTTGTGTCCCAAAGGCAAATTGGAGGCACCAGAGGTTGCAGCACCGAGGCACAAGGAGCAGCTGGGAGAGTTCGACGTTAACTTCAGACCCACTCCCCATCAGGTCCCACAGCAACATGAGCAAGGAAACCTGCTGCTGCTCACCACCCACTGCCCTCCTTTGGTTGATGACCCGTACTGCTCACGTTGAAGGAAGTACGATGGTACACCCTGAGCGGGGGACTGAACTCCATCACCAAGAGTGGCTCGGTTACATCACCGTGATTAAGCTGGCTGATTGCCGAAGGGCACAACTGACATACTGTGCCCACCTCAGGTGGCATGGGAGCCAACTTGAGGAAATGATTTACTTGGCCTTCTCCGTGCCAAGTTATTTGGGACAGACATGTCCGGCTACAATAGCATTGGCAGAAGCGGCCACCGTGCTTTCTGTGTGAAGAGGAAGCCTTATCTCCTTGTCTGTTTTGTAGTGTGCTACTACCACTGTGTGACAGACAAAGTGCAACACCTGGCTGCCCAAAATTATGCCTCCATAAGGTGCCATGGTCCATCAGTGACTGAAGCTGGTCTTGTCACAGTTTGTTACCTTAAGGGCTGGACCATCCCTCAGTCCTCGAATTGGGAAATCCACTCCAGTTCAATGCAGAGAATGGAAGGGCACGGCTGGAGCAGATTGTGGAAGGAGCTCCCAACCCACGGAGCCATTCCTTTATTTATTTACCAGCAGGGCTACAAACATACTCAACATCAAAAGCAGTCAGATCTAATTGGTCCCACAACCAATGGATGGGAACAGTTTGTGTAGAGCTACCAGATTCCACTGGGAGTGGCAGGGAACTAATAGGAGGAAGAGTCTCCATAAATCTTGTTGTCTTCACACGTGGTGGAGTTTAGCACATGAGTGTAAGAAATTAGACTAAAACATCTTCAAGTGTCCTCAGTTATAAGCACAGAATGGGTCAACCCTGGGTCTCTTTCTGAGCTTGGAAGCATCATGGATAATGCCACATGAAGTGAACCAAACTGGATGGATTAAGATGCAGCTGAGTGCAGCAAAGGATATGAGCCCTGAATCCTGTCTGTAGTACTGAAACCCTCTGCTCAGGAACTAACTACTCCCTTTCCTAGCAAAGATCAATCTATCTAACGACGTGGCAGAAGTACTTCCAGTCTACAAAAAACAGGATAGATGTAAATTGGCCAATTATTCCTCAATCAATCTCCTCCCAATTATCAGTAAAGTGTTGGAAGGGGTCATCAATAACGTCTGAGTACTTCCCTCTGGTCAATAACCTACCAATGCGTTCTGGCTATCATTGGTCCTTCAATCACCGTTCTTACAGATCTGACCATTTCTTTGCTGCTTGTAGGTCCTTGCTGTGTGCAAAATGTCCTCTGCATTTCCCTGCATTACGACAGGGATGACACTTCAGAAATATTCAATTATCTGTAAAATGCTTTGGGAGTTTTAAGGTCAGGAAAGGCACTATATAAATGCAAATTCTTTCTTTCTTACCAATGCTCCTTTTGGGTTGTCAGAGCCATTCAGCTTCAGATCTCATCACAGACAAGGATTCAAGAAGCAAATGCTAGAGAAGAAGTGAAAATAGCTGCCTTCTGCACCCTGCTAAATGTGCTGGCTAACTTTGTTTTATTCATTGATGGGATGTGGTGTCGCTGGTCAGGATTCATTGTCCATCCCTAAGCCTCCTTGTGGTGAGCTGCCTTCTCGAATCGCTCTAGCCCTTCTGGTGAAGGTGCTCCCACAGCGCTGTTGGGGTGGGAGTTCTGGCAGTTTGACCCAGTGGCATTGAAGGACAGTGATATATTTGCAAGTCAGGATGGTGTGTGATGTGGAGGGGAACCTGCAGGTGGTGGTGCTCCCATGCTCCTGCTGCCCTTGACCTTCTTGGAGGTAGAGGTCATAGGTTTGGGAGGAGCTGTCGGAGTAGCCTGGGTGAGTGACTGCAGTGCATGTTGTAGACGGTGCACACTGCAGCCACTGTGTACCGGTGACGGAGGAAGGGAGTGTTTAGGGAGGTGGATGGGGTGCCAATCAAGCGCACTGCTTTGTCCTGAATGGCATCGAGTTTCTTGAGTGTTGTTGGAACTGTACGCATCCAGGCAAGTGGAAAGGTTCCAGCACACTCCTGACTTGTGCTGTGTAGATGATGGACAGGCTTTGGGGTGTCAGGAGGTGAGTCACTCACCGCAGGATCCCCAGCCTCTGACCTGCTCTTGTAGCCACAGTAGTTATGTGGCTGGTGCAGCTAAGTTTCACAATGCCACTAGGATATCCAATTTAGAACATCTTGATCTGTTCTGAATCCATCCCATTTAACGCAGTAATGGTGCCACAGAACACTCCCAATTTGCTGTCAGAAGTGACCAGCAGATAGCTGAAATGATCTTCTTTGATTGACAAAGATGCTTGAGGGGTCCTCTCAACAATTGATCAACTTTGCCGGTTATAGTTTCAGTGAGTGAACAGGTTCAGCCAATGATCAATGATCAATGACTGCAGCCAAGTCCTTGTCCCTTCCCAACTTTTTTAATGATGTTACAGGCCAAGCAAGCTTCAATTGTGTTTGCTTTGACACGATTTGACTGCAATCCATTCACAGATAATAAAAAGGTAACCTGAATAAATAATCACAAACTGCATGGACAAGAGAAGTAGTAAATTGCAACTAAATGTCACTGGAGAGAAAGTATTGCTCCTGCGTGCTGGAAATTGAAGCAGAGAGCTTCACCTTCTAGCATTAACTCAATGGTACATTGCCTGTCCCTGAGCTAGTGTAGACATGGCACACCATGGAACGTAGCCACCCTGAGAATCAAATTCTAATCTGTTTCTCTGTAGTTAGGGATAGTGATTGAAGACTGATGATAAAATTCAGTGCTCTGGTGAGGGAAGAGGGCACAATTAGAAGCAGCGACTGGCTCCCACTGCAGCCCGCCACTGTCTTTGGTACTGCACCCATCTGGCTCTGCAATGAGCAGCAAAATGGTGATTGCTGGATGCTGGATGACAGTGATTGTCTGGACACAGACAATCAGGCAGTCCTTCCCCTTACACCCACCCCTGTCCATGCCCCTCTCTTTGCCCCCTGCCAGGCTGGCTCCCAGTGTCAGTGTGGGAGCCGGTTGTTGACCTGCCTGCCCAGAGTCACTGCGGTGTAACTGGCCATCAACAGCACATAGTCCTTCCCCAATGAGTGACTCCAGTCCCACACCACATCGTTGACTCCTGGGAGAAGATGCTCTCCATTCTGAGCGCTGTCCTGCGAAGAGATCACCAGGTGGACAGAGGAAGAGATCCAAGGATGTGCTCAAAGTATCCTTGAAGAAATGCAACATCCCTACTGAATCCTGGGAATCTCTGTCCCATGACCACTTAAAGTGAAGAAGGAACATTGAGGGTGGCATTGAGAACCTCGAGTCTGTGTATCGGGAGAACCTCGGGTCACGTATCCCACGTAACCAGCAGAAGGAATGCACCACTTCAAACTACCCACCTGTCCCGTCACCCACCTCCTGCCCCATCTGTGGAAGAGTCTGTGGGTCCAACACTGGCCTCATCAGTCACCTCAGAACCGGAGTGGAAATAAGTCAGCCTTGATCTCGAGGGACTGCCTAAGAAGAAAATTCTTAATGCCTTCGGAAGAAGCTGAGCAAAGTCAGTTGCAAGATAAATGCTACAAAGGCTGACTAGTACTTTCTTACTGGGATGGGCTAACTGCGGCTGTTGACATACATCAAAGAGTAGTTAGGGCAAAGAGCATAGCCACATTTAAGAGGAAAATGCTTGCAGAAGAAAGGTACAGAAGGGTAAGTTGATAAGATGAGATGGAAAGAGGAGACGGGTGGAGCATAAACACCAGCAAGGGGGTTCTGAGCCAAATGGTTTGTCTCGGGGCTGAACATCCTCTGGGAAAAAATCATATTTTACAAAATGGTTTCCCTTTCACTGGTGAACTGGGCTATCTCAAGCCACATGGAGCCATTTCTGAACCACCTTTAAAAGCAGTGTCTGTAGTACCATTGTCCACCTTTCCCCAGCTTCGTGAGGACTATTGAAAAATATGGAATTAGGTCCCATTGAAAAGAGAGCACAGGAAGGGAGATAAGAGCCACCAGATAGATGGGTTTCATTAATATCTTTAAAAGAAAATCATTAAATGGGATTCAGCGCTAATAGCTGCATAACACTGGGGGCATGGGGAGGAGAAATCTAATCTGTTGGTCTCAGGAATCTCAGTTTATAATGCGATTAACTACTGACAGACTTCCTTTTAAAGTGCATATTTATGCAAGTTCAGCAAGGGCTGGAGAGCCAATAATGACAGTGGCAGATACGGCAGCACATGTTCAAATTGTTGGATATGGCAGGGCATCTCATGACTTTCTAAAAGTGAATATCTAATTCTGAATACGTCAGACAAAAATGCTTGATCTTGTGCTAAGCTGAAGCAGGTGCAATTTATATACACGACACCTTAATTAAGCATTGGTATGATAAGGTATTTGACAAGAATGTTCATGACCAGAAGGGGCAGCATTGAAAATAAAGAGTGAGAACATTGCTGAGTGCTACCTTTTCATACAAGATCTCTGCCACATCACTCTTGTGAGAATAGTCTCGAGGGATTGGATCCACGAATTTAAAGATAATTTTGGGGAAGAGATAACAGAGACATTAATGCACATAGTTAATAATTCATTAGAACCCGGTATTGGGCTGGGGAACCAGTGGATAGCCAATGTAATGCCTGTACTGGTGAAGGGGAAGAGAACATGCCCAGGGAATTATGGACCAGTCAGCTTAACATCAGTGGTCGGTAAAACAACAGAATCCTGATTAAAGGACAGAACAGAAGAACGTCTAATAATGAATGGTCAGTTTGTCATTCAGAAGTGAAAATCATGTTTGACCAGGAAGTAGCAGAGAGAGTAGACAGTGGTGGTGCAGTAGATGTAACTTATCTAGATTTTCAAGAGACAAAGGTAAGGTTTGGGAATGTGGAGTCGGGGAGAAGCAGCAGAACACGTTGCTGGCTGGCTTCAAGATAGAAAGCAGAGAGTGGGAGTAAAGGGATGCTATTCCGAGTGGAAGAAGGTGGGAGTGGCATTCCACAAGGATCAGTCCCAGGAACACTGATGCTCACAACTCACTTTAATGATTTAAATTCTGGAAACAAAAACACAATTCCTAAATCTGTGACCGGGGGAAGAGTCAGTTCCGAGGAGGATGGGAGGAGAGAACTGATAAACCCATAGAGTGGGCAAGTAACTGGCAAATGCAGTTCAGTACGAATAAACGTGAGGTCGACAAATTGGTGAGAAGAACAGGGAGGTCACTGATGGGAGGTGTGAGTCCAGGTGGGGTAGAGGAACAAAGGGATCTCAGGTACGGATACACGAAGACTGAACACTGTGCCGTAGGTTAGTGAGGCTATAAAATAAACAAGCCAAGCACCAGGGTTTATTTCTAGAGGGACTGAATTGAAAAGTAGGGAGGTTATGCTCAACCGACAGTTCCTTTCTCCCTCACGTATTTATCCAGCTTCGCCTTGAATGCAGCAATGCTATTCTCTAGGAGATAGCAAGTCCCACATTCTAACTGCTCTTCTGGTAAAGAGGCTTCTCCCAAATTCCACACTGGGTGCCTGTCTTGTGTTTAAGCTCTAGGTTTTAGACTTCCCGATCCTGGAGGACCCCTCCTTCCAGATGGAGCTGGTTGGCCTCGGTTGCAAACACTGGTTAGTTATCGACAGAGCTAGTCCTCTCAAGACCTCTTTCTGCAAAAAGAAAATCATGGTCGGCAAGTCCTTTACACTGACAGGAGTTGACTGTAACAGCATTATGTCGCTCCCACTCAGAACAGCTAAAAACAACAATGACATGATGCCCCAAAGAGTCTATCAAACTATGTGTGGCTTCTGACAGTCACACAGATTTTCTGCCGAAACACTTATATCCAATTGTGCAACACGTTTGATTCTACGACTGAAAAATATAGTTCTGTTCCAGTTAGCAGATTCTCAGGAGGTTTTATTTATTTGTGGGGTTGCAGTGAGCTTGCTAGATCTGTTCAGCTATATTGAAAAAGAAATCGGTTGCTGAAAACTGTATTAGCATTGTATTAGTTTTACAATTTCTTAAAATAGCTTTTAATATTAAAATAATGCCATTGGATTTGGCACTGTCTATTAGATTTTGTTTTACAGTATTATATTTGGTCTTGCAATATTAGGTTCAAAATTCTCATCCCTGGGTTTGTGGGCTCTTCCAATGCTACAGTCCAGCAGGATCCTTGCATTTCTCCAAGTGTGGCGACTTGGACATTCCCAATTTTAATTGCTGCATAATTGGCGATCATGCCTTCAGCAGTCCAGGTCCCAACTCTGGGATTCCCTCCTCAAACCTCTTCCCCTTTAAGATGCTCCTTAAAACTTCCCTGTTTGACCAAGTTTTGATTACCCAATATCTCCTCCTCTCGCCTAAGTCTATTTTTGTCTGATTATGCTTCTATGGGCTGCTTTACCACAGTAAAGGTACTACATTAAAGCAAAACATTGTTGTATTGGTATTTGAAGATTAGACTTGGAATTGTATTTTTCGATCGCTGGGCGTAAATCTGATAGTGCAGCAAGGTCAATGGGTATCTTCGTAAATTATGGAGAACAAAAATGGATGAATTACAGTCAAATTAGATACAGAAAGAGAAATAAAGAGAGGGAAAGATTTGATTAAGAGAGCTGGAAAAACAGATAGCAAGTAAATGTTGTGAAAATTGTCAGAAGTTTTTAATTCTCTAAACCTCGAGGAACAATGTATTGACTGCAGGAATAAGTCACAAGTTTCTGGATTGGAAAGGTTAGGTGGCATTGCAAGAATGTCCGTCTTGTCATTACATCATTAAGCACTAGCCCGAATATTCTGTGGTGTTCAACTTGTTTCGACAGAATTCAGCCGTTTCTTAAGAGTGGGTTCAGGGCAAACTCCTGCTTCCGTGAGGCTAACAGTGGAGTGAGAAAAACAGCCCAGCAACCTGTGGCAATTTGAAATCTGTTGGGCACGTCCCCTTTGCTGCAATTTACCAGGCGATGGACACATTTATAACGGCAAGTGCATAAAGCACATTGTTCTCTTCCCATAAAATCTGGGCTATTATACAACATACTAGCTGTGATAATGGGAAGACTGCGCTGTATATAGAATAAATATGTTCCCAAGAGCTTTTAAAATCTGCAGATAATCTCTCTTACGTAAAGACCTTGTTCTTTGATCTTACATCTTGGGAGACAATGAACAGCGTTCAATTTGAAACAATGTCACTCAACAAGATACAGGCTGATGGAAAACTTGCTTGAGAATTATAAGCTTTTAAGGACATTTACCATTTAAAATGTAAATACAATTTTAAAGATTTGCATATCAATACAAAATCGGCTTTATCTTTATTTACAGGCAATGTGGATTTGGTGCTTTTACAAGCAAGTATTTTCAAGGTCACTCTATTCAGATTTCCAGTGGGCATCGGAGGCTTTGAGATTTTCAGATTTATCTGTAATTTAGTGCGAGGTGGATTGCATTAATCACAGTGGATGCTAGAAGTGTGTAAATGAGTGGACAAGACTTACTTCTGACAGTATTACTGGTCACCAATCTCAGCTAAATGTCTGACCAACTCTAAAGCAATTCAGAACCTTCTCTAGACTATTTATTAAGACACGTAAGCTCAAAGTTCTCCTTGTTCCTTTATTAAGAATTCCTCTATTACAACAGAAAGTAAAGCAACATTACACCACTGTATGGAACATAGCCTTTCTTTTTGATACATGGTCAACTGGATGACAGGGGTCACAGCAACTGAAGCATCCCAGTTTCAGTTTTGTATCTCAGTCCCAGTATTGTTTTGTTTTCTCTCTCTCTCCTCTATTTTCATTCAGCTCCTTCTACATACATCTCTTATAGACAGACAAGCTACAGTTAACAAGTCTCCACTACCCCCTCCCAGCCAGCACCACCACCAGAATGTGTCATCCAGTCTCTCTGGTCTGCACCCTATCACAGATATTGTACTCTCCCCCTTCTCTGCAACTAAAGTGATCTTCTCAACTTTTCCTGTTCTGATGAAAAGTCATCAACCTGAAACATTAACTCTGTGTTTTTCTCTCTCCGCAGGTGCTGCCTGACCTGCTGAGTGTTTCCACCATTCTCTGTCTTCACTTGCTACAAGTTACCTCCATCTACTGGGCTCACTATTAATGCTGAGGAACTTCGGTTTCTCCGGTCTTTCTTCAGTGATCCTCTACCACCAGGGACAAGCTATTGCGGCTCCTTTCTGCATCACCCCTACGGTAACCAAAAATGACTTGAGGTGCGGTCTCTGACCAGATCATTGTAAAGCTCCAGCCTAATGTCTTAGTCTATTCACTTGGTTTATCGATGGTCCACAGTGTCAAATCGACCTACCATACGTTCCAGAGCCATGACCCAAGATGCAGTACTGTATACCTACCTATGCTGCCACTAATTTGTCTCCAGTGCATTGAATCTATAAACTTCATCTGCTTGCACTGGCTTTTGGCATTAGTGTTGTAAAGTTGGGATACAGACTACTCATTGACACTGATCATAAGGTAGATCAGGATGAGAAAAGCCATTCAGCCTCTAGCTCATTCATCCAAAAAAGGTCCACAGCCCTACCTATCATTGTACCTTTCACAATGACTTTACCTCCACTAAAATCCATACCACACATGGATCCTTATTAGTTTGGCCAATCAGACCTGAATTTGCTTTTAGTCAATTTAAAACTCAAGTTCCCTTATTCTTACTGTTGTGGGATAGCTTTAAATATTGTATGGATTTATCAATTCTGCACTTTAATATTGTATATCTGTGATTTTAATGGCTCTAACATTGCTGGCTGTTAAGCTTTTGAGCTCGGAAATACCCTCCATAAATTTCACCACCTCTCTGTCTGTCTCTAAAGCACTCCCTCAAACCTCTTCCTGTGCCCAGGCCTCTCGCTATTGTCTCCATTATCTCTTTATGTGGCTTGGTGTCAAATTTTGTTGACTACTCTTGAGTGCCAATGAGATGTTTTATCACATTGAAGGTGCTATATAACACATGGTTGTTGTATATATCTCCACAAAACCCGCTCCGAAGAACCTAAGCTTCTCCCGTCTTGCCTTCCAATTAACACCAAAAACTACAGTATTGCACAATGAAAGATGAAGGATCAGGGAGATCACCTGAGCTGTGTATGCTGCACATGGCACTCAAACTGGATGGATCGCACCGTTAATGATGCATTAAATGAGCGACGGGAGTCAACTCTCATCCAAATCCCGTTACCACTCGAAACAGAGGTCAACTGCTGTAAGAGGAACCATTCCCACTGAACTACTGAAAGCAGACAGATTCTGAGCTTCCCGTTCTCACAGAATCACAGAAAGGAGGCCAGTTGGCCCATCGAGTCCATGTCGGCTGAGAGGGAGCAGGCCATGCTGATTCCAGTTCATTGAAGGTGTGGCTCTTCAAGTGCTCGTCCAAGCACTGAGGGCGTCTGCCTCCATCACCCTGCCATGCACTGAGTTTCAGACCCCCACCCGTCAACGAGTGAAATTAACATTTCCTCAACTCTTATCCTTCAAGGGATTAATTATCTCTCCACCACGGGAAAGAGATCCTTCCTGCCCACCTTGCCTTAGCCTCTCATAATTTTACATACACCTCAGTTCAATCTCTCTGCAGCTTCTTCGGTTTCAAAGGAAGCAGTTGTACCTTAGACAAGCGTCTCCTCTTAACTATAATTCTCCTGCTCTGCCACATCCTTGTAAATCTCCTCTGCATCCTCTTTGATGCTGTCACATGCTTTCTGCAGTCTATGTGGTATTCTGACTGTGGTCAAGCTTGGGTTTGGTACAATGGGGCAGAACTCATTGCCAGCAGCAAGCAGCCCATGCCTGCCGCTGAGCTATGTGCAAAGTGTGAAATTACCTCTCGTCAGCTTCCTGCTGATCGGAAATGGCAGTGGTGTTAAGGCCTTGCATGCATAAATACCATAATGTGGGCACGTACCAAAGTGCAATGTAATGATCCAGAATGAAAGACTGGCCAGCACTCATTAAAATTAAATGTTAGTCATCAGTATTAAAAGAAAAATCAGTATTTCCTTTCACATCTGATATGGAGCTGTACTTTTAACAAAGATTTAGCTGCCTGTGTTCAGTTTGGCTTCGAACTGGTCACTAGGGAGACATCAATAAAACTCAGACTACTTTATCAGTTTGTTTGCATCAACATTACTGAAAATACGTAACATTACTAAGAATGCAGTCACCCGGGTGGGGGTAGAATACTGAATTAATATTTGAATTGCTGAGGGAAATCCACAAAAATATATATTCACAAGGGTTCATCTTCACTCCATGTCAACCCAAGTAAAACCTCGGACGTCCAGACTCAAAAACAGCTTCTTTCCCACTGCTGTCAGACTCCTGAACCAATCGCATCTTTCACATCCCCTTCCCGGTGATGCCGCCACCTTCTCCAACCCTTAACTCCACCTCTTCTGTTATTGTCACTTCAGCATTCCTTTTTGCGCTACCTCGGTTTGCACTACTGTACGTTGCACCATTCTGCTGTTTTGCACTTGTCGTTATATTGCTGTATTTATTATTACCATGTACAGTACTTTCTCTGTGAGCTTTACGCAAGCAAGGAATTTCATTGTACCCTAGTGTGTATGACAATAAACTAATCTGAATCTGAAGATTGAGGTTTCACTCATAAGGCATAGGTGGAACCATCCCAACTGGGTACAATGAACACTTTCCAAGGCGCTGCCTTTCACATAAGGCTTTAAACCAAGGCCCGACCTGCCTCCCGAGGTCAATAGGCACTATTTGAAAAGGAGCAGAAGTTATCCAAGCAGGTCTGGTCAATATTTATCCCTCAACCAACATCAACAAAACATTATCTGGACGTTATCGTATTGTTGTCTATGGGATCTTGCTGTGTGGACATTGGCCGCTGCACTTCCTACACTATATCGAGGAGCAAAAAAACAATCTGCTGGAGGAACTCAGCAGGTCAGGCAGCATCTGTGGAGGGAGATGGACAGTCGATATTTCTGATCGAGACCCTTCATCTGGACTGTAAGAGTAGAGGAGAGAGAGCCAGTATAAAGACGTGAGGGGAGGGTTGGGGCAAGAGCTGGCAGGTGATGGGTGGATCCAGGTGAGGAGGGGTGACGGGCAGATGAAGGAGGGGAGGGTGGGAACAGCGACAGAGGCTGGGAGGTGAGAGGTGGAGGTGACAGAGGGCTGCAGATGGTGGGATCTGACAGGAGAGGAAGGTGGGGCATGGAACCAAATAAGGGAGGTGGGGAGGGCAGGTGGGAACAGTGGGGGGAGGGGACCCAGTGGGAGGGGTGTGTGGGTGGTGGGCGGATGGAGTGGGTGGGGGAGCGGGAAGGGACAGGGTGGTGGGGGCTGGGGTGGGTGTGGGAGGAACTGGGGAGATCAGGAGGAGAGAGAAAAGAGACAGAGGGGGAGCAGGTTACCGGAAGTTGGAGAATTCACTGTTCATGCCATACAATGAGGGTGACTTCCTTCCACTTCGGTTCTGTGGGTTTTGAGGTGACTGATGAAGCCAATGTAGGATCCACAGACTCTTCCACAGATGGGGCTGGAGGTGGGTGATGTGGCAGGAGGGTGGGTGGCTTATGAGGTGATGTGCCTCTTCCACAGCCTACGCTGGGCCTCTGTGTGCTTCCAGTGCAAGGCCTCGAGATTTTCAATACCACCTCAAATATTTTCTTCTTTTGGACCAGATTTAATGACAAAAAGCTCAATAACTTCATTTAGCATACAGTTCTTTTTGATGTCTTGAAATTGTGAAGTACACTACATATTCAGAAGTTTATGTTTATCACAAAAAACACCCTGAAAGGTGCCTTCAGAATTCTTCACAAATAACTGCTTGTCAATTAAGAACAATTAGAAGCCCCCACTATCCATTCATATGGTGAATCGGATAGATTACAACTCTCCGCCAACTGTTCTTCATACTGTGAGAGAGGCAGTAAAGCGAGTGACACCGATGGCCACAAACGCACTGTCAGATGGGCTGTGGTTTTTAAAAGCCAATTTGGATTGTTAAAAGCAGCCAATTTTCATCAACAGCAATGGGAGGAACAAAATGCCTCTGGGAATAATTATCCCTTCCAAGAAACTCAACATCATCCAGGACAAAGCAGCCCGTTGATTGACACCCCATCCACCACTTAAACACTCACTCCCTCCACCACCGGCGCACAGTGGCTGTAGTGTGCACCGTCTACAACATGCACTGCAGTCACTCACCCAGGCTACTCCGACAGCTCCCCACCCCCCTCAAACACACAACCTCTACCAATAAGAAGGACAAGGGCGGCAGGTGCAGGTGAACGCCACCACTTGCTGGTTCCCCTCCAAGTCGTACACCATACAGACTTGGAAATATATCACCTCCCCTCCACCGTCACTGGGTCCAAACCCTGGAACTCCCTCCCCAACAGCACTGTAGGAGCACCTTCACCAGAAGGACTGCAATGGTTCAAGATGGTTCTTAACCCCATCTTCTCAAGGGTGATGGGATGAGACCTCAATGCTGGCCTTAGCTGAGATGACCAAATCCCCCCCAAAAACTGAATAAATAAAAGAAAAGAGGCCCACAGAAAGAACTTGACTTTCCTCTCACTTTTGGAAAAAAAAATGCCAAGAATATTTCTGATCAACGCATTAGTTGATCTCCCACACGGGGAGTCAAAACCAAGTGAAGTCTTTGAGTGAGATGGGGTAAGATCCTCACTTCGCTGGTGGGAGTGTGTAATTACACGGTTTTTGTCTGGCTACAATGTTAAAGGTGAATAATTTGGGGTCAAAATTTGCCATTGTTCCTCATTTATTGCCCTACATTGACAGCCGCACTCTAAATCCCACGTCCGTAATTTTGTTCTGTTGAACTCAATGGAAATGAATTTCTGAAGTGTGGTACAGTGCAAATCTATGCCAGCCTGGTGGGAGTAATTCTTGTGCTCTTTTAAAAATATCACTTTAGGGCAGTTAAGGACTTGGTATAACACCTCTCCTGAAGAACAGTACCTTTGACAGTGCAGCACACATCACCAAATCAAGATGGCCAAAATGCTAAAAATTAAAGTTTAATCTCTTCCAACAGTCCAGCTGTACATTGATGGAGTTTAACCTGACCTCAGTACATTGCATCATTGTGTGATCAATTGACTGATGCTGCATAGTCTGAAAGGAATGATGGAGCAAGGGCTGGCTATATTCCCCAGCATAAATCCCTTGCATGCGTACAACATACCTAGGTTTAGCGCAAGCAACTGAGGGTAAGTATCTACCCCAGAGAACTTCATAACAGAAGCAAAGCCAAAGACAAAAGCCTGTTTCTATATTGTAGACAGTTTACCAATGTACCTTCTGTGGAGCTTTGCACAGTGAGTCTGGGGTCCCACCATTTCTTCCTCTAGTATCAAACAACCAATGTACTGAAGCAATCATACTAATATAAGGTGAAAATAGTGCACATCTCACCAAAACTGAGGGAATCTGGCCTCAAAGAATGCAAATAATTTTGCTTCCTCAACGCCTTTTATTCTTAGTTATTTCCACACGTACTTGGAATTGGAATTGGTTTAGTATTTTCACAGGTACCAGGGTATAGTGACAAACTTTGTTTTGCATGCCATCCATACAGATCATTTCATTACTATAGTACTTTGAGGTAGTACAAGAGGAAACAATAACAGAATGCAGAATAAAGTGTTACAGTTACAGAGAAAGTGCAGTGCAGGCAGACAATAAGGTGCAAGGCCATAATGAGGTCGATTGTAAGGTCAAGCATCTATCTTATCGTACAAGAGGTCCATTCAACAGTCTTATAATAGTGGGACAGAAGCTATCCTTGAGCCTGTTCATATGTGCTTTCAAGCTTTTGTATCTTCTGCCCGTTGGGAGGGGAGAGAAGAGAGAATGTCCAGCGTGGGTGGGTCTTTGATCATGCTGGCTGCTTTACCGAGGCAGCGAGAAGTATGGACAGAGTCCATGGAGGGGAGGCTGGTTTCCATGATGTGCTGAGCTGTGTCCACAACTCTCTGCTGTTTCTTGTGGTCTTGGCAGAGCAGTTGGCATACCAAGCTGTGATGCGTCCGGATAGGATGCTTTCTTTGAATAGAACCATAGAACCATAGAAAACTACAGCACAGAAAAGAGGCCATCGATAAAAATTGGTGAGGGTCAAAGGGGACATGCCAAATTTCTTTAGCCTCCTGAGGAAGTAGAGGCGCTGGTGAGCTTTCTTGGCCATGGTGTCTACGTGATTTGACCAGGACAGGTTATTGGTGATGTTCACTCCCAGGAACTTGAAGCTCTCAACCCTCTTGACCTCGGTACTGTTGATGTAAACAGGAGCGTGTGCACCACCCCCTTTCCTGAAGTCAATGACCAGCTCTTTTGTTTTGCTGATATTGAGGGAATGGTTGTTGTTATGACACTTACTATACGTCCAAAGATTTCCTTTGACTACATTGCATTTATTATTTTTTATTAACCAAGCACTCGGGTTAAATTTTGGAGGACTCAAAATGACCAGAATGGTACCAAGAATGAGACTTGATAGGCTAGATGCTGAGAGGATGTTTCCTCGTCTGGGGAGTACCGAGAACTAGAGGGCATAGTTTCAGAAGAGGACAATCTGGGTGTTCCCAAACCAGAAACCCTGGATGAACCGGGAGATCCACTTCCTACTGAAGTCTAGGACTGCAGCATTCAGATCAGGTGACCCTGACCTATACAAGAAATCGAGATACGACCTCCGTAAAGCTATCAGAGGTGCCAAAAGCCAATACCAGTCCAAAATCGAGTCTCAGACCAGCCATCAGTTGTGGCAGGGCTTACATGCTATAACGGGCCACAAAACGAAGTCCGGCAGCATCGCCAACAACAGTGCATCTCTTCCCGATGAGCTTCACACATTCTATGCACATTTTGAACAGAAGCAGAATGGAATGTCACCACCCACCCGACAGCCTTCAATGCACCTGAACCCATGGTCACCATTGAGGACATAAGATCAGTCTTCCGGAGAGTGAACCCATGGAAAGCATCTGGCCCAGATGGTGTCCCTGGCCGTGTCCTCAGATCCTGTGCAGATCAGCTGGCGGGGGTACTTGCAGACATTTTTAACCTCTCCCTGCTTCAATCTGAGGTTTCCACCTGTTTTAAGAAGATCACTATCATCCAGTACCTAAGAAAAACAGGTGACGTGCCTTAATGACTACCGCCCGGTGGCTCTGACATTCACCATCATGAAGTGCTTCGAGAGGCTGGTCATGGCACACATCAACTCCAGCCTCCCAGACAACCTAGACCCACTGCAATTCGCCTACTGCCGAAACAGGTCTTTGGCGGATGCTGTCTCCCTGGCCCTACGCTCATCTCTGGAGCATCTGGACAGTAAAGACACCTACGTTAGACTACTGTTTCTTGACTGAAGCTCTGCCTTCAATACTATAATCCCAAGCAAACTCATCACCAAACTCCGAGACCTGGGACTCAACATCTCTCTTTGCAACTGGATCCTTGACTTCCTGACCAACAGACCGCAATCAGTGAGGATAGGCAGCAACACCTCCAGCACGATTATTTTCAACACTGGTGCCCCACAAGGCTGCATCCTCAGCCCCCTACTCTACTCCCTATATACTCATGATTGCATGGCCAGATTCTGCTCTAACTCCATCTACAGGTTTGCAGATGATACCACTGTAGTTGGCCGTATCTCAAATAATGATGAGTCGGAGTACAGGAAGGAGATAGAGAGTTTAGTGACATGGTGTCACTAACCTTTCTCTCAACAACCTTTCCCTCAATGTCAGCAAAACAAAAGAGCTGGTCATTGACTTCAGGAAAGGGGGCAGTGTACATGCACCTGTCTACATCAATGGTGCTGAGGTCGAGAGGGTTGAGAGTTTCAAGTTCCAAGGAGTGAACATCACCAATAAACTGTCCTGGTCCAACCACATAGACGCCACGGCCAAGAAAGCTCACCAGCGCCTCTACTTCCTCAGAAGGCTAAAGAAGTTTGGCATGTCCCTGTTGAGACTCACCAATTTTTATCAATGCACCACAGAAAGCATCCTATCCGGTTGCATCACAGCTTGGTATGCCAACTGCTCTGCCCATGACCGCAAGAAACTGCAGAGAGTTGTGGACACAGCTCAGCACATCACAGAAACCAGCCTCCCCTCCATGGACTCTGTCTACACTTCCTGCTGCCTCAGTAAAGCGGCCAGCATAATCAAAGACCCCACCCACACTGGACATTCTCTCTCTTCTCCCCCCCCTCCCATCGGGCAGAAGAAACAAAAGCCTGAAAGCACGTACCACCAGGCTCAAGGACAGCTTCTATCCTGCTGTTATAAGACTACTGAATGGTTTCCCTCGTATGATGAGATGGACTCTTGACCTCAAATCTACCCGTTATGACCTTGCAGCTTATTGTCTGCCTGCACTGCACTTTCTCTGTAACTGCAACACTTTATTCTGCATCCTGTTATTGTTTTCCCTTGTACTGCCTCAATGCACTGTGTAATGAATTGACCTGTATGAATGGTATGCAAGACAAGTTTTTCACTGTACCTCGGTACATGTGACAATAATAAATCAATTCCAATTCCAATTCCAAGAATAAGGAGTTGCTCATTTGAAAACAGAGATGGGGGGGGGGGGGGTTCTTCTCTGATGGTGCTTTTCTCCAGAGAATGGTGGATAGTGACGCACGATAGGCCAAGATGGAGAATAGCCAATGATGTTCCCTTGTTTGAGAAGAACTCAGTGAGAAACCAGGAAATTATTGGCCAGTGAGCCTGACATCAGTGGGAGGGAAATTATTGGAGAAGATTCTGAGGGAAAAGATTTACTCACATTTGAAAATGCACAGACTTATTCGGAAAAGTGGCTTTGTGCGGGGGAAGGTTCTGTCTCACAAATGTGATTGGCTTTTTTGAGGCAGTGACAAAGATGGTTGATGAGTGTAGGGCAGTGGATGTTGTCTACATGGACTTTAGTAAAGCTTTTGACAAGGTCCCTCATGGTCGGCTGGTCCAGAAGATTAAGTCACATGGGATCCATGATGAGTTGGTAAGTTGGATACAAAATTGGCTTGGCCATAGAAGACAGAGGGTAGTGGTGGAAGGGTGTTATTCTGGCTGGAGGTCTGTGCCAGTGGTGTTCCACAGGGATCACTGCTGGGACCCCCTGCTGGTTGTGACATATATAAGTGATCTGGATGAAAATGTAGGTGCTCTGATTAGTAAGTTTGCAAATGACACGAAAATTGGCAGAGTTGTGGATAGTGAGGAAGGTCGTCAAAAGATTCAGCAGGATGTAGACCAGTTGGAAATGTGGGCAGAGAAATGGCAGATGGAGTTTAATCCAGACAAGTGTGAGGTGTTGCATCTTGGGAGGTCAAATGCAGTGAAGTACACAGTAAATGGCAGGACCCTTAACAGCACTGATGTACAGAGGGATCTTGGGGTCCAGGTCCATAGCTCCCTGAAGTGGCCACACAAGTAGATAGGGTGGTAAAGAGAGGTGCACGGCATGCTTGCCTTCATTGGTTGGGGCACTGAGCATAAAAGTCATGTTGCAGTTGCATAAAGCTTTAGCTTGGCCACATTTGGAGTACTGTGTGCAGTTCTGGTCGCTGCACTACAGGAAGGATGTGGAGGCTTTGGAGAGGGTGCAGAAGAAGTTCACTAGATTGGATTGGAGTGTTTTAGGCTATAAGGAGAGGTTGGACAAACTTGGACTGTTTTCTCTGGAGGAAGACTGAGAGGCAATCTGAAAGTTTATAAAATTATGAGAGGCATAGATGGGGTAAATAATCAGAGTCTTTTACCCAGGGTGGAAATGTCAAATACTAGAGGCATTGCTTTAAGGTGAGAGGGGGAAAGTTTAAAGGAGATGTACCTGGCAAGTTTTGTCACACAGAGAGTGATAGGTGCCTGGAGGTGGTAGAAAGCAACATAAGAGTGAAGTTGAAGAGACGTATCGACACATGAACGGGCAGGGAATACAGGGATACGGACCAAGTGCAGGCAGATGGGATTAATTTAATTTGGCATTAACGGTCGGTGAGCGGTCATAGAATCACAGAGTCATACAGCACAGAAAACAGGCCCTTCGGCCCACTGAGTCTATGCTAACCCATTTACACTAATCCTACACTAATCCATTTTATTCTCCACACATTCTCATGAACTCCTCTCAGATTCTACCACTGCACTTACACTAGGGGCAAGTTCACAGCAGCCAATTGACCCAACACTCCACACGTCTTTGGGGATGTGGGAGGGAACCGAGGGGAAGACCCACGCGGTTCACAGGGAGAACGTGCAAACTCCACACAGACATGCGCCGGAGGTCAGGATTGAACCTGGGTTACTGGAGCTTTGAGGCAGTGCGCCACTGTGCCACTTCTATTCAACAACAAAGGAAAACTGGACTGTACACATAGAGAGGAAGCAAAGAGAACAAAAATCAGACCACAATCAATTACAGTGAAAGAGGTCAGCTCTTTGGATCACTTTGCTGCTAAATTGTGTGCACTATTTCTTTAAATTTTCTTGGGCCGAAGGGGCCTGTTCTTGTGCTGTGCTGTTCTATGTTTTGGCTTCATAGTGGAGTCAAGTGTTGTGGGGAACAGGCAGGAAAGTGGTGCTGAGGCCAACAATCAGATCAGCCACGATCTCACAGAGCAGGCTTAGGGGCTGAGAGGCCTACTCTTGCTGTTTTGTTGCTGAGCTTCAGGCACATCATAAACCAGAATGGGCTGAATGGTCTGTTTGCCTGCTGTAGGTTCTATATATGGTTATTCTCCTTGTTCTCCAAAGAGACCCATCTCCCCCATTAGTTACTGTGCTCCTTCCCTAACAATTCTTGGGAAGCCCAAATTCTCATCGAGACAAATGCTTCCTTTTCTCACTGACTGACCTTACATGAAGCCTGAATCTGAGGGTCCGGGGGGGGGGGGGGGTGGGGGAATTGCAGCCATGAATATTTACAGCCTTTGATTTTTCTAGCAGTTTAATCCTGACCAAGGTCACAGCTCTGGAATTTGGAAGAAAAAATCTTTTCTCTTCAAAATCTTTCTGTGCAAAGTGGCCCTGAGCTTAGTTATTCACAGCACAGAGAGGTGATGTAATTTAGAGGTGAGAAGGCTAACACTTATACTCAGCAACACACATTGTTCTGCTTTCTTCACACTGTCTCATTATGTCAAGAGTCCTTGCAGAACACAAAGATAGAGCGGGTATATGTTCCGATATGCATCAACTTTACTCAAATGGATCAATTTTGTTTTCAAATTCCACTCTTCCCACACCAATGGTAATCAAGCAGTGGATATGATTTATGATTGTTGCACTCAACTGAAGTTCAGAAGGCTGTCCTGTGCCTGGGCAGGAGACAGGGTAATGTTCCTCAAGCTTAGATTGAGCTTCAATGGAACAGTGTGGGAGACTGAGATCGGAGTGAGAGTGGGACAGACAAGTGATCGGCAGCTAGTGGTACAGACTGAACAGGGATGTCCCTTAAAGTTGTCACCCGCTCCCTGTTTTGTCTCCCCAACCAGAGCAGTGGAAACTGTGCACTAAAACAAAAGTACAACAAATTCTGAGAGAAAGAGAGAGAGAGAGTGTGTGAGGGAAGGAAGGGGAGAGAGAGTGTGTGTGAGTGAGGGTGGAGGGAAATAAGAGTGTTATTGAGGGTGGGAGGAAGACAGAGAAAGTGTGTGAATGAAGGGGAGGGAGAGAGAGAGGAGGGAGCAAGAGTGGGAGGAGGAGACCGATTGACGAGTGAGTCAGAGTGTCGGTGATGGAGTACAGATCCTACCAAGAAAGGGGAGTGGGTTGGACAATGTGTCCGACAGTGACACTACACCGTAAGTGCTGAAAGTAATGCAGGGTAATCCACTGAATGGAGGGGGTTGGTGGAGCAGGTGGACGGGGAGGACAAGGAGATCCTGTGTCTCGGGGAAACGAGCGAGAGACTGGAAGCAAAAGTGCAATGTCCTGGATACAGTTGTGGGGCCCAGCGGATCACAATGGGTGGGGTAGTTCTCTTATTTGACTTCTCTGTTTCTGGGGATGCGTTGCTGAGCAACATCTATTGTAAGCCAACTGACTTCCTCAGAGACACAAGAGGCTGCAGGTGCTGGAACTTGGAGCAACGCACAATCTGCTGGAGGAACTCAGCGGGCCGAGCAGCATCTGTGGGGGGAGAGAGGAATTGTCGACATTTTGGGTCGAAACCCTGCATCAGGACTGGTGAGGCAGGGTTTCGACCCAAAGTGTCTGCAATTCCCTTACCCCCACAGATGCTGCTCGACCCACTGAGTTCCTCCAGCAGATTGTTTGTGACTTCCTTGATTCCTCTCTCTCCCACTTGGAAGGTCTTTCATTCTCTCAGTTGCTTCATCTCCATTGCATCTCTTCTGATGATGGGGACCTACCAGACCAGTGCTTTTGACATGTCTTCTTTTTTTCCCCATGAAGGCCGCTCGAGCAATCATTCAATCACTGTCCTGCCTTCCCCTCCCCTCTCCTTTAAGAACAACCTGAGAGACAAAGATGTGCTGATGAAGCAGTTAACTAGTATGTGCTGTTGCTCAGACTCAGAAAATTGGTATAATATTCTGAAGATTATTTTTTATTGTGAATTAATTTATCAAAAAGCTGGTGTGGCCATGGTGTAAATGATTGTATTAACATTTAGTGAATAGGTTACTCAAGATAAATTTCAGCAAATTTGAAATTTCTCGCGTTTCTATTTTTGGTGTACTGGTTTTCTCCGTGTCAGACTTTAAAAAGTTCACGAGTTGAGTTAAGGCAGCCCACACAAAAATTGCTGCAAATCCATTAACCATTTGCTGGTCCTAATGTGGACAGTGTTGTCAGGCTTTCCTCTTCCTGTGCTAGCAACCACTCTGAGTTGGAACCAGCATAGATCTGATGTCCCAAGTGGCATCCTCTGGCATAATCAATAAGTAAGTGACCACTGGTAATCTGGACAACAATGTCTCGGATCAGTTGTAAGGAGACAACAAAAAAACAATCAAACATACTGATGACCAGCGCCAGAGTTTGGTTAAATGGGGAGAGAAATTTAATCATATTTTGTGCATGTTATGAAGCTGGAAATGAGCTTACACTGAGGAAGCTGTAAATGCAAGATTAATAATTTAAAAGGTAGTCAAAGAATATCATCAGTCAGAGGATTTTCACAGCAGAGCCAGCTGAGTATCGGTTGTCCAGATCATGAATTGACTGAATACACATACTCCTCCCAATCTATCCATCCTAGTTGGCAGCCTACTACTGATCAGCTCACTGAAACCAGGGCTTTGCCAGTGCGATGTTGAAAATACCAGTGCCATACTGCACTATGGCACATGATGACAGACAGGTACTTTAGGCTGATCTGTGGCTAACTCATACTGGCACGCGGTCACAATATTTTGACAATCTGATACTGCACACTGAGTCAGGAGTACAGTATGTTCAGAAACGAATTTCACACACACAGACAAGTGTACAAAATGTTGACCAAACATGTTGGCACCCTGCTGCAGTGTGATGGCTTACCAATACCACACACTGGCACATAGTTGTAAAATGTTGGCAAACAGTTACCATTAACTGTCACCAAGACACAATTTGTTTAGAAACTGATACCACACTCTGGCACATGTGTAGGTCATGTTGAAAAATTGATGCCATAGGTTGGCAGGTGGGTGTAAGATGTTGACAGACTATTACAAGTTGGCACAAGGGTATAGTGTGTTGAAACAGTACCACAGGATGGCATATTTCTATACTATATTGACAAACTGACACCACAGGTTGGCAGCTGTGTACAGAACATTGACAGTACCACATACATACAATGTGTTGGCACAGTGATGCCACACATTGGCACATGGTTACAAGATATTGACAAACTGATGCCACACGCTGGTACAAAGATACAGTTTGTTGGCAAACTCTGGCAAACGAAAGCATTACGTTTCCAAACTGGTGCCACACACTGGCACACAAAATGGCAATGTACACTTCCAGCCTGCTGCCCACGGAGCAGATGGGGTGCTGGGGGGGCGGGGTCAAATTTGCACAGTAAGCTCCCACAAACCGCAGTGTGACAATGACCAGACTGTCTGCCTTTTCTATTAACATTCTGTTCATGTGGAAGGTGCCCCAGAAGAGATGCGGCAAAGATGAAGCAACTGTGGGAATGGAATGGAATGGAATGGAATGGAATCACTGCAGGCAGTGGGATGAAGTGAGGTTCATTGCTGCAGGAGTCTGACAGCACCTTCCAATGCAACTGCAGGAGATGCAGCACCTGCCCCTTTACCTCCTCCCTTCCAGCTGTCCAGGAACTCAAACACTCCTTCTCGGGGAAGCAGCAGTTCACTTGGGTTTCTTCCAGCTTAAGTGTACTGCATTCCGTGCTCACACTGGGGACACCAAGGTCAGACGTGGTGACCACTTTGTGGAACACTACTGACAGAGACAGAGACTGCTTATACGGTGAATGGCCAAATCTGCTGATAGATAAAACCACAGCCATAGAAACAGGCCCTTCGGCCCAACTGGTCCATGCCAACCAAGATTCCCATCTAAGCTAGTCCCATTTGCCCACATTTGGCCCATATCCCTCTAAACCTTTCCTACCCATGTCCCTGTCCAAGTGTTTTTCAAATGTTGTCATCGTACCTGCCTCAACCACTTCCTCTGGCAGCTCGTTCCATATACTGACCACCCTCTGGGTGAAAACGTTGCCCCTCAGGTTCCTATTAAATCTCTCCCCTCTCACCTTCAACCTGTGTCCTTTAGTTCTTGATTCCCCAACCCTGGGGAAAAGACTGTGTGTATTCATTCTGTCGATGCCCCTCATGATTTTATACACCTCTATAAGATCACTCCTCATTCTCCTACGCTCCAATGAATAAAGTCCCAACCTGCTCAACCTCTCTCCATAACTCAGTCCCTCGAGTCCCGGCAAAACCCTTGTAAATCTCCTCTGCACTCTCTCCAGTTTAATAACATCTTTCCTCCAGCAGGATGACCAAAACTGTGCACAATATTCCAAATGTGGCCTCACAAACATCACAGTCGAACAGTGGGAGGTATTCAGAAAATAATTTAATGGGATAAAGGGCCAGTTAATCCCTACAGGACAAGACCAAATCAATGAGTGAATAAGGAGGCAAGGGACACATAAAACTATGAGGAGACTACATACAAAAAGGCAAAAGCTAGAGCAGATCCCAGTGATGGAATGTCTGTGGTAATGGTGCAGATCAAGCTTATTCAGTGTTCTCCTCACCCCTCTCCCGCTCTTAAAACAAGCTTGATTTCTCACTTCTCCAGTTCTGATGAGGGGTGATTGACCTGAAAGGCTGACTCTATTTCTCTCTCCACAAACGTCGCCCGACTTGCTGAGTGTCTCATCTCTGGTTACCTGGCCTTGAAGGGCAGGCAGCTCAACTCCACTACATGTAATATTTATTGATTTGTGCCCTTTCCATTTCCAGACTCACAGTTTTGGTATTGTCCTTGCAAGCCTTCTTTGCAGTGGAAGAATTAAGGGACAGCTGGATGCCGAGATGATGTTTCCCGCTGCAGGGGTACCTAAAACTAGCAGCGTAGTTTCAGAATAATGTGTCACCCAGTTAAGGTGGGGATGAGGAGGAATTTCTTCTCTCAGGGGAGGGGGGATAAGCCTTTGGAATTCTCTACCTCAGAGAGTGACTGAATATATTTAAGGCCAAGATTTGGTCAACAGGCAAGGCATGGGTTATGGGGCATGTGCAGGAAAATGGAGCTGAGGCCAAGATCAGATCATGTACGTCCTTATTAAATGAAAGGGCTCCCGCTCCTAATTCTTACATCATGGTGATCAGGTAGGAAAGGGGACATGGGGTGTAAGACCAGCCATGATACTGGGTCGATGTAGGCTGGTGTGGTAGAGGTGTCTATGACCACCCCACCCACCCACCCCTACCCCCGCACCTAATTTCTTCAACAGTTTTCATTCAAGGCATGGGGGAAATCGACATTTCCATGAGGTGAGATTTTACAATCTGGCATTTCCACGGTAACCTTTACCTTTCACATTCCAGAATTCATTTAATATCTGAGTTTAAATTCCCAACTTTGGTGGCAGGATTTAAACTCACTTCAAGTTCCTGGGCACCCACATCTCAGAGGATCTATCCTAGGTATTGGTATTGGTTTACTATTGTCACCTGTACTGAGGTACAGTGAAAAGCTTGTCTTACAAACCGATCGTACAGGTCAATTCATTACACAGTGCAGTTACATTGAGTTAGTACAGAGTCCATTGATGTAGTACAGGTAAAAACGATAACAGTACAGAGTAAAGTGTCACAGCTACAGAGAAAGTGCAGTGCAATAAGGTGCAAGGTCACAACAAGGTAGATCGTGAGGTCAGAGTCCATCTCATTGTATAAGGGAACCGTTCAATAGTCTTATCACAGTGGGGTAGAAGCTGTCCTTAAGTCTGCTGGTACGTGCCCTCAGGCCCCTGTATCTTCTACTCGATGGAAGAGGAGAGAAGAGAGAATGTCCCGGGTGGGTGGGGTCTTTGATTATGCCGGCTGCTGCACCAAGATAACGAGACGTAAAGACAGAGTCCAAGGAGGAGAGGCTGGTGTCCATGAAGCGCTGGGCTGTGTCCACAACTCTCTGCAGCTTCTTGCGGTCCTGGGCAGAGCAGTTGCAGTACCAAGCCGTGATACATCCAGATAGGGTGCTTTCTATGGTGCATCGATAAAAGTTGGTGAGAGTCAAAGGGGACAAACCAAATTTCTTTAGCCTCCTGAGGAAGTAGAGGTGCTGGTGAGCTTTCTTGGCTGTGGCATCTACGTGATTTGACCAGGATAGGCTGTTGGTGATGTTCACTCCCAGGAACTTGAAGCTCTCAATCCTCTCGACCTCAGCACCATTGATGTAGACAGGTGCATGTACACTGCCCCCTTTCCTGAAGTCAATGACCAGCTCTTTTGTTTTGTTGACATTGAGGGAAAGGACCCAACGCATTGATGCAATCAGAAGAAGGCACGCCAGTGGCTTTACTTCGTTAGGAGTTTGAGGAGATTTGGTTTGTCACCAAAGACCCTTACAAATTTCTACAGATGTACGGTGCATCACAGCCTGGTACGAAGGCTCCAATGCACAGGATCGCAAGAGGCTGCAGAGGGTTGTAGACTCAGCCAGCTCCATCACAGGCACAACCCTCCCCACCATCGAGGACACCTTCAAGAGGCGGTGCCTCAAGAGGGAGCCATCCATCACTAAGGACCCTCACCAAGCGGACATATCCCCTTCACGTTACTTCCATCGGGGAGGAGGTACAGGAGCCTGAAGACCCACACTCAACAATTCAGGAACAGCTTCTTCCCCTCCGCCATCAGATTCCTGAACGATCCATGAACCCATGAACACTACCTCAGTATTCTTTTTTTCTTGCACGATTTATTTATTTTGTAACTTATAGTAACTTTATGTCTTGCACTGTACTGCTGCCACAAAACAACAAATTTCACCTCATATAAGTCAGTGATAATAAACCTGATTCTGATTATTCAGCCCAATAACATAACCACAATGCTACTAAACCCTTGCTCCCCATCCAGAGACCACTTCCGTGCGCAGAATCCTGAGGCGAGCATTCCGCGTTGGGCTGATTCGTAAAAAGCATCCCTGCATTACCAAGCAGAAGGCTTTGTGCTGCAGAGTGGACAATCTTTGATTTCTCCCATTAGCAGCAGGTCTGGGCTGAAGTGGCACTTAGTGCTGAGGAAGGGTCAGGCTTAGCAGAACAAAACAGCTGGGCGAGAGCAACCAGCCATGCTTTATATACCATAGAGGCAGGGGCCAGCCAGCAGAAGCACTTAATGAGGCACACCTCTGCTGACAGGGGGATCCTGGATCTGCCCCTCTTCGGCATGCCAGACTGCAAATCCCCCCACAAGGAGACAATCAGCCCATTATTTATATGCTGCTGCATAGTGGTTTGTGCTCAGCAGAGACACGAGAGCGGCGGGTGAGCTCTGGAAACTGGTTGCGGCTTGACTCTGAAATGCAGTGAGAGGACATACACACATTTGGTCTGAACCCACTCTGGGCATTACTCTCGCTCAGTGTCATATAGAACATAGAAAAGTAAAGCACAAGGACAGGCCCTTCGGCCCACGATGTCAGTGCCGAACTTGATGCCAAATTAAACTAAGTCTCTTCTGCCTACACATAAGATAAGATGAGATATCTTTATTGGTCACATGTACATCGAAACACACCGTGAGATGCATCTTTTGTGCAGAGTGTTCTGGGGGCAGCCCATAAGCGTTGCCATGCTTCCGGCGCCAACATAGCATTCCCACAGCTTCCTAACCTGTATGTCTTTGGAACGTGGGAGGAAACCGGAGCACCCGGAGGAAACCCACGCAGAGAAGGTACAAACTCCTTACAGAGGGTGGCCGGATTTGAACCCGGGTCGCTGGTGCTGTAAAGCGTTATGCTAACTGCTACACTACCATGCCTGTGATCCATATCCCTTTATTCCTTGCGTATTCATGTGTCTGTGTAACAGCTTCTTAAACGCTCTATTGTATCTGCCTCCACCACCATTCCTAGCAGCCCGTTCCAGGCACCCACCACTCTCTGTGTAAAAAAACTTGCTCCACACATCTCCTTTAAACTTAACACCACCCCTCTCACCTTAAAGCTATGCCCTCTAGTATTTGACATTTTCACCCTGGGAAAAAGACTCTGTCTATCTATTCCTCTCATAATTTTATAAACTTCTATCAGGTCTCCCCTCAGCCTCCGACACTCCAGAGAAAACAACCCAAGTTTGTCCAACCTCTCCTTATAGCTCATACCCTCTAATCCAGGCAGCATCCTGGTGAACCTCTTCTGCACCCTCTCCAAAGCCTCCACATTCTTCCTGTAACAGGGTGACCAGAACTGCACACATACTCCAAGAACGGCCTAACCTAAGTTTTACATTGCAGCAACATGACTTCCTGACTCTTATACTCATTGCCCTGACCAATGAAGTCAAGAATACCTTCCTTATCACCCGATCTACTTGTGTTACCACTTTCAGGGAGCTCTGGACTTCACCTCAAGATCCCGCTGTACATCAGTGCTCCTCAGGGTCCTGCCATTTATGTACACTTTCCCCTTACATTTGACCTCCCAAAGTGCAACACCTCACACTTACCCAGATTAAACTCCAGCTGCCATTTCTCTGCCCATATCTGCACTAATTTATATCCTGCTGTGTCCTTTGGCAATCTTCTTCACTGTCCAAAACTCCACCGATTTCTGTGTCATCTGCCAACTTACGAATCATCCTGTCCACATTTTCATCCAAATGTGTGTGTATATATAGGTGTATCTCTCTCTCTCTCTCTCTCTCTCTCTCTCTCTCGCAGAGGTCCCAGCACTGATCCCTGCGGAACACCACTGGTCATAGACCTCCAGCCAGAGAAACACCCCTCCACCACCACCTCCACAGGAAGAGATCCTGTGGAATCTGGGCCAATTGGAAGCCTACAACAGACTTGCCCTCACTTATTTTGACAAGGCAATGCTGACACCTGCAATTTCAAAGTGAGTTAAGGCCTCGTTTCCCTTTCCGTGTTCCACGATTGTCGGTCACACCCATCTGAGTACTGTGGCAAACGGTGATCAGAAAACAATATGTTCATAGCTTGACCACAATTAGCTAAACATACGATGAACCCAGGGGACCCTTCCATTGCACTGACTGGGGCTTTCCTGCCCTGGACCCTTCCTTCATCGTTTTAGGGAAGTGTCCAAGAATAGAGAAACAGGCCTATGCACCCATCTGGGCTCAAGACATTAGCAATGTCTTTGATAAAGGTCCAATGATGTTATTTTGATTCATAATCTAACCCTCAGCATTCCTAATCAGGATTCAGTCCTGTTTCCTTTTGAACAGCTTGACAGACCTCAGAGAAATAAACAGACTTCCCCTTCAATCACCTGTAGGTGTGGCAATAGCCACTCAGGTATTGAATGACTAGAGAATGTTTCCCTCTTCTTCACATCTACCACAGCAACTTGCATTTAGAAAGCACCTTCAGTGGAGCAAAACATTCCCCAGTACGCTTCACAACAATGGTTGCACACTCCCTGCATGTGGTGGAATTAGCTGTTGAACCTCACAGCCTGGAGACTGCTCCACTCACGTTTCAGCATGAAATCAGCCTTCAGGATCACACGAACATTTGTCAAAGTCGCATGCAGAAGTTCAAAGGTGGGGGTTCACAAAACAGCATTGTCGGGTTTCCCTGTGCTCCGGTTTCAGTGTGGCTTTCTCCACTGACGTGTTGCAAGTTCTCGCAGTCCTCAGCATGCAGCCCAGCAGATGCCATCTCGGTAGCCAGCTCTTAAAGGGGCGTACCACATTGCAAAGGGCAATTCCAATTACAGGGGAGTGTTGCTACTGAATGGATGGATGCTGCAATGAAAGGAAGGGGTGGGAGGGAGGAGTTGGGGGTGGTGGGAGAGTGGACTTAGGGGTTCAGTGGGACCAGACAAGCTGGTAAAGGGCAGTGCCCACAGGAGGCATGTTCCTTGTGGATGGGGATCACCGAGAGTCTCCAGGGCTATGACCAAGTGCTTCAGGCAGGAGGTTGCCAAGGAGGTCTCTGCAAAGTCATGAATGCAGTCTCTGAATGCCTGCATTTTGCAGACCTTGCAATGCAGGCAAACCCCTGTGTCCCACTCTGCCTACAGAGTGAAGGACAAGTAGGTGAAGCCTCCTCTCCTTGAGCATGGAGTTGGGGTGGGGGGGGGGCGGCCTCCCTAATGCAGCAGTGAGCAGCAGACTGTGAGATGTGGCAGCAGCAGCCTGGCATGGTCCTGAGGTCAAGAAGCTAGGATAAAGTGTGATCCCGACTGTCTCTGGCAAAACGATCAAGAGTATGTTTTATTTGAGGTTCCAGAAGTTCAGAGATCTGAGAGGACAAAGAATGTAGTTTAATTCTTAGTAAAACCTGGTCGTCCTGTGGGTAAATTAGAACTGGTGTTTCTCAGACTAGTGAGGTTTAGAATCTCACTGCAGAAACATTTTGTGGGTTTCACCACTGTTTCCATCATCTGGGGGAAGTTAAATATGAAAGAGAAGTCTGCGGGAGAGCAAAATCACACTGCAAAATCCCCAATGGACACTAACAACACCCAGCCATGAGCAAAATTCCTCTGCTCTGGGTTAACTCAATTTTAAATTGCACGGCATTGTTTTTATAGAGCTGTGTGAACAAATTTCCAGCTCCACATCTGAACAGAAGCATCTAATGTATTGTTCAGCAGAAGCACATGTTAGTTTGCTTGGCAGTTCATCTCCTCTGTGTCCAAAATCAAAAGGTTGGGAAACATTGTTGGGGTCACCAATAAAGACAGGAGGCTTTGTCACATGCCCTCCCCCCCAACTCACCCCATCTCCAACTACATTGGCTGCCTGCTGCATTGGTCCTTGCAGAAAACAGTCAGTAATGGTGGCTGCAATACCCACAATTCTCCTTCCCCCAGAGACTGCTCTATCTGAATGGGTGGTTGTATTGCTCAGATGCAAAAGGCCTTAAGAGGGTGTTGAGAGTCTGGCTGCAGTGATTGGTCTGCCATTGCTATAAGTCCAGGGGACTGCAGAGAAACCCCACCCATAACCTAGACTGACACTCCAATTCAACAACAACAACTGTCATTTATCCAGCACCTTTGACACAGTAATACATCCCAGGGAGAGTTGGCAAATAAAATGTGACACTTAAGGACAGGTCACAATCAGGACAGGTGACCAAAAGCTTGATCAAAGAGGTAGGCTTTAAAGGATGAAAGAGGAGTTAGAGGTAGAGAGGTGGGGAGGTTTAGGGAGGGAAATGCAGAGCTCAGGGCCCAGGCAAATGAAGGCACAGCAGCAGTGGTGGTGGTGCAGTTAAATCCAGGGTTGATCAAGAGTTTCATTTGAGCACGATGATGCTGGAGGAACTCAGCAGGCCAGTCAGCATCTGTGGAGAAAAGCAGGCGGTCAGCGTTTCGGGTCAGGACCCTTCTTCAGGACTGAAGATAGGAAAAGGGGAAGCCCAATATATAGGAGGGAAAAGCAGAGCAGTGATAGGTGGACAAAAGAGGGGAGGCGGGGTGGTGATAGGTAGATGCAGGTAAAAGATAGTGGTTACATTTGAGTGTTACAGATGCCGTGACCCTGTACAAATTAGAGGAGGGGGAGGCGCGCTCAGAGACAGTTACTTGCCCAATCTCCGGTTGTGGGATCTCCTTCACAAGGCTGAGAGATGTGTGCAGACCCTGATCCCTCTCGCTTTCAAACTGCCACTGATTACTTTTGTCCTTCTGAACAAAGACAATGAAGAACTATGGCAGCAGACCAGATAAAGAATTAGGCCAAAAAGAATATAAAGAGCTCTACAAATCCTGTGGTCCTCTCTCTCTCATGTATAAACGCACCACCAGTTATAGACTGCTCACTGTTCTGTTGCTGGTCAGTAAATGGCACCCAATGCACACAGCGCTCAGTAACAGGAGGTTAGCAGTATCTCCTGGTAATGAAGGCTCTGTCTGAGTAAGTCTGGTCAAAGGCTGCCTTCACCTTAACAACCAAGCTCCCACTGCATCCATGCCAATTACATTCTAAATGTCAAAATCCGAATCAAGAGCAGTTTGTGTGAAAGACACACTCTCTTCACTAGACCTGGGCGACATTTAAAAGTCAGAAATATGATCACAGTTCCATCCTAGTATGAGATATTTTGCAGCAAAGTCCCTCGTGGTCCTATTGATCTTCAGTACTTTCCACGAAATCACAGTCAGAAAGTTTAAGAACAGACAGTGGTTGAAGGACTGCAATATTTATGATAAGCCCTACAGGGCTGCAGCATTCAGAAGGTCAAAGATCGTGTCTGCAGATGGCATTACCATGTACACCAAATAGGTTTCAGGGGAACTAATACCATGGCAACAATTCCACACAAGAAATGACACTACCTCTGTGCTGGGCAGTGAATGGTGGGTGTAGAATAATTTTACTTCTTGAAGAGTTATTTTATTCAGTCAGGCTTTATCAAGGACAGAAAACGTTATCTTTTCACAGCTCCCACTGGCGGTGAATTAGGGGATGGGAACTTCTTGTCCCTGGCTATTTCTTGTGGTAATGGTTCACCTAATCCTACAGTGCCTGGGCATGTTGATCCCAACATCTAACTCAGCTCAAAATTTGGAAAAGGAGGAATTTTCACATCATGTGGAGGCTTAGGAGAGGGAGCTCAGCACCAACGAATGAAACCCAGAAAGCACAGTGTACATATAGAACACAGACCATCGAACAATGCAGCACAAGAACAGGCCCTTCGGCCCACCATGTTGTGCCAAGCTAATTAAACTAGTAATTGAACGCCTCACTAAATCAACCCCTTCTGCCTGCACAATGTCCATCTCCCTCCATTCTCTGCACATTCATGTGCCTACCTAACAGCCTCTTAAACGCCTCGATCGTATCTGCCTCCACCCCCACCCCTGGCAGCGCATTCTAGGCACCCACCGCTCTCTGTGTAAAAACTTGCCCCGCACATCTCCTTTAAACACATGCATATGTAGAAATTATGGAAAAGGGAATTATGTCATCCTGAGAGATACTGGCTGATGTTTGAAAAGGGCTTGAAAATTTGAGGTGGTGGATGGTTGGTAGACAAGACGCGATCACCCAACGTGCAGTTAATACACGTGAAGTAGTTTGTAGCACAGTTTAGTGTGAGCAGGAGCAGTGTAATTTCTGCACCTTCGTTTTGCTCACAGCTCTGCACAGAGAGATGGGATGGACGGGAAGGGATAAAAAGGCAACGAGGCCTTCGCTTTTTTAAGACTGCCGCAATCGAAAGCCTTCAGTTAGCCAGGTGATCTCAGAGGCTTGGCAACCCACAATATGCCTGAAAGTTGGAACCAGGGGCGCCAATTCCAATTGGGCATATTCCTGGAGGGTTGATCACCTGACCAACCCCCAACCAATAGCCTCGCCCCCACCCCTGGGGCAGTTTTCCACACCAATCGGAGTAAAGATGCCCTTTAATACCCAATTAGATATCAGCCAACTTTTACCTGCTGCTCCTGTCTGTTTTTTTTTAATTAACAAAAGGAAATTGGGCTTCGCCTACAGTACATTGATCTTCAAGTGCCTGAGCTCAACCAATTCCTGAACACATCTCTGTTCTCTCCCTTCACTCTCCAAAAATAAACAGATACCAAGGAAGATTTTCAGAACATCAGAACGTATCAGCTTAGTGGCCAGCACACTGAAAACCCGTTTTGCAAATTCTTTATTACCTGCTGCCCAAACAAATGAGAATTCATGCTCGATTGATCACAGCAGAAGGTTTGCTCAACCTTAAAATTAAATCGGACATATTGGTTTCTCTGAGAATACAAGTCGGAATTCAGTGGTAAAGTTCCTTCTATTTCACAGTTTGAGTCAAGTTGGCTCCTCAGTGACACAGTTGAACCCGTCAAGGCTTCTGTGATTGGCTAGGCCGCAAAAATAAGCACGCCAGGGGCACAAGTAGAAAGAGGAATAACCCAGAAAAAAGCATTCATTCCTACATTTACTGCCTAACAGCGGGAGCACGAGGACCTGTGGAGCAGTGAAAATGCCTTTGCACCCTTGTTAAATCCAATGGGATGGGCCATTACAACAACAACTTTCATTTGTATAGCATGTGTTAAAACATCCCAAGGCACAGATGCAATTATTGATCAAAATATGATATTAAGCCACATAAGGAGGGCTTGGTCGAGCAGGCAGTTTTTAAGAAGGGTCTCAATGGAGATTTAGGGATGGAATTCCAGAGCTAGGGGCCCAGGTAGCTGAAGGCATGGCCAACAGTGGGGAAGCGATTAAGCTCAAAGAGGAACCAGAATTGAAGGAGAGCAGGGATCTCAGTGGGTTATAGGGTTGGAGAGGTTATGGGGGTGAGGGGGCAAGATCCTGGAGGGATAATGAAAACAAGGATGAAAAGTTTAAAATCTAAGTATTGTTCAATTGGGAGTCAGTGGTGGGTCAGCGAGCACAGAGGGGTAGGTGGATGGGGCTTGGTGTGTGTAAGGATACGGCCTTGGGAGGTAGCATTGCAATGGAAACTGAAAGCTCTATGAGAAGTAGAGAGCATGAAAGAAAGGAGAGAGAGAGGAGAAAGAGGGAGAGAGAGGGGGCAGAGAGAGGTCGTGACAGAGGGTGAGAAAGTGGGGAGACCGAGAAATGGGGGAGAGAAAGAACAGGGAGAGGGAGAGAGAGCGCGGGGACAGCGAGAGATGGGGAGAGAGAGGGAGAGAAAGGGAGAAAAAGAGGGAAAGATAGGAAGTAGGGTGGGGAAGAACAGAAGGAACAAAAGAGAGGAAATGAGATGATGTGGGAGTAAAAGGTACATTTTTACAGCACATTGGCCAAGGAATTCCGCTGGGGTGCGTTCACATGGGCCCACACACGGGGAGCCAACATCAGCTGTTGGCACTGATCTAAATTGCTTCCCTAGTTTTTTGGACCTTCCCCTTGCACTGAACTGACCCCTCCTAATGTCCCACCCCCCAGCTCCTGATCTCCAGGAAACCCCCACACCTCCTCCCATCCTGTAAGGCGCTGCACTACGCAGGCAGGTTGTTCCAGGAATGCCCAACCACAGCTGCCCTCCCTCAGTAAAGCAGAGTCTGAGTTCCCCTGTAATGCTCCAAAGGGAACACAGCACAAGAAATGACATCATCACGTATGGGCCTGACGCAGAAACCACAACTGGAATTGTTCAGTTGAACTTCCCAAACAATGCAAAGCGACCCAGAAATGGTCCTTACAGTGGGTCAGTCAAAGTCAAATTTATCGTCATCTGCACAAGTACACGTGTGCACAGGTGCAATGAAAAACTTACTTGCAGCAGCATCATAGGCACACAGCATCAGATAAGCAGCATTCACAAGAAAACATAAATTATACACAATTTTTGCAAGGAAGAACACAATTAGAACAAAAAAAACAAAGTCCATTTTAGTGCAAAATGATCGAAGTGGTCCCAGTGTTGCTGTACTGAGGTAGTGATTGGGGTTGTGCAGGTTGGTTCAAGAACTGAATGGTTGAAGGGAAGTAGTTGTTCCTGAACCTGGTGGTGTGGGACTTCAGGCTTCTGTACCTCCTGCCCGACAGTAGCTGCGAGAAGATGGCATGACCCGGATGGTGGGGATCTTTGATGATGGATGCTGCCTTCTTGAGGCAGCAGCTCTTTTAGATACTACCGACAGTGGGGAGGGATGTGCCCATGATGTATTGGGCTGAGTCCACTCCTCTCTGCAGCTTCTTATGTTCCTGTGGATTCGAATTGCCGTACCAGACCAGTCAGGGTACTTTCAACAGCGGCATTACCTGGCTGAATTTCTGGCCATCGTCAGTTTGCAATCTATTACTCTGAGTGCTTCAAGTGGAAAAACCACAAATTATTGGCAGACAGCTGTTAAACAGAGTATAATAGGTACTTGAGAGGAAAGCAGAACAGTCAGGTAATTTGCCGCTTTCAGGTGATTTAATCAACTGCAAGACCAAAACTCTGATGGTTTTGAACCAGCATATAAGCTCAGAGATGAGATAGCTGCCTCCAGCCACTATTCAGAATCTCTTTTATAAATGGCATGTATATTATTCATTTTCTGGTCATGCTTTTAATCAGTGTTGGTTCCATTGTTGAGGATGAGAGTTGCTGAGGACAAATTGCATTTCAAATGGACTCCATCACACCTACCATACTGAAGCCCCCCAGAGTTAACCCCTTAGAGTGTCTGATATAACGAGACAGCACTACCTCATTCAACAAGGTGGGGGAAGTTGGTGGGGGGAGGAGGTGTGGGTATCCAATTAGAATGGCAGTGAATGCTCTCCACACTGCACAGTCTCTGGAGAATGTAACATGTGTATCCTGGCAGATGGCGAGAGGCTCGGGGGAATAAAATGCAGCTGACTGCACAATTCTGAGTGTTCACACAAGCTTTGTGACTATGCAGAGACTCTGCTGACAGTTTTGATGTTTGGATTAAATCAGTTCCAATCATTAATTAACAAGCCGGTAACACTCAGCGGGCATCTAAGGCAACATCCTTCATGAGGATCCTTCAACAGGAGTTACAGCTCTTCCTCCTCCCTGCTCCTCTCCCACTACTGCAACCCCTCCCATTCCCTGGGTCCCCCACCATCCCTTCTCCTGCCCTGCACCTCCACTGCCCCCCACTCTTGTCCACCCTGCAACCACTCCCCAACACTGCCCTGCACCCCCTATATTTACCTGGCTCCCCCTTGGGGAACCCCCAGCTTCTGTTGTAGCAACCCCCCTCATCCCCCCACCCCCCAGAATCTGGGCTTGGAGCCCTTGTCCGACATTTCTCACCACCACCCTGCTGACAGGACCCGATCCCTGACAATGAACGATCTGCTTATCCAATCCCACTCCCCTCCAACCACCCACAGGTCCATGGAACAACCCAACCATCCACCAACAACAACCCACCCTGACTACCTAACTCACTGAACCCCTTTCCCCCCCCACTTTTCAACTGCCACCAACCTCCAAATACCAACTGCCCCCACAACGATCAGCCCTGCCGACAACCAATAACCCTTCCAACTACCGATTAAAGCCACTGGCAACTGCCGACACCCCCACCCAACAAAAGAACCCTCTCCTCCACCCCGCCTGACTATCAACCCGACCCTGCTGCCAACATTGCTTCCAACTGTACAACCATCCACCAACTACCAACTTCCACCACCTCCTATCAACCCCTCCTTACGGTTAATACCTCCTGAATTTAGACACCCACGCCTGTACAGCAAACCGTCCCAACCAGCAATTCAGCCTCCATTCCCTCCAGCTACTACGAACCCATCCTAACCGCCTGATATCCCTTCCAATTACCAACTACACCCTGACTATAGACCACTCTCCTACTAGCCTCTTGGAATCAGAATCAGAATTATTATCACTGACATATGACATGAAATTTGTTGTTTCCATCATTAATTATGTCTCCCCCTCCAACTGCCAATTTCCTACCTGATTCTGGCCCATATTCACATTCATACTTTCATTACAACAGAGAAAAAGGCCATTTGGCCCATCAAGTCTATGCCGACTCTCAGAGCAATCCCATTCTCCAACAGCCCATTCTCCCCACATTCTCACTAACTCCCCTCAGATTCTACCACTCACCCACACACATTTAAAGCGGCCAATTAACCCCACCGACCTGCACATCTTTGGGATGTGGAAGGAAACTGAAGCACCCGAGGGAAACCCACGCGGTCACAGGGAGAACGTGTAAACTCCACACACAGACAGCGCTGGAGGTCAGGATCGAACCTGGGTCTCTGGAGCTGTAAGACAGCGGCTCGACAGGCAGCACCACTGTGTTGCCTCTTTCCCAACTATTGATTTCCTCCCCACTGCCACCCCGCTACTAATCTCTGGCAAGTGACCTTTGCACTAACCCCTCGGTCCAATCATGTTCACACAGCTGTGTTGAGGTTGCTGAAGTCGTCAAAATCATTTTGTTTCTGTAACATTTTGGATCCCTTTGTATTTTCAGTTTCTAAAAGGGCTATGACTGCACTGGAGAGGGTGCAGAGGAGCTTCACCCAGATGTTGGTTGGGATGGAGTTATGAGGAAAGACTGGAGAGGCTGGGGTTGTTTGCCTTGGAATGGAGGATGCTGAGGGGGGACCTGATGGAGATGTGTAGAATTATGAGGGGTATGGAAGGAGTGGACAGTAGTAACCTTTTCCCCATAGCAGAGGTGCCTACAACTAGCAGGCATGTTTTAAAGTAATGTGCAAGAGAAAAAAGGGGATTTGAGGAAGGATTTTTTCCCCCGGGGGGGGGAGGGGTTGGAATCTGGAACGCACTGCCTGAGGAGGTGGTGGAGTCAGAGACTCTCACAGCGTTTAAGAAGTACCGAGATGACCACTTGAATCACTGAGGCATATGCACTAAGTGCTGGTAAATGGGATTAGTGTGGATGGGTACTTGATGGTCAGCATGGACACGTTGGGCCGAAGGGCCTGCTTCTGTGATGTATGACCCTATAACTCTGCAGGTGACACCAAATTGGGGGAACAGTGAATACTGAGGAGGAATTCAGCAAGTTACAGGCGAGTTATACAGTGGCGGAAGAAGCAAGTAATTAGCAAATGCAGTTCAACTTGTCGAGGGCTTAAAATTAAAGAGAGGGCTAATGGCATGCACATGGATGGGCCTTGTGAACTAGGTCAGCGGGAGACTCAGGGGACATGGGCATGTCAGATGAGCAGGGCGTGAGGTCAGGGGGGCTTCTCTTTCCACCTCTGGAACAAGATGAGCGAGGTTTTGATACCAGGGGTTCAGAGGGAACAGGACCAGTCCCTACATCGCTGTGCAAAAAATGTGGTCTCCTGGAACTCGTTTGGATTGCCTTTGGAAGTCAAATTTCCTGGAATTTGTGTCAGCCATGCACATTTGGTTCACAAGTAGAGAACACAAGTCTGGATGATTTTTTTCAAGTGGTGAGAGGCTCTTGATTGCTATAATTGCACTTTATCAAAGCAAAGTGAAATGATGTGAAGAATAAATATCAGGCTCTCGCAATGGCTGAAATTATGCTTATGGTCACATTGAGAGACGAGGACTTAGACAACACTCAAATCATTTTGCATTTACTTGGTATGAGCTTTGCATTTTGGATACAATCTTACTGAGGAACACTGAAAACAAGGAGATTGCTTGGCCCCTCGAGCCTGCTCTGCCATTCAATCAGATTGTGGCTGACCTGTACCTCAACTCTGCTTGGCCACCTTTGCTCCACATTCTCTGATACCCTTTCCGAACAAGACTGATGGCCCCCAGCCTTTGTTGGGGAAGAAGCTCTAGATTCCCACTGCCCATAGTGTAGAGATTTGCATCACATCTCCATGTTATTTCTTACATTTTTAATACATTTTCCACTTTTTTAATGGTTTCATTAAAATTTAATACCTTTTGAATGTTTCTGAATGTCAGACGTTCAAATTTATACATGCGAAGAAATTGTACTCATTTGTGCACTTTCATTTGTGATTTGCCAGTTCTGCATTTAGCAACAGAAGTTGGCTGGTGAAGATACAACCTATGACCTGTGTTTTCGACTCATAGTAAAACAAGGAGCAATCTCTCAGCAAGTCAGCAAACAGAAGCAAATTAAAGGGGTGCTATCAGGACATGGGTGTTACCCACAGCTTCTGCCAGACTCTGAGCTTCACTTTTGTCCACAGACACCACAGAGATCGCAGTACCTCTGTACAATGCATCACACTTTGCTGTGGCTTGGAGCCAATGTCTGAAGTGGGGGTGTGGGGGCAACTGGCTAGATCGTTGCCTAGACACACAGCGGACTGCTATATCCCACCTGCCCACCTCCATGGCAGCTACTTATGCTGCTGTTCTGTGGGTGCTATGGAGATGAGTTTCTTTGGGTCTGACTCACTTCCCAGCAATCAGTGAAGCAACGGGCTCTGCACATGCCTTCCGATGGGAACCGTCAGGTAAAGTTCAGTAAAATATGGTATAAAAGCTTGGAGTGCAATTCCATGGAGCGGCACTTCGTTGGAATTTTGTGTGTGTGTGTGTGTGTGTGTGTGTGTGTGTGTATGTGGACACACACGTGACACGAGTGTGCATCAGTGTGCGTGTGTGTATATGCAAGCAGGATTTTCTTGAGTATATTTCTACATTACCATGAGAAAGAACAAGCAATTCTCATCGTCTTACCCCTACCGTGAAATCCCACCCTCTGTCACTTCCTTTGATCCATTGCACCTTCACGGTGCATTGCATCAGGAAGGCTAACAGTATCGTCAAGGATACCTGCCACCCCGGCCGTTCCCTTTTCTCTCTTCTACCTTCTGGGAGAAGATACAGGAGCTTGAAAGCCCAGACGTCCAGACTCAGGAACAGCTTCTTCCCCACTGCTGTCAGACTCCTGAACCAGTCACCTCTCTCACATCCCCTTCCTGGTGGTGCCGCCACCTTCTCCAACCCTTAACTCCACCTCTCTCGGTTATTCCGTTATCGTTACTACAATCTTTGCAACATTCTGCTGTTTTGCACTCACCGCTGTATTTATTGCTGTATTTATTATTACCACACATACTGTATACTCTGTGAGCTTCACGCGAGCAAAGAATTTCATTGCACCCTGGTGTAAATGACAATAAACTAATCATAAATCTATGTCATTGAGAGATTGAGGACATTTCCATTCAATAATCCCCACTGACATCCCACCTTCTTTACCAACAAGGTGAGAGAATTAAAGCAGCAGTTATTTCACCAGTGTAGTTTTAATTACTTTTTGCTCATTTTACATTCCTATTTCATAAACTAGGTTGTCTTCAGGTTAGGATTGGAATCTAACCTTAAAACTCTCAAATATGAAAACACTGCCCTTTCAAGAAGCAACAATGTCATTAGTCTCCCATTTAAGAACTTACAAAAAAAGGCTGCAACCTTTGGATTTCAGAACCACCCTGTCTGCTGAGGCATCCTGTCTCCAAGCCTGACCAGGAACACTACATGCAGATCACCACAGCACAAGCTCTGTACTGTCAATCGCTTCGGTGATCTCAGGTCCAGTGTGAAAGATCAGTCACACTAGTGCAAGGTGTTTGCCTGCCAACGTTTCCACAAATCCGTCCATCGAAACTCACAAAATAATGAACCAGTTTTGACTCACTTCTCGATGCTGTTAAGCTGCTTTGCACGTTACTGGCAGCAAATAACAAGGCTGTAATTAATGAGCAAGTGCTGTGCTGCAGAAAGGTCAAAGGTAGCCACTACAGTCAATTGAACAGATCTCAAAACCTGGAGAATACCATCCATGCCACTTTGACCCTTTCACTGCAAAATTCTTGCTGATACTATTCCCTTCTACTACCTCCCCAGGGTTTCTTGTCTGAGTGGTAGTACATCCTCACCATCAGACTTGTGAGTTCAAATACCACTCCAGAGACTTCAGCACAAAAATCAAGGCTGACCATCCAATGCAGCGCTTACAGAGTGCAGCGGTGCTCTCTTCTGGCTAATGTAGTAAAACGAGGCTCTGTCTGCTCGCTCAGGTGGATGTAAAATATCCACAGGTGTTACTTGAAGTGAAAGTTCTTGTGTACTGGCCAATCTTTCCTTCTGAATTAACACTGCATTATTATTGTGTGCAATTCTGGTTACCCCCATTACAGAAAGGATGTGGAGGCTTTGGAGAGGGTGCAGAAGAAGTTCACCAGGATGCTGCCTGGATTAGAGGGCATGAGCTATAAGGAGAGGTTGGACAAACTCAGGTTGTTTTCTCTGGAGTGTCGGGGGTTGTGGGGAGACCTGATAGAAGTTTATAACATTATGAGATGTGCGGGGCAAGCTTTTTTTACTCTCCATGGCAACCAAATGGCAAGTCTATTGCCACTCTTTCTCTTCACAAGAATTCCTGGAGTCCAATCTTCACAGAACGTCCTTTGGGAGCCTCAACAAGGGAGTGACAGGATTCGGCCAGCGTTGTCACAGACACACACCGCCCCCATCCCCCCACCCACAAGAAGTGGACGAAGATGGCCCCACGAGTTGGAAAGGGATAGAGCACAGAAACAGGCTCGTCAACCCACTGAGCCAGCACCGGCCATCGAGCACCCATTTTTGGACGAATCCTCCCTTAACCCATTTTATTCTCCCCACATTCAGTGCTCACATATAATAGGGGACTCACAACCGACAGAGAGAAGACTTCCATTCCGAGCTCAGCCCTCTACATCAGAAAGATTTGAGGCCATAACCTCGGCTGACCCTCAGTGCAACGCTGAGGGAGTGCTGCACAGCTGAAGGCATTTCAGAAGACAGTAAACCAATTTCTGATCATTCAGGTGGATAGTAAAGATTCCATGATACGAGTCAATGAAACAGAAGGGAACTGAGGCCTGGGGCAGATCAGGCATGATCACATTGAGTAGCGGGAGGGGTTAGAAGGGGCTGGTGGCCTATTCTTGCTCCTATTTCCTTATGAACTTCTTGTTCTCCTGCCTAGATTTCTAGCTGAGTGCCAAAAGGGGTAGATGAAACAGTTATGTATTCATTTCCTGGGCTTAGCAGTGCACAAAGTCACTGCTACAAAACAATCACAGCAAGTCCAGGTAATTCATTGGAGGTGAAACCTTCCGATACATTCTGTGGTCAAAATGAAGAGCGATAAAAATACAAGGCTCTCTCCAGAGAGGATGGTTGTGACAGGTGATGAAGGGTCTCCACCCAAAATGTCAACCATCCCTCTCACTCCACAGATGCTGCCTGAGCCGCTGAGTTCCTCCAGCAGTTTTTTTGCTACAGATCCCAGCATCTGCAGTCTCTTGTGTCTCCATTGTTGAATTTAATGTTGGGCTGCAGCATGCCGAGGCAGAAGGTGAAATGTTTTTCTTTGAGTTGACATTTGGGCTTTGTTGGACCAGTGTAAGAGGCCAAAGGCAGGGAGGTCAGAGAAGGAGTGTGATGGAGAAATTACAGTGAAAGGTGACTGGAAGCTCAGGGTCATCTCTGCAGACGGAATGGAAGTATTTTACAATGTGATTACCTGATCTATTTCTGACCTCTATGACTTTATCTGACTCGATCTGCATTTATTTCAATTTTCCTCTCTCCTCTGTCAACACCTTCGACAGACAGATTAGCTGCCACCAATCAGTATCCTCCATCTTCTCTTCTTCTCTGGCCTAACTTGGATGGAAGATCGGCTGACTGACAGAAGGCAAAGAGTGGGAATAAAGGGTTGGCTGCCGGTGACAAGTGGTGTTCTGCAGGGGTCGGTGTTGGGTCCACTACTTTTCATGTTATATGTTAATGATCTGGATGACGGAATTGAGGGCTTTGTGGCCAAGTTTGTGGATGATACAAAGATAGGTGGAGGGGCAGGTAGTGTTGAGGGAGCAGGGAGTCTGCAGAAGGACTTGGACAGGTTGGGAGAATGGGCAAAGTAGTGGCAGATGGAATTCAGTGTACGGTCATGCACTTTGGCAGAAGGAATAAAAGGATAGACAATTTATAAATGGGGGAGAATTCAGAAATCGGAGGTGCAGAGGGACTTGGGAGTCCTAGTGCAGGATTCCCTAAGAGTTAACTTGCAGGTTGAGTCGGTAGTAAGGAAGGCAAATGCAATGTTAACATTCATTTTGAGAGGATTCGGATATAAAAGCAAGGTCGTAATGCTGAGGCTTTATAAGGTGTTGGTCAGACCACGTTTGGAGTACTGTGAGCAGTTTTGGGCCCCATATCTAAGGGAGGATGTGCTGGCGTTGGAGAGGGTCCAGAGGAGGTTTAGAAGAATGATCCCAGGATGAAAGGGTTAACGTGTGAGGAGCGTTTGATGGCTCTGGGCTTGTACTCACTGGAGTTTAGAAGGATGAGGGGGGATTTCATTGAAATCTACCGAATATTGAAAGGCCTGGATAGAGTGGACGTAGAGAGGATGTTTCCAGTAGTGGGAGAGTCTAGGACCAGAGGGCACAGCCTCAGAATAGAAGGACGTCCCTTCAGAACAGAGATGAGGAGGAATTTCTTCAGCCAGAGGGTGGTGAATCTGTGGAATTCACTGCCACAGACGGCTGTGGAGACCAAGTCATTGGGTATATTTAAAGTGGAGGTTCTTGATTAGTAAGGGTGGCAAAGGTTACGGGGAGAAGGCAGGAGAGTGGGGTTGAGAGGGAAAAATAAATCAGCCATGATCGAATGGTGGAGCAGACTCAATGGGCCGAATGGCCTGATTCTGCTCCTGTGTCTTATGGTCTTACGCAGACAATCTCTTTGTTCCCATTTCTGGATCCAGGAGTTTTGACAAATGATTTCAAAGAGCACGAACAGCAAAAGAACTACAGATGCTGGAAATCTGAAATAAACTCAGAAAATGGTGGAATGAAACATAAACTCTTGTCCCTCCCTGCCTGAGCTGCTGAGCATTTCCATTGTTGACTGAGTTCTGAGACCACAGTGGTGTTGGCACATAACAAGACAAATGGCGCCCTCGTGTGGAGATAAAGCTTTTGCTGAGAGATTGCTGTACTAAACACGTGACAGAATGAGCAAAAATCCTCTCAGATGTCGTGCAGAAACGGGAAATTGGGCAAAAACCCATTGGAAGCAGCATGGTGACGTTGTGCACACAGATCTGGCGCTGAGACGGTGTGGTTCCCATCAGGAGCCGTGGTCACAGTTCACAGATAGTTGGTCATTACCGCAGTGACTGTTGCAAAGTGAGGCAGAACTTAAAGGACTCCCCCCATAGCAGGCACAGAACAGTGGCAGGAAAGGCTGCCATGCTGGTGAGGGAGAACACACAGGGAGTGCTCTCCTGTGCATGTGGACACGGTGCTCTCCTGTGTGTGTGGACACGACCCTCTCCTGTGTGTGTGGACACGACCCTCACCTGTGTGTGTGTGGACACGACCCTCTCCTGTTTGTGTGGACATGTTCCTTTCCCGTGTGTGTGGACACGACCCTCTCCCGTGCGTGTGGACACTCTCCATGCGATGGTCTGACCTGACTGACTCCCCACACCACTGTGAGGTGAGCTTTACTCAGGGTCCAGGGGCCACAACCTGCAGCTCAGGTGACCTGCACAAAGAAGTGGGGAAAAGTGAAGGATCTCCAGGGATGTGCAGGCTGGTAGGTTAATTGGCTGCTGCAAATTACCCCAAGTGTCGGTAAGTGGGAAATGAATTAGAGGAGCTGATGGAATAAAGGGCAGAGGAGAAGTGGGCTTGGGGTGGGAAACAGGGCTGAGGGAATTGCTTGGCTGAGAGTCCGCATAGACCCTGATGGGCTGAATGGCCTCCTACTGTGTCAATAGTGAGGAAATCAACTCATGGGATTGGACCAAACATGGTAAGGGACCCACCTCCTGACTACCCCCTGCTGCCCTCTCTCAGCAGACAGCACAGTGCTGCTCTGGGTTGCACAGGAAGGCACAGAGTTCACTCTGGATGCCTGTTACGAAGAATGTCTGGGCAACCTCACCGTGTACACAACTGGATGATTCCTCAAAGACACAGCTGCCACACCACAGCCCCGTGAAGTGGCGTGTACCATTGCCAATCACATGACCTTCCCGTCACCAGTGTTCCACTGCAGACTCAGCCCTTTACCCCAGAAAATGCACCCATGTGTTCTTGAAGCACAAGTCCTGCATGGACGTGCTTTTCTCCAGGGTAGATCACACCAGTGATCGTTTCTGGGTGAAGTTGCCCCCATCGGTACATTGGCACGGGCACTTCCAGGCACGATGCCTCTCAGCACGGCTCGTGTTCGCCCGGTGTCCCTCAGACACCCAATGACATCACAGGTCACCAGCGGACATTTCCGGCGGAGATCAGAGGTGACCTCTCCGTTCTCTCACAGAAATACCAGGAGATGCCGCACAGGGATCGGGAACGAGACAATGAAAGGGTCAGCACTGTGACACCGATCTCCTGCACACAGCACCTGCCAGCCTCGGTGTCCGAGGGTCAGCATCATGGAGAATGATTCTCTGGCGTCAACGAGTCACTGCGGCCCCACCTCTGGTGGGTTTTCCTGCTTGTGGGGTAGGTCACGCTCACACACTGTGCTGGAGGTGTCAGCTTTCGTTGGGTGACACAGTGGGTGGAACTCCAGAGACCCCGGTTCGATCCTGACCTCCGGCGCTGTCTGTGTGTGGAGTTTGCACGTTCTCCCTGTGACCGCGTGGGTTTCCCGCCGGTGCTCCGGTTTCCTCCCACACCCCAACGACGTGCGGGCTGGCAGGTTTATTGGCTGTTGTAAATTCTGTTGTAAAAGTGTGTGGGTGAGTGGTTGAATCTGGGGGGGGAGCTAATGGGAATGTGTGGAGAATAAAATGGGACTCATGTAAATGGGTGGTTGATGGTCGGCACGGACTTGCTGGGCCGAAAGGCCTGTTTCCGTGCTGTATCACTCTATAACTCTCCAATAAGATCCTGTGTGTAAGACCATGTGAGTCTGTTACTTCATGGGGCTGGAGGCAAACCTTCCTCATCTAGCCTTTAACTGCCAGATGTTGGTAGGGAATTCGGTGAAACTGGACTCGATTCAGCTGCCTTCAAGTTACCCTGGAAGAATAGTTGGCTAGTTGCCGATATGTTTGCCTTACTGACATGAAAAATGTCATCGGCAATGGTGGCACAGCAAGCTTAGTCTATAATGGTCCACCACACGATGGCACTGTTGGCACAGGTATATTTATACAGTGCTTGTCCTGGGGTTCAAGGGAGAGAGTCCTCAGAGCAATCTAAAGACAGAGACAAATAGAGAGAGAAAAGATCTATATACTGGAGATTCAGCCTTGGTACTGAACAAGCAATGTGTCCCTGATCACATTCACACAGGAAAGTAAGCCACTGTTTTAACATCATCAGTATTGACAAGTGGCTTTAACACTTGGCCCTTGCTCCTTCAAGCTGTTCTGAACCTCCAGCTGCTTCAGCTGCCTTTGCAAGTGAGAAAGATATTTCTCTATTTCACAGATCTACGTCCATAAAATATTAAAACCCCTCCATTTCAGTGGACTTCCTGTCTACAGGAACTTATTTCCTGTTACCACATTTTTGTGTCTATTGTGTCCAATTAAAAAGTCCCATGTCCACATGCAGAATGGAGACTTCCACTGTAAATGAGCCATGCCGCAATTCCGCCCGCCGAACACTGGAGGTGCTGCCACTGCACAAAGTGCTGCTGCACTTCCCATTGTCTCAGTATTCAAAGGAGCTCCTGTGCTCCAATCATCTCTGCTCATTAGCTGGAAGTTTGAGGATTTATCCACAAATAATATGCTGACTTAAAAGCATTCATCAAAGAAAAATCTGGTGCCTTGGCCCAATTATTTCCTCCTCTGGATCTCTGCTTCACCTCAGCATTATACCTGCTCTTCACTCTCCATGTGCGAGCCCATGAGATGTCAAGTGAAATATTCTGTAAGGTGAGACCAAAGCTTGCTCGCCCCACCCATTTAATCATCACAGATCCCTTACCACCAAAAAAGTTTTTCCCAATATACTGTCAAGAACCCCACATTATTTTGAACACCTCCATTGCATCTACCAAGCTTTCTCTGCTCAAATGTGAGCAAACCCAGCTCCTCCAGTCTCTGCACATAAGTGAAGTCCCTTGTGCCATTCTGATAAACTCTATCCTCCCCAAAGACTTAACACTCTTCAATACAGTACCCACATTTGGATAGAATGCCCAGCGAGACACACAGTCATTATCGGCCCTAATCAACTCCACATTCTGAAGGCTCAAAGTTCTTGAGACTTACCATGTCGAGTCCTGAATTGGTCAGTTGCAACATAATGAGTTTGTATCTGCCCCTTTCAGAGTTAGCCCTGTGAAAGAGACCGATTACCAGTTTATTCTTTAACCTCCATTTGGCATATGGAAAGTCAAGCCATTTGAAAACCTCGCCAACCTCAGACAGCATGATCCCAGTCAGCTGTGGCAGATCCCAAAAGCAACAGGAAGTGGCTTATTACCTTCCCTGAAGATGAGCACAAAGGAATCTTTAAGACAAGAGGTTCCCAGGGAGGGAGGCTGTGTACAAGCCTAGGACAAAACAACCCTGTGCTTCATTAATAAAGATTAATCAATTTCTTTCAATGCCAGATTGCCTTGCAAAATGATGAATTTTATTTTGAACTCATTTCACGTTTAATAAATAGGGTCCATTCTGAACAGATTTCAGACTTTCAAGATATGTCTGTTGTTGAGGAAAATTCCCCACAGGCCATCTCACATCACCGCAGCACACTTGTTTATCTTTTTGAGAACCAACAACACAACTTTCATTGATATTTTGGAATTCTAGATCTTAGAGCCCAGGCAGCTGAAGGCATGGCTGACAATGGTAGAACAATAGAACTGGGGATGAGTAAGAGGTCAGAACTGGAAGAGTGCAGAGATCTCAGGGGCTGTATGCCCTGCAACAGATTATGGCACCCACCTCCAGCTCTGGGACAAGGGGGGGACTCTAGGGTAAGGGGGATATGCTTCTTCCAACTCAGTCGACTTGCTGCTTGGCCAAGATGCAAAATTAGTGTTGGTGAGGCTCGACCTTTCAGAATTGGGATTGTGTCTTGGAACTCTTACATTTGATTTTCAACTGACCTATGTGTCAGAAACCAGCTTTACAACCAACATCTCCTGATTACAAAATACAAAAGAGAAAACCTCTTTCGAACAAATCAGACTTTGATTATCAGAGATAATTGGCCCAGATAATACAGACTAAGTCACGCACTGATATGTGGCAGGCAATCACCAGTTTGGAGTGAAGTGCTACGCTATCCTAGCTCACACACTAATTGTTTCTTTGCTCCCCTTTGGTACAAGTGACTTTCTCCTTATCGCTATGTGAGGACTGTTGGTCATCTAAGCCAAGGATTTTCAGTGTTCTGTAGCTGACCCAAGCAGGGTAGCGCGCCACCCTCTGGGACAGAGTAAACTCTCCACCCAAGGTTTAGAGATTGCCTGCAATCTGCAGCTATGCTTTGGCAAGTGAGTTCCTGTGTAATTTCAAACAAATTGTTCTACAATTAAAAATTAACCATGCCTATTCTGTTGTAATATTACTTGTTACAGACTGTTCTTGTTTCAAAGAAAGACTTATGTGCAGCATCTTCTAATGCCTCTCTTGAACATCTGAAAGCACAGAGTTATCTTGCACAGAATTAGATAGAATTAGTAGCACAGAATTGTCCCACTTAGTCCAACAGCTCCATACCTGTGTTTCTGCTCCACAGGAGTCTTCCCCGAGTTATTTCATTGAACACAGCCAACGTACTAACCCGAACTTCCTTTCTCTCTCGTGTTTATCTAACATCCTCTTCAATGCATCAGGATCTGCCTCAGTGAGTTCCACAACTTCACCACTTTCTCAGGCAAAAGTATCTCTTGAACTCCCAGTTGGATTCATTGAGAATTGTCTGATATTATTGGCCCCAAATTCTAGTCTTACCCACAAGCGGTAAAAAAGTCTCCATCTACCCCAAGAACCCCTTCATAAGCTTAAAGACCGCTGTTAAGTTACATCCCAGCTTCCCTTTTTAAAAGAAAAGAGCCCCATTCTGCTGGTGCACAGTGAGATCCCACAAAAGGCAATGAGACCAATGATCATTTTTTGGGTTGAAGATGGAATGTTGACCCAACACACTGGGAAAAATCCTTCATCTTAACCTCACCTAAGCTATAGTAAGGTGAAATTCCAAACTCAGTAGGAGTTTGGATAAAAGGAGAAAGGATAAAAATATTGGAATTGGTATTGGTTCATTATTGTCACTTGTACCGAGGTCAAGTCAAGGAGGTCATACAGTGACTTCCCCAATGTTGATTGGCACCTCCTTAGTGTAAAGGGGATAGGTGAGGCAGAGTTTGTCAGGTGTGTCCTGGAAGGATTCCTGACACAGTATGTGGGCAAGCCAACTAGAGGAGAGGCCATACTGGACCTGGTACTAGGCAATGAGCCTGATCAGGTTTCAGATCTCTCGGTGGAAGAGTATTTTGGAGACAGTGACCATAACTCCTTGACCTTTACCATAGCCTTGGAGAGGGATAGGAGCAGATGATATGGGAAGGTATTTAATTGGGGGAGGGGGAATTATGATGCTATTAGGCAGGAACTTGGGAGCGTAAGTTGGGAACAGATGTTCTTGGGGAAGCGCACAGCGGAAATGTGGAGGTTGTTTAGGGAGTACTTGCATGGGCTTCTGGATAGGTTTGTCCCGTTGAGGCAGGGTAAGGGTGGTAGAGTGAAGGAACCATGGTTGACAACAGACATAGAATATTTTGTCAAGAGGAAGAAAGAAGCTTATCTAAGGTTTAGAAAGCAAGGATCAGAGTTACAAGGTAGCCAGGAGGGAGCTTAAGAATGGACTAAGAAGAGCTAGAAGGGGGCATGAGAAGGCCTTGGTGAGTAGGGATTAAGGAAAACCCCAAGGCGTTCTACACATATGTGAAGAATAGAAGGATGACTAGAGTGAGGGTCGGACCAATCAGGAATAAAAGAGGAAACATGTGCCTGGAGTCGGAAGAGGTAGGGGAGGTCCTCAATGAATACGTTGCTTCACTATTCACCAGGGAGAGACCTTGACATTTGTGAGGATGGCGTACAACAGGCTGATTCGCTAGAGCATGTCGACGTGAAGAAAGAGGATGTGCTGGAACTTTTGAAAAACATTAGGATAGATAAGTCACCGGGGCCGGACAGGATATACCCAAGGTTATTACGGGAAGCTACGGAAGAGATTGCTGCGCCTTTGGCGATGACCTTTGCATCCTCACTGGCCACAGGAGTAGTGCCAGATGATTGGAGCGTGGCAAATGTTGCCCCTTTGTTCAAGAAAGGGAGTAGGGATAACCCTGGGAATTACAGACCAGTGAGTCTTACTTCAGTCATGGGCAAATTACTGGAGAAGATTCTTAGAGACAGGATTTATGGGCATTTGGGGAAGCATAGTCTGTTTAGGGACAGTCAGCATGGCTTTGTGAGGGGCAGGTCGTGCATCACACGAGCCTGATTGAATTCTTTGAGGATGTGACTAAGCACGTTGATGAAGGTAGAGCAGTGGATGTGGTGTACATGGATTTTAGTAAGGCATTTGATAAGGTTCTTCATGGAACCTCATGGCTCATTCAGAAAGTCAGGAAGCATGGGATCCAGGGAAACCTGGCTGTATGGATTCAAAATTGGCTCGCCCATAGAAGACAAAGGGTGGCAGTAGATGGAGCATATTCTGCCTGGAGGTTGGTGACCAGTGGTGTTCCACTGGGATCTGTTCTGGGACTCCTGCTCTTTGTGATTTTCATAAATGACTTGGATGAAGATGTGGAAGAGTGGGTTAGTAAGTTTGCTGATGACACGAAGATTGGTGGTGCTGTGGATAGTGTAAAAGGTTGCTGTAGATTACAACAGGATATTCATAGAATGCAGAGCTGGCTGAGAAGTGGCAGATGGAGTTCAACCCAGAAAAGTGTGAAGTGATACACTTTGGAAGATCGAATTTGAAGGTAGAATACAAGGTTAATGGTAGGACTCTTAGCAGTGTGGAGGAACAGAGGGATCTTGGGGTCCATGTCCATAGATCCCTGAAGGTTGCCACGCAGGTCGATAGGGTTGGTAATAAAGCGTATTCATTAGTTGGGGTATTGAGTTTAAGAGCCATGAGGTAATGTTGCAGCTCTATACAACTCTGGTTTGACCACACTTGGAGTATTGTGTTCAGTTCTGGTCACCTCATTATAGGAAGGATGTGGAAGCTTTAGAGAGGGTGCAGAGGAGATTTACCAGGATGCTGCCTGGACTGGAGAGCATCTCATGAGGATAGGTTGAGCGAGCTGGGGCTTTTCTCTTTGGAGAGAAGGAGGATGAGAGGTGACTTGATAGAGGTGCACAAGATGACAAGAGGCATAGATCGAGTGGACAGTCAGAGACTTTTTCCCAGGACGAAAATAGCTAACACGAGGGGGCATAGTTTTAAGGTTATTGAAGGAATGTATAAGGGGGATGTCAGAGGTAAGTTTTTTACACAGGGAGTGGTGGGTGCGTGGAACGCACTGTCGGCAGAGGTTGTTGGGGCAGATACATTAGGGACATTTAAGAGACTCTTAGATAGCCACATGAATGACAGAAAAATGGAGGGGTTTCTGGGAGGGAAGGGTTAGATAGATCTTAGAGCAGGATAAAATCTCGGCACAACATCGTGGGCCGAAGGGCCTGTACTGCGCTGTAGTGTTCTATGGTCCATAAGTACGGTGAAAAACTTGTCTTGCATACCTTTCATAAGATCAATTCAGTGCATCGAGGTAGTACAAGGTAAAACAATAACAGAATGAAGAATAAAGTGTAACAGTTCCTGAGAAAGTGCAGTGCAGGCAGACAATAAGGTGCAAGGTCATAACAAGGTAGATTGTGAGGTCAGGAGTCCATCTTATTGTACTAGGGAGAATAAAAACAAGATGCTGAAGGAACTCAGCAGATCAGTAGGCATCTGTAGAGGGAAGTGGGACAGTTGACGTTTCAGGCCGAGACCCTTCATCTGGACAGGGTCTGCCTGGAACTTGTTGGTCTTCCAGTACAAGATGTCCATAAGGGAGTGCTGCTGACTGGCACATTCCGTGCTGAGGGACGCACTGAAGCTCAGTGCAGACACCGCAAAGGCTCTGTGGGGAAGGACCTGCAATCTATAAGGTCCTTCTGCAACGAGACATTGAGGGGCTAAGCCCTGTGTAAAAGCCTCTTAAACATTTGAGGTTTGTATCATCCCAGGAAGCCACATAAGTGGCAATGGTGCTCTCTGCACAGAATGTGCTAACATTACCAATGTATGGAATCAATAACACTGTGAATAAATGGACTAAACAACACTTTCAATATAAAGAGAGCCTTGCACTGTTTTTTTGTATTTCTTGTGTATATTTTTGCAAATAAACTTTTGAAATCTGTTTAAAATTACTGGGATCAAATATGGCTGCAAGTTCAAAACAATTGCTGCAGTTTCAAACTCCTTCACTGTAGAGTTATCCCGGTCACTTCCACTTCCCAAGTCATGTTCTCTGCCAGTCTGAATGGGAAAATATCGCAGCAGCTCAGAGGGGATTCTGCTTATAAGCACAAAGCCGAGCCAGTGTTGCTCGCACCCAGCAAGGTTTGCCAGAGATGGCAGAGAGCAGAAGGAAAAACCACAGCAGGAAAGCTGTCCTCTTGAAATTTAGGAAGTGTCCCCAGAAGAATGAGGGGTAATCTTATTGAAAAACTTGAGATCCTGAGGGGACACGACAGGGTAGATGTCGAGATGTTTCCACTGGTGGGAGAGTCTCGAAAGAGGGGATATCGTTACAAGATTGGGGGGGCTCATTTAAAACTGAGGTGTGTAGGAACTTCTCGCAAAGGGTGGTGAATCTCTGAAATTCCCTCCCCAGAGGGTTGTGGGGGTTGGATCATTGGGGTATTTAAAGAAGAAGTAGATACATTTTTGAAAGATCATGAAATTGAGGGCTGTGGGGAACTGGTGTAGAGAAAGAGTTGAGACCTGGGGCGGATCAACCATTGAATGGCAGAGCAGGCTTGAGGGGCCGAGTGGCCTACTCCTGCCCCTATTTTCCTGTGCTCGTATGAAATTGGTTTTCCTCTGTATGGTGTCTTTTACTTGACTGGCAAAAACAACCAAAGTATTAATTGCTCTTCATACTTTCTTCTTGTTTCTGACAATCCAGCGTTAAGATAAAAATTGGTAAATTGGTTCATTATTGTCACACGTGCCGAGGTACAGTGAAAAACTTTGTTTTGCATGCTATCCATACAGATCATTCCATCACATCAGTGCATTGAGGTAGTACAAGGGAAAGCAATAACAGAATGCAGAATAAAGTGTTACAGTTACAGAGAAAGTGCAGGCAGACAATAAGGTGCAAGGTCATAACAAGGTAGATTGTGAGGTCAAGAATCCATCTTATCATACTGGAGACTGTTCAATAGTCTTATAACAGCGGGATAGAAGCTGTCCTTGAGCCTGGTGGTACGTGCTTTCAGGCTTTTGTATCTTCTGCCTGATGGGAGGGGAGATGGGTGTTATACAACGGTATACAAGACAATGCGGGTTCTTGCGGTCCCAGGCAAACTACTTCTCTACTTCCTCAGGAGGCTAAAGAAATTTAGCATGTCCCCGTCAACCCTTACCAATTTTTATTGATGCGCCATAGAAAGCATCCTATCCAGATGCATCACGGCTTGGTTTGGCAACTGCTCCGCCCGTTACCGCAAGAAACTGCAGAGCGTTGTGGACACAGCTCAGCACATCACAGAAACCAGCCTCCCCTCTGTGGACTCTGTCTGTACTTCTCACTGCCTCAGTAAAGCAGCCAGCGTAATCAAAGACCCCACCCACCCTAGACATTCTCTCTTCTCCCGTCTCCCATCAGGCAGAAGATACAAAAGCCTGAAAGCACGTACCACCAGGCTCAAGGACAGCTTCTATCCTGCTGTTATAAGACTATTGAATGGTTCCCTAGTACAATAAGATGGATTCTTGACCTCACAACCTACCCTGTTATGGCCTTGCACCTTATTGTCTGCCTGCACTGCACTTCCTCTGTAACTGTGACACTTTATTCTGCATTCTGTATTGTCTTCCCTTGTACTAACTCAGTGCACTGTGTAATGAATTGATCTGTATGAACGGTATACAAGACAAGTTTTTCACTGTACCTTGGTACATGTGACAATAATAAACCAATTCCAATTCTAAATACTCTAACAAACTTCAAGAAATGCACTCTAGAAAGTATCCTGACCGATTACATCATGGCCTGGTACGGCAATTCTAATGCACAGGAATGCAAGAGGCTGCAGAGAGCAGTGGACACAGCCCGGTCCATCACAGACACAGCCTTCCCCACCACTGACAGCATCTACATGAGGTGCTGCCTCAAGAAGGCGGCATCTATCATCAAGGATCCCCACCATCCGGGCCATGCCATCTTCTCACAGCTCCCATCGGGCAGGAGGTACAGAAGCTTGAAGTCCCACACCACCAGGTTCAGGAACAGCTACTTCCCTTCAACCATCAGGTTCTTGAACCGACCCTCATCACTACCTCTACGGACCACCTCTTGCACTACCGTGGACTTGTCTCTAATTGTGGTTTTATTTTGCACTGATGTCTTGTTTTGTAGCTTTTTTGTCTTGTATAATTGATGAATAATTTATGTTCTGTGTGTTGTCTGCACCAACGTGCCTGTGATGCTGCTGCAAGTTTTTCACTGTACCTGTACCTCACCGCACTTGTGCACATGGCAAGAAACTCGACTTGACTTGACTTGATGTTGCCAGAATCCCTAATGGCACCCAGACAGCACCTCAACACACGGAATAAAAGACTCTCACGTTTTACCTTCTGCTCAGCTCAGTACTTAGGAACAGCTGTACTGCAGTTATCCTGATGAGGGCCTCATGATCAGAGGATTGTAGGATATAGGACATTTCTTCTGGGGATTAGATCATATCTTGGTGTAGATCTGATCCCACTGGGAAAGAGCAACAGGTCGCTTTGTAGCTGTAGCCTGGAGATCATGGATAGAAGACTTTGTATCAATATCAACCCTTGTTCAGCCTGCCAGCCTTTAATTCCAACTGGGTACAAATCAATTGAAGGTATTAGCTCAAAATGGTGCATTAAATTGTCAGTTTCAGCTGAGTACTGGGCTGAAGTGACAGCAATGTAACCCCAGCAAAGCTCCTCTTAATTCAGAGCGAAGAGAATGATGTTCTGTAGCTCTACCCTGCAGCTCGTAAGTGGTGAACATCGAGCGCTCAGTACCAACACTGCCACTCTAACAGGTTAGGCAGTCATCCAGACAGGAATACAAACTACTACCACCATGCAAGCTCCAGGACTCCTAGTGAATGAGCAGCACCAATACCCTTACTGGGACTGACATCAAATTGAATCACATACTATGTGCATTAGGTTCTAACACCAGTACAATCTCAAGGTTAAATAGTGAACTAGGAGCACTTCGTGCCAATACTGAGACACTCACATGGTTAAATAGTGAACTAGGAGCACTCAGTGCCAATACTGAGACACCCACATCGTTAAATAGTGAACTAGGAGCACTCAGTGCAAACTACTGCACTATTGGAAGATTAAATGGGAAACGGGGAGTAGTCTCTCCAGATATTGACATACTCAAATAAACGGTACAAAATATGCTCAATATTTTCAAAAGCATCACCTGTGGCTTTGTCAACCTTGTCCACTTGGTGATGTGTCGACAGCTGGAGGCCCTCACCAGGAGCTAATCGATATTAGGAAGACGAAGAAGATATTTCCTCCACTTCACATGCACTATAATTCAACGTGTTATCTGCTCATGCAGGCCCAAGAGCATTCATAAATAACAGCACTGTGCTCGGTTTTAAACTGCGAGTTAATTTCTAAACTCCCTGTGCCTGGTATCAGAGGTGAACACTCTCCATAAAAACAGCTACTGTGCTGCTCTCCTTGAATTGCAATAATAAGTTGTTTATCCCGAGGAATCTCCTAATGACAAATGTTCTCAGTTTATTGACTTATGGCCATGTGTGTGGTGTGATGAATGTCCCCATCTCCACAGGAGCCTTTCTCCCGCATTGCCTTTAGAATCTGAACACACAAATAGCTTGTGGAGTGAAATCCATTATAATGAGACGGAAATTGCTGCAATGGTGGTTTTTTGGCAGTGGACCACATTAATTGGAGTTCTATGCCCATCACTGACAGGGCACTATATTTGTGTTGCAAGTTGCTGGAACACAAATGCACTAATGACACAGGGAGGTTAATGTCACATCTGGGCCTGTGGCAGTTGGATTCAATAATTTATCCTCTTAAGCAATGAAAGGCAAGAATAGAGAAAGAAAGATGCGGAAGGAACTAGAGAGAATTAGGAATCAAATTAGAGGCAAACAGCATGAAATAGAGGGAAAGATAATGGACTTCAAGACTTCAAAGCAATTGGAGAGCTGATATTTAAAACAGAAAGTGTTAGAAACACTCAGCAGGTCAGGCAGCATCTGTGAAGTGAGAAAGAGTTAACATTTCAGGTCAATGACCCTTAATTAGGAAGCTAATAATCTGCAATCTTTATTTAACTTTATAAGATCTGCTATCATTTTGGTAAATCTGAGGTTTGGTAAATAGAGGAGCTTCAGAAAACTTAGAATTGAAGATTGCATTGATGGCAAAACTGACAGTGTTCACCCTTTCCCTTCTTCTCAAGCAGTCCCTTGGGATCAAGGGTGACTTGCCTCCACTCCGGTTCCGTGGGTTCTGAGGTGACTGATGAGGCCAGTGTGGGACCCACAGGCACTTCCACAGGTGGAGCAGGAGATGGGTGATGGAGCAGGTGGGTAGTTTGTGAGGTGGTCCACTCCTTCTGTCACCTATATCTTTCTCTGCATCAATTTGATTGGAATATCAGACAAAAATTACATGCATTTAAGGTGAGAGGGGGTAGGTTCAGAAGAGATGTGAGGGGGACAATTTTTACTGAGATAGTGGTGGATGCCTAGAATGCATTGCCAGATAGGGTGGTGGAGGCAAATTCATTGGGGGCTTTTAAGAGGGGCTTGGATGAGCACATGAATGAGAGGAAAGTGGAGGGATGTGGGCATTCTGTAGGTGGGAGGGATGAGCTTTGTCGGCACAACATTGTGGGCCGAAGGGCCTGTTCTGTGCTGTTCTATGTTCTATGTTGTAAAAAGTAATTTTTTTATATACCGTTTATGATACTTTTTCTCATTAACTCAATCCCAAGACTTAATTGACTGTCCCAACCTTAATTTCATCTCTATAAAATATTTTTAAGGTGATTTTTACTTTCTGGCTCCTGTCTGTGTGAATTCTTCAATCTGACAGGCTGCTTGATAAAAGCGGTGCCAAAGGTCCCACGGAAATGAACCCCGACAGTGAATAACAAGGGGAAAGGGGAAGCCCATACAAGTCAAAAACACTGAGAAATGTGAATGTAAAACATCTTCAGATAAGAGTGAGCATCAGATGACCTGCCTCAGAAAGAACAACACCTGATAACTGCAAGTGTCTCCATTGGTAAAGGCCATAGTTTTCATAGAGTCAGATAGTACAGAAACAGGCCCTTCAGCCCATCATGTCCATTGCACTTATCTATACTAGCTCCACTTCCAAGCCTTCTATGCCTTGGCAATTCAAGTACTTGTCCTGATCCTTTCCTCAGATTCCCTCTGAATTTCCTACCTCTCACCTTAAACCTACTCCCTCCTGTTTTAGACACCCCCACCAAGGGAGAAAGATTTTTACTATCTACCGATCTAATCCCATCATAATTTTATACTCCTTAATCAGGTCACCCCTCAGCTTTCTCCTCTCCAAGGAAAACAAACCTCATCTATCCAATCTCTCCTTATAGCCATCAAATGTACCAATCCAGGCGCCGTCCCAGTGAATCACCTCTGCACTCTCTCCAGCGCGATCACACCCTTTCTATAGTGTGGTGATCAGAACTGCACACAGTATTCTAGCTGTTCCTAATCAATGTTTTATAATTTTCACATCTGCACACAGACATTTATCTCCCCGTTGTCTCTATATCAGGATCCAAGGAAGGCCACTGCAGTCGAGCATTTCAATTTGACCTGGACCCTTCCCCGGGATCCCAAGGGGATATACGCACACCCCATGGGACCCCAGTAAATAATCACACAATCCCTTTATACTGACACACCATATTCCAATCCTTTCTGCATTTCTTCATTGTACATTTTGTCTCGGCTTCTCTGGGCTAACTTCAGAGAGCTATTCCTGGCCCAGCTTTCGAGTGGCACGAATATTTTATCAATGTTCTACAGCGAAAGACGTGTACAGGTACAGGGAGGTACTGAGCACCTCTGGCTGGTGTCTGCAGACCACTGCTTTTACTGAAGAGCTCAGCTTTTTTGGCCTGAGTGACCTTTCTCGACCAACTATCCTGAACTCCACCAATATTTTTGTGCAGTCACGCACTCTTCTGCGGGGCTCGGGGAGTGTGTGAATATTTACAGGGGGGTCCCGAGGAACGTGTGAATATTTATAGGGGGTCTCGAGGAGTGTGTGAATATTTACAGGGGGGTCCCGAGGAGTGTGTGAATATTTACAGGGGGGTGCCGAGGAGTGTGTGAATATTTACAGGGGGGTCCCGAGGAGTGTGTGAATATTTATAGGGGGTCCCGAGGAGTGTGTGAATATTTACTGGGGGTCCCGAGGAGTGTGTGAATATTTATAGGGGGTCCCGAGGAGTGTGTGAATATTTATAGGGGGTCCTGGGGAGTGTGTGAATATTTGCAGGGGGTCCCGGGGAGTGTGTGAATATTTACAGGGGGTCCCAGGGAGTGTGTTTGTAGTGCCAGTCAGTTTATCTTTACCTGGTAGGCAATCACTGTGTCTCAGATCTGCCCAGCAAAGTCAGGCTATTTTTTACTCTGATGAATGTGAGTCTTTTGGCGACTGTTTCTTCTCTGTGTGGATTATTATAGACATTTATCACAGTGTAAGTCAGAGCCTTTCTCCTGATATCTGTGCGAGAGTATTAACAGGTAGCTGCAGCACAACAACATTTTATGGTCTGCATACTTTAATTATCGCTCCTTCATATAGGGTTGTTAAAATCAGTAAGCTGCTCGTTTCTATGCACTGGAAGTGGAACATGCAGTTACTAAATGCATTCAATTTAAAATACCAAGACTTTTAATATATTACCTTACAAGAGCTTTGTTTTTTTTTAAAGGTGACACATGAAATGCTGACAAAGCTTAAATATATCCTAAAGAATATTAATGCCTCAAGCAATATGTGCAGTTTCGATCCTGTTACTGACAAAATCCACAATCGTTTTGAGCAATAAAGTGCCTTTCGATCAGTCTTCACAATAAAATACATGAGGCACTTACATTAAAATGTACACCAGACTGGAACATATCTGCCACTTCACACACCTAAAGACAGCCGGGAAAATCAGTTGATGGCAGTTTCCCAGATATAAAGTCTGCAGAGGACTTGAAAAGGAACAACCGACGATTTTACTCAACAAATGCTTGTCCTGTGCAACCCGTGGCGTGGCTTCAGGTCTCCATCTCTCCACCCAGGAATGGTGCTGGCTCCTGGTGAGGGAGGGAAAAAGGAGAGGCAGAAAATTTCCTGGGAAATTCTCTCCCTTGCCCCCAGCCATCAAGCTCCCCGATGTACAGAAGCCATGGCTTTAGTGGGCGGAATTCTGGCCGTGATCCCAGAAGCCCCCAAGTTAAAGGTTCACCTCCAGAGACTTGAGCACAAAACCTGAGTCAACATTCCAGAATAGTACAGGTTACTGAGGGACGGTGTGAGGGAGGGGGACTAATGCCAGTGGGGATACAGTCAGTGACACAGGGTGCTGGGGGAGAGGGGTTACTGAGGGACGGTGTGAGGGAGGGGGATTAACATCAGTGGGGATAGAGTCAGTGACACAGGGCACTGGGGGAGAGGGGGCGCTGGGGGAGAGGGATCACTGAGGGACAGTGTGAGGGAGGGGGATTAACATCAGTGGGGATAAAGTCAGTGACATGGGGCGCTGGAGGAGAGTGATTACTGAGGGACGGTGTGAGGGAGGGGGATTAACGTCAGTGGGGATACAGTCAGTGACACGGCGTTGGGGGAGAGGGGTCACTGAGGAACGACGTGAGGGAGGGGGATTAACGTCAGTGGGGATACAGTCAGTGACACGACATTGGGGGAGAGGGGTCACTGAGGAACGATGTGAGGGAGGGGGATTAACGTCAGTGGGGATACAGTCAGTGACACGGTGCTGGGGGAGAGGGGTCACTGAGGGACAATATAAGAGACCACACACACAAAAAAAGTCCCATTATTCCCGACTTAGTGGGGCCCTCTCCTAATTTTCCATTTATCAAACCTCTCTTTCCCTCCGAGGGGATCTGAAAACCTTGGAGACATAAAAAACTTTAGATGCTGGAATCTGGAGCAACAAACAGTCTGCTGGATGCAGGGTTTCAACCCGAAACATCGACAATTCCTCCTCTCCCACAGATGCTGCTCGACCCGCTGAGTTCCTCCAGCAGATTGTTTGTTGATCTGAATACCTTTTTGCTTTAATTTCCATGTACATTACTGCAATGATAACCCTTGATACAGTTCAAAAAAAGTCACATTGAACAAATTACTTTCTGTGCATTTATATGATGCGTCAAATCTGACAGAGCAAACCACTCCCCATTCCCTTCCTTTGTGGAAAAACAGCTCCTGGTATATCATCCGGATAGTGAAACCATAAGTTCTTCACTCCACTGGAATCCCAATGCGGCAAATCATTCCCTTTTTCTCTCCCTGGGATTCAGAACCAACATAAATTTGATATCCACACACAAAGTGTTTCACAACCCTCTTGTCCCTTTCAATGCACTGAAGCAGTGAGTTCTGGAATTCTATACAAACAAACATTTTGTTCAAAGTTTTGTGCTCATGAATGATTAAATTGGCTGTGGGAGAATGATTAGCAAATTGGCTTTTTAATCTCTGCTTTATAAAGATCCTGATTTATTTACAATTCTGATTCAAGCATAACACTTCTTAGCAAACGAGTTAAGCAGTTACCAGGATTAAACTGAACTCTGTAATCCTGCAGCACAAAGCAGAATTGCCAGGCAGACAATCTGACGGCAAGCAAGCCCGAAAGATACCAGCACTGCAGTATTGATCGCAATATGATCGTGAAGTGTCTAGACATTTCTCTAGTGAAGCAAGATTTACACTCTGGTCCATAAGAGGCAGAAGTTGTCTTTTTTTAATCTGGAAACGTGGTCATGGAAAGCAGCTGGGAGCTGGTGTACTTGGCCCTAGAAATTCATTGACACTCGCAGGGAGGTCGCTGTGGGACATGCCAGTGACTGCTCTGGCTGCTGGAAAATTCAGCAGCATCTAAGGCCCAACATATCCGAGGCTGCTGACGGCCCTTAGACAAGTGTGAGGACTTTCCTTCCCACACACCGCTGCTGCAGAGCAGGCAAAGAAAAATAAAAGGCAAATCTGGAACTGGATCCGGGGGAGAGAGGCCCGGGGATTTGACTTGGAGGATCAGGGTTAGCTGGAGTTGAACTGAGGCCTTTGAGGGGTGGAGAGGCAAGCAGGTGAATAAATAACTTAATAGTTAAATAATTCAATAATTTATAGTGGACCCATTCTTGGAGGCCCCTTTATAGTGCACCGCTATAAAAGCCTCACTGATTTGAGAGCACCCAAAGGCCTTCGAATATTATGTGGACAAACATCCTCAGCAATGCTGTAAAAAACCACTGCATGGGGACTGACTTCACTCGGTGCATGTTTGACTGGAAAACATTTCATCTGTTCAAACGTGATTCACGACTGAAAGCTAGTCATAGAGAGATCCAGCACGGAATCAGGCCCTTTGGCCCACCGAGTCTGTGCCGACCATCAACCACCCATCGACACTAATCCTACATTAATCCCATTCCCATTAACTCCCCTCAGACCACATACTAGGGGCAATTTACAGCGGCCAATTAACCTACCAACCCGCACGTCTTTGGGATGTGGGAGGAAACCCACGCGGTCACAGGGAGAACGTGCAAACTCCACACAGGCAGAGCCGGAGGTCGGGATTGAACCCGGATCTCTGGAGCTGTGAGGCAGCAGTTCTACTGGCTGCACCACTGTGCCATCTCCTCCAATCAGATTTCCTATTCAGCCTGGAAATTATGGTAATCTTGCCTCGCTCCGGAGAAAGTGATTTCCACACGCATACGAAATTCTGTCAGAAACACAGCAGCCATTTTGCACACAGCAAGCTCCCACAAGCAACAACGTGATAAATGAGCAAATAATCTGGTCAGGAGGCACCGATGGTCAAGGGTTTGGGAGTAGCCTGGGTAACTGCAGTGCATTTTGAAGACGGTGCACACTGCAGACACTGTGTGCCGGTAGTGGAGGGAGGGAGTGTTTAGAGTGGCAGATGGGGTGTCAATCAAGAAGGCTGCTTTATCCTGGATGGACTTCAATGACTATGTGTAACGTTAATGTCATTCCTAATACCATATCAGTCAACTGAAATTCAAGTGTGTTCTGTACACGAAGATGCACAAAGCAACAATAGAAATATCGTGCTCACCTTGAGCCCAGTGATGTGGAAGGAGAGCAGAGAGCAAGTGACACTGCCCGTCAATCTCTGGGCTGCTAATGACACTCTGACCCACCCCCACACATCCCCTGTCACTCACCTACACTTGGGGGTAATTTACAGTCCTGCTCTTAAAAGGTTTTTCTCTCAATTGGGCCTTCGTGCCTCACAACAGGGCTGCGAGGTGAGTCTTGAAGGAAGGCTTCCTAATGAAATGGGGTATGCTATGCTTCACATAAATGGGATGGAAGTACACATGCCAAACAGGAATGCTTCCAAGACAAAAAGACCTGCCCTCCTTTAACTGGCTGTGGGACGGAGGGCTGTCAAGCAACTCCGTGGGCCCAATGACACACCGCATCCAGCTACAAAGTGGCAAAGAGATGGCTGTCCTGCCAAAGCAGACAGCTCCTTGGCATCGGGTCTGTTGCTGTACACCATAATGTGGTCAAGTCCACACCTACGACACCAAGTACTTGAGACACCAAAAACTACAGATGCTCGTCTCTTGGATTTTCTGCTCTGCAAAGTTTCTCTGCGACAGATGCCTGGCGGAAAGCCTGGTGAATGTTGCAATGGGGCACTTTGATACCTCGCCTAGATCGCTAACATAACATTTCACTGCTCGATGGGCTCACTGCTTCAATTCATCCACTTCTTGCCTCGGGAAATGACCCAGGGCAAGGGAAAGGAAGTCGAATTACCTCCAAAACAAACAAAAGTGCACAATCAGTATCTTCTCGCAAAAACAGTTAAACTGGTTTGTATTCTGATGCAGTTTGGACCCACTCCCCTGACTGCAATCCTGCAATCATTGAGTCACACAGCATGGAAACAGGTCCTTCAGCCCACTGAGCCATGCTAACCATCAACCAACCATCTACACTGATCCCATTTTCTCTCTCACATCCCCAGCAACTATCACCCACCCCCACACACCCCCTTCATTATCCTGTCACTCACCTACACTTGGGTTGGCCAGTTAACTTACAGCGGCAGTTAACCTGCCAATCTGAATGTCTTTGGCAATCGGAGGAAACCAGAGCATCTGGTGGAAACCCCCACAGTGAAAACTCCACACAGAGAGCACCCGAGGTCAGGATCAAACGTGGGCCTCTGGAGCTGTGAGGCAGCAGTGCTAACTGCTACTAATATTTATTTAATTCCCTCTTCTCTTTGTCCTTGCTTATGTCTGGGCATAGAACATAGAAAAGTACAGCATAGGAACAGGCCCTTTGGCCCACAGTGTCTGTGCCGAACACAATGCCAAATTGAACTAGACCTATCTGCCTGCACATGATCCATATCTCTCCATTCCCTCCATATCTATGTTCCTATCTAACAGCCTCTTGAACACCTCTATCGTATCTGCCTCCACCACCACCCCTGGCAGCACATTCCAGGCACCCACCACTCTCTGTGTAAAAAACTTGCCCCGCACATCTCCTTTAAACTTTCCCCCCTCACCTTAAATGCATGCCCTCTAGTATTCGACATTTCTACCCTGGGAAAAATACTCTGTCTACCCTATCTATGCCTCTCAGAATCTTATAAACTCCTGTCAGGTCTCCCCTCAGCCTCTGACGCTCCAGAGAAAACAGCCCAAGTTTGTCCAACCTCTGAGTAACCTTAGGGTCTGATTTCCAGCTGAAGTGCAAGGTCCCTCACGATTTTCTAGAACATAGAACATTACAGCACATTACATGCCCTTCGGCCCACAATGTTGTGCCGACATCTTATCCCGCTCTAAGATCTATCTAACCCTTCCCTCCCACATAGCCCTCCATTTTTCTGTCATTCATGGGGCTATCTAAAAGTCTCTTAAATGTCCCTAATGTATCTGCCCCCACAACCTCTGCCGGCAGTGCGTTCCACGCACCCACCACTCTGTGTAAAAAAAACATACCTCTGACATCCCCTTCATACCTTCCTCCAATCACCTTAAAATTACGTCCCCTCGTGTTACCCATTTTTGCCCTGGAAAAAAGTCTCTGACTGTCCACTTGATCTATGCCTCTTATCATCTTGTACACCTCTATCAAGTCACCTCTCATCCTCCTTCTCTCCAAAGAGAAAAGCCCTGGCTCACTCAACCTATCCTCATAAGACGTGCTCTCCGATCCAGGCAGCATCCTGGTGAATCTCTTCTGCACTCTCTCTAAAGCTTCCACATCCTTCCTATAATGAGGTGACAAGTGTGGTCTAACCAGAGTCTGACAGAGCTGCAACATTACCTCACGGCTCTTGAACTCAATACCCTGTTTTGTGAAAGTTTCGTTGACTTTCACAAAAATTCAAAGACTTAAAACAAATAAAATATTAAGAATATAACAGCATTAATTTTTTAAAATAAACACTAAAATCAATTGCACACTTAAAAAAAGTTAAATTCATTGAAAGTAAATAGATCAATGAACAAGGTCCTTCTCCCAGCAGCCCTTTCTTCCCATTGGCTTCGATGGGCTTGCTGCACTTGTGCCAGGTTTAACTGGGAGCTGCCACAGCGGGCGGGCTTACCAGCTCCAAGTTCAGCCTGGCACGAGTGGGCAGTTTGGGCTGCTGCTTTGGATTCCAACGAAGAACCCACTGACGCAGGGCGGGGAGGTTGGCAGGACAGGGGCCATAGGCAGACAAACTCTGGGCTAGTGCTGGACTTTGAGATGTCCACGAAGGGACGCAGGCAAGCCCTGGCAGAGGCACTGGCACACAGCAACAAAGCGTGCCCCAATATTTGGCATTTCCTTTAAGACACCACCAGCAGGCTGCAAGGTTCTGTGGGGCATCTTGAGGTGGGCGAAGGGAGCTGAAGAAATGCAGTACCTCATCAGTGTGACAGAACAGAAGAAATTAAGAAAATCGGGGCAGGAGTAGGCCACTCGGCCCCTCAATCCTGCCCCACCATTCAGTATGATCATGGCTGATCTACCCCAGGCCTCATCCCTTCTTCTGTGCCAGTTCCCCATCACCCTCAATTCCCCAATCTTGCAAAAATATATCTAAATTGCTGAAACCATGTTCTGATGCATGCAGGAAGATGGTTTAAAATGACAAATGCAGATAGCTTGCCTCTAGTTTGAACACAGGCTCAACTTCCTCTCCTGCTGATAAATACATACATTTAAAAATAACAAAATCCCCTAGAATCCAGGCATTGAAGTACTTAAAAATCAATTCTCCATTTAGTATTTGAATAATCATTGTGCCACTAAATCACACACATCCCCTGATTGGCTGTACTCTGGGGTACTATTGTCACTTCCCTGCTGTTATTAAGTTTTAATGAGCTACAACTGTAGAATATTAATAATCAAGTGATTAAAAAGCTATTTCCCAAGTATTTGATGTTACACTCACAAACAATCCACTGAACTGAACATAACAGCATTATTTGAGCTCTAACTCCCTGGAACTAAAATAAACACAGAAAATGCTGGAAATACTCAGCATGTCAGGCAGCATCTGTGGAGAGAGAAACAGGGTTAACATTTCAGATCGAAGATTCATCATCACACATCGTTCTGATGCATGACCACCACCCTGCACAGGCGACAATGAGTTGTATCCTTTGTTTTTCCTGACATTTGCACAGTATTTAAGAGTCCCTGAACTTGAGGACATGCACTTAAGGTGAGAGGGGGCAAAGTTTGAAGGAGATGTGCAAGGCAAGTTTTCTTTACACAGAGAGTGGTGGGTGCCTGGAACAAGCTGCCAGGAATGGTGGTGGAAGCAGATACGATAGTGGCGTTCAAGAGGCTTTTAGATAGACACATGAATATGCAGGAAATGGAGGAATATGGATCATGTACAGGCAGAAGGGATTAGTTTAAATTGGCACTGTGTTCGGCACAGACATTGTGGGCCAAAGGGCCTGTTCCTGTGTTGTACTGTTTTCGGTATTCTGTGGTGAACTTTCTGTTTATTTTGCTAATGGTCCTCTCATGTACAGGTCGCAGCAAAGAGGAATTATTTTAGCCCCTTTATTGCACCTCAGCTGTGGACCAGTGGACAGCACTCTCCCCTGAGTTGAACAGTTGGAGGTTCAAGTCCAGCTCCGGAAAATAAGCATAAAATCCACAGTGGTTGCTGAGGGAGTGCTGCACTGGCAGAGATGCAGCTTTGCAGGTGAAATATTAAAGTGAGGCCCGATCCATTCCCTCAGGTAAAAGATCCCTGAAAGAAGAGCAAGGGGATCTGAGGGGGAACCTTTAAGACCCAGAGAGTGGCGACTACCTGGAGTCCACTGCTGGAGAGAGTGGTGGAAGCAGAGCCGCTGTCTGCACTTAAGAAGTGTGTAGACGAGCACTTGAATTGCCCAGGCATAGGTTACGGGCCAAGTGCTGGAAGATCAGATTAATACAGATGGGTGCCCACTGGTCAGCATGGACATGATGGGCCAAATGGCCTGTTTCCATGCTGTGTGACTCAAACGGAGATGTCCCCAGTTCTGATGAAGGGTCACCGAACAAAAACATTCACATTATTTCCCTCTCTACAGATGCTGCCTGACCTGCTGAGGATTTTCAGCATTTTCTGTTTTTAGCTGAGATGTCCGTAGTGCCCTGCCCAATATCTATTCCCACAGATTATCACACTGCAGTTTGTGGGAGCTTGTTCCATACAAATTAGCTGCTGTGAAAGAGTCTCCACTGCAAAGTCTTCAACGTACACTTGCAGGTATTTTGTTATTTGTCAGTTAAACCTGTGACAGTTTCACAGTGAGTTGGAGGGTTCTGTATACCTTTCCCTTGATTCATCCGTTCCTGAACTCAAGAGAGAGTTTCCCCTTGAGAGCACCAGCACACCCATAAAGGATGTGCAGCATCTCACTGAAGCTGAACAATATTGGAAAACTGTGGCCTGACTTACAGGAAAGTGATCTTTCTCACCCCTCAAATTCTCAGCCTATAAATGACCACTGTCCAGTTTGGGTTCACTTGGCTTCAGACCTCATCACTGTCTTGGTCCAAAGAGCTGAAATCCAGAGGTGAGCTGAGCGTGACTGCCCTTGATGTCAAGGCATCATGCAGTCATGAACGATGGTGGACAATGTAACACCTAACAGGAAGAGGATCCAAGAACATCCCTGTCCTCAGTGACGGTGGGACCCAGTGTGTGGGTACTGGGGACAGGGCAGCGGGATTCACACCTGTGTTCAGTCAGAAGTGGCGAGTGGATGATATGTCTCAGCTCCCTCCTGAGATCCCCACCGACACAGAAACCAGTCTCCAGACAATTCGATTCACTCCAGGTGATATCAAGAAGCAGCTGAGAGCACCAGATACAGCAAAGGTTCTGGGTCCAGACTCCATCCCAGCTGTAGTACTGAAGACCTGAGCTCCAGAACTGGCTGTGCCTTGAGCCAGTACAGTCACAACACTGGCATCTACCCGACAGTGTGGAAACTTACCCAGGTATGTCCTGTTCACAAACAGCAGGGCAAATCCAGTCCTGCTAATTACTGCCTGATCACTCTATTCTCAACTATCAGCAAAGTGATGAAAGCTGTCATCGATAGTGTTGACAACAGCAGCCCTTACTCACCAATAACCTGATACTGATACCCAGTCTGGGTTCTGCCAGGACCACTGAGCTCCAAGATCTCATCAACGTCTTGGTCCAAATTTGGATCAAAAATGAGCTCCAGAGGTGGGGTGTGAGTGATTGCCCTTGATGAAACAGCATTTGACCAAATGTGGCGTCAAGAAGGCTTAATATAACTGAAGTTAATGGCCATCAAAAGGAAAACACTTTAGTAGTTGGAATCTGACCCATATGACTATGATTGCTGGATGTCAATCATCCCAGCCCCAGGACATCACTGCAGGAATTACAGAATCAGAATCAAGTTTATTATCACTGACTTAGATTAAGATTTCTTTATTAGTCACATGTACATGGAAACACACAGTGAAATGCATCTTTGCGTAGAGTGTTCTGGGGGTCAGCCCACAAGTGTCGCCACACTTCCGGCACCAACATAGCATGCCCACAACTTCCCAACCCACACGTCTTTGGAATGTGGGAGGAAACCGGAGCACCCGGAGGAAACCCACGCAGACACGGGGGGAGCGGCGGGAATTGAACCCGGGTCACTGGCGCTGTAATAGTGTTACACTAACCGCTACACTACCATGCCTGATGATGTGAAATTTGTTGTTTTGCGGCAGCAGTATAGTGCAAGACATAAAATTTTTCTAAGTTACAACAGTAAATAAATAGTGCAAAAAAAAGAAATATCGAGGTAGTGTTCATGGGTTCATGGACCGTTCAGAAAACTGATGGCAGAGGGGAAGAAGCTCTTCCTGAATCATTGAGTGTGGGTCTTCAGGCTCCTGTACCTCCTCCCCGATGGTAGTAACGAGAAGAGGGTGTGTCCTGGTGAGGGTCCTTCGTGATGGATACTGCCTTCTTGAGGTACCGCCTCTTGAAGATGTCTGGAGTTGGGTGAGTCCACAACCCTCTGCAACCTCTTGCAATCCTCTGCAGGAGTGTGATGGAACACTCTCTACTTGCCTGGGTGAGTGCAGCTTCAACAACTCTCAGGAAGCTCAAGACCATCCAGGACTAAGCAGCCCGTTTGCTTGACACCCCATCCACCACGCAGTACACAGCGGCTGCAGTCTACAAAATGCACTGCAGTTACTTGCCCAGGACAGTCCAACAGCACCTCCCAAACCCATGACCTCTACCTCCAAGAAGGACAAGGGCAGCAATGGGAACACCACTGCCTGCAAGATCCCCTCCAAGTTGCACACCATCCCGACTTGGAAATATATCATCATTGCTAGGTCTAAATTGCAGAGCTCCCTCCCCACCAACACCTTCACCAGAAGGATTGCTGCGGAAGACAGCTTGGGCAATAGATGCTGGGCTTGGCAGCAATGCCCAGATCATACAAGAGAATAAACAAAAACGGGAGAGAAGTGTAAAGGAAACCAAAAGAACCTTTGATATACTGTTTAAATGTTGTGGTGTTAAGAATGCTTAAAGGAAACAAGCCTCAGGAACTTGATGAGAAACAAAAATTTCCTTCCTTTGAGTTCCATTTAGAAAAGCATTAATCTGGAAGTGCCCGCTGACAGGCTTTAAGGAAATAAAGATAAATTAACACCTTCCTGCCAGTGATTCTGCTTTATTCAGTTGCGATGCCCTTGAGAGATCTGTGAAATCTGCTGCTCTAACTTGTTTCAATCGAAATCAGCACTGAATCCCATCCTAACAAGAGAGTAGGCCAGGTGGGAGTGTAACTCTTTTGTTACAACTTTGTTACTTGGAGTTGGCTGTTTCATCTTTTGTTTGATGCATTTACACCTTTGCATTGGGGGGTGAGGGAAAAGAAAAATTTATTCAGTGCACAAGCTCTGCGGTAGCTTTGAACTGTGATTGTGCTTATGAATGAATAATAGTTGATTACCTGATGAGGCAGCTTAAAGTAACAGCACAGTAAATAATTCATTCATTCAGTCGAAGATGACTGAGGAAAACACGAGCCTGGTGAATGCGTGAGGGGAAAGATCAGACCCCGCTCTGATCCCTGGGAAGAATCCAGCAGGAGTTGTACACTTGTCCTCTTTGTCTGGCTGTTACTCATACAACATTTCAAGCACAACGTTCTGATTCATTTGGAATCAGAAAATCTGTCACGGGGAGGAAGCGAGGTGAAAATTTAGAAAAAGGAGGAAGAACGTCGGGCTTTAGAATCGTAGAAAGTCATGGCACAGGAGGAGGTCATTTGGCAGGCTGTTAAACTGCTGAATGAGTGATCCAGAGGCTTGGACTAACAATCCAGAGGCCCGAGTTCAAATCCCAGGACAACTGTGGAATTTAAATTCAGTTGATAATCTGGAATTCATAAAAGCTTGTCATAAATAACATTGAACACACTAAAGAACATCTGGCTCATTAATGCCCTCAGGGAGGTAAATCTGTCATCCTTACTCTGATCTGTATGTGACTCCAGACCCACTAACGTAGTGGACTCCAAATGACCCAGCATCTACTCAGATCATGGGCAGTCAGGGATGGACAGTTGATGATCAGCCTTGATCTTATTGGATGGTGAAGCAGGCTCAAGTAGCCAAGTGGGCTGTTCCTGCTCCTATATTTCTAAACGCTGGCCCTGGCAGATCTTGAAGTAAGAATTTAAACATGGTTATTGAATCCGTGACAACAAAATATGGTTATTAAGTTTAATCCCACAGTCCAGCACTTGGGTTCAAAGCCCTGAATGCAAAGGCTCTTCAGAAGTTCAACCAAGTTTACATATGGGGAGGGTCGTTGATTGCCCACTCTTTCAGGCACTGAGTTTCAGACCCCCGCCTCTGAGTGAAATAAATTCCTCTCAAAGCCCTTCTGGTCCTTTGACCAAAAAGAATGATTAGATTTGAGGATATCAGCGATATGGGTATCAGGGTCAAACTGGAGGGGTCTTACAAAGAGCTGGCAGAGGTCTGATGGGCCAAATATCCTCTTCCTATGGGTAGGGCCAAAGTATTTTTGCAACAAAAGTGTGATCTCTTATTTTCACTGTGATTGTAATAACGCAAAAGGCACAGGAGACGTGAGGTCCTCTGCAGACCCCCAGTGTGGGTGGTCTCTCCCAGGGACCCCTACTGTGGGTGGTCTCTCCCACAGGCTTCCAGGTGGGTGGTCTCTCGCACAGGCTCCCAGGTGGGTGGTCTCTCCAACGGACCGCCAGTGTGGGTGGTCTCTCCTAGGGACCCCCAGTGTGGGTGGTCTTTCCCACGGACCCCTGGTACGTGGGGTCTCTCCCATGGATCCCCAGTGTGGGGGGGGGGGGATCTCCCACAGACCCCCAGTGTGGGTGGTCTCTCCCAGGGACCCCTACTGTGGGTGGTCTCTCCCACAGGCTTCCAGGTGGGTGGTCTCTCCTATGGACCCCCTGTGTGGGTGGTCTCTCTCACAAACCCCTAATGTGGGTAGTCTCTCCCACAGACTCTCAGGTGGGTGGTCTCTCCCACAGACTCCCAGTGTGGGGTGTCTCTCCCATGGACCCCCAGGGTGGATGGTCTCTCCCACGGACCCCCAGGGTGGAGGGTCACTCTCTCAAGGACCCGCAGTGCCAATGGACCACACCCAAGGGTTTTAAATGACACGGCTGCAGAGACAGTGGTTCCATTGGTTGAAGTTCTTCAAAACTCACGGAGTTCCAGGAAGATCCCAGCGGACTGTAAAACCACAATGTGATTCCATTGTTCAAGACGGGAGGAAAGTACAAGTGATAGGC